>NC_060138.1:853176583-853776583 GCF_021461385.2 Schistocerca piceifrons
GTGGTATAATGCAATTTTGAATTTAGTTTACAAAATTTTTCTTCGAGTTTAGAAATTAGAATAAAATATCAGTTTTAATACATCTATAACTGTTCCTTTTCTTCATAAAGCATTAAACCAATTACCCCCGATGTTGAGATGTATTATGTCTGCATCCATATAAACAAAGATAAGCAATTTTGAATGTCTTCGATAAAAAAGATTTTATAACGTTATACATCTTTCTGGTAGGCATTAGTATAGAGATTTTCGCATCTTTATCTACGTATCTTAAAGAAAACATTTGAAATTTTAGTTCTGTTTGTGTGTTGCTTTCTGAGAAACATATGGAGCAAATATCAAGACATTATATCAGATTCTTGAGCAAAAGGTGCGTAAGTGTCAGAAAATGGAGCTTCTGGGAAAAAGAATTCAAGGATTAAACTTGATATTGTCTTCAGTTACACTTTCACACAATGCTCCACGACTGTACTCGTGATCTTATTTGTTGTCAAGACTTCTCTTGTAACTTTCTTTTTGTCTTTCTTTTTGCTAGGTCCTGAATAGACGTTTCAGCTCTTTGACACACGACGACGGTCAATTTTCTCAAGCATTGTTAAGAATGCACCAGTCATGATCCCAAACGCAGTGATTCTTTCACTCCCCGTTTCTCCACGATTAAAAACAAGACAGCATTTTATGGTGCAAATTATACAACTGAAGATGATGAAAATGCCTTAGGACAACATTTAGAGATAAGTACATTCAGACTCGTTTGGATTTTGAGTATTTCCGTGAATACGCTTCTGTAATAGATCCGGATTTGCCAGGAACCTAAACGTGGAGTTAATAACGTTCGTTACACGTTCAGGAATCAATTTCTTGTCAGTGTAGAAATTTGTATCCCACAGTCAGTTACGTAAGGGAGCATTGACGGAAAACATCGAGCAACGTAGATTTTTTGTTTCATCACTTCCCTTGAGATTTCGAAAAGAAATCTGTGGGAAATAGTTGTCAATAGATTTTGCTACTGAATGGAAGCGAAATCTAGAAACAATATTTTGGGTCACATTTGCACCCCCCCCCCCCCCCTCCCTTTTCAATCTTTTGGAAGTCGGGAGAAGGATCGGCACAAGGATGGAATGGGAAGGACATGATGAGATTCACGATCTTAGTCACTCTAGTTTCCTGAAACGTGTAATATTTTAAGTTTGGTTCTTGTGCAAGTTAGAGCTTTACTCATTTCTTCACCTCCGCTCATCTAGAGTTCCCCCACTCAAAAAATTGTTTCCTATTAACCTGGGTGTGTTCTATCAATACCTCGCGTCTTTAAGTCATACTGTGCCATCAAGCTCGTTTCTCCCAGATTAGATTCAGTACCTCATTGATTATACTATCTACCCACCAAATTTTCAGCAGATTTTTGTAACACATTTCAAAAACGTATCCGTTTATCAGTGGTACTTAATGTTGACGCTTCACTTAAAAATGATTCCACAGTCAAGACATGCTTCCAACGAACACTTCGTACAAACATGCAAACAGAAATTAGTCGATGCAATACGTCGGCAATGTTATTAAAAACATGACACTCAGACGATTCTTTTCTGGTGGCTCGCTTGCCTTTGGGCTTTCAGGTAACGTACAGTTTCAGCCACCCCTCTCGTCTTTCCGCAGAGGCTGTGTGGGTATAAGTACTGCTGACAAAACCGGAGAACTCGTATAAAACTCAGCATGAAATTAGACTCGAATAGTGGGCGACCAGCTAGCGTGCGGAAATATGAGGGGCGCTTTCTGCCCTAGTTGGTGCACCTGCCGCCTCCACGTCGCTAATTAGCGAATTCTTCGCGTCAAGTGCAATGGGAGAGGGTGGGGTGCACAAACCTATCTCACGTTGCATTCCAGCACAGACATTTCCCAACTGGAGCGTAAGGTCATAAATTTTGAAGGTAGAGGCTGCCCCCGCCCCTTTTTTTTACTAACATTTTACGTACTCGCTGTGCTGTTCTATACTCTCACAGAACGCGTAAAAAAAGAGTCCTGATGCACACACGTTCGTCACATCAACTTATGCAGACACTGTCTGTGTTATCTTTCGCCTCTTGTGGTGCCATATCGGACTTCAGCATAATCGTGCGTCCTTGCAAGTATCTGTATTATGGGAGTTTCTCCTTTGTCTTCGACACTTGCGTCTGTTTGAGCTTCGAACTGCCGAGGCATAATTTCGACAAATCCCCACTGTGTTTTGGTTGATACGGAGGATGTTCTGTTTAGATTTATCCCAAGTAGCAAAAACAATGAAAGAGGCAGGTACGAAAATCTATGCAGAGGAAATGAAAAGTAATAACGTAATTGTCGTACATCTGTTATCCAGAACAGTAAGCCGCGACATTTTTGTCAAGAAGGGAAGAATAATTTCAAAACGTAGACAGGCATCTAATGCTCTCTATGATTTTGGAGACAAGTGAGTACTATCTCCTATCACATTAGTTCTTATAAGGACCAGAAAAGTCTTAAGTTGCCTATGGAGGATTGAATGGCTTATTTGTCGGTGAAATCATTTTGATTGCTTTATAAAACACAACATTTCGTGTATTATTGCAAGTTGTCACACGATTAATAAATATGCCATAGCTCAGTACACATCTTCATCCGCGAGGTATACTCCAGTCGTAGCCGAAACGTTGGAGCATTTTACACGTTGAAGTTGACCCTCACGTAAAATAATTATATTTAACTGATAACGCCCTTCGTGTGTACTGCCCCAACTGTTTCTAGAATGATCTTAATAAATATCCCGTAGTGTTTTAAAATAGAATAGATTTGTCGGTGCTGCTGTGATCACTAAGCACTGTTGTGTAATTTACCGCGCCGTCTGTTGCTGAATAATGCGTAGAAGTACTGTCGTAATGACGGTCGTAATTTGACAGCGCGTAGACAAACGAAATGTCAACGAGATTTTGTAGTAGTTGCTTTGCTAATTTCTTATTCTTGGTCCATCAGTTACAAGAAAAGTAATGTATCGGCAAAACTGAGTTATCTTAAAAGGTAATGTAACAGAAACTGCCTTTTACGCGAGAATATACTGCTTCTCATGAACAGGTGCCTCAGCGCGTCCCTTAAATAAAAAAAGAAATGAACGATCCAACACATTGGTTTGGACATTGGACTCGTACACGGTCCAGTCACATTGTGACCCCTGTCAAAAGCCTGAGTAACAACCTTTTGCATCGCGGTCATATACGAAGTTTGTCAGTGAGATTCTGGCATGTAGCGATAGGGACACTACATGTGCCGTGGCCAGCTGCGCTAGGTTTCTCGGTTGAGGATCCGTGGCGCGAAGAGCACCATCGATGTGGTTCCACAGATTCTCAATTGGGGTAAAATCCGGTGAGTTTTATGGACAGGGGAGCATGGTAAACTCATTCTGGTGCTCTTCGAACCACGCAGGTACACTGCGAGCTGTGTGACAGGTCGCATTGCTCTGCTGGTAGAGGCCTTCGTGTCGCGGAAAAGCCAACTGCGTGTAAGGGTGGACATGGTCCCAAGGGTAGATGCATACTTGGGTTGATCAGTTGTGCCTTCCAGAATGACGGGATCGCCCAGGGAATGCCACGAAAACATTCCCCTTCCTACTACAACGACCATCAGTCCGATGGAGCGTAAAATGTGATTCATTTGGAAACACCATCTTTCAGCACTCAGTGGACGTCCATTTGCGGTACTGACTTGCAAATCCCAGCCTTCGTCGCCGATGAAAGGCAGTCGGCATGGGTGCATTAACCAGGCACCTGCTGGGAAGGCCCATACGCGGCAACTTTCGCTGAACGATCGTTGAGTAGCCCCTTGGTTCGTCTGGGCTGTCAGTTGCTCAACAGTTGCACGTCTGTTCGCCCGGACACACCTCCTGCAGCCGTCGTTCACCCCTGTTATGTAAGGCTCTTGGTGCACAACATTTGTCTCGGCGCCGGTTATGGATACCATTTTGCTCTGCATGGTGTACGGCGCCACGTGAACAGTTTACAGTCTTAGCCGTTTTGGAAATGCTTCCAACCTTGGCCCGAAAGCCAATGATCATGTCCTTTTGGACGTCAGATAAATTGGTACGTTTCCGCATTACGACTGCATTGTTTCCCGCGTCCCCGCGACACCACCTCTGCTGATGATGTCTGAGTGGGTTACAGCACGTTGACGTCGAACATAGGCGGTAGTCACATTGACGTGACTGGACCGTTTATCATGGAGGAAAGCGAAGGAAAACTCAATCCGCCAACCACGTACCTCTTGAATTAGTGTTAAGGGAAAGTATGAGCAAGCTGTCGATCGCAAATTCAGTTTTCAATTTCGTTTTAACATGAAAGTTGTGTTAGAACTGTGAAATGAATCCACCGTATTTTTAGATAAAGGATCGTATTACGTAACTGAATATTGAGTGTACAAACGTTTATATCTTCGAATGTAACTCAGTAGCTGTCACACCATCTGTGGTTTGCCCATTAGAAGAAGAACGTAACCTGTTGAACTACTGCGCTTATGCTAAGCACACGAGAAGCTATTTATGTGTTTATTCGATCTAAGCGTTCCGATGGAACCTCCCGAAAGCTTGCATGACATCACTCGGCGGAGAGTAGGCACAGCCTGCAGCAGACCTCGACCTGTCCGCGCGTTTGCTTACGCTCGACCAACGGCCACCCACGCGACGTCTGCCGGTGTGCCGTTCCCGCCCACACGGTGCAGCCAGAGCCGGATTCTGCACAGACCGGCAGTTGGAAAACGACCAGCCAGAGCGCCAGCTGCGGTTGGCAAACTGCGACAGGCGTGTCGAAACGGGATGCGGGGGAGAAAACGGCCCGGCTGTTTACGTAGCGAGCGGCGGCTGCCGGAGAAACCAGCAGAGATCTCATCAGGCGCCACGGTGGCAGCTCGCTGTGTACGGCGTGTGAAGTAACAGCTCTGGGGAAAACAAGGCGCACAGGAAACGGAAATGTTACACTCTTTGTAGTAGATCATCATTTTTATTTAAACACTGGTTGAGACATTCTGCACTAATTCTGACGTTAGTGTCATGCTAGGATGTCTTCGGAATGGGAGATTTCATCTGAAGCTGGTTCATCGATTCTTTATTTCTGGCCTTGGTGTCCGTAGTTGATATATAATTAGTTGCAGGGACAGATTTCAGTACCTTTAATAACTGTTCCTTAGATTGTTGCAGATAAATGATACACACTCTCTCTCTCTCTCTCTCTCTCTCTCTCTCTCTCTCTCTCTCTCTCTCTCTCTCACACACACACACACACACACACACACACACACACACACACGCACGCGCGTTCAGATAGGGAAAGTGTCACCAATGGCGTTAGTCTATAAATGCTGGGCTTGGTTAAAATACTAGGGATAGTAGAAAGTTTATCACCTCGAAAAAAAGAACGTTAAGGTTATTTCTGCAGTCGTGATTCATTGAAAACCCCGTAGTAAGCCGCCGTAGGGCTCAAAATAAAATTGTACTGACTTCCTCCATCAATAGACGGTGCCAATTTGTTTTCCTCTAGTTACGTGCTCTGTTGGTGTGGAGCTGGGATTTCTGCATGCTAAGACTGTAGGCGTGGAGAGTAGACTCGTTAATTCGTCCTGTACGGGACAGTGTGCATGGTCAGAAAACAAAAGAGCTCTTAGTATTAGAGGAACACCTTTGTTGACCCATAACATAGTAGAGAACAGTACAACTTCAATTTTCAACAGGCTCTGCCGGCCGCAGTGGCAGAGCGGTTCTAGGCGCTTCAGTCCGGAACCGCGCTGCTGCTACGGTCGCAGGTTCGAATCTGCCTCGGGCATGGCTGTGTGTGATGTACTTCGGTTAGTTAGGTTTAAGTAGTTCTAAGTCTAGGGTACTGATGACCTCAGATGTTAAGTTCCGTAGTGCTTGGAGCCATTTGATTTTCAACAGGAAATACTGTCTGAAATTTTGTTCCATATTGAAATAGTAAGAAAACGAGAACGTCGACACACTAAAACATCTTAAACGAAATTGTAATGCACAGTAGTGCTTGTATTGTAAAACATGTCTGTATAGTAGAGTAAGATAGTGTTACTGTGAGTGAAAGTTTAACAACGGTATGTACATTATTACAACACTACATTAACTGACAGCTGATTTGCATTTGATTGTTTAAAACATGAGAAATCACTGGGTAAAACACGCAATGTAGTTTTGTTTAGTAGACGACAGCCTTGATTTTGTTGCAATTTCCTCCGTTTCCAAATCCACAAAATGTCTATTGGGTACGCGCAGAGCGTTCGCCAATGTATTGAAGGGCTATATCAAATGCATCTTTAGCATCTGTGTGTGATACTCGAGTAATGGGGTCATTGTCTTCGTTGTGATCTTTCTCCTTCTCATCGGTTGTTAGAGTTATTGCATCAATGATTTGGTCATCAGCTAATTTGCTTCCATTGTGCAGTCAACGTCAGCTCTTCTGATCCACTCACGTTACTGTTCGTGTTGTAGTGACAGCATCACATGTTTACGTTTAGTTGGTGGCATAGTTTAGTTACACACTTTAATGTGTAAGAACACTAATTTATAAAACAAATGCATGGAAAATGAGTTATTCACAGTTAGAAACAATTTATTTCATACTAAAACTGATCGAACTCTCACCTAGAAACGTTCAGCTTCCTGTTGATCCATGTCACAGACGTTGAATCATCGACAGTTACAAACTTGACTCTTAACAGCGGACTACGTACGTGAACAAACACGGGAAACGGGACGGTAGGACTAAACGGGGAGTTGGCCCATCCAAAGTCAGATTAGCGAGGTTCTACTGTACCTACAAAACACTTTTTTCTTTTTTTAGGCGAACGTTTTGAGTATCCCTTCTTCTGTAGGTATATCCTGTAAAACTTGATTTGGAATGGCCTGGCCGTCGTGACTGAGGTAGGACACATCGATTCATCTTACATAATCCCAGTTTACATAACGGTGAAATGCTAGGCTACTTCTCTGTGTGTCTTGATACAGTTCTCAACGGCGTTGTTTAGCTTTGGAGGCCGTAACAGATTTACTAGGCTGGGCAACGAATCCCAATAGGCGGCAGTAAGAGAAGTAGCAACGTTCAATGAGTAGGTCATGATTGACTCGTTCGGCACTTCAGTTGTAACAGTTTCTCAGTAGTTTTTATAGCTTGTGGGTAGTGGTACCGAGTTAAATTCGTTTAGAGTTGCGTAGCTTCGCATGTAGTTTGCACAAAACCTGTCATCAGGTGATAGTGAATGCATTGTGTGCAGTGCTAGGAGTGAGAAATGAATGATAAGTGTAGCATTAGCCTTTATCATTATCAAATAACTTAATTGTAAAACAGTATTATACACTAGGGGTAAACCGAATTAGTTAGCACGGTTTTAAATACAGTGGCCTTGTATTTTGGAGAGTGGAGGCTCCAATCTTAATACAGCCATCATGATTTAGGTTTCTCGTGCTTTTCCTAAATTATTTCAGGCAAACACTGGGATGGTTCGTACTATAAGGCTGCGGCCGTCTACCTGTCCCAGCCTTGTCATTCTACACCTGTAAGTCAGGATATGTGATTTTTTTTTATTGAATCTTAAATTGTAATACCAAGACATGTCCAGTACCCTTGTAAGAGAGATCTATAATTAAAAAAAACTACCGTTGGATTCTTTTTATTTATTTATTTATTTTTATTTTTTTTATTTAATAGATGTGGCACTGACATGAAGCGTTGTACACTTCAGAACTCAATATCTAACAGTGTGTTTGTTGAGTAAATTCCTCTGGCGCCATTTATATTTGTTACATACAGTGCTATCTGATATTAGTGTTCTTCCTCAAATTATCGTTGGGAGACAGCCTCTTTTGCGCTGCGTTACTGCCATTAAGTACTTTCAGCTATTCGTTTCCTTTCTCATAATTATTCACCAATGTTTTTTTGTAATTTTAAAACATGAACAATTTCAATATACCACACTGAAGGGATAAATACGATAGCCATTAAATACGTCAACCCCCCCCCCCCCCCCCCCAAAGAAAAAATGTTTCGTATCGTAAGAAATAGTAAACAAGGAAACTGGGCTGTTTCCTGTATTTCTAACCGTTTTTCTGCTGGAGAAAAATCAGAATGGACATTTGTAGCCACATTTTAGTATATCTACATCCGCGCTGTTCTTGCCACTGTAAATTTCATCTTCGTGGTTCCTACAGGAGTGATAACTAGGGAGCCGTAGTTAATTTTTAGCTTCCTCACCTCATACTCTTTCTTGTAAGTTCATAATTAGTATATCAAGGGGTAGTTGACGTCTGTATTCAGGGATGTGGCGGTTTAGGTTCTACCTCCCGTTAGTCAAACGATTATATGATTAATAACACTTCCTTCTTTGTGCGTGTTCAGTATCCCCATTAGTTCTGTCTGGTATAAGTCTGTCAATAAATTAGCGTGATCTTAAGAAATTATTCCACCGAAGGAACGCTGACAAAAAAAGTACTTCTGGTATGATGAGAAATCTGAGAGGGTGCAGGACTCGAGTGCATCATACGTAGACGCTGGCGTGGTACTCGTGGAAACCGACCATTGAAGTACTATAAAGGGGGAGAACGACTTGGGTAAAAGCATAATCAAATGAGCTTTAGTAGTGGTCACACGTATTACATAAGCAGAAATGTGGCTGTGGGCTGCACAGTCGTAATATCAGGGTCATTCAAAAAGAAACTGGCCGGAGACTGTAAAATGAAAACCGCTAAAGAGAACGCAATGCCATTCCCTACGGGAGAATGTTGTGGCCTCAGTGCTCTCATAGGGACCACACCTTCTTCCGTAGGGAGTGGACTGCTATCTATTTAGCTGTTTTCAATTTGCAGCCACTGGCTCGTTTCCTTTCGAATTAGCCAAAAACCGTCCTCCCACGGGACGATGCAGTTGACGTTGACGTTGATGTGGGTGGGGACGCGGACGGAACATCGTTTGGGGCGCTCGATGGCTTGAACAGGAATCGCTGGTGGAGGAATATTCATGTTGTAAAATGACCTGGGATCCCATTTTCGGTTTTAAATGGAATGTAGCTAATGTATAGTGTCGAATGTAATTTTGCGCATGCAGAATCCATATTCTCGATGTTGCATTGACTACCAACAATCTGAAATCACGTACTTTATCGCATAGATTGCAAGATCGAGATTGGTTTCATTCGAATGGAAGAAGAGTTTTTTTCCCGAAACTGCTCCCCATTATTGAAATGATTTTCCCCAGCAATATAAAACATGAGCCATTCCATTCATAGACAGATATTCTTTACAAAAAGTTTCATAACAGCGCAAGCTTCCATTGTGTATCTCGTTTACTTTTTGACATGACGGACAGTTACATTAAGATTTCAGACCACTGGTGTAACACTCCAGTCATTGGCCTGTGCAACAAGAATTGCAGCAAATCGAATATTTATAATAAATAACATCGACGTTTGAGAATACTCACATTAAATGTATAAAAAATACTCGATCTCTGAGACAGCAAAAGACGAAAAACAGTTTCGAAGGAGGTGGGCACGAACCGGTTACTTTTCTCTTAACGACTCACGGCACTACCAACTGCGCCACGGCTTCAACATAGCAAACTGGGTCGCCTTATATAACGTAGACTGTTTGAAGAGTCTATCTACAAATATCATTATTTGATATTTAGTATGCAAGTTGTATAAAAAAGAAGCGCTTTTGATAGAACATTGTACGGTAGTGTTGAAACGGAATACTTCCGTAGTACACCAGTTATAGCACTAAAAACATCGACAGGAAGCCGTTATGTACCGATGTATAATATGCTGCCATTTTATATTAAGAAGTCATTACTAAAACGACACGTTTTCGATAATCTTAAATTTGCCGATGCTTTGAAACAGCTTATATTCATATCACGTATTCATTGAAAAAGAAAACCCACCAAATAAGATGTTTAACGCTATACAATATGGCGGCTCTTCTTTTCTGCTTGTGACGTAAGGCTGTGTCGCATCTCAGAGGCCACATTCCTCTTCACAAGACAAAAAAATCTAACATGCCACATTCTTTAGTTCATCATACTCCACGGTGTGCCGGAAAATTTAATTCCACGCTATAATGTCACCAGCTCCTCGTCCACGTGCATTTCCACGTCCCGTGAGAGGAAGGCATAATGGTTTTTTTTTTAATTCTTTATTTCGAGAAAGCTTATTTAATTATACAATCTAGCCCATTGCCTTATGTGATTAGTGGGCCGAAAATACTGATACATTTTTATATAAGTTGCAGCTATTCTAAGTAATATTTAGTAACTAGTTAGTAGGCAAGCTATATGGAAAATGCAATGGGCAAATTGGTGTGGTAATTAATTACTAAGTAGGTAACCTAACTAACTATAGACTAGTCACTAAAGCCTGCAGCGTTACAAATGTGTCAGCTGGAAATATAAACCTACTATAGAGCCTTGCACATTGAGCTAACCCCAATGAGCGTGCCCCTGACATTGGGCAGGCCAAGATGTTGGTCGCTGCAGGTTCCTAAGAATAGTATCTAAAAACTAAGTCCTATAACTAAACTTATCCTAAGGTCAAATCAGGTGCGTTGTCCAGATCGGTAAAATTGCACCCCACTCCCCCTAATCCCGAGGCGCGGCGGATTCTAGACTGAAGCAGTCGGCCTTTCCGCGCCCAGGCGGTTTGGGAATAGGGTACCAGACTCTATCAGTATTTGAGTGGGTCTCTAATAGGTGCTAATTTAGTTCTCTCAGATAGTCCTTTAAGACTTTCTGTGATACCGCGTTAGCCAGTTTGTTAATAGTCTGAAAGGTGTCGTGTTGTCTAAGCAGTTTATATGTGTCATTGTGCGGTAGTTGGTCACGTAACACTGAGGCCACATCATTGAAAAGGGGGCACTCTTAGACTACATGGTCAGGAGTACCCTCCGGAACACCACAGTCACACGCGGGTGTCGCCTTTTTCCCGAATCGACATAAGTATGTCGAATAGGGTCCATGTCCAGTGAGAAAGTGAATTAGTCCCCGGGTTGGTTCAAAATATGACATTCCCATCCTTTCCCTAACATCTGGTAAGAAATCAAAAGTTCTGCGCCCTGTTTCTTCGCCTTCCCACGAATGTTGCCATAACTGATCCCCTCTTAGCCTAATTTCAACTTTGTTCTCAATCCTGCTTCCTAGAATTTCCTCTGTTTTCTCCAAATTCCCCTTTTTTTTGCCCAGTGCCAAGCGGCCTGCTCCCGAATTTTGATATCTAAGGGGCAGAGTCCCATTATGACTAACAGGGCTCCTCCCGGTGTGGTCCTGTATGCCCCCACTGATCTCATAATCATGTTTCTCTGCACTCTTCTCACTGTCGTGGCAGGCACCACTCCCGTGAGCCTGTGTGCGCAGATTCCCGAGCCGTAACCCACTATGGAGGTGAGTATGCTATTGTGATAAAGTTTGATGAGATGTGGTGGGAGATGGAAGCGTTTGTGTCCAATGGAGATGAAGTTGTTGAGTACTTGTAGGGCTCTTTGAGTTACGGTTTCAATGTGCCTGCCGAATGACCACCTTTCGTCAATGATGATGCCGAGATAGCGAGTCTCACGTCGCCTGAGAACCGGTGAGCCCTCTATCCTGACAGTTGGATTGCGCACTAGTTGTCCCTTTAGAAGGAGGTATGTGGACTTAGCTGGTGAAATCTTCATCTTTGTGTTTCGGCACCAAAATTGTAGTATTTCTATTGCTCGTTCTATCTTGGGCTCTATGTCTTCTCGGCTACGGCCGCCAACCAGTAGGAGCAGGTCATCTGCGTAGGCTATCACCTCTAGCACTTCGTCACTTTGCTGTAATTTGTCTAGTAATGGTTCCATGTGGATGTCCCAAAACAGGGGGCCTAGTACGGAGCCCTGGGGACATCCCTTAGTGATTGTCTTTCTTACCTTTGTGCCAGGGGATGATAGCCAGACCTCCCGATCCTCGCAATAGCTCCTCAGACACCCATATAGCGGCCCTGGACACTCCTTCTCCCGTAAACAGGAGAAGAGCGAAGGCCACCACAGGTTGTCGAAGGCGCCACTTAGGTCCACCATGATGCCGACAACGTACTTGTATGGGGTAGAGCCGCAGACCTCGGCCGCCAGGGCGATTGCATCAGATGCCGATCGCCCAGGCCTAAAGCTGAACTGCCTGCTGCTCATCCCGCACAGCACTCGGTGCGCAGCCAGTCTGTCAGCCAGCAGAGTCTCCAGAACCTTTCCAAGCAGATCAAGCAGGCAGATTGGTCGGTAAGATTTTGTTTCTGCTGGGTCTTTGTCAGCTCCTTTCTTAATGATTACAACATTAGCCCTCTTCCAAATTCGAGGGAACTTTTTCTGCCTGAGACATTCATTGTATAGGTGAGTTAGAGGGGCGACTATCTGGGGGGGGGGGGGGCAGGAATTGCACCACCTCCGCCACAATGCCGTCTGGCCCGGGAGCTTTCCCTCTCTTCAGGGATTTTATATGAGCAGCTACCTCCTCTTCAGAGAATGGGTAGACTGTCGTATCATTTCCATATACATTGTTGCTGTAGTTCTCACGCGGCTGCCGTTGTTCGTCTCTCTCTCCATCCGCTGTGTCATCAGGCAGCAGGGACTGGAGAAGGACCTCAGCAGTTTCCTGCCAAGACTCCGTCATCCCGTCCCCACGCCTGACGGTTGAGAGCTCCATCGGAGATCGGATTTTCTCCCGGACAAGCTTATAGGGACCTCCGCAAGGGTCCATAGCAAGTTGGTTTAGGACAAAGTGTTCCCAACTTTTTGATCTTCTCGTAAATGTTGGTGGAAATTGTCTTTAGCTTCCCGGTATAGCTGCAACCATCGTTGTCTTTCTAGCCAGACGACACTGCGCTGGTAGTGCCTCCTGAGCCTTCTAACAGACCGGCACATCTCCTCTAGTTCAGCTGACCATGGTGACGGAGAGGCCGCCATGGCCTTCCTCCTAGTAGGTACAGCAGCTTTCACCGCTCGAGTTATTACTGTCACTAGTTCCTCGGCTCTGTTGTCAACGTCAATGTCCAGATGTCCGTCACCTTCTGGTAGTGCAGGAATGTCGCACTCCCTAGCAAGTCTCTCCCAATCGGCTCTTTTGTAATTATATTGCACCTCCCACCCCATGGCCCAGCGGCTCTCCTTGTCTCCCATACTGAAAGTGAAAAGATTATGGTCGCTAGTGGTGGCGTTCTCTACAACTTTCCACTGCTGGATTAGATGTGCAGCATTAGGCGTAGCCAAGGTCACATCAATGTTTGTGCCTTGGCCACCTCCCGCTACGTAGGTCGGAGGGTTGCCAGGCTTGTTCGCCACCACCAGCTGCAAGGCCATGATGGCCTCTTCTGCCCTCTCTCCATTTGCGTCCCTGGGCCGCTGTACCATAGGGGGATTTAGCGTTTATGTCTGCAGTTATAATTACTTTCCGCCCCCTCAACGCCGTGATGGTAAGGTGTGCCAAGTGTCTCTCAACGTCATCACTATACTGGAAGTATATGTTGATGAAAATAGTTGTTCCGGATGGAGACTGCAGCTCCACGACGTTGCAGTGGCTGGTTGTGAACTGTGTTAGAACTGTGGCTCTTAGGAGTTTGTTGGTTATAATTATTGCCGATCTAGGGTCTTCTCCTCTGCTTACAACTTGCCAGGTCGCAGCTGTGAAAGCTAATTTCCCATTTAGGGAGTACGGCTCCTGCAGACAGACCAGATCCAGTCTCCTCTCCTCCACTTCCTTACGTAGTTCCTGCATCACAAGTCTGCTGTTATGGGCGCTAAGTTGGCCAATGGTGATTTTCGTCGTGTAGTTTTTATGGGAAATATGTGTGAATTCTGTCGTTAGGCCAAGTCTTGTTCCAGTCAAATGTGATGCGTCCATTTGCCAAAACTGCTTGTTGGTAGATTTCGTCCAGGTCGAATTTTTCGCCACGTCTGTCAAAGACTTTCTTAAGTAGGTCCCGCAGGGCTCCGAAGTCGGTGGGGAGATTCACTGACTTGAGTTGAATTCTGTCTACAGCCTCCATTACCGAGAAGGTGACTCTCCTGCCATATCATGTCCCACCCGGACCACGTGTCTTAAGGCAGTGGTCAGGGTAGTCGGCTGCTCTAATCTTGTCAGTTTCATTGTAAATTTGAGATTAGGATAGACTCTGACGGGGTCGACGGGTGGCAATCTCACGACAGGATCTATTGTGGGTGGTTCACTTAAAGCTAGTTATTTTGTTCTCCTGAACTGGTTTGTTTATATTTCTGTTCTCCTTCATTGAGATTGCCACAGTCTCTGTTACAGGATGCCATTGCCGTTGATCTTTAGTCGACCTTTTCTCCCGGCTTTGGGAGGAGGGGGACTTGACTGTAAGAGGCTCAGTTTGAGTTCCTCTGTCAGTTGTGGTAGAGTTCGTTTGAGTACTCGCATCATTGGTTTTAATTGTGGCGTCAGTGAGCGACCTCAAGAATAACTTAAAGGCACTTGCCCTCATGGCATCCCTCCTCCTTTTGCTCGGGGATTTTCTTTTGGGCATCCTGTTCGCTTTGTCTTGTTCAGCCATAGTCTATCCTCGAAATTAATCTCTGTTCCAGGAGTCTGTAGGTGGGGCAGTTACGTCCAGTGGTGCCACAAGGTTTTTTGCCCCGTCTCTTACATGGGATGCGGACTGCTGCAGCCCTACAGTTTTTTCGCACATGACCGGCCCTCGCCACATTTTGAGCAGGCCGACCCCCTGGTACAGTGCCTCAGAACGTGGTGATCTCCACAGTTGTGGCAACGCGGTACCAGAAGATAGTCACGTATATTTATGGCATGAAAGCCGATGTACAGTTTGCCCATTGCAGTTATTTTTCTCCACATTTGAGCGGAGACCTCGGCGACGTGGTGAACCACATCACGGTCCCGAGACCCCGTTTTGAATCTCAATTTGAAATTTTCTTGGAATTCTTCCTCTGACATTTCCTCAAAGTTTTGTGCCTTTATAATGTTATGTATTTCCTCATTTGTCATGATCGTTGGTACATCATATAAGATGACCAACGGGTTTCTTTTCCTCGGTGGCTCGCATTTGACCATTGTTTAATAGTTTTTCTTTATCCTCTTCGGAGGCAACTTCTACGATTACTGAATTCCTACTTGGTTTAACTTTGTTAATTCTAATCTTGTCTTTTACCGGGTTTATGGTAGTGGTGAGCAGCTCCTGTATTTTCCTCACGCTGTATCCTGACCAGGCAAGGTGCTTAGAAAGACCGTTGTGTCTGCTCTTTTGGTAACTTTTGCAATGGTGTCTTTGGTTGTTTGCGGTTTTGGTGGCGCTTGTGCGACCACTCCCGCCCAGGTCTTAGCAGGTTGCTTCCTCAGTCTTTCATTTTCCTTTTCCAACTCTTCTACGCGGCCCTCGAGTTTGGCGTTAGCGATGGCCCACGCCGCCAGCTCGTTTTTGATTGTCAGTGCCGCCTGACTGATCTTGCCGTTTTTGATATTTTGCTCAAGGAGCAACGTGATCCTTGAGTGTCTTTGCAGCCCATTTTCTTAGTTTGCCTGCCCCAACTCGTCCTGAGGAGCAGGTACAGGCATCAAAGAAGCTCGCGATAGCGCACTCGAATCACTCGTCTCTGGTGTCGTCATATTGTACGAGTGATGAAAAGGGGTGGGAGCCCGTCTCTTGCCCCGGACCGGCTCCTCTGGCATGGGGGGGGGGGGGGGGGACTTCTGCAGCTCGCCCACCGACCTCGCCCCTAGGTCAAGGGCACTCCAGAGCCGCTGGGTTCAGCGCACCGTTTCCATCGCACTGGTCCCCCTCGGTGACTCCGTCATCGGAGATTTCACGCGACGCACCCCGGCAACTGCACCCCGCACTCCGGAGAGGCGGATGCACCTCTCGCTCTTCGCCGCCTACTTGCCCGAGTTTCCACCTCTCGGCCAGGGACCCACTCCTACTCAGGTGGCGGGCCGGTCCCCCAGATGTTCGGCGGTCTGGACCCATCTAACCTGGCCCAGGCGATGTCACCACCACTTGGGTTTGGCAGAACACGCCCCGGTTACCCAGGGGCGCGGCGAAGCACCCTTGCCGACACGCGCCGCGATCCCACGCCGACAAACGAGATCGCCGGCATGCAGAGCACCTGTTGGTCTGTGCCCTGCGAATAGAAAGGTACAGGTGTTCGGTCCCTCGACACAGCTCCCCCTGTGCCACGCACCCTTCGCTTTCGAATCGGGTTGGGTCGCAGCTCTCCCTTTTGTCGCAAGGCAGAATGCCAAGCTTAACATCTGGCAGCACCACGGGAAGACGGAAGGGCCACTTGGGAAGGAGAGGCTAGAAGAGACGCGTCACTTCCCCTGTGAGGACTGCCGCGGCACACCCGACTGGAAGCGATACGCCCCAGTGCGAGCTTCCGTGCCTTACGGCGCGCCGGCAACGGGCGGGCCCGCGCCGAACACGCCGTCAAGCGACCGACCCCACGCCAGACGGCATAATGTGTTTGCTGAATACTGTCATATGCGTGCATTCGAATTCCCAATGCACCTGCTTGGATCTTTGTTCGGTGACGTGTCTCGCGGCAGGTCATCTGCACAGGCTTGCAGTCTACCCAGCGACCACTCTACCCGGCTGGTGCTCGTGTTCCGCCCCGAGAGCTTAGGGGCCGTCGCCCGCGGCGCGGCTCGGTGCTGGGCGGAAGCCGTCCGTTATGGGGACACTGCCAAGTGAGAACATAGGGCCGGCGGCCGGAACGCCGCGCAAGAAAACGCGCCGTCACTCTATCGTGGTTTCTTGCTGTGAGCAGGTCCCTGGGAAGATGCCGTGCCCATCGGACCACCACGCCTAACAATAGCTGCCCTTCACAGTCGGAACACAGCTGGTTTGGCAATCGTTCCGTTGATAAACTCTTCTATGATTACCCCGCGGACGTTTTCTTGCTTATCCCTTTTTCCAAGTTTGTAGATCGAGTTTACAGTATCTGTATTTTCTTTTGGCATCCAAACATGCACTGACGAAAAAAAAAGATTTAGTAGCAAGGAGTAGTTATGCGACATAAACAAAAGGTGATAGGCCTGTTTCTACATCTTCTAGATGATGTCTCTTAAGATTTCGCCCCAATCACATAAGAGTGGCGCTAGTAACTCCACTATGAGAAAGCAAATCAGGTTTGTTTTAAATAAATGCTGTAACGGTTGTGGGCGTTCGGTGCATTTGAGATAAGACCTAGTGAGTTTTCTGTCAAAAATGCCTTTAAGGCGACAAAGACACCATTACCAACACCTCACTGAGTTTGAACGAAATCGTGTAATAGAGCTACGAGAAGGTGGATGTTCCTTTTGCGACAGCGCAAAATGACTTCTCAGGAGTGAAGCCACTTGTACGTGGTTACTGGTAGCGGTTATCACGAGAATGTACGGTCTCAAGAAAACGGTGCGCTGGACGGCACTACCGAGAGGGAAGACCATTGTGTTCGGTGTATGGCTCGGGCGCATCGTACTGCATCTGCTGCAGAAATTTGAGTTGCAGTTGGCGCCACAGTGACACAGCGAACTTTTACGAATCGGTTACTTCAAGGATATCTCCGAGCCATACGCTCTGAGCCTGCATACTATTGACACCAAAACACTGCCATTTGTGACTGGCCAGCAAGGCCTCATTCGAGGACATGGTGTAGGTCTCTTGTGTTTTCTGATGAAAGCTGGTTTTGCTTCGGTGCCAGTGATAACCGTGTGGTCGTTAGGAGCCCAGTTAATGGGAGGTTTACTATCTTTGGCCCGAAAAATCATGTTCTTTGAGAATTTTTTTCTCGGGATGTGTCAAATTTGGTCAAAATGTTTATTGATATTTCCTCTGCAAACTGGAATTTTTTCGAGCGGAAATGTCGAAGAGCAAAGGCGGAAGTGCCGTCGGAACGAATCAAAATTTCGATGTAGACCTCCACGCGCGGTATGTCTCAGGTCAGCCGGCTCGTCTGAAATCAAAAACTGAGTTGACGTTAGCGAAGTATATAAGGTTCTTTAGGAGTTGTACCTCGCGTAAGTTATTTGGACCATAGTGAACAAAATGGCGGCCATTTGCAAAAAATAGGGTCTTTTTCATCGATTTTTCGACTTCGCCGGCGGAGTAAAAATATTTATAGTTAATGGATTGGAATAAAAGTGGTACAACTCCTAGACAATTTAGTTAGCTTCGTCGGAAACAAAGAATCATGCTAATCGTTTCAGTAGATTTGAAGTTACCATTTCGAGAAAAACGCGTTTGAAGGTTTGACTACATATAAATGCACTATTATGCAACGTACGTTCAGTCTGCTATTCCGGGTCCATAAACTATTCCTTCCTCTTCCTCATAGAGGGCGTTCTGCTCGATCTGGGCCATCCTGCGCTGCTCCAGAGCCGCTCGTACGGCCGGTGACTAGCGGTTTTCGGCCGCTTGAATCCGGTGGTTGGCCGAATGCTTGGCGAACTGCGTCGAATAGTCCCAGGGTGACGTCCATCGTTGTAATGGTCTTCAGAATTGCTGAATACCCTTCGTTGAAGCTGCTTACTGCCAGGAAAGTCGCAATCTCCACTGTCTTCGTACCAGAATGCAAATGTTTGAGGGGGCTAACTTCGAAACACTCGCCTTCAAACTTTCATTTGAATTTTGTATGTTTCCTCCCAAGCACCGGTACAACAACTCGTCCTCCGAAAGGAAAAAAAAACTGGTACGTGAAAAAGGCCGATTTCAGGCAGGTGCAGTTTTTTTGTTCAACCGCGAATAACAAACATTTCCGTTCCGCATTCGGAAAAACCGTTTCAGGGGTGGATCCAAAAACGCAATTTAAAAAAAAATCGATTTTTTTAACCAGACGATAGTAAACCTTCCCTTAAGGGCCTATAACAAATGGTTCAAATGGTTCTGAGCACTATGGGACTTAACATCTGTGGTCATCAGTCCCCTAGAACTTGGAACTGCTTAAACCTAACTAACCTAAGAGCATCACACACATCCATGCCCGAGGCAGGATTCGAACCTGCAACCGTAGCAGTCGCACGGTTCCGGACGGAGCGCCTAGAAGCGCTAGACCACCACGGCCGGCGGTCTATAACAAATCTGGATGCTAGACGCAGTGGACCTGTACTTCGAGTTGTGGTCTGGAGTGCAGCAGGAGCACTCTCAAGGTTCTCGTGTGTATCCCACGCACATCGATTCCAAATTTCTGTGCCAGTCGGATGATTCGATCTTTTGTGCTGCCATGAACAGCATTGAAGGGGATGTTTTTCAACAGGATAACGCTCTCCCACATACGGCTGTGGTATCCCAACATGCTCTACACTCTACAGAGTATCAACATGTTGCCTTGGGCTGCTCAATCACCAGATCAGCCTTCAATCGAGCACATACGTGACATTATCGGTCGAAAATTCCAGCGTCACCCACAAACAACAGTAACTGTCCCTGGATTGACCTACCAAGTGCAACATACATGTAACTCCATATCACAAACTGACATCCGGCACCTGTACAAAACGCATGCACTGCTCACCATTCTGGCGTTTACACCGGTTATTGATGTACCAGCATTTCTCATTTCCAGTGGCTCATCTCGCACTTACCTTAATCTGTAATCTTGCAATATTAATCACTTAAGGTGATACCTAGACACTTTCATTAATCTACATTAATTATTTTTTGGTGCTGCGATTTTTTTCCGTTAGTGTTGTACTGTTGTTGAACTTTATTGGCAGATTAAAGCTGTGTGCCGCGCCGGGATCTAAAGCTGAAACCTTGTCTTTCGCGTCAGTGATCTTCTTTTCTGAACTATCCAGGCATTACTAAATATACACCCTCACAGCTTTACTTCTGATAATAATACCTCTTTCCTACTTTCCAAATTTCGCCCAAGTTCTCCTGAATATTTGCTGGACTAGTATTACTCTTTGGAGAAAGACTGTTGTGGCAAAGTGGCTTAAGTACAGCCTAGGACATATTTCCAGAATGAAACTCTCACCGTATCGTGTGGCTAAGCCGTTTCTCCTCAGTATCTTCGATATCAGGGCTGCTAGACCAGCAACGTGTACAGAAGCACTTCCATGAACCGTGGTAAGCAGTAGTCACAGACAAAAGTAAAGCTGTGATGGTGAGTCGTAAGTGGTGGCTGAATAGCTTAGCAGAAAAGAACATTCCTGGCGAAAGGCGGGGTACCGAGGTTGTGGCCGCGTCCGGCACACTTTTTCATGTGCCAGGAAGTTTCGAAACAGGGCACACTCTGTTGCAGAATTGAACTTCAATTCTGCTGCGTTGTTGTTGTTTGCCGTATTAACAGCTCATTTTGTCACTCACTGTTAGCACAACCAAGAATTTAAACAACGCTGGCACATGGTATAGTTTAAAAAACACCAACTACTGAAATAACTACAGAATTCAATTTCAATTGGCTTCGACCCATTTTAAACTCGTAACTAAATCAAATTCAGACCACCTTCAGTCAGTCGTGCTTTTCATTCCTGAGAAATCTACGAAGTTCCGCATAATAGTGTAGAGTGTCTGTTATCATCAGAATTTTACTGATCCAAAATAAAATTTACATTGGAATCGAGAAAAATAAAGAAAATACATCC
Source organism: Schistocerca piceifrons (assembly GCF_021461385.2). NCBI lineage: Eukaryota > Metazoa > Arthropoda > Insecta > Orthoptera > Acrididae > Schistocerca > Schistocerca piceifrons. The sequence goes on from NC_060138.1 coordinate 853,197,169, forward strand.
GCCAGGAATACCATTTTACGAGGCCATTCAATACCGCTATGCCTCCCATCTCCCCTTTCATCACAACATCCCCTTTTACTGTATCATGTGCTAAATCATCCCGACAGTGTGACATGTCTAACAGCTGTTGCATCCAGATTTGTGTTAGAGAGAGAGAGAGAGAGAGAGAGGGGGGGGGGGGGAGACCGAGTCTGCGCTATCACGAATTACAAACAGCCGACAGTAAACCCTACTCCCATCCGAAGAATAGGCATAGTCTTCGTGACTCGACACATTAAGAACCAGCCGGAGGCGACTGCAGCCTGTATACATTTCCTACGGGATACCACGAATAACTGGTTAGCACTTGTTGCTGCTATCAGCATAATTGCAAGCTGTAGACGAAACATTATGCTGCAATGAATACTTAGTTCAGCGGCCTGTGTCAGGTGGTTGAACAAGTGTCTTATCAGAAATTAAAAACAAAGCTTGGATTCGATCCCTTGATTTATATTTATGAAAAACTGTTGGCAATACTTCGTGAGAGTTTCAGAGAAAAAATTGTTTCATGTATTGGATTTAAAGTTGTACCGTAGTTCTCTCTAAAACTGTGTAGTCGGATGCGAGGGATGCATGAGGGTAAAATACCCAACAGAATCACGCTTAGTGCCGTGGTAGTCAAGCCATCGCTACAGTATGGAAAACTAGTATTGTTTAGAGTCGTGATTTCCTTTACAAGGAAATAGTGTGTTCCTTCCCACAGCATTTTAAAATCTGAATTTGTTTTGCGTTTCTAATGACTTCCCCAAAGGCAAGGCATTGTGAACTACATTACATGATGCGAAGTGTTTCAAAATTTGAGACAGCCGGAACCTGCTGGGATTAAAACGTGTTTGATAGAACAGTAGCGTCTTCATTGTTAATATTCGCGTAGCAATCTTCATCGCAGCACACAGACAACCTGCATGGTCTCTGATTACAATCGTACGGCGAGTACACGTCAGAGGGCGTGGTTTGGTGTTTTTTTTTATGGTCTTGTAACTTTCTTGCCGTCAAGTCATGTCCACGGGACGTAAATTATAATTTTCTGTCGTAACTTCACTAAGACTGATACTTTTTTACATCTACATTATACGTTCGAAATTACTATAGTATGTCATAGAAGGGATACTACATTGTACCGTGCAGTAAGGTTTATTTGCACGCATTCAGAGTAATGCAGGAAGCTAAAGTATATTCGTGCATTCCTTTCTCGAAACTGAATTTTAGAATGTTCTAAATAGGTTTTCACGACGTTACGAGTCTTTCTTAGTGTTTACTCGTTGAGCGCTTCCAGTATTTGACATATTACCTGTTGGCTTCTGTGTCGGGAACTTTGGCCGACATGTAGTTAATGATTTTTCTGACATTTCGGAAGCACGAGTGGCTAGCATGTCATTCGCCCTCCACTGCTGGTAGCGAGCTGGACTATTTGTTGCCGGCTGTGTGGCCGAGCGGTTCTAGGCGCTTCGGTCTGGAACCGCGCGACCGCTACGGTCGCAGCAGGTTCAAATCCTGCCTTGGGCATGGATGTATGTGATGTCCTTAGGTTAGTTAGGTATAAGTAGTTCTTAGTTCTAGGGGACTGATGACCTCAGAGGTTAAGTCTCATAGTGCTCAGAGCTACTTGATTTATTTTTATTTTATTTATTTATTTTTTCCTCTCTCTCTCTCTCTCTCTCTCTCTCCCTCTCTCCCTCTCTCCGGCAGTCGAACGATTCTTCGACCATTCATACTGACCACCTCCGTGTATACTCTATAAGCCCACTATTTCTGATCCCATGCATATGCCAAGTATTTGAAGTTTAAACCGTCTAAGTGTTGTTTACAGTCTTTTTTTCCACACGTTGCAAGTTACTTATCTCTGTAGCCTGCCAATTTTCGTAAAGCCGTTCCGTTGCGATCTTCTTACTTGATATCCCTATGCGTTCATAAGTATTTGGGTCAGTGTGAATAGCAAGCTGGCGTTCGTAGTGGGAACAGTGCGTCGGGCCTCTTCACTTGTTTCACCGCCAGCGCACGCAAGCTGTCACTCCATATGGACAGCGCTGTGTGTCGTATCGCGTGACGCCCGCCAGGTGGTGGGCCACAGCTCTGCACTGAAGCACGGGATGCACCTACAAGGCTTCCTGGGTGGAAAAGGCCGGGAGGGCAGAGCTGCCACGTGCTGAGGAACTAGGCTCCGGCAATGTAGTCAGTGTCTGTGAGCGTCGATACTGCAAGACACAGCAATATCAGCGTTTGTTTATCCGTACTACTGCTGGTTAACCACGGGGTCCCTAGACTCATTCTTCGCTCTTCATTTTATTTTCAGCTGGATTAATACAGTTATATTGCTGTTGTTAACCTTTCGCTAGTGGTGCCCTATTTGGGCCATCCATAGTGGCTCTGCATCTCAGAGGTGGACAGTCCTTGCCGGCTGCAGTGCCCGAGCGGCTATAGGCGCTTCAATCCGGAAGCGCGCTGCTGCTACGGTCGCAGGTTCGAATCCTGCCTCGGGCATGGGTGTGTGTGATGTCCTTAGGTTAGTTAGGTTTAAGTAGTTCTAAGTATAGGGGACTGATGACCTCAGATGTTAAGTTCCATAGTGCTCAGAGCCATTTTGAACCATTTTGACAATCCTTTCTCGCACAAAAAAGTTTCCCAAACAACATAATGCGTTGAAAACAAAGGGGAGGAGAGGAGAACATCAGAATACCATAAAAATGAAGTTAGTTTCATTCAAATAGAGGAACTTTACATACATATTATCGTCACTATGTTAAATCGTGAACCTAAACATAGAAATTTGTGCTATTTTCGGAATTTACTCACCATTAAATCACAGAACTCTATAAAATAAACATCAATTCAAAATCAAGTAGCAAGAATTTAATACCACATTAGCACAGCGTAAGTGTCCCTTTGTACCTCAGCCAGACGCTAACGAGTTATTTCAGGAACTGTAGGACGCCACTTCCCTGTGCTATACTTTGGATAGCATGACATTCTTCGCATATTGTAGTTATGTGACTCAAATACAAGGACTTTTCAAAACAGCGCTTTCCAGTCTGGTAACACGGAGCACGCAATTTTCTCCTTCGATTGACGCCCTCTTGCGGTATTGGTGCGACTCTCTGGAAGGGCTATTGGGTGATCGCTGCCAACTGTAGCCGTAGATGTATAAGTAGAGATGTCTCATCGTTTTTTCGTCTTGCCATTTTTCCGTTATCAGTTCTCTGACCAGTTGACGCAAAAAGGCCCTTTATCTGTCAGTCACAGCAGTTTCCTGTGTCTTTAACCTGAGCGTTTACACCGGCCACGTTGAGATAAGGGAAAAAATATTGCCATTGGCCATCGCCGTGTATTTCAAGCCACACGATTAGGTTGCACACAGTTTACCAACCGCGTCAACGCCGCCTTTTGTTTGGTTGTAAGATGTGATAATTTCGGGTTTTTTCGTGGGCCCAGTTGTCGTCTTCCCTACCATCAAAGTGCAGAGTTGATAAGGAAATCATTTTTATTTTTGAGGATAACGTTAAAAATCATCGTTGCCTCTCTCCTGAAACCAAAAAGGCTGGGATATTCGCTTCTTCTTGGCGCATTTTCGAACTCAGCCGGAATTCGCCATTTATTACTCTTCAAGGTGACAGCAGTTGAAATTATTTTATCAAATTATTTTATCAGCCAGTTTTTTCATGAGGGAACATCGCTGGACCAGTAGTCAGTGGTCATATTTACGCCGTGTACCGATTGCTGATGTTACCATTCTGCGAACGACATCAGAAGAATGATTATTGACTCGATGCTGCTCTCCGGTTGCTTGTCAGCATATATTTCCATCTTGCAGGCGTAGTACATTTTTTTGCATCAACAAAGACAATATTGATGCCATACTTTTCCGGCTTGGACGGGATGTACTGACGGAAACCTCAGTGCCCACAGAAAGCTTCCAATTTTCCATAGAGAGTAACGTTTTCTCCAACAGAGTAACATTTCTAGCAGTTAGAAACAAATATTTCTCTTATTGGAGCAAGTCGGTGAGTCGTGTTCCTCTCTGCTCGCATCTCGCCGTCGTCAAATTGAATGCATCGCATCAAAAATCGGAAACGACTAAGCGACATGGTGAGCCTAAATGACTCCACACAGTCTCCGTTGGTATCCTACTGCACCGCCAAATTTAGGCGCCACGCGTGGTAAACACCGGCAAGGTATAACAAAACATTTTTTTAAAAATTTCTTCCAGGGTTGTTGAACGGGCATTCCTTGGACGAGTGAAAGCTGGTTTCACTTTCTCAATGTATTAGTTCGTAACTAGTGAGTTGAAAACTGACTCGTCGAAAAGTGGAAGTCATATGTCATTGGTGATTTCCGTATATGTAGCTTCACTTTTCACCCCAGAAAGGTGAGTAAATTTAGCATACTGAGTTTCCTCCTGTTCGGTATATGACGTTTATTCCAACGGATTGAGTCAGTTACCTTGTTCCTCATTCGTTTCGCCGTGTAGTACAAATCATCGCTGGACTTCTTTCTTAGTCATTCGTTTCTTCACAGCTTTGTTCAGATCCCAAATTTTAACACGTTCTTCGACTGCGCCTTTATTGCCGATGTGGGGAGATTCACCAACGTCGCCGTCGTTCTGCAAAGTCTTCCGACTTCATAAGGGTTGCCACCACCGAAGATTAACCATGAAGTCTCCATTCTGCAATATGACACGAAATTACATTATGGTGGCGCTGCACGTACAAGGTATAACCCTGTTTTTATCCCTCCAATTTATTCTACGATCGAATTATCTCCTCCACGTACTCACGGATGATAGCTTAGTAAATTGGAGAAAGAAAATTGCAAAACTCCTATATCTGCAAAACTCTAATCATGGCGCATTATCTGTGAGGTTAAGAGGGCAGCCAGTTGTGCTGACAAGCTCGACCGTCGGCGGTGACGCGGCTGACTGTTTGAATTACGGAACTTCGGAGGAGATTGAGGCAAAGTGTGCGCCAGAACATTGCCGCTAACCGTGGGCAGGGAAAACAAAACAATCGTGCATCTCGGAGATGCGCGCCCCTAGCAGGAGTAATTGCTGGCACTTACAAACTGCACGTGAAGCGATGTAGGCCCAAGACAAGAATGCATCTGCGTTTCTCTCAGGCTTGTCTTCTGATGTAATTGCCACACTGTAGTTTACTAATGGAATAAGGAATTTGCTTTCATAAATGAAAATCTTATATGTTTTTAAGTACAGCTCTTGAAAAATCCCAACGTTCCTATCGATGACGTGCTGAATATATCTGTCATTTATAATAATAGACTCACAACCTAAGTCGACTTCGTCTGTTGTTAGAATATTATACAAAAAGACCGAATCACGTATCACTTTGACACCCGTAAGGAGGAAGATAGCAGAAATCACAAAACGCTAATAATCTCATAAAGAAGGTGAAGAAAAGAAGAGGCAGAACTACCGCACTAGAAATAAAATGCGTGAAGCTGGCTGAATGCTGTATTTTTCATTAATTATAGAAATAATCTACTTCTATATGAAAAATAACATATCCCAACTCCAGCGGGTGTAGACGTGTTTTTTTGAAAGAAAATACCTCTGTAACAGTATCAGACTCGAAAGAGTGCCAACGCACTCTCAAGCCCTCCCCCCTCCGCTCCCCCTCCCCTTACACACACACACACACACACACACACACACACACACACACACACACACACACACTATTGTACTCTTGACACTCTGACGGGTTCAGATTAAGATGATTATATTTTTATTGCCTCTAATCGCGCTATGCCACTCACAGATGGAAAGCTGCGATAAGAATGACCGTATAATCCATTAATAATTCACGATTATTAGTTTTTATTATCTCTTATCTTAAAAATTTGTTGAACTATTTTAACGCCACTCTCGTAAAGTGAAGCTCCAACCTCGCTCAAGGCGATGAATTTACAGAAAACTGCAGATATTTTTTATGCAGAAAACAGTAAAACGTGTTGCGAGTCAGCACGTTTTTCTCCTGGCACGGCTTCGCGATAATATCTCCTGCGGTGCTACAGCCAACGTCAATGGGCTCATCACTAATGCAGTGTCTAGTTAGCGGGAAGGCTGCCCTCCAGCAACCCTCATTCCAGCAGTGCGGATAGCTCGCAAGTGCACGTCGCTAGTAACAACAAAAAAGCAATTCTCATGTCCACGAGATTTAGAACGCGGTCTGGGCTAGCACGAATTACAACTGCCGTCTCTGCTACCACGAACTTACAGATTACGCCTCTCTGTTCAAATCTGGATGGTTGCCTCAACGCATGTTGTACAAAGTACAGTTCTCACAAACAAAAGTAGGAAAGCTTTTGCAGCCTGCCTACTGGACCGTATTGTGAGGTGTACTTGTTGTGTGCCTAGGGCTCAATCATCTTTGAGATTTAATTCAAGTTTATGATGTGTGTGGGAAATATAGTGGTTATAAATTCATTGACAGTAGGTAATTTTTCGAAAATGAAACTTAAAAAGCCAAATATACAAGCTGGGTAACAAAACGGGATGGTAAAAAAACGGGATAACACTAAGCCAAATGCCGCGAAAGGTCTTACACCCAATAAGAACTCCATCTAACCAGTCTCTTCTGTTGACAAAATATACCAACTGACGTTGAGGTACTTTCTGTTACGGTAAATTTTGCTATTTTTTTTTTGTCCCATATTCAGTATTAGTAGGTTGTCTGCAAAATCTTCACCATCAAAAATCAGCATCGCAGGGCCTTGAGGGCAATGCTATCATTTATCAGAGTGCTACTCTTTATCTTTCAACTGCTTCAAAAATTGTCGTGACGCCTAAGAGTTTTAACTAGCAGGCTATCGGAAGCTGCAGTTGCAACTACAGAACTTCAGTACTTCGGTAACTGTTGTTGCGTAGCGAGATGGTGCTATGTCTTTTGCGGTTACCGTAGCAGTGTTTTTGAATTTCTCGAAAGTACATCAGAAGAGCCCTGAAGCAATGAGTTTGGATCATCTGCTTTGGCAGTTTATTTTGGGCACATCCTTGGATTTTATTAATCTAACTCTCTTTGAATAATCTTTTACTGTAGAAAGTGAAGCTATGCTTCAAAGAGCTGTAATTGTATAAGGGAAAACTACGCAGTCCTTGAAACATCTTTAAAAAATCAGTATAGGTAAATGGCTAAGTATAACGTAAGAAATGATACAGTACATGAAAGACAAATTATTCCCAAAGTTGTTTCTGAACATGATTGAAAGGTATATTCTCAATTAATGGGTATCTTTACAGTTAATCTGAATATGGGGGTAAAGTACGGCCTCAATACAACTGTCGCGCAAACGAAATGGAGTAGGATGTGCCGTAGTATCAGAGCTGGATGAAGCATGGAGTGGAATTTTAGCAGTGACAACGAAAACAAAGATTCTGGCATAAGAACATTTATTAGATCGGTAAATTTAATTGCACACATGAATATGTATAGTGAGTAATATGATGGTTTCTGTTGCTTGCAATCTATTACGTTGCATCTTAATTAAACCTAGAACTTTACTTCGGAATCCTCTGGAAGGTCTATGATCTACGGAAGGGGAATGATCAAAGGATGGCTTAATCAAGAACACTTACATTCACACGCACTTGTGACACTAACAGGAAGGTAAACAACTAAAAACCTTCATTACAGCACATGTGGATAGCAAGAGGGGCTGTTCTCTTGATTTTAACATGCGGGATAAATGAATAAAATTTCTGTTCAAGTGAATCTCTGTAAAAATGGGCCATAAATAAGAATCACAGTTAATTCAGATATTTTACAGCGGAAGATCACTGTGGCCTTGGCACTGCAGACTCTCTCATTAGATCAGGGCCACGTGGTCCTCACAAGCAAAAGCGTGCACGAAGTAAGTTACCAAGTGAGACAAATTGCACAAAATTCAGTCGTAAAATCACGGAAATCATACGCAATGTACATGATCTCGCGAAAGGGATACTAAACAAAATGAAATGAATCACTTTAAACTCAACATGGCTTCACGTGTTTAACAGTTCAACTGAACAATAGCCTACACCATCCCTGGATTTTAACGCATTTAACACTCGCGAATCAGCAAGTAAAATTTATCACACACGGTAATAAACTATAAACTATGAAAGGAATCATTTACTTTGAGTAGCTTTGAAAAACTTACATAAGACATTAACTTCTCATCGAAAAGGCACACTTACCTCCAGTAGATCTCACTCATCTCGCGTCTCCCGGAACACTCTACGAGCATTCGCTCTCCAATAAAACCCGCTCCTCGTACGTACGAAAGTGGCCAGAGGAATCTCTATTGTGGTGCCAACCTATACAAAAGGTTCGTCTTAGGCAAACAGAAACCTCTTTGCTACCTGGTACGTGTTTCCTACAGTTGGCTGTTCTGACACAGTGGCAGACTACTACACTCCCACGGATCTACACACTGAAATCCTTGCACACTCTCATTCATACATTCAACTGATCGGACAAGAAAAGGAAAGAATAGATACATTGAAATATGTCACTTACATGTATCAGACATGCGTGTGGGGCTCCTACAAGTATCAATAACCTAGTGAAATGTTGAAACTAAATACGGATAGTATACTATGGCTACCATATAGACACTCAGGTGCTCAGTATTTTCTCTTTTTTTCCTTACTTGCACCAACAATTGAGGTGCCGGGGGCAAACAGATGAAGTTGTATGGCATGGTAAAATCATGAAGAGGCTTATGCAGAGACCCTTCATGGTGCCAGGGAAATAATTTGGAAAACCGCCTATAGGGGCACCACCGACACTAGTTACTGAAAATGGCCACGAACCAGGTGGGGAAAGCATTTTGTGTGTTAGAATTCAACCGTTGACGATCGGTAGTGAGTGTGCACTTTCAGTGGCAAGGTCCACAAGACACCGCCAGATTGCAATAGCGTAGTGAAGTACAATACATTAGAGTTGGTTGTGCGATGCTAACCTGCCGCTACTCGAATGGCCAACAAGGTTGCCTGACTGAAGTCTTGAGTTATTTTCTTGTGAGCTCCATCAGGGATGTAGTTTATGTTCCAACTCCAGCACAGAACCTCGAAGAGGTGTCACCTCATCCCAGCAGCTGTTCTCATCGCCACTCCTATTATGCTGGGTCCGGTATGACGAGAATGAGACTAATAATTATGTGCGTTCCGTGTGACGAAGGGTGGACACAGAACATTTATAAACATTAAAATAAAACCAACTTTGTGCCTTCGTGTATCACATGTTAGTTCGTTCTTCGCCATTTATCTGTACAGATTTTGTTCTTGAATAGTTTATTAATTTAATAATTACCCTTTTCTTCCCCCGGTTGGAATGGTATTTTATGAGTTTAGTTTCCTAGTGATAACGAAAGGTAGAAAACGGTCGTTCTTGGAAGAAACGCATGGAACAAAGTACTTGAAGAAATAATGCAATCAGCCATTCTTAAATACACTGACGGAAAAGGGCAACACTTATAAATAATTAGAGTAATGAAATTTCGGGAATAGAGGTGTCTAGGTAATACTTTAAGTGAATAATATTGTATGATCACAAGTTATCGTAAGCACGAGATCAGCCATTGCAAAGTGAAATGCTTGTACATCAACAACCGGTGTAACCGCCAGAATAGTGAATGCAAGCATGTAAACGTGCATGCATTTTGATGTCAAGGTGCCGGATGTCCGTTTGTGGGAGGGCGTTCCGTTCCTGTTGCACTTTGTCGGACAATAAGGGACGGTTAACACCGTTTGTGCATGACACTGGAGTTCTCGTCCGATGATATCCCAGATCTGGAGATCGCGCGGGCCAAGGCAACATGTCGACACTGTGTAGAGCATGTGGGGTTACCAAAGCGGTATATGAGCGAGCGTTATCCTGTTGGAAAACACCCCCTGGAATGCTGTTCATGAATGGCAGCACAACAGATCGAATCACCAGACTGACGTACAAATATTCAGCCAGGGGGCGTGGGATAACAACGAGAGTGCTCCTACCATCATACAAACCACCGCGCCCCACACCATAACTCCACTGTGTCTAGCACGCAGACAGGCCGCATCCAAACTAACAAACAGCCATCATTGTCTGAGGCAGAACCAGCTTTCATCAGAAAACACAATAGACCTCCACCTTGCTCTCCATTGAGTTCTCGCTTGCCACCACATAAATCACAAATGGCGGTGGTTTGGGGTCAGTGGAATGCACGTTACAGAGCGTCTGATTCGGAGCTGCCCTTGAAGTAACAGGACGCCAAACACGATGGTCTTCCGTCTAGGTAATGCCACGTGGCCGTCCGGAACCAGACATTCTTGCGACCGTACATTCTAGCGACCACCACTGCCAGCAATCATATTATAGTAGCTCTAGTCATAGGAAGTCTTTCTGTACTATCGTAGAAGGAACCTTTAGCTTCTCGTAGCGCTATTACATGACCTCAGTCACTCAGTGAGCTGGTGGTAATGGCATCTTCGTTGCCTTAGAGGCAATCAAGACTTAACACGACAGGCGCGAAATATGAATAGATATCTTTCAGATTTAGAAACACGCCTACTGACTTCCGTTTATGTCGCAAAACTCCTCCTTAGTGTTGTGATTTATTTCGTCAGTGTATTTTTAACTTTTTCAAGAAACGAATATGTTTTTGTAGCCTGCATTTTGAACGCTACTGTTGCCTTTTATTCTCGAAATTGAAACTCCTTATTTTGCATTTATATGCATAACACAGACACTTTTATGTTAACTGGTACACTGACGCAGCGCGGCATTCACCAGCCGTAGTATTGATGGTATAAATGAATTCCGCCAACCGAAGACGGATGAAAATCCTAAACGCATCTTGGCATAAGTAAAGTTGTATAAGAAGTAGCTGGCTGATGTATTCCAGTAAGTAATGTAATCCACAGTCAAGGAGCGCAGATGAATTGAGATATGGGACAGATTTTATGGTGTGCAGCACATCTTTGGGAGATGCAATGTTCACCTGCGGTGCCAGGATATGAGAGAGAGAGAGAGAGAGAGAGAGAGAGAGAGAGAGAGAGATTAATGGTTATGATGGGGATGGAACAGTAGCCTTTCTTGGAGAGTGGAATTGCCAGAGGTTGGCAGTACGTATGACACACAGATCGCTGGCGCTGTCGACTTTGGTGCGTTTAGGTGTCAAATGAGGCACGGCACGGCCGTGCGTTGCTGCACTTGGCTTGGCTAGCACCGACGCGTCGGCCCTTATTGATTTGGCAGACTTCCCCTGTAGGTTTCAGAGCACGCTCCACTGCTCCCGACGGCGCACCTGGCGCCGCTGCTGACTGCTGCTCCTTCCCGTCTGCTAGTGACGCCGCTCTTCAATGATAAATCACTGCGCCAGTGTCTGCGACACTTTCTGCTCGATCGTCTGCAACCGGTGTAAGTGACACGTTGCGTTGCGTTCTGGTCTGCGGCGCGTAACTACCGCCGTTGCCCGCTCTTTGTTGTCTTCGTTACGAGGTTTTTGACGGGGAAACTGTTGTAGCACTTGAAAGTATCGTTGAAGTTACGACGGCTCTTCTACACGAAGGTACAGAACAAAACGTCACGCAGCAATGAAAATTTGAAATGTTGTGAGTTTCGAAATTGCGTCGTGCGTAGTGTCTGTAAAAATAATGGTTCTGAAATGGTACACAGTGTCACAGTGCCGTTAACACTGCTTGTGTGAAATTCCAATCTGCAATGCTATCTCGTGGTGGCGAGTTGCAGCGTTACGAACTTTAGAAGTTTCACAAGCAACTGTGTTGATAGTCAAAGCTCTGGCATTGCTGCAGCAGACATGCCGGCCTTGAGTGTAACAGTACCTGTGTAACACTCATCGGAAAATGGCAGTGGAGCAGTGAGGCACCATTAAGTTTTTTGAGTTCTCCAGCGTTTGTTAGCAAAAATTCGTTGAGAATACTGAGAAGCAGGTTCTTGATTGCTCTTCGATAATGACAACTCCTGCCCACAAAGCGAAGACTGCGCACACATTTTTTGGGCAGCAAATGGATCACAGTCCTGGATCACCCACCGTATTCGCCGGATTTGGTCCCAGACGACTTTTGGTTGTTCCCCGAACTGACAATGAACGGACACCGTTCTGACGTAATTAAGGACACAAAGGAAAATTTTACTGCAGTTCCAAATGCAGCTCCATAAAAAGACTACAGCGACTGTTTCAAAACACCTTTAGCTGTCTTTATTCGAAACAGTCTCCCCTTGAATCAATACAGTTATTTTTTTAACATAATCCATGACATTATTCTTCATAGCCATAGTCCTAACAGAACTCTGCGATACTGCATGCTCTGCTGGACATCACGAAATATTAGTGATCATAGTGGAATTTATGTCTTTAGAGTTGAGGAAATGTGTGGCGTCTGGATGTTCACGGAAGGAAGTATTTGAGGTGTTAAAACTGAGAAGATAATCGCAATCCAAGGAATATAATAGAGGTGAGTAAGTATGTCACGTCGTCAGACATCGTTCGAGTTTACATTTTTGAAGCCAATTGTTACAATGTGTAATAATCACCACTGTCAAAACCGCCAAATTTTCAGACCGTCCTTATTCTCCTACCTCTCTTTAGAACAGAACCGCAGGAAATACACTGGACGATAATACACTAAATATTTTTAAAAAAAATTCTTTTTGTGCGTAAGAGAACTTTCTGGCTTGCATTTGTTGAGTTAAAATTTTACGATTTAAGAATCAGATTAACTATTTTACAATCCAGAAAATTTCACTGTTTGGTGATGTAAAGTATTTACGTAGAAATATGTACTATAAATTTTAATGTCTTGTTCGCAATATAATGTAATAACTAAATAATATCCAGTTTTCGTTGATTAACATATATGTGCTGAAATCAGAAACAGAAAAATTACCTTCCAGGTTATGTGAAAACCTGCTAACAATATTTCAAAACATATTCTTTATAAAAGTATTAAAACGTTAAAATCAATTGAAAACCTATCATACACTGTAACTGGTACCTAAATGCAGTGTTAACCACCATAATTTTGTTGCTAAGCGCAACTTGGTTCTGACCTGCACTCGGATTTTAAAAAGTTTTGCTTACTGGCTATATTATAGTGGTTAACACTGGATTTGTGTACCAATTACTGTGTAAGGATGGAAAGTTTTTCAGTTCTAATGTTTCAATATTTTCATAAAAATGTTTTCAAACGTTGAAACTGAAAGGTAATTTTTCCGTATCTGTGCGTAGTTGCTAATCAGCTGAAATCGGCTACGATCTAGCTATTATATTGTGATAAAAACCATTGAAGTTTATGATCAATAATACAGTTCGTTTTGTCCCTCACACGACGATGTCAGGTCTTACAAATTTCATTCATTCGCACTGAATTTATGTCTGCTGGTTTGCTTTTGTTGCCTGTTCAGAACGGGAGCTAGTAATGGCCCATAATGCACAAAATTTTTTATGATAATTGAACTAAGAAAGTAACGCAGTAATGTCAATGACAGTTATCTATCAGAACCATCATTCTGGAAACCAAATCCCAGATACTCAAAGTAATGCCAGTTTGGCAATTCGAGCCTCCAAGCCACGCAATTGAACTACAGTTTAACTTATTTTTATATCAACGAAAGAGGTGCGATGTTGGGAATCCAGGCTTTCTCGGAGAACTTCAGTGATGAAACATTCTGGAATTTCCTACTTCTCGAAACTTTGCTAGAACATGATGCCACGAATTGGAAGATAGCGCGGAAAGGTCTCAACAGTCAACAACACTTTTATCTCCACATGAAACCCAGTTGAAGCCAACGTATTATGAAATTGACAGAAAAGTGAAAACCATCCATTTTATGCTGCCCACCCCTCTAGCAATGTACGAAAGACGAAGTCGCAGGGACAGCACGTAGCTCCCTGCCTCTGATGAAACGGTGTTAAATTGTTGGGCGCAGGTACAGCAAAGACGGCGTACAAGTGAGCGGTGCACAACACGCTAGGGTCGGGTCAGCTTGGCGTGGGAAATGGCATTAGCGGGCACAGGCCTGCGCCTTTCTTCCCACGAGTCAGCTGCCACCTGCCCTTGTAAAGGCAGGTGCAGCTGCTGCCACTGCTACTCGAGCCTACACAACACGCCCCACCCAGGACCTTCCACACTACTTAGATAAGACCGGCAGGGTAAGGACAACAGCATACGTTCCTGTGACACAAGGATAAAATCTGTATGCACTAGATCTGTAGCAGCGAGCAAGCAATAATACACACTTTGTTCTATTTGAAAGGGAAAGGATGAGGACGACGTTACGTCCCATTAGAAACGTCGACGTTAGAGATGGATGATGAAATCAGTCTGTGGTGACCTTTCCAGAGGAACCGTCGCGGCCGTTGACATCAGCGATTTTGGAAAACAACGGATAACCTACATTTGAATAGCCTGCCGGAGATTTGAACCGCTGTCCAGAATGCTAGCCCATTTTCCTACAATTGCGCCAAGTACTAGCAGTTCCTCTTAATACCCTGCGGCTGCCTGTGCTGCCTGTGACGGAAACAATCCATGGTGTTTTTCTGGATATCCTTCATGTTTCGATAGCGTTAACCTGTAAGACTTCGGATAGAGGAGCACTTACCAGATGTACAAGTCCTGCACTGTGCAAAGGCTAATAAAGAGAAAAATCTCTCGCAAGGTAATACGTCATGTACAAAAGACGGTGAATCGGAGTAGATTGTACGAAGTAATAGTTTCTACGTGTAAGAATCAGATTTTCCTAAAAATGTTCCAATCCAAGTAGCTCAGTGGCAGAGACTTGAACTGTTTTTGGGCGAAGCTAAGTTAAAAACATGTACAAAACGTTATCAAGTTCACTTCAAGTAGTAGAAAGGGCCTAATTCACTATGAAAGTGATTATATGCTCGGTTTTTGTACGATTTGAGATTTCCCTTTATGCAGATACAAACCGCTCACGGCTTGCTTGCCCATAAAATATATAAATAACGACTTCGGCCTCTGTCTACTTTCCCATAATTATAGACGTATTTCTCCGGCAGACACAATTGCAATACCGTCAAGAAACATGAAAATAATAAAAAAACGAACTCTGTATTGCTGGACTAGGCTGAAATAGCAGTTTAAACTATTACATTAGACTCAAAATACAGCGATTCGTTGCATCACTTACTGTTACTTTTTGTCTTTGGAGAATGGCAACCATCATTTACTGTCGTAAGGTACCGAAGGGTTTTTCGGAGTGATGACAGTCTTTACTGAACCTCCTTGCGTATTGACCAACGCATCTACCAGATGTGCGACGTTGCCAGCAGCCACGTCTAACGGCTCGTTCATCCTATCGTTCGTAGTATAGTTCGTGGGCTTTGATAGCTGTCGGTAAGCCCAAAACTGCTGGAGTTAACCTGACGTACCCGTAGTAATATTTTGTGTGTGTGTGTGTGTGTGTGTGTGTGTGTGTGTGTGTGTGTTTGGCGGGGGAGGGGGGGCATTGCAAAAAAGATGAAGTTACCGGCATGGTATCTGCATTTAAACACTGACGCTCATACATACATTTGGGTGACGATTTATCCATCCGTATCTGCACAAAGAGGTTATAAGACGAGCAACAACAGAAGTAAAACAAGGGTAATAGAATGTTGTCGAACTACATCACTCGAAGCTGCGGGGCTTAGATTGGAAAACGAGACACTGATTATAGTAGAGGAGTTCGCTTTTTTGGCAAAAGAATAACTGATGAGTACTGTAGTTGAGAGGAGATGTTAAAACACACTCTGTAGCACATAAGCCTTACATCGAAGTGTAACTTGGACGAGAAGCAGTTCAGAAAGAGGACATCAGAAGTTTTCGAAATGGGATGCCGTAGAATAATACTGAAGATTATGTGGGTAGATCGCGTTCCTAATAGGAGGTGCTGCACCCAATGGGTAGAAAAGAAATTTATGGTAGAAATTTACTAAAGGAAGGGATCGCTTAATAAGGCACATCCTGAGGTATCAAGAAACCGTCAGGTTGGTGTGGGGGTAAAAATTGTAGAGGGAGACAGAGATGAACACAGTAACTAAGTTCAGGTTCTTATAGGTTGCAGGTGTTATCCTGAGATGGAGGCTCGCACAGGATGGAGTATAGTAACGAGCTGCATCAAATCAATCTTAAGGCTGACAACAACAATAACAACTACTACTACTACTACTACAGAAAAGATCAGCGTCAGGAAGACAGATTCTGAGTGCCTTGGTAAAGTAGGCAGTGAGGAAAAGGAAGTGATGGTGTGCGCATCTGGAGGCGCTGCTGCCTTTGTTCCCGTTCCGTTTGGTGCGGCGCGGCGCCTCGGGCCTGCTGCAGCGGGCGTGACGCAGCGTCGCGGTTGGTTGCGCGCCGCCTCATGCAAAGTGTTGCCTCCAGGCAGCCTGAGCGGTACCGCCGCGTCAGCCGCGCCCACCCGCTGACTTTCGCAAGTCCCGGCGTAGCGTGGGCCGAGTTCCACCGGCTCGGATCGAGAGACGGCCGCGCGTAACCACGAAACTAATCAGGGACAATCTCACTTAAAGAGTACCGAAGTAGGGGTTGCCCTGGACTGCCACCAGCTTGTCTCCACCCCAAAGTACAGGTGTCAAGGAGCTGTTCCTCTGGACGACCACGAATTCACGGCCTCCCATCGGCGCTATGAAAAAGGTGTATTGGGATCCGTCAGACCGTGCAAGGCTCAGCCACTGCGCCGACATCCAGTGCCGATGGTCACATACCCATTTCAACCATTGTTGCCGATGTCATGGTGTCAACAATGACATGCATGGGTTGTCGGCTGTGGAGGCTCATCGCTAGGAGTTTTCGGTGCACTGTGTGTTCACACACACTTGTGCTCTTACCAGCATTAAAGTCTGATGTTCGTTCCGCTACAGTTCGCCTGTTCTATCAGTCTGCCCAACCTACGACATCTGACGACTGCAGCGAGGATGGCCGCCCAACTCCACGACGTCTGGTCGTGCTTTCACCTTGGTTTCGCCCGTGTTGACGATAGTAACCGTAGCATTCCTCCAACACCCGACAAGTCGTTCCGTTTCGAAAAGCTCGTGCATAGCCTCCGGACCATCACAATCTGTCCTCGGTCAGACTCAGATGGATCGCGCGCTTTCCCCATTCTACACACGGACAGCACGCTCGCTGGTAACTACACTCCTGGAAATTGAAATAAGAGCACCGTGAATTCATTGTCCCAGGAAGGGGAAACTTTGACACATTCCTGGGGTCAGATACATCACATGATCACACTGACAGAACCACAGGCACATAGACACAGGCAACAGAGCATGCACAATGTCGGCACTAGTACAGTGTATATCCACCTTTCGCAGCAATGCAGGCTGCTATTCTCCCATGGAGACGATCGTAGGGATGCTGGATGTAGTCCTGTCGAACGGCTTGCCATGCCATTTCCACCTGGCGCCTCAGTTGGGCCAGCGTTCGTGCTGGACGTGCAGACCGCGTGAGACGACGCTTCATCCAGTCCCAAACATGCTCAATGGGGGACAGATCCGGAGATCTTGCTGGCCAGGGTAGTTGACTTACACCTTCTAGAGCACGTTGGGTGGCACGGGATACATGTGGACGTGCATTGTCCTGTTGGAACAGCAAGTTCCCTTGCCGGTCTAGGAATGGTAGAACGATGGGTTCGATGACGGTTTGGATGTACCATGCACTATTCAGTGTCCCCTCGACGATCACCAGTGGTGTACGGCCAGTGTAGGAGATCGCTCCCCACACCATGATGCCGGGTGTTGGCCCTGTGTGCCTCGGTCGTATGCAGTCCTGATTGTGGCGCTCACCTGCACGGCGCCAAACACGCATACGACCATCATTGGCACCAAGGCAGAAGCGACTCTCATCGCTGAAGACGACACGTCTCCATTCGTCCCTCCATTCACGCCTGTCGCGACACCACTGGAGGCGGGCTGCACGATGTTGGGGCGTGAGCGGAAGACGGCCTAACGGTGTGCGGGACCGTAGCCCAGCTTCATGGAGACGGTTGCGAATGGTCCTCGCCGATACCCCAGGAGCAACAGTGTCCCTAATTTGCTGGGAAGTGGCGGTGCGGTCCCCTACGGCACTGCGTAGGATCCTACGGTCTTGGCGTGCATCCGTGCGTCGCTGTGGTCCGGTCCCAGGTCGACGGGCACGTGCACCTTCCGCCGACCACTGCCGACAACATCGATGTAATGTGGAGACCTCACGCGCCACGTGTTGAGCAATTCGGCGGTACGTCCACCCGGCCTCCCGCATGCCCACTATACGCCCTCGCTCAAAGTCCGTCAACTGCACATACGGTTCACGTCCACGCTGTCGCGGCATGCTACCAGTGTTAAAGACTGCGATGGAGCTCCGTATGCCACGGCAAACTGGCTGCCACTGACGGCGGCGGTGCACAAATGCTGCGCAGCTAGCGCCATTCGACGGCCAACACCGCGGTTCCTGGTGTGTCCGCTGTGCCGTGCGTGTGATCATTGCTTGTACAGCCCTCTCGCAGTGTCCGGAGCAAGTATGGTGGGTCTGACACACCGGTGTCAATGTGTTCTTTTTTCCATTTCCAGGAGTGTACATGCACCGTGCATGTGCCTTGACTAGCAGTCATTCCTCTCCAGGTGACAGTGCTATCGCCTGGACGGATTTATACAGATAGTAGGTCGGTGGTCATAATGTTCTGGCTGCTCAGTGTAAATGACGTAGAAACGGTCGGTTTAACGGTGGTACTGGTAGAAGTGGTAGGAAGGAAACATAAATGAATGTGTAAGAGAAACTAGGAGCCGATGACTTCCCTTTGTTTATTCTTTGGTTTGATTTGCACCTAATTGCAATCACATACCGTTCAGTGTTAGTCCATTGTCTATTTTATATCCTTACAGAATGAAAACTGCATTTTATAAGTAATAAAAATTAGTTGATCGCGTAATTTCTGCTCTTAAATATGTAACCAAAGCAATTACTTTTGATGTAAGCGTAGTTCACATGCACAAACGTAAAAATATCTTTATAATTATTATTTTGTACTAATTAGAACGTTCATCATGATCAAAGCCAAGTGTTTCCTGTTGTTGCTAAATGCGAAAGTTGTTTATGACTAACAGAAACTTGTTTTATGTAAGTTCGACGAAGTATTGAAGCCATGTTAGATATATTTTTGTTCTGCAGTTTTTTATTTTACCTTTTTGTTGAGGAAACTGCATTTTGTAGCGCTGTATAAGAAATCTGTATTAATTATTTCATTTTTACCACAATATCCTCTGTTTCACGTTACAAATCAATAGTTTTATAATAAGACCTGTATTTAACGTTGACAGTTTGTTTTGCTATAAATACTGTTTACTCTCTAAGTAATAGACAGAAGGAAAACTACATAGAACAAAAATATTCCGTAGGTTATCTGGGCATTTATATATCCTCAGTTTTTAGACACTTCACCACTTCCGGTTTTTAGGGAAATTTAATAAGACACTGATCGCATACATAAAGAAGCGATCGTTATGAGGTAACGCCCGATAGGTATCTAACACACCCAATTTATAGACAGTGCAGGTGACACGTTAACTGACCAAGGCTACTGGAAAAAGTACCGTAGTCTACGCTTGCTTATGGTAGGCTACGGTATACTGCGATAGATTTACTACTCTAGATACAGTGCATGGCAGATGGTACATCGAACCAATATTGTCGGTTATCTTTCTTGTTCAGTTAGGGTATTAAGTGACGTCTGTGTACCCTAATCTGCGTTGTTCTCATGACCCTACATGTGGTATGATCGTGACAATAAAATGGGCGCACTGTCTTCTTCGAATTCATGTTCTCAGAATTCACTCAACAGGCTAGGCTTTCATGATAACACCCGCCATTTTTCTTCCAAGGCTTGAAATTTATATTTCCTGAGAATTTGTTACATTTCCGTATGGACTATGACGACCTACAAAAGAGCCTAGCGGTAAGACCCCGAATACGTTCGATTCTGTAGTCATCCCTGCGTGGTAAGGACTGCAATCACTGGACCGGCACACAAGAATTTGTCACACTATGGTCTTGTATCCGATTTTATTTACAGGTTCATTGCATTTTCCCAGAATACTTGCAACAAATCTAAGCCTTATATTCGCCATCCCTAATACCGATTTTACGTTATCGTCGCATTTGGTATAGCTTCTTAATGTCAGCTTAAATATTTTCGTGATTTGACGAACTCAAGAAGTTCACCACGGATCTTGTAATCAGAGACTGTCTGCTTCTGCGTGTTTACTCGTATTATCGTGCGTCATTACATGAAGTGGAAATTCCGTCCAGTTCTTCTGCAGCTATATGCTGGCTTTCCTCAGTCTCAAAAACAGAGGCCAGAAAATGATTAATGTATCTTCCCTTGCAGTTTCCACCGTTTCCTATCATCATATGTAAGGTGTAGGCACAAAAATTGATTGTATGAAGAAGAATAAACAAATGCGCCCTTAATAGGAATATTCAAAGTTACAGCCGCTCACAACAGTTGCGATTGGAACTGTAAATGTTCATGTGCTTTCTTATAACAGAGAAAGTGTCACGCTAAGTGTTCACGATATCTGGAAAATGTTGGCGGCCACTTCGCTGTGTAGTTTTTATCTGCGAAATGCTAATGATGTTTTAGTGGAACCGTGCACTTCCTTTCCGCGTTCGATGGCCTGTAAAAAGATGAATATTTGCAGTGTAGCTTTTTGCGTTATTAGCCGACCAGTTTATACGTGAAGGGGAAGCACCATAAAACAACAATATGGGGTGTTTACTCGGCGAACCAAGTGAAACTGGCGTCCTCGTCTTTCACTTTTACCTCATGTCGCGGCTATTGTTGCGATAAGTCTCTCCAGAAATAGAAGCGGTTGATGTACCACTATACTCCATGTTTTCATAAGCTCTAGAGTGCCTCTTATTTTTGGCTCGTAAAAGAAACTGACTGTTAACCTTTTTACTGCTGTCACTGATGGGAAACATTACTTCATCTTAAATCGTTTATGCTGGGTGGATCACCAAAACCGCGCAGCTTCAAGGATCCTCGAACTGTTGAATATTTCGGAGTAGTTTTTCCCAAGTGATAGTACTTGAAAGGGTGACACATTTTATTGTTAATATTTGACTTTATCTGCGTGAAAATTTAAAGATAGTATTAATTTTTTGGCGGTGTTGTAGAGCTCTTGAAAAAAAGGAGATTGGAGATACCTTTGTTACACTTCGCAATGTAGCCTTCCACATAGGGGCCTGGAGCATGTCGTGTTTCCGACACAGTCAAGCTTTCTCCCAGTTACGCAAACGTGACGTGACAAAGTACACAGACAGTGATTTCAAAAATGCGCATCTTGGAAATTGTGACAGCAAGTTGCGTAAATCAAGAGGAGCGAGGAACGTAGGTAATTAAAAGACGGCCGTGTACTTCGTGGAACAAAGTTCCGTTGCTGTGATAACAGCAGCTGCGTACAGTTCCTTCTAACCAGTGTGTGTTTTATTGTCATGGTTTTTGTGAGCTCGCAACACAGTATTGATGTAGTTGTCTAGCACGCGGTTTCGAGAACAGAGTAGGCGCGTTCCGTTCCGTTCCTTTCCTTTCCTCAACCTAGGAGCGGAAACAGAATGGCGTCGTCAGACCTACTCTCTAAATATTTCACAGTTACGATGCGGCCGCAGGAAGCGTGCCAAATGTGCACGGGTGCGGAAAGCTCACCTCTTCCGTTGTCCTAGAGGCCTGCAGACATGGCTGCTGCAGCACACACCTCCGCTACGAGGAATGCCTTTTAAGTTCTTACAAAAACAATGAAAGAAAAGTATTTTTGACGGAAAAAGTTTTTTTCTTTACGTAATAAAAGTGACATTTTAAAGCAACTGCAATGTCACCACTTAAAAAGCAGTCATCATCCTTCGTAGAAGTAACTCCTACTCGCTGCAGGTATCTCCTTCCCCAAGACCCTCCAGTTAGGACTGTAGTGCCTGTTCACTGTTCTCCCATAGAGTTTTGCTGTTAAATGCATAAAATGTTGCTTATTGGTAAGGAGTGTATGGAATATTATGTCGGTGCTTGGAGAAACACAGAAATACTAAAGACTGCAAAACACAGTATTGATGTTTCACAGTAATATATTTGTTTTATGGTTTGTTGTGAACTGGCTTTCTAGGCCACCTCAGATAACTTAAGGCCTAACGTTGTTCACATATAATAGCGAGAATTTGTAGCTGTACAAAGATGTGTGAAATTTTATGACTAAATATCTACACAATACACAAACATAATGAAATCCACAAAGAAATAATGAACAAATATAGCTTACGTTACTTAATACCCAAAGATAAAAAGTATAAGAACGTACAGGCCGAAAAGGTACTAGTGTGTACTGGTACAGACTACTGTGTTACATGGAAAGAATAACTGGTGAATGTGAGGAACAGGCAAAAAAGTAACATAAGTCTTTATTTGTGATTTTCATTATGCTCGTGTTTTTTATATAGTGTCGTGAAAAGTCACGCATCTTTGGAAAAAAAGCCTTTGTACAAGCTACAAAATATCGCTGATGCTGTGTGGACTCCATCTGTATTCTAAACGTTGTCTGAAGATGTCCTAGAAAGGGAAAACCTGTTCACAACGAACTTTAAAATATTATTTTGGAACATCAATACTGTGTATTTCAGTCTTGATTATGGATCGATCTGTCTCTCTCGCGGCATCTTTCAGTCATTTGTTTTCAGTTCCAACAAGAGGTATACATCTCGCTGATGAAGTTCCAAGTGTGGGGTTTAGTTGTTTACGAGGCAAACTGGAGGCAACACGTGTAGGCTGCGTGTGACCGGAAGTGGGGGCGGCATCAGCATGCGTCGCACACTGGCGCCAGCGTGAGGGAGAGGCGACAACTCTTCGTCTTTCCTGCGCCGTAGGACGTAAGCTCACACACACACACACACACACACACACACACACATTGTTTGCCTTTCGAGCCAGCAAAGGCAGCCTCAGGTGCTCACGATCATGTGTAGTCGACTCTGCGGTGCTAGTACACCACACATCACTTCTCGTTCAGAACCGAGGTTTCGTTGTCAGCCATCAAAATCAGAGGGGGGCCGGAAAAGGGAAAAAAGGGGTACTTCAGGTTCCCTTGTACGTGCCCACGACGTGTTAAGAAAATATTAACATATGATACATTCAGTTAAGCTCGTTTCTCTCTGTCGTGTCATAAAAACAGCTGCTAAACGCGGAACTGAATTAGACAGCACCAGCAAATATAACTTGGAAAATCAGTTTGTCCTGCAGGTGCCACGAGGAATGTGCTTTGCTTGCCATACAGCTGTGCAGTCATGAATCACTTTGTGGTAATATTTCAGTTTCCCTTTCGTCAAACGGCCGAGTCTGTCCTTCACCGTTGTCAAGAAGCAGTTGTCGTTTTCGCTCTTCAGACATCCTTATCGACGGGATTTCAATTTGTAAGCTATCTTGGTTCCTTACCCAGAGAACTAGCATTAAAGTGGCCAGTAATATTTCAAGAAGAGAAGGTACATGAATTTCGTAATACTGGAGTAAATCTTCTCTTGTCGTGTTCATATTTGGGTATTACCTGTTTGAATTAGGTCATGTTATTTTCTGACGGTTGTTTTTACCAACGGGTTATATTTTTGGATAATCACTGTGTTCATGTACCAGTAAACACTAGGATTCAAGTAACAAGAAGTTCGCGGTTATCACTTCCGCAGGCGTAGTGTGAACATACACTATCTGATCAAAATTATCCGGACTCCTAATAGTGGCCATCCTTCGCAATTATGACGACTTGAACTCTGATGGGGTCACTTCCAATAAGATCTCTGAATATCGTAAATAACGAATCCAGAGAAGGTGGTGATGTTGAAATGTTCAAATGTGTGTGAATTTCTAAGGCACCAAACTAGTGAGGTTATTGGTCCCTAGACTTACACACTACATAAACTAACTTATGGTAAGAACAATACACGCACCCATGCCCGAGGGAGGACTCGAACCTCCGGCGGGAGGGGCCGCACAATCCGTGACATGGCGCCTCAAACAGCGCGGCCACTCCGCGCGTCCGTAGTGATGTTGAACGGCGGAGTCTGGAGAGAAGTCGATGTTCTAACTCGTGTACAGATAGGGACTCCAGGCATGACAGTCCATTTCAGAAATCGTCCACAGGGTGCACAGCCATGCTGATACAATCAATAATCGTCTCCGAACTGTTAGTCTATTGTACACAGTGCATAATGCTGTAAAAAGGATTGCTATCTATCTGAATTTAGAGTTTTCTTAAGTGCAATGAGGAAACGACCACACTAACGACAAAAACATCCCCATACCGTAATACCACCGCTGTGTTTCACTGATAGCACTACACACGACGGGAGGTATCGTTCTCCAGGCATTCGTCAAACCCAATTCCTTCTGTAGGATTGCCACAGAGTACAGCATGATTCATCATTCCAAATCACTCGTTTCCAATCACCTACTTGTCTAGTGGCGTCGCTCTTTACACCATCTCAGGCGTCACTAACAAGGGAACCTCCCCATCGCACCCGCCTCAGATTTAGTTGTAAGTTGGCACAGTGGATAGACCTTGAAAAACTGAACACAGATCAATCGAGAAAACAGGAAGAAGTTGTGTTGAACTATGAAAAAATAAGCAAAATATACAAACTGAGTAGTCGATGCGGTAGATGGGCAACATCAAGGAGAGTGTGAGCTCAGGAGCGCCGTGGTCCCGTGGTTAGCGTGAGCAGCTGCGGCACGAGAGGTCCTTGGTTCAAGTCATCCCTCGAGTGAAAAGTTTACTTTCTTTATTTTCGCAAAGTTATGATCTGTCCGTTCGTTCATTGACGTCTCTGTACACTGTAATAAGTTTAGTGTCTCTGTTTTGCGACCGCACCGCAAAACCTTGCGATTAGTAGACGAAAGCACGTGCCTCTCCAATGGGAACCGAAAACATTTGATCACAAGGTCATAGGTCAACCGACTCCTCCACAGGAAAACACGTCTGATATATTCTACACGACACTGGTGACGACACGTGCGTCACATGACAGGAATATGTTGTCGACCCACTTAACTTGTACACTTGGCGAATGGGTAAAAAGATTCTTCTACTTTGCCCGATTTAGGTTTTCTTGTGAATGTGATAATCACTCCCAAAAAAGTGATCGCATCGGACGGGCAGATAATTGTCTGAAAATAAAAAAAATTAAACTTTTCACTCGAGGGAAGACTTGAACCAAGGACCTCTCGTTCTACAGCTGCTCAGGCTAACCACAGGACCACGGCGCTCCTGAGCTCACACCCTCCTTGATGTTGCCTATCTTGCCCATGGACTACTCAGTTTGTATATTTTGCTAATTTTTTTCATAGTTCCACACAACTTCTTCCTGTTTTCTCGATTGATCTGTGTTCAGTTTTTCAAGGCCTATCCACTGTGCCAACGTTTAACTAAATCTGAGGGGGTGGGATGGGGAGGTTCCCTTGTAAGCACTGACCATAGAAATGTGTTGGTTACGAGGAGCTGCGCGACCATTGTAGCTCATTATTTTTAACTCCCTAAGCACTGCCATTACGTTAGCTGGACTGCCGACGCCGCTTTGTAACTTACGAGCTGCTGATTTCATGCGATGTTCTACAACAATTCTCCGGAATACTGGACGGTCTGCCTGGTATTTTTAGCTGTGGTTTTTCCTTCGCGTTTCCATTTAATCACATCGCTAACAGTCGACTTGGGCAGTTACGGAAGGGTTCCAAGGTCCCTGATGGATTTGTAACTCGGGTGCCACTCAATGCTTAGTCCATGCTCGGAGTCACTGAGCTCATCTTAGTGACCCGTTCTGCTGTTATCGCTTTTCTACGGGCAGCACAATACTCCCCGACTCCTTTTATTCTGCTCGGTCTCCCGATTGTGACATCTGTTGGTAAATTCCGCATTACAGAGGGCTGTCCGGATACATCAGACTATGTATTGTAAAGTTTCCATTGACCTTGCTGTCGGGGAGTGTGCCTTGTACGGAATAAGAGACTATCTCGTCGAGCACGACTACTTTTGTAGAAGATTCGGGAGAGCCGCCAGTGTAAACGTAATGTAAGAATCTTCAAAGACCCGAGTAACGGTTGCTGATTACGATGCCTCTAGTAGGACAGCGCAGAGTGGACTGTGCAGGCAACTGGACGGCCCGCGCATCAGCGGCAGCTAAGAGCGAGGGACACAATGGGTCTTTGTGGAGACGGTCGATAGGCAACGGCTCCGGCACCTGGGTTCGCCACCCCGCTTCAGCGAGTGCCGACTCTGGCACTGCCCGGGCTTCTCTTGTGGTGGGGGATTATCAGAGGCTCACGGTGCCGATAAAACACGGAGCTCGTAACAGCTGTGCGACGCTTTCCTCCGCACTTCCATGAACTGCACGCACCATTACTGTACATATTCTGTACACATTACACTCGGTAATGCATTGACCTTGCGAATATGGTTTGACATGTTGTATCAAGGCATATTCATACTAGTATTTTACTCTTTTTCTTCGGTTGTTTTCAGTGATCGCTTCAAACACTGGTCCGTGACGTATTTTCTTATTTTTCCTTCCATATTGAAATTCGACTGCTTTCAGTTTATTTACAAAATACGTAGTAACAATTACTCCGTAACTGTTTCTCGGTTCATATCAGTTTTGGCCATGTATATTTAGGTTTTCTGTGGTTTACCTATATTACACAATGAGAATACCGGGACATTTCATTTTTTACGCTTTGTGCACAGTAATGTTGAAAAAGGTTGCACTTTTGTGCACGGACCGATTGACAACTTCCTCGAGGCTTTTTTTTTTTTCTTCTCCTTCAGATGCGTATAAAGGTAATGTGTTTCCTACTAATCAGGTCGAATTGTGTTTGGTAATCCCTGTTCATACATTGAATCACAAATAATTTCCGCCAAACACTTAATAATCAAGTGCTAATTGTATCTGTCGACGAGTCTGAGCAGGTTTTTCCTTGTAGATATTTTTACAAAGACATTAGTCAGAAAGTGGACGTCTCTTTTTATCAACGCCTGCGGTCAGGAGAAACTCTGTCATAAAACGTATCAGCAGACGTTACAGCTTGCAGTTTTGAAATCAAGATGTTCACCTTCCGATTAAGCGCTTTGAAGAAATTGGTCTGTAACCCATGAACTGTGCAATTCAGTTGTTTGGAGAGCCAGTGATAGCCGGCCGGAGTGGCCGAGCGGTTCTAGGCGCTACAGTCTGGAACCGCGCGACCGCTACGGTCGCAGGTTCGAATCCTGCCTCGGGCGTGGATGTGTGTGCTGTCCTTAGGTTAGTTAGGTTTAAGTAGTTCTAAGTTCTAGGGGACTGATGACCTCAGCGGTTAAGTCCCATAGTGCTCAGAGCCAGTGATACGTGATCCAGTGTGTAGTCAGGAGAAGTCAAAAATCATACTGGACGAAATAAGTTCCATTTTATCTACAACTGACAAATATATCTCGCAAAATTTCAGTGCGCAGGTAAGTAGGGAGCTTCACGTAGATTTTTATGACGTGTAGTTTGAAGTTTCCTGTACTGACCAATAATGGAAAAAGTACTGTTGCGAGGGAGTGTAGCAGAGGCTTGTTGAACGCAGCGTTTATGTTGCTGGTGTCAGTGTATTGCCCAGCAGTAAATAGATTGTTTAGAGCTCAACTTATTCGATGATATTGCCTTCCTCCAAAGCAGAGATACCATTCAAGATGGGAGACAACTTTGCAAAGTTTTCTAGAGGGAGCGAAAATGCGTGGAAATTAATAATCTGTGATTTTAGATCTCTTATTAGAGTCCAAGGGGATCAGCAATTGTTTGACTTTGTACTGTTGTATCGTGGGCAAAATTTTAGACGTAAATGTATTATTAAAACTTAAGAAGTTACCAGCACGCGATACGAAAAGAAACACGAAGCTTGACGTTTCTAGCGTATAAATCGCGAAAAAATGTTGCCGCGCTGTGTTCCGTGCACGCCTGTGCAACTTCTCACTGGAATTCCAGAGAAGTAGTATTTATACATAATTTACGGAAGCCCCGCAGTGAATGCCTTAGAGCTATCATCCTACCGTGTTGACTGTGGTACAGAAAAACTGCCAAGTGTCACGCCAGGTAGAAACACACGGCTCTCACAGCAGAAGCGTTTCTCAGAGCTAACGGGCGCTCTGCGCGATTGCTGCGGCTTACTGCCCTTCACCCGATAACTGGGTGAGGGAGATATCTTAATGATCATCAGCTGCCATTCACATAGTTTTATGAAAAGCGCCAAGAACACTTAGCAACAGAGGTTACTATATGATGATTGAGAAACAATAAAGCTAAAGAAATGCTGTAACTCTTCTCATTCACGTCTTCTGCTTCCGATTTCGCGAGTTGCTAAGTTGCATGAGTTGCTCCTTTTAATTACATGTACATCATGCCTCAAATAGCTATTGACGATATGGAGTATTGCTATCTGCGTGTGGCAGCTGATTGATAAAAAGAAAAAGTCGTGCGACGAGGGCCTCCCGTCGGGTAGAGCGCTCGCCTGGTCCAAGTCTTTCGATTTGACGCCACTTCGGCGACTTGCGCGTCGATGGGGATGACATGATGATGATTAGGACAACACAACACTCAGTCCCTGAGCGGAGAAAATCTCCGACCCAGCCGGGAATCGAACCCTTGACAGTCTGTCGCGCTGACCACTCAGCTACCGGGCGCGGACAGCTGATTGATGATGTCTCTTTGTATCATTGCTTTGGATTTTTTGATAATTTTTTGATTATACGATCTTGTTCTAGCAGAAGACATGATGTGAACTGGTGATTGTTCCTTAAAGATGGTGGTGCCAAACTAGCTGGAAAAAAGTGTACACACTGTCTGCCCGAAGTTCACGGACAAAATTTGGGAGTTTGTTCTGGAACATTTTCTGAGTGTTTTGGGTAGAGATCTGTAGGCCTGATTTCTTACCGTAATTTAGCTTTATATACTTGTATTGCAGTGATAAAAGCTCCACAATAGTGCAAATGGTGACAATATGCTCTATTTCTTGTTACAGTCGTCCACGGTTTTCGCTGCTGAAAACAGTTACGCCCCCAAGCTTGTGTTCAGTACTGGTGGTTTCTGTCTCCGTTTTGTTTTTCCTGGAAGTTAAGTGATACACAATAGTAGGGATAGGTTTACTTATTCGTAAGTGCTCGATATGCACCTCGTGTATGATTTCAGGAAATGCTATGGAGGAGTGTCTCAATTACACCATGATGAGACAGTGGAAACTCCAGGTAGGAATATCAGCAGTGTAAGAAAAGATTAATTGCTACTTAACGTAAAGATGACGCGGTAAGTTGCAGACAGGCACATTTAAGACACTTATACAAAGCTCTCGGCCACAGCCTTCATCAGCAACAGGGAAACACACACCATTCACACACACAAACAAGCAGACCTCACGCACTCAATCGGCCCGAGCTGCCGGAGTTGGCGGTCATGTGTGCGTGAAGTGTGCTTGCTTGTGTGTAAGAATGATGTGTTTTTCCCTTTTGCTGATGAAGGCTGTGGCCGAGGGCTTTATATAAGTGTCTTTTAATTGTGCCTGTCTGCAACTTAACGTGTCACCTTGACAGTACGTAACTTTCCTATATTGTTGATATTTACGCTATGACGAGATATTCCCGCAGCGCCGGCACTCACATCGCTGTACTTTCGTGACTGAAGATTGTTGCATCAGTATTTGTCTTCTGTTGTACGTTTCGGTGGTTGCATGCTACAGGCATTTTTTGCTGTTGTGAAGGTACTTTGACAGAAATATATTTAATTAGGCTAACAAACGGAATGAATCTCAACTATATACTCCATAACGAGCCATCGGAGACGACGGTTCCGTCATACCAGAACTATTCCGAAAAATGTTGGATTTCGGCTTCGTCCTGCTAAAGACTCTGCCATTATGAGAGTATATTTGATTTAGTATCTGTGTGGTTGCATCCAGCTTTCGTTTCTTAGTATCATTAGGCTCTAATTCAACGTGCGACTAGTCACACTGTACATCATATGTACTTGATAATTTTGCCGTTGACCGTCATTCAACATCTTAAACCGTATATACCTTCTAACCAGGTGCCATAACAGTATTTTTGAATTTGTCATAGATTCCCAACCAATACCGGAAGTTTTATAGATAACTCGCTAAGCAGAAATAATTTGCGGTCTTTTTAAGGATGTAGTCAGCTGTACGAATTGCTGCTATCCTAAGGGCGTTACGGGGATTCGTTGTTTTCTGTGTTCCACAAAGCCTGAGCAGGCAGCAAGAAGGTAGGCAGCCTTTCACGCGGCCGCGCCACCACTTGCAGTCGCTGTCTTCCCACGCAGTGCGCGGCTTTCACAACTCACGCCACTTACCGTACCGTGCAGTACTACGCCGTCCCGTCCCTATACAATACACCCGACCCTCGAAAGGCCGTCTTCTGTGTACTAGCCACATACTGCCATTGCAAAAGCTGTCTCGACGCACGTTACGAAGCGTATGACAGCAGTTTACCGGGTACGACTTAGGCGACCTTTACAGTCTCGTGATACTTTTACGAATGTGGCAGTTACCCAATTATGAGACGCAGAAAAGGTGCACAGTTGTTTCCCAGAAGCAGCCAGCGCATGTCGGCTCAGAATATAAGTTATGTACATGTGCAAAAGTTGAACAAATCAACACTACTAAAAAGGATGCTCATACAAATTGTAAGCGCACAATAAGTTTCATTCGATTTTCTTCAATACGAAGTACCACATTCTACTCAAATAATGTGCCGTGTACGGGATGCTCGAAGACTGAAGTATGTTTCATACTTAAGAAGCTGAAATACAATAGATTAATTTATAACTAATTTCTTCTTAATGTGTATTTTGTGTTGGGGGGGGGGGGGGGGCAGTGGTTTGCGTGTCTCGACACTTAATAAGAGATAGGTTAGGCTTAAGACACGATGATTGTATTAACGACATACCTGCAACAGTGTATCGTCTTTCTAAATGAAGCCCTATGCGACTATCAGAGAAACGCATTGTTAAAATATTCAGCAGCGTACACTGCACGAAGAATGCGTAATCTGTTTATAATTCTCCACCGAGTCCATTACCTAGAAATGTTGATCCAGCAGTGTACGCTAGAGAGCTTCTTTGGAGTATAGTGTGTATCGAAAAATTTAACCTTTGTTGCTTGATTGCGAGACACAGGAATTTCTCTTTCAGTAGAGCATCACTTGGGGAAAAAATAAAAGCTGATATCAGAGTTTCTTTCCGGCGCACCGTATAACATGCCTTTCTACCCCAAGAGCAGTGCACACGCAGCCATTAACTGCTTGTTGTTACTGTTTATGCTAATGACTGAAGAAAATGACTAATTTGCTGTATACCAAGACAGCATACTCCTTGAAATTTTGTGTGTGTGTGTGTGTGTGTGTGTGTGTGTGTGTGTGTGTGTGTGTGTGTGTGTGTGTGTGTGTGTGTGATAGATAGATTGTACTAGGAGCTGGACTAGGAAATCCTTTTGGGCCTGCGTTCAGAGAAATGAAATGGACAAAATATTAGAGCTTACAGATCTCGTTCACACCCGTAGATTGCAAACTACTGACGCTACCACACGTTACCTTTACATTAGTAGCTTCGTAGGAATCGTTTCATAATACATCACGTTCGAACGACACACGACGATATGACCACCCGGACGAATCATCTGTTTAGTGTGTATATTCGTCTCTTCACTTACATTGCTGGTAGCCCCGCATACGATAAATTTGGCGCTGCTTTAACCGTAGTCTCGTAGTATTTCTTTCTTCCTCTCTTTCCTCCTCCTCCCTCCTCCTCCTCCTCCTCCTCATCAACAGCGCATCAATGTCGAGAAAGAAACTAAATTTATCGTTGCAGGGGTGTGTCGCGCCGCATGGTATAACTGAAGTTGCGGCTCTGCGTTCCTTTGAAAGCCGTCGGCATGCGCTCCGACTGAGCAGACCCAGCGGGGCAGTTAGCGGCCGTTTTGCCTGTATCCCCAGCAGAAGAGGCCGGTTGCCGTAGTAACGGATCCGCCTGACTCCCCCGCAATCGATAGGCGACCTTGCCGCTTCCCCATAGCAACTGCAACACGCCGTGGCAGCTACTCACACGCCTCGTTGTAGTCGTCTACTTGTCGTGTGGGCATGGCGCATACTTAGCCACTTCGTCTGTTTGGACGTGGAAGTCTCATCAAGCGATACAACAAATTAATGTACTGTACTTCTGTGTCCCCGTGACCCGCTCGAGAACCGTGATTCTAATGAGATGTGAAGAGCACAGCAAACCTTAAATAAGGCCTAAAACAGTCTCTGGGCCTTTGTAAGTGTTTAAGTGTTAAACGTGTGACTATGGTTCCACTGTGCAGTTATTCGGTATTTCTCGGATATTGATTGCTTTACTTGAAATTCAAAATATGCCCATTGCAAGATGCTGTTGCTTGTTGTCAGTTCTCCTCTACCTTTCTCCTCAACTGCGGTGCAGATTTTAGTCTGTTATTGCTTGCTGCCTGAAAAACGCTGAAAATTTAGATTTTCTTTGATTTTTTTCGAAAATGTTTCAAATTTACTTGGATGTGTAGCTAATTCCTGTGGCTATGAGGGTTGTTCAAAAGAAAATATTCTGAACAACAAAGTGAGTATAATTGAAGCCTTTATTCGAAAGTAATTACCAGAGACCTGAGCAAAAATATCCCACTGTTCCACGAGCCGAAGGATTCGCTATGCCCAGAATTCACGTGACTCTGACAGGAGCCATTCCTCCATTGTGCCCTTCAGTTCGTCGTCAGAGTTGATACGTTTTTAGCGGACCAAACACACAGAAGTCGCAGGGCTCCATACCCGGGCTGTAGGACGGGTAAGCAAGCTGCTCCCACTTCAACTTGGCCATTACATTTTCTGTGACCTTCAAGACGTGTGCACCCGCATTATCGGCGAACAGAATCACTTCCTCCGTGAGCTGCCCAGGCCGTTTGCTCTTCAAGGACTTGAGTAGGCTACGAAGTGTCACAGTACACGTCACTGTTAATGGTTTTTTAGTGCTCAAGGAATTAGACGAGTACCGGACCTCGGACGTCTAATAAGACAGTGACATCACCTAGACTGCTGAGCGTACAGCTTTGATTTTTTTTTTTTTTTTTTTTTTTTTTTTTTTTTTTTTTTTTTTTTTTTTTTTTAAGGGGAGGTGACATTTGCACTACTAAGCAGGATGCTTGATTCGCGTCACTACAATATCCCAAAGCGGGATATCCAAATGTCAATCGGTTTGGTTGTTACGACCCTTCGTACCTTTCCTTTCTACAATCTTTATGCAGAATTCCTGTTTGAAAATTTATGGAAAGCAATTATAGAAATACAAAACTCAGTTACCAGCTTTCGTACGAATAAAATGCCACAGGGTGTGGCGGTAGTCTTAAAGTTTTAATAATCACCTCGAAAAATTGATTTGCGTATTTATTTTGGGAAATCACCGCGCCAAAGTACCATGGCATGCCTGTTGATACTATGGAGAAGGTTTCTGCCGTTTTATTTTGGCTCATCTAGGGACGTGCTTGTGACGCTGGATATTTCAGTGTGTACCAGAACTGCAAATAGACAAACAAATTTACTAATTTTTTATTTTTTAAATTTTTTTAGTTAGTTTGTAGTGTTACTTACGGCATATTATGTGAAACAAATCTGTACAAGTATGTTATTTGTGGCACGCAAATTCGAATAATTCTGGTACTAAAATTATGATACAAACATTAGTCACACCTTGTACCTATGATCCTACACATAACAATGGCGATTTTTACAGCAAAATTGAGTACAGCACAGAAGATTCTAAAGGATTTACGGAGAGGTACTTGTCTTGCAAAAGATTTAATTTCTATTCAGATTTCCTTTTTAGTCTTTCATGCCGTCACGGAGCCTCTTTACAAGCCAAATTTATTTTTGAACCACGAGACGAGAGCACATCGTTCTGTACCTTGCGCTGTGTATCAGTGAAATGCTTGCACAACTCGATTGGTAGTGTGGAACATATATATAACTGCTTAATATAGATATTCTTTGCGTCGCGTTCTACCCGCTGCC
This sequence comes from Schistocerca piceifrons, assembly GCF_021461385.2. NCBI lineage: Eukaryota > Metazoa > Arthropoda > Insecta > Orthoptera > Acrididae > Schistocerca > Schistocerca piceifrons. The sequence continues at coordinate 853,231,300 of NC_060138.1, forward strand.
ACTGGCATTGTATGTCTCATCGAGATTGTAGTGAGAGTGGTTGTATAAGCTCTCTGACTTCAGACTAGAAGCAACAACATTTTGACGTTCAGGTTGCCGGAGTTCACGAACGAGACACAGTAGTAAGAGGTCGCGAAACCGCGCGGAGCACCATTAGTGGAAAGTCTGCTCTAGCACAGTTTCCTCTAACGAAGGTGAAGAGCTTTCTCCTCGCCGTCATTACGCCGCCTGTAATTTTCGCATTGGATGCCCAGGCGTTCCCTAATCAAGTTGACTCGTTGGGGACGACGGAAAGAAAAATTTAGGTAACTCAACTGCGATGAAACGCATCATTAATGTTAAGTAGGCTACTGGTTGCTGCCTGTGGCAGTACTGTCTGCCGAGTGTGTGTTGCATTTCATTTTGTGTACGTGAAGAATTTGCAGGACAATTTTCGTTAATAGCAGACAGGTATTTAATAGAAATGACGCGTTCTTTAGAAATACTCGTAACGTCGTCTTCGGAAGCACAGATGTATGCACCTGATGGGGAAATATGGTATTATGGTCAGGTGTTAGGTGACATCACTCCGCATTCGTTGTTGCTAGCGAAAATGGTCTCACGCCCTGTAGAACTTTGAAGCCATGGGACGGATTGATTCGTTTGAGATGAGCGAGGTTCAAATTCGTCTCTCACCATACTGATAAACGTTTTTATTAGTTTCCCTGATTCATATACCTGCAAGAAGTCATACTGTCGAAGGATACACGGAAATTTAGTATATTTTTCTTGATTTTGCCCAAGTGAACCAATGCTCCATCTCTATTGACGACGCTGCCGAAAAGAGACTGACCGACGACTTCTTTCTTGGTTGCTACAGAGCGGAGAAGTCGGCGATTTGGGTACCTTCTTGTAGAGTTCCATGGCCGAAAGTAATCAGTCAAGTAGCAAATCGTAAAAGTTCCCTGCTCTTACGTACCAGTCGTCGTACACTTCTTAGTTTTTTTGCAGGAAATAACATTTTCTTAGTAGTAGAACAACTTCGTCTTAACATACCGAAGCAGATCTTAAGCCACGGCGGCGTAATGAATTACTGGTAGCAATATCCATTTGGAACTATTCGATGAAGAACAGAACCGTGACATTTGCTGGGAATTTTATTCGACTGCGTTATTGCAGTCCTGTAAATATCTCTTCTAAACTCCTTCAAATGAATTTTTTTTAAAAGTCTGATTTACTCAGACTCATTCTGTTCCTACTTATCTACCACACAATTCGGTCAAAATTCGCTGTAGAGGCAAATTTACCGCCTCTTGTATTCTTCTGTATTTGCCTTTAGCTGTTTCACTTCGTTGTTTCAAGTATACCATGTATTAATAGTAATCAATCTAACAGTACATAGACAGGGCTCTCATGCACAGCTCAGTAGTTACTCCCGTACCTGTTGCTTCCTCTGCGATTCCATTCCTATACTGCCTGCTTGCTCTATAAATAACAAGCAATTGATTCCACACGAGCGCTTGCCAAAAGCCGCCGTGTTGGATTGTATGTGTCTCGGAAAAGTCGATATAAGTAGTCTGTGAAAGGCCTGGAGCTGGGATTTTAGACCCTCTGCCTCTTAACTGCATCGGATGGCTGCGATAATTGTAATGCTTTCGAATAAATTGGCATTCTACTCACCTGATGGTAGTGCTTCGTGTACGCAGATGGTCGACAGAAAGTTGCTCGCTACACAAAAATAATACGACCTTCAAAGGTGCGACTGCCTGGTAAGACCACATTTAATTTGGTTCACTGTGACATGCTTGCATTGTAGCTACCATTCCGTTCAGAAACATGCTCTACAATTCCGTACGTTAACTACCACTTCCGTTGGCTATTGAATTTATATGCAACTTGTATTGCATGTACCACACGAATTGATGCGTATAATCGATGTAGAAAAATTATATATAGAATTTAACGTAGATGGCAATAATGAATTCGCTGAAACAGTTTTTTTTGTATAGTTTTAACGTAAAAGTTGACCTAGCGTCTTAACTTTTTCAGAATGCAGGACAAATTTCTAAAGAACCAGGTGGGAGACACTCGTTTCTCTTGACGGGACACCCACAACTGTTGATATTCATCAACGATAAAATCTGCTACAGCCGTAAAAATTATTTCTAAAAAGGAAAGCACAACCCGGTTTCAGTTATTGATTTATAATTTTGCAGATTCACCTGAAGACGGGAGACAGGTCCAGAAATGTTGTGCTTTCTTTCTTCAGAAATAAATTCTTACAACTCTAAGGATTTTATCATTAATGATGTATGGAAGAGTTATAGCAGTTGAAATGCAGCCATGTTTGACAGAATGCTATAAATGTACCGAATGAATTGTGCGTCGTACGTAAAGGCCAAGGCCCTTCGACCTGCCTGTATATCACCATATACTAGTTGTAGTGTATGCTACAGAAGATAACCAACTTGAGCATAAATGAATAACTTTCGACGAGAAATCAGGTTTTTTAGCGTGTACGTAAGTCAAAACACGTCATTAATTGAAAGAACTTGTTGTTCATTTAAAGTGGGAAGTTAGGACGACCACACCCTCTTACATCTAACCACGTTTCCTATATACGGGATGTAACAAAATTTAGTTTATTGACTTTGAGAGTTTGAAGTGGGGACCAAGACGATCACGTTTAGCGGATGAAAGCGTATCGTTTTCCTGCGAAGCGCAAAATACAACTCACGTTGCTGTCTGGCTCCTGCTGCTTGTCGTTTGGGTCTGCTTACAAGTAGGGCTTAATATGACGACCACTGACGTCAGCACAGATACGGTACCTTCGTATCATGTTTCATTACACACCATAACCACTCTCTGGTCCGCCAGGATCCACCGCAGCCGGGCGTCACCTGAGTCTCGTAAATAAAGTATTTCATGTGATCGCACAGGTAGCAGTCTAGCGGGTTCAAGTCGGGATAATATGCAAAGCAAGCTATCAGACCACCAAGACCAATCCACTGTCGATCCACGTGATCACGGACCGCACGTGGAGAATGAGGTGGTGCGCAATCGTGCAGCAGGCACAAGTTTTGACGGACATGCAGTGAGCGGAACATCTCATGCAATAAGCCGTTAAGGAATAGCAAGTACTCGCACGCGGCGCCCTTGAGATGTGGTGGAAAAACGTGGGGCCCAGCCACGCATCCATCCAGCAAACCTGCCCAAATGTTTAGAACTTATCGTTCCTGAAACCAATATGGTCGCTCAGCATGCATGTGGTTCAGCAACCCGCACATGGCTTTTGCGGGAATTGAGAACAGTTTTCTTCGTGAACTTGGCTTCATCCGTGAAAAGGATCCACAGTGGGAAGCCGGGCTCGTCCACACAGTAGTGCGAGAACCACCTACAGATGAGAGCTCGTGACGTAAAATCCTGTGGTAACAATGCCTGCACCTTCTGTGTGTGATAAGGGGGTAGCTGCTACTCATGCAGAACACGCAAATTTGCTAATAGACATTCAGAGTACCTGCTATGTTTCTGACACTCGTCGTCGCGTCCTCTTCCACAGCCTCTTGAACGTCGTGGAGCACCACAGTCGGCCCTGCTCGAGGTAAATGTACCCGTCTGAGCCCCACCGGTAGACCGTAGCGAAGTAAAAAGGAAATGTACGTACAGTTTTAATTCTGTGCTGTAGATAATCATTATTACAGTATGGAAAATGACCACAAGCACAACAGCAAGTACAAACCTCTGTGGGCAGATCACAAAGTCAACTGAAAGGCATATAAGCAGATCTCTAATGGACATGGGATATCAGGTGATCGGTGAATGACGTTCGCAATACGCTAGTCAGTGGCGCCGAAAATGTGGGAGACATGTGTTGTGGTATTTTGCGTTTAGCGGGAAAAACTGTACGTTTCCGGACATGAGTTGTTATGCTATGTCAAACTTAACCGTTATGCATCTCCACTGAAAGTCCTCAACGTCTGTAAATGGAATTTATTTATACCCTGTATATTAAATTCAATGCGACGGATGTGTTCGGTAGAAAGAAGCGTAAGTGAGAGAAGATGCTATCACATGCCTTACTGTTAGACGGAGGACAGACTGGCCATATACACTATGTGATCAAAAGTGGCTGAAAATGACAAGTTCGTGGCGCCCTGCATCGGTAATGCTGGATTTCAGTATGGTGTTGGCCCATCCTTAGCCGTGTTGATAGCTTCCACTCTCGTAGGCATACGTTCAATCAGGTGCTGGAAGTTTCTTGGGAATGGCAGTCCATTCTTCACGGAGTGTTGCACTGAGGACAGGTATCGATGTCGGTCTGTGAGGCCTGGTACGAAGTCGGCGTTCCGAAACATCCCGAAGGTGTTTTTAAGGATTCAGGTCTGGACTCTGTGCAAGGCAGTCCATTATAGGGCTTTTATTGTCGTGTAACCACTTCTCCACAGGCCGTGTATTATGAACAGGTGCTCGATCGTGTTGAAAGATGCAATCGCCATCCCAGAATTGCTCTTCAACAGTGGGAAGCAAGAAGGTGCTTAAAACATCAATGTAGGCCTGTGCTGTGATAGTGCCGCGCAAAACAACAAGGGGTGCAAATCCCCCTCCATGAAAAACACGACCACAGTATCATACCACTGCCTCTGAATTTTGCTGTTGGCACTACACACGCTGGTAAATGACGTTCGTTTACCGGGCACTCGCCATTCCCACACCCTGCCATCGTATCACCACGTTGTTTACCGCGATTCGTCACTCCACACAACGTTTTTCCACTGTTCAATCGTCCAATGTTTATGCTCGTTACACCAAGCGAGGCGTCGTTTGGCATTTACCAGCGTGATGTGTGGCTTATGAGCAGCCGCTCGACCATGAAATCCAAGTTTTCTCACCTCCTGCCTAACTGTCATAGTACTTGTAGTGGATGCTGATGCAGTTTGGAATTCCTGTGTGTTGGTCCTGTCAGTCAACAGACGAGGTCGGCCTGTACGCTTTAATGCTATACGTGTCCTTTAATGTTTCCACTTCACTATCACATCGGAAACAGTGGATCTAGGGATGCTTAGGAATATAGAAATCTCGCGTAAATGCGTATGACTCTAGTGACATCCAATCACCTGACCACATTCGAAGTCGGTGAGTACCGCGAAGCGCCCCATTCTGCTCTCTCACGATGTCTATTGACTATTGAGGTCGCTGATGTGGAGTACCTAGATTTGGGGGTGTCTGGATACCTTTGATCACATAGTGTACGTTAATTTTTGAGAATACGCTATGAGGTTGAAAGAAGTAAATGCTGCATCTTCTTAAAGACAACGGATCAAAGTTTAGGGTAACTTGTTCCAGAGACGGACACAGTAACAGAGGAAGTGGACAAATATTTTGTTTTATGGGTGCTCACGGGTAGAATGACGCACAAGTGACACATTTTCTTTCGATTATGAAGAGTTGCATATTGGATTGCATCATTTGGCTTGATCATGAGCATGTTAGTAGTATATACTTTGAGTTCCCAAAAGATCTTCGAACAGGAGACCATCACTGCGCCGTCGAACGGCAAACCTTTGACGCCTCTGTTCTGTGACCCAACGAACGTCCGCCGTTAATTTGGCCGCATATCAATTGTTTAATGTACCATATACAAATGGATGATGCAGAAACATTAAAAGTTAGAGTAGTTTCGTCATGTGATGTGTTTTCCCAAGTGTCAGGATTTCTCTCTCTCTCTCTCTCTCTCTCTCTCTCTCTCTCTCTCTCTCTCTCTCTCGCAAAACAGAATTAAATTAGGTATGTGCTTCCACTATTTCAGTAAAACTAATAACGTACATGTACCTTGTCACGAATGAAAATGGTCAGTTAAAATGATCTCTTAGGGCTTTCCTTTCAATGTGATGAAACAGCTGTCACGAAAATCACTACTTCACTCACCGAATCATTACTGCCTCCATCATGTCTCACAGTTTGAAGAAGAGGCTGGATACTATGTTTCCGCTCTTGTACATAAATCCCTAGAACAGTGATTAGTACGAAAGTGGATTCATCAGATTAATTTACAGGTTTCCATGGATCAGTAGGCCAGGTTTTTTACTCCTGGCACTAGCGAAGCCTAATCTTCGCATGACATTCGGCAGTTATCCGTATTCCTTGTTTGTGTAGTTCTCCGTGCACTATTTACTCTAGACACACACAGATCTCGGCAGTCAGGTCGCAACGGCCTCGTCTTTGTAAGTAACTATCTTCCGTAAAGCTGTGCGGCAAGTTTGGTTTTTCATTCACTGTTGTATCTAATAATTGAAAGTTTCGCATTGACTTTGTCTTCCAATACGACGGTACATAACGTACTTATCCGTAATCAAAGTAGATTAGCGACGGATCTAGCAGCTAATCTGGCATCGACAGTTTGCCCTCCACGACGTATACATCTATACTCCGTAAAGCACGCTACGGTGTGCGATGGGGGGACAGTTTATGTAGCACTGTCAACTTCTTACATTTTCTGTTACAGCTGCGAAAGGTGTGCGGGAATAACGAGTATTGGTAAGGATCTGCGTGGGTCCGAAATCTCTATGCTTTTACCTTCAGATATGCGTAGTTTTTTTGTCATCAGTCTACTGACTGGTTTGATGCGGCCCACCACGAATTCCTTTCCTGTGCTAACCTCTTCATCTCAGAGTAGCACTTGCAACCTAAGTCCTCAATTATTTGCTTGACGTATTCCAATCTCTGTCTTCCTCTACAGTTTTTGCCTTCTACAGCTCCCTCTAGTACCATGGACGTCATTCCCTCATGTCTTAGCAGATGTCCTATCATCTTGTCCCTTCTCCTTATCAGTGTTTTCCGCATATTCCTTTCCTCTCCGATTCTGCATAGAACCTCCTCATTCCTTACCTTATCAGTACACCTAATTTTCAACATTCGTGTATAGCACCACATTTCAAATGCTTCGATTCACTTCTGTTCCGGTTTTCCCACAGTCCATGTTTCACTACCATACAATGCTGTACTCCAGACGTACATCCTCAGAAATTTCTTCCTCAAATTAAGGCCGGTATTTGATATTAGTAGACTTCTCTTCGCCAGAAATGCCTTCTTTGCCATAGCGAGTCTGCTTTTGATGTCCTCCTTGCTCCGTCCGTCATTGGTTATCTTACTGCCTAGGTAGCAGAATTCCTTAACTTCATTGACTTCGTGACCATCAGTCCTGATGTTAAGTTTCTCGATGTTCTCATTTCTACTACTTCTCATTACCTTCGTCTTTCTCCGATTTACTCTCAAACCATACTGTGTAGTCATTAGACTGTTCATTCCGTTGAGCAGATCATTTAATTCTTCTTCACTTTCACTCAGGATAGCAATGTCATCAGCGAATCGTATCATTGATATCCTTTCACCTTGTATTTTAATTCCACTCCTGAACCTTTCTTTTATTTCCATCATTGCTTCCTCGATGTACAGATTGAAGAGTAGGGGCGAAAGGCTACAGCCATGTCTTACACCCTTCTTAATACGAGCACTTCGTTCTTGATCGTCCACTCTTATTATTCCCTCTTGGTTGTTGTACATATTGTATATGACCCGTCTCACCCTATGGCTTACCCCTACTTTTTTCAGAATCTCGAACAGCTTGCACCATTTTATATCGTCGAACGCTTTTTCCAGGTCGACAAATCCTATGAAAGTGTTTTGATTTTTCTTTAGCCTTGCTTCCATTATTAGCCGTAACGTCAGAATTACCTCTCTCGTCCCTTTACTTTGTAGTAGGAAGCAATATATTGGTTAACTCTTCTCAGAACGAACGCTGTCAGGAGTTCAGCAGGAAACCACACAGCCAAGTACAGCCCTTCTTGTAGCGTCTGCGACTGAAGTTAAGAGCATCCATCTCCATTATGATTTCGCGCATGCTAGACAGACCTGCGACGAAAAACTGTCGTCTCCTGTATCAATCCTACTTGGAAAGGGCCCCAAGCTGATGAGCAGTACTCAAGTTAAGGTTGAGCGGTGGTTGTGTAAGCTACCGCCGTAGACTGAACTAAATTTCCTGAGGATTCGTCCAGAGACTTACCCGGTTCCTACGACAAATTCTATGTCCTGGATAAACTTCGAATTGTTTCGTACGCTTAGTTCGAGATATTATTGGATGTGACTGCTTTCTGTGACGGCTCGGAAATCGTTGTAATCATACAATAACATGGTATTTCTGCTGTTTTTCCCGCGGTATGTTAAATTTATTGTGATTAGTCAGTTGCCAGTCTTTGCACAAATCGTGCGTGCGGTTAATGCGGAAACGCGGACTACGGGGACGTTATTAACTAATGCGTCCAAACAGGACCAACAACGTGTTGTTATTCTCTTCGCTATCGCAGGACAAAGACTGGTGGATATGTATATCCGTTGAAGAATGTATAAGGGGCAGAATGTCGAAAACTACCGTTGTGGAAGGATGCACAAAGTTCCGTACGACAACGCGTGATAACGGACGTCCGTATCGCAAAGTTAGGCCAACTCAAGTGGGAGATAAGCACGCACCCGCCCTACATCCCTGATCTATTCCCATGCTATTACCACACCTTTGGTCCCTTCAAAAAGGCCTTGAAGGGTCGACGATTCCTGTCTGATGAGGATATGCTGCAGGATACCGCGTTTCACCAAAGGGGTATCTCCAACCTGGTGATGATTGCATGCAGCGCTTACGGCGATTTTAGCTGATTGGCATACCAATTCTGGACTGTACAGCCTTCGAACGGAAGCTTTTTGATCGCCCCTTATACATCATCGTCCGCAATCAGCATCACGGAGCTTTCGATGTTATCCGCTGGGCGGTTCCTCGTAGTACGAACAATTGCAGTCGTACAACACTCCCTTAGTTTCTCGAGACTTAGCTCGGTTAGGACTGACAGGCTGTGTTCTGTTTGCTGAGTACTTCGTAATCCTCAATGGAGGTCTAGGAGAGCTGACATGACGGTAGATCAACCCAACACCGCAAGTCACAGACGAGGAAACTCAGGAACAGATGTCGTACAGTTGTATAATAAATACTAGGATAGATTAGAAAGCAAATTACGAAGAAGGTGGTTTATATCAGGACGTGCAAAGCATTTTGTCCCACCTTTGCAGGTTCCTAAGTAATCGTATGTCATAAAGACTTTGCAGTTAATGTTCTCCAAGTATTCCACAATTTCTCTGGAAAGTAACGAAAGTATTGTTAGTTAACGTGGCAGAGCTACCTCTAGCAAGCTTTCTCGTCTGAGGGCAAATCTGCTCTGCCACTTACAAACTGTTGCAGGCAGCATTCGCCCTCTCACCGCGCCTAAGCCGCTCAGCGTGGGCGACAGCTCAATACCGGCCCAGCCAGCACGGTGAAAGCGATTCACGCATGGCGCACGCGCAACACGCGTCGGAGACGTAGATGGAGAAACGTGGGCCTCTAAAGGAATAAGAACTGCTTTCAGCAGAGATTTTTTTTCTGATTGTCAGAATCTTGTATCTTCGCTCCTCTGCTCATACAGCCGCACTGCCTGCGGCTGTTGTGAGACACCACATTGTCACCACGCTCGATCGCTGGATGTCATGTAGCTGCCGCGCAGTATCTAGAGGCTTATTTGCGGTGGAAACGAACCTATATTTCCGGCAGGACTGTCTCAGTAATTTGTCACGGAGCGATTTTGTTCGAAGGTTAAGGCACTGCACTCGTGCTTGAGGTCTGAACTGGTTTCAGTTTCGCGTCAGCCAGCCAGATACAGGTTTGTTTGTGGTTTCCCTAAACCTCTTTTGGCGAATTCTAGACTAGTTCCTCTCATGAGAACGGTCCGCAGTCGAATTTCAGTACCTGAAAGCTTGGATGCGTTCCAGTAGGCATGAAAGAGAACTGAAACCCAACATGTTCTTGTATAAACAAATCCATACAGTACACCCGATGCCACGAACCTCACTCGTGAACAACATTCACAGTGGATTCCTAGAGTCATACATTTGACGCCAAACAGTCCTACTCCCCGTCTCGGGAGTGAGGTAAGCACCTCAGTTTACATGACATTTGAATTTTTCTTTTTTTCCCCCTAAGTCTACAGCCGTCTAGTTAGGACTCTCGCTCTGCCACGAATTTCGATGCTGGCGCATACGTGTAAGGCGAGTATGATGTAGTGGATGTTTTGTTGGCACAGCCACTAAAAGTTCAGAAATTAGTCACTAGCGTTGTGTGTTTGCTAATAGACAGCTACTGAGCTGGATTTCTCCAAAGTTTGCCCATATTGGTGATACGTATCACTTGCTAAGTTTACGGTCGTTCGGCCTATCTTCCATCCTGACAGTCTTACTTATTTTCCCATATTACCATTGCTATCGGTACACTGCAACGGTATCAGCTGTAGACTGCACTTAGTATAGCAGTTTGAAAGTGGAGATACCAACCATATGAATCTCCATGAAGTTCTCTTTTCGAACAAGGATAGTGCATTTAATTTCTATCATACGCTCGAGTGCTAATTAGTAGTTTTGATTTGTTGCGAATATAACATAGCCTCACTGCAGATTGTATGGATAGGTGGAACTGCACGTGATTCGGTCATCGATCAACTGTATGTTATTAAGGTGTGTATTCTTAACTATCGCGTAACACCTAATATGTATAATACATTATACCACGTAAGCTTCCTGACGACTTCTCGTGCTATTTGTATCTCTGAAATAATTTGTCTTGTCACGTTAGTGCGTCAAAATTACGTCGACCCAATAATGTTGCAACTGTAGACATCGTCATAAAAACAGTAGCTTCATAAAGTTCGTATTTTTTGCTTCTATTGATGTAGCGTTCATGGCGTCATAACTGCTACAAAGAAACTGATCTCTCAGTCGTTTAGAGTGAGAATATGAAACAAGGGGTAAACTCCTGACACAGTTACAAAGAACTCATTAGGAAAAATGATTTCCTACCATGATAGAACCTTTGATTAAAATACGAATGAGAACATCTTCTATGTTTATGTAATTTCCAGAGAAAATATTCAAGGCAGAATCTGATTAACATAATAGAAGTTATGTGAGAAACTGCGGTTGGAGAAAACTGGGGTACCGTTTCTGAGCCTCGGAATAAATCACTAAATTTGCGTGGGTTTTTTAATTTTCACCACCATCCTGCCCGGGGCATTGTCACAGCCACATCATTGTCAGGAAAGTAACGTCGTACTTCTCAGCACCTATTTCGCGTAGCCTTTGGCAGGTGGTTTGTATTATTGTGATTAACGGCAGCTATTTTTTTCCCTATACATCTAGTGGTGGAACCAGAATTGACGACATTGCATATTCATTGCCATGGATGCTTTGTTTACTCTTCTATCCAGTGAATCACTGTTTTATTTCATATCCAAATAAGTACAACATTTATATAGCGGGAAACCATCACTATTCTTTTTGATCAGATAAAGATTCGTGAATCAACGGGCCACTGTCAGCAGTATCGGAAGAGGGGCCTTCGTGCGGTGTACCAGGCCACGTGGACCGTTGAGGCGTTTCGGGCGTCCCGCAACGAGGATAACTTGTGGTGGCGCTAAAGGATCGATACGGCCGTTTGTTGTGGTCGACCGAGGAAGCGGGAAGCGGGTTGTCGCGGTCGGCCGCATTCTTGCGCCCTGAGTCACGCGCACCAGTCGCTCCTCCCTCATCAGTCTTGTCCAGCCGGGACTTTCTCCAGACTCTCACATTTCCCAGAGAAGCTCAGCACCTTAAAATAAAAGGCCTTTACCGAGACGCCCACATTGAATGCCACTCGCACCTTGGTGGTTCTCCCATCGGAGAAACAGTGCTCGCCTGCGTCGCACGCTACCCTTATGGCAGTAGCGTTACACGTTTTGCCTATGCGCACGGCGTCCTTTGCCCGATCAGATACTAGTAACATTCCCCGAAAGGCTTCTGATTGCTCGTAATTGTTTACCAGCTCGACAAAGAAGCGGGGCACAGCTGCTTGTTTACGCGGTGCACGTTATTATCGATCACTTGTTCTTGCAGCTGGAAATATAGTTCGCATTCTCCCTCTGCATAACATAGACTGAGATTTATTTAAGATAAAATTTTTCGTATTGAATGGGCTGGCGTAATACCCAGACGCAGGTACTGATTATTTGCAGTTGTATTTAGGTTTTTGTGCAGCCTTCTTTACATACTTTTTATGTTGTCCTTATTCTCTAACGAAATTAGTGTATGACAAAGATAATGTAGAGTTTATTCCCTGAATTTGAACTAAAATTATGTGAAGATATTGGCTGGAAACCCAGCGTCTGGTAAAATCAATGTTTTTTTTCTGTAGAAAGAATAATAGACAGGCATCAACCGGAAAGAAGAAAAATAGATTAAAATTTTTTGAATTATCAGAAACAGTTGGAAACTCACGTATTAGGCGAGTAATTTCATGGTTTTCTTCGTTTAATACGCTGTTGTGCATGTTAAAAAATAGGTGAGAGAGCCAGTAGCGATATTTCACAATACACCGCCTCCTATAATTAGACTACTTTTTAATCCACCGTGGTTTGCCATGTAATTCATACATGTACTGTGTTCCCTTTGAAAAAAATTTTCTACTTTTTCGTAAGTAAACTGCGAATTTTACCTCCTCTTGCCTTGACACAAAGAAAACATTGAAAACGCTGGGCCCGGTCTGACAAGCTACACGCGTCACTCCCAAATTCCGTAATCGCACGCGGACGACGAAGTTGCATCTTACGATCCCGGGTCAGCTTTGGATGTTAGCGTCGTTGATCTTAAGATGAAAAGCGGAATGGTTGTGGACTTGATCATGAGATCTACTTGCTGTACACAGTATGGTGAGAAAGGGGAGGAAGCAAATCGGTATTTTACTAAGATCGAAAACTCCTTTGAAAGATTTGATTATATACAAGTTAAAACTACGTGCCGGACCGGGATTCGAATGCGTCGTGAGGATAGAGCGAAACCAGCTATATATATATATATATATATATATATATATATATATATATATATGCGTCGTGAGGATAGAGCGAAACATATATATATATATATATATATATATATATATATATATATATATGCGTCGTGAGGATAGAGCGAAACATATATATATATATATATACAGCTGGTTTCGCTCTATCCTCACGACGCATTCGAAAAATAACTGCGCCAATGTCCGACACTTCCCTCCTTCCTCTTATTCATTTTCGCATGCTCTTACGAGTACATTCACCAAGGATGTTGCTAAATTAGGAGAAGCAAAAGCGAAAAGTATCTGCAACCGGTTGTGCAGCGCCACCGTCCTTTGACACTAACGCCGCGTGAAGGTGGAACAGGACAAGGTCTTACACAGCCTACTCCACCGGGTCACCTGTCAAGTGACGTAATTTCATGCCGTTTGACCCGCTTTGGTGGCGGGAATATTGCAAGTTCTTGCGTGGACTTTAGTCGACTACAGGGACATCGTTCTGTTGTATCGCCAAAGACAAAAAGAAAGTAGGTGTTTCAGATCGGTGACGCAGATCATAATTTGCCGCTATCCACTTAATGATTTTTGATCGGCCCAGGTGTTTCAAACGTTTGTTGCGCGTGAGAAGATATACACGGACGCTGTTAATAAGCAGCTTGAGTGAAATGTAGCGATGCTTAGTTAGCATGTAGTTATTGGTGAACGGCGAGTTTTCTCCGTCTAAGGAAAGCGTTTTCCTTAAACAAGCGGCATCGACGTAATTTATATCGTAAAACACGTCATCTGCATAAGAGAATTTAAAAACAAATATATGATTTCCATTTAATCATTCAAATTGTCATTCATAATATCGGTATTTTGAAGCAAAACCCTATTTGCTATTAATTACGGGGAGACGATTTCGTGCGCAATAAAGTACACAACGTCCTGACTGGAAATGACGGTTTTTAATTGTCCGTTGGGGTATAATATAATTTAACAGTTATTTTAAATGCTTCACGAAGCCTTTTTATTATAGAATATTTGATAACTAGCAATACTAGACAGGATAGATTGTTATTGAACAACAGTAACATAAAATATTCTGCAGTTTGAAATTGTCAGATTATTATATTACAGCATGAGACTGGAACGAGATTGATTGTTGTGTTCTGTCAGCTTCCTAAATTCGGTCTGAGCATTACGTGTCGAACATTTTGGTACTATAAAGCCACCAACTTGTTAAATTGATGACTGTCTCTGGAAAGATTCTTATAGTTCACATATTCTCACCTCTCATTATTTTGATGCAATAAGTAGTGACAGAAATAAAGGTAATTAAACGCCAGAGTTTTGAGCAAATGACTAATCGTAAATTTTTTTTGCCTTGTTAACGAGGTTGTATGAGTCATTCTGGACTGTGCTTCTTGTGGAAACAGTGCGTCCTCGCGCAACTTCATATTCCACAAAGAAATACTCTTTCGCCAGTAACATGTCGAACCAGTTGACACCGGGACCGGACGTTAAGAGAAAATAGGCATTTACATTACAAATATTGTTCGCTCTAGAACTGGGAGCTCACTGTAGAAAAGGAAGACGAGAATGTGAAGACTATTTGTGCGTTTCCGGTTGCACAAGTGACCTAGCAAGTGTCCTGATAAGATACTGATTACTATTTTTGATAAGTACGAATTTTTTAACATATTTAAGTTACACGAATTCGTCTTATCATGTGAATTCCAAAAGACGTCGAGTGTTCACAGCAGGTTCCATTCACATAACATTTTATTTTCTTCTAGAATTTACATTGGATGTACACTCTTATGGGGTGGGGGGGGGGGGGGGAGATCCGCAAGCCACATACGTTAGGGCGAAAAACATCCGCTGTAGGTGGAGAGCGGATTTAATCGTATATTGGGGGCAGTTGTGTCAGTTGCAGTGAGCATTACTCTTTTATTAAAAAGGAAGATGTTAAGAGCACTCAAAAAATTATGTACATGCGAAAACTGATTGTCGGGGTTAGTAAAATGTTACATCGTGATGTCCCATGTCCTAAGTCCTAAATAATACGGTACCACATCCACTTACATGTTGAAGGTGGTAGCGCAGAGTTCGACTGACACTGAGACCGTCAGAATACCTACTTTGTCGTAGATGTCTTGGCATTATAAAGGACCACCTTAGCATTGAAGGACCACTTGAGAAACAATGAAATATCAAACGTTGAAACTTTATAATTTGTATTACGCAACATCAGGTCTCAAAATAAAAGACTATACAGCAGAGTGAAAAAACTACTTCTTAGCGGGTCACCTTCTACACACTAATAGCTTATTCTAACCGAATTAAATTTCCTATAGTTGCTGTTGTTTCTTGCACATCGGTCCAAAACTTTGGCTTAGTAGTAAACTGTGAGAAACGAAATGTACATTATAGTACCTTCGAGAAATGTATCATTTTCCACGAATATCGGTGCAGTGCGTTATAACCCGTGCTGATATATGATTGGACTACACACGAGCAGTGAGCTAAGCCACACGAAAGAGCGCTGTGAGGTATCCGCCTGCAGTGCACACCTCCCGCGTAGCAGCTGTGTGTTCGAGTCGCCGATGGATCAGGCGCTATACGAGCCAGAAAGAATTTCTCGGTTCAGATGCTTTTATAACTGCATATCAGACAGACATAATTATCTACTACGAACGACAATAATAACTGAACAAACATGAAACGGCAATTACATTTGACGTCTGCATAAATTGATTCCCCAAGAAATCGTGTAGTCGTCCTTTGTGGTAGAAACAGACACTATTACGAAAAGTTAGACCACTGTTATCGTAGTGTAATTGATTCGCTAACGAAACGTAACCGGTTGGCGGTGTCAAATTTCGTAGTTTTGAGCCACCAGCTGGATGCTCTTTACTGGCAATC
Organism: Schistocerca piceifrons; assembly: GCF_021461385.2. Lineage (NCBI taxonomy): Eukaryota > Metazoa > Arthropoda > Insecta > Orthoptera > Acrididae > Schistocerca > Schistocerca piceifrons. The sequence goes on from NC_060138.1 coordinate 853,247,129, forward strand.
TTAGTCTGCTCAACGACCCCCCCCCCCCCCCCCCCCCCCACACACACACACACACACACACACACACACACACACACACACACACACAACCATTTGCCTTTCGATACCAAATATTTACGCGCACTGTATTGACGTCTCCTAAACGGACACCATATTTTCTGGAAGAGCAAGTACAGGGTGACAATTATTGTACTATGTGAAAAAAAACTTAAATTATATACGAACTACGGTGTGCACACATTTCATTCAACATATAAACGTCACTACAGATATTCGGATTTAGGTTATGACATGTTCGATATGCCTGCCATCATTGGCAATGATGTGGCACAAACAAATAGCGAAATTCTGCATGATCCGCTCAAACGTCGAAACATCGATTCTGTCGATGACCTCCTAAATTTCTGTTTTCAACTCAGCAGTGATTTTGGGATTATGGTTGTACGCCTTATCTTCAATATAGGCCCACAAGAAAGCAGTCGCATGTTTTCAGATCCAGGGAATATGGCGTCCAAACGAGGCCCATGCCAGTGGCCTCTGGGCACCCCAGAGCCAGAATGCGGTCCCCAAAGTGCTCTTCCAGGACATCAAACACACTCCTGCTTCGATGAGATCAGCTCCGTCTTGCATGAACCACATCTTGTCGAAATCAGGGTCGCTTTGGATAATGAGGATGAAATAATTTTCCAAAACGTTCACGTACTGTTCGGTAGTCACGGTGCCACTGTACGCTGTACACCACAGTCACCTGTTGGAAGAGACCAGGTCCCCTAAATGCGCCCATTTTGGTTATTGACCAACCCATCCAGATGAAAGTGGGCTTCTTCGCTATACCGAACCATGCACACACATACTAATTCCCATCACGCCTCGCGGTCAACTGTGCAGTTTGAACTCCTAACGCAAACCGTTAAGAAGTTATGACGACTTAATTTCATATAGTTATATAATTATCACCCTATAAATATCGCTGTGTGCTGTCTGCTCGTGAATATTGGGAAATTGAAAATGATTCCACATGCTACTAAGCAAGGAATTGGTCGATGTTAGGCTTCATTTATTCCTAAAACGCAAATAAGGTCTTACAGTGCCGGACGCGATGTGCCGCAATCTATTTCCGTCATTGGTGGACTCTGTAAACAGGCGACCCCTGTGCGCAGCGTCCTGGATCCACAGCAACACTTCAGTGGAAAGCTGCCAGCGTGAGCACTGGTTCTGTTTACTCTCTCGTGACGGCAATTACACGGACGGATAAGATGCGAAAGACCGCCACCCAATGATAAACGTCATCGCCAACAAAGGGTGCTCAAAGAACACATTCTTTTCCTATCGTCTATTATTATATGTAGTTGTTGGTGAGGGGGACAGTAAAAGAGTACACTAATTTCGCCAGGGATCGTGTGTTTTGGCTGACGATAGCGATGAATATGCGTTATTTTGGATCACAGATAGTCCGAACCAGTTACGTATATTAAAGGTGTGATGTGTTGCATTAGCCGTATTTTCCCAGAAATGCTACGTTTAAGGACTCTTCAGTTTTCAAATATGTCTGTTGCAACTGTAATGCGAAATTCAATGTATATTATCTGCTGATTTCAAGTACGCTTGAAATACGAGGGCTATTCATAAGTAACTTACGTATATTCCTATTTATGTTTTTAAGAACTTTAAGGTCGTGGGACCGGTTTCGGCCTTCATATTAGGCCATTATCAAGTGCATCTGAAAGTTAACGCTGTAGAGAAGCAACGTTGATTCTCTGCAGCATAACTTTGAGATGCGTTCAATAACGATGTAATATGTAGGCCGAAACTGATCGTTTGAACTTAATTGTTCTATAATAAGCAACTGAAACGACTTTTCATTTCTGGAACATTAGTTGCGGAATCAGCATCGTCATCATACAGGCGTGGAGAAACTAATAATAGGTTTTACCGCTGCACGGTGAGAGATGACGCTAGCATCCCCGTCTTTATGTCGGAGCGTCTACTAAATCATTAGGCATCGAGTTGTGATCCTTTGCAGTGCGTGTTGGTTCTGCTTTGTGCACTGTGAACTTTAAAATGTGTGCGGGAATAGAAAATTCCGCGAGTCGTGAAGAGCAATGAGTAATTAGGCTTGTGTTCACCCAGGAACCAAGGACATATTTGCAAACATTGTCATGACGACTCTTTCCTTTGTAAAGAGAGGGTGTGCATCTGATGAATTTCTTCGAATGTAGTGAGACAATAAATAGAGAAAGATATTGCGAAACATTAAAGAAATTACGAACAGTGATTGAAAACAAGCGTCGAGGAAATTTGAGTTCAAAAATTTTTATATCATGACGACGCACGACTCCTCTATGCCACTGGATCTCGGATGGTTTCGATATGGGAGAATTTCGGTCAACCTCTGCACAGTCAGGACCTTTCTCCGTGCTATTTTCAACTGTTTTCGTACAGGAAGATCTAGTTTGTAACACAGCACGTCGACGACGATTAGGAACTGTGTGCAGGCGTGCGTTCATCGTTAAAGCCTCGTGACGCTGTGTGACGGCGGAACTGCGTACACTGTTACGATGTCATATGGAGATTGTGTCGAAAAATAGCAGAACAGTGTGTCTTTCAAATGTAAGTTCTGTTGGAATCCGCGTGTCAGCTTAGCCCTAGTGGTTTCCATCAAATTAGCTTTGTTTTTGGTTTCGCCCGCGTAAACAAACATTGTTACTTATTTCGTCCAGCACTTTGATAATGCCCCTATAATGTAGCAGGATTTTATCAGTGTGATAAATTTACTTAGTACTAGACGCATATTCCTAGAGCGAGATTTGGGGGGGGGGGGGGGGGTAAAGGTTGGCCTAATTGAATATACCGGATGCGGAATGCCACGGCGAGAGCGGGTGTGTGCGAGGTGCGGTACGACCTTTGCAGCTAAGGCGGAAGCAGCCTAAAGCAGAGCTGCGTCGGCAAGGGGCCCAGTCCCTCGCGAGCCAGCGCCTCACAGACTGAGACTCATCAGCATGCGTTGGTCGGCGAATCTCCAAACGGCGTGTTGGTTTATGTAGGTTAACTGCTCTGCGGTAGGACAAAGCAGCTAGCAAGAAATGTGCAAAGCCTTCTACCATTTAACATAGCCCATTAGGTGTGAGAGACTACGAGTAAATAAAAAAAAATTATAAACACTCTACGGAGCAAGATCTGACAGATTATAAAGTCTGCTGACTCGGTAAATACTGAAAAAGCAAGTGTTGTCGTCTTGCTGGGGAAACCATTAATCTAGCACCACATTCAGGGTCTCAGATCTTCACTTTGTGGCACGTCTTTAATTATGCTTCAGGGCCTCCGTCGTAACGAGAACAACCACGTTGCTTTGAGATCTGTCTTTATCCACATTGCATTGTTTAGGAGCGGCCGCATCTGCAGACTGTAACAAGCAGTGGCAAATTCTCATCAATCGTAACACGGACGAAATGAAAAGGCTGTTTCTCCGTCGAGATAAAAAGAGGCACACATTTTATTTCTCCATTCGACTCTTACAGTATGTAGTGGCATAATCATCCGACAATTTTTAGTATTGTTCTAAAACAGACATACCTAATGTTTTTGGATCATCTTCACCACTATCCGCCCCGTCTTGGATGCAACCACAGTTGCAACATACATTAAAGGCCCAACAAAACTGCTACACCTGACTAATATCGTGTTGGGCCCCCGGAGAACGCAGCAGTGTCACAACACGACGTGGCATGGACTCGACTAATGTCTGAAGTAGTGTGGAGGGAACTGACACCATGAATCCGTAAGAGTACGAGGGGGTACAGATCTCTTCTGAACAGCACGTTGCAAGGCATCCCAGATATGCTCAGTAATGTTCATGTCTGGGAAGTTTGGTGGGCAGCGGAAGTGTTTAAACTCAGAAGAGTGTTCCTGGAGCCACTCTGTAGCAATTCTGGACGTGTGGGGTGTCGCGTTGTCCTGCTGGAACTGCCCAAGTCCGTCCGAATGCACAATAGACATGAATGGATGCAGGTGATCAGACAGGATGTTTACGTACGTGTCACCTGTCAGAGTCGTGTCCAGTCGTATCAGGGGTCCTATATCACTCCAGCTGCACACCCCTCACACAATTACAGATTCTCTACCATCTTAAACAGTCCGCTACTGAAATGTAGAGACTATGAATTCATGAGGTTGTCTCCATACCCATACACGTCTATCCGCTTGATAGAATTTGAAACGAGACTCGTCCTACCAGACAAAATTTTTCCAGTCATCGACTGTCGAAAGTCGGTGTTGAAGGGCCCAGGCGAGGCGTAAAGCTTGGTGTCATGCAGTCATCAAGGGTACACGAGTTGGCCTTCGGCTCCCAAAGCCCATATCGATGGTATTTCGTTGAATGATTCACATGCTGACATTTGTTGATGGCCCTGCATTGAAATCTGCAGCATTTTACGGAAGGGTTACACTTCTATCATGCTGAACGACTCTCTTCAGCCGTCGTTGTTCCGTTCTTGCAGGATTTTTTTCCGGCAGCAGTGATGTCGGAGATTTGAAGTTTTAGCGGATTCCTGATATTCACGGTACACTGATGGAATGGTTGTAAGGGAAAATCACCACTTCTTCGCTACCTCGGCGATGCTGTGTCCGATCGCTCATGCGTCAACTATATCATCACGTTCAAACCCACTTCAGTCTTCATAACTTGCCATTGCAGCAGCAGTAACCGATCTAACAACTGCGCCAGACACTTATATAGGCGCTGCCGACCGCAACGCCGTATTCTGCCTGTTTACTTATCTCTGTATTTGAATACGCAAGCCTATACCAGTTTCTTTGGCGCTTCAGTGTATAAGGTAATAGGTCCCCAACAATCTTCTAACAGGAGAAAAATGACCCGTAGATTCGCCTGGGACGTTGCACAGAAAACGTTAAATATCGGCAAATATTGTGGTGATTAACCTTTACAGATAAATGGAAGGTTGTTTCCTCGCTGAAAATCAGCGTGGGAGTCCAAAGGTTCATCGTCAAGTGTTCTCTGCATTGTGGAGCTAAATTTAAGGCGATGATCATAATCTTCTGGTTTTAATTTTTGCATGAGCTGCAGACAGTACCGTTTCAACTAAAACCATCGTCGAAAAATGTTTGCATCTGGTACACTTAATCGACCGGTACTCTTGTTTTCAGAGAAAGCAAGTCTCCCTAAATTGTTGATACCAACGCACAGCTGTGTGTTTACATGGCGGTTCTTTTCAGTAATTCCTTCTGAATGCATACTGCGCTGTTATAATAAACAAACATCTCACATTTTGAAACACACACAAATTCCTTACTTGCTTGTCATTGTCAATGAAATGCACCAACAGCCGTGTTATTTTATTTTGAAAGCTACCAGTTTCAGCATTTCACTGCGTTATCTTCAGGCCCCATATACATCTCTCCAAATACACGAAAATGTGATATAGAGCCATAAATCTCTGGAAGTCGTGAATTCAATCGTTCGCTAGTGCTTCATTCGAAGACTAGATAGCAACTCTCTTGCTTTGCCGCCATTTTGTTCCGACATTACACTCTTGATCCCTACTGGTGGGCATGGTGTAAACTCGGGGAGTTTACGGTTTTATTCGTGTATCATGTTCTTGCATGTAATACTCCTAAAACAGGGAACTTGGAAAAAGAATGAATTACTTGTGGTAGCACTATAGTCCAGGTAATTTGCGCGCCAGGAGTTACACTGCCTCAACTAATGTTCTCAGTTCCTAACTGCAGTAGTTATTGCGTTAAACGTTCAACATAAGATAGTTCCTCTTAATGAGTAGATTATGGAAGCATTTTAAATTTTTGTGTTCGACCAATAAATGTATGAAATATTGAAAGTCAAATTTTTGTTGGTCCCGGAAGTAGAGGTAGGCAACTTGGAAATGGAACCGACTGACTGTACGCGATTTAAGTGTTGAAAGAAGTATAGATAACGTCCTGTTTATGAATTGGCGCATATCATTCACATTATATTGAGGCTATTCCAGCATGTAAATAGTTTTGTGTCTTCAGAACAAAGAACAAAAAAAAACGAAATTAATGAATTTTCAGTAACAGTAGGCACCTCAAAAACGTTGCTGTGAAACGAACTATCGTAATCTACTCACAGGCTCCCAGAACAATAGTAGTGGTGAACGAGGTGGTGCAGTGATTTGAGTGACGGGCTCTTACTCGAGAAGAGCGAGGTTCACCCATTCTGACGGTTTCTTACGGTTTCCGCGGATTATTTAAACGAAGAGTTTTAAAGTCAAATACTGCATGTATTGTGATTAAAAACATTAAAACACTTAAACTTTGAGGCTGTTTTAAGTAGAAATGCAGATTCTAACGTCCGTTAACAGTAAAGGCGCATACATGTTGCTTTCATAGTTTTCTTTAGAAACTTGGTACGCGGATATGGCTCAAAGTCGAGTGTATCACTATTTCCTTTTCGGTATCGGCGGATCTATATCACCAGAAAGTGTATTAATGTGTTTCAACCAAGCCATGAGGCCAGCAGTTAACATACCACCTGATCTGCACTCATTTTTTTTCATTTTTCAGTTGCTCACCTAGTCTCAGTCCGCTGATCCACTACCTTAGATGTTGTGTAATTATCGCTGTGTATTGTGATCACAAACTGCCTTGAGACATACATTTTTTAGTGTTCTTTGCAAAAGTGTGAGTGATAGTGCCCCAGGGGTGGCTGAGGATAACACATTGTACCGTGTGTTGTATCTTTTCCTCAAAACAAATCCACGTTTGTCCCCCATCAGCTGAGTGCAGGAGGTGATGACCTCGCTCTTGAGCGCCTTATGCGTGCCATCACCACCACCCCAACGTGTGCTTGCTGTTGTTCTTACTCACCTAAGTCGACATCTTCTTGAAAATGTTATCGATACGGACGGGACGGTTTCTGTCCAAGTACTAACGAACTTCTATGACTCGGCTAACAATAGACATAACGGCACCAAACTAGTCTCTTTTTAAAGAGTTCAGCCGCGATTATAGACATCGTAAACGCGTCCCGACTATTGGCACTCGACGAGCACCACGAGTTTGCAGACAAGTCTGGCGTATGCCCTATTGCCGACGAAGCCCCAGAATGAGTAGCATCAGCGTGTGAAACTAAAAGAAAGAGTATAGGTTTGAGATTTGGCAGAGAGAATGAAGTTAAAACTCAGGTTTACCGTACTACTTAAATCAGTGTACCGTATTCAATAAATTTAAGTTGCGTAAGAAGAAAGCTGCTCAAAATAAAATATTTAATCAGTTATGTACTATACACGTCTCTCTCTCTCTCTCTCTCTCTCTCTCTCTCTCTCTCTCTCTCTCTCTGGGGGGCACACACACACACACACACACACACACACACACACACACACACACACACACAAAATTTGAACGATTTTTGTTATATCTGAGCTGGTACGCGGTTTCTGATTATCTTTTGTCGACGACGTATTTTGGCGTAGGACATACGGGTAAGAGAGATATTGGAATGGAAAGTCCACCATAAATGCTCTATCGGATTTTGCTGATGGTGATTAACGAAGCGGTCGCGGAACGCGTAATTTCAAAGTTGGGAGCTGCGGCGCCAGTCCCACGTACGTGCAGTGCTAGACGCCCTAACGAAGCACGGTAATGGTGCTCACACGGTGATTTTCGCCAGCTGCAAGCTAGAGGGGCGGAGTTGCGATGCCAGAGGCCTTCTAATGACCCAGCTCCTAATGAGGATTACGGATTAATGACGCGACACGTCGTGGCCGTAGACCGATCGGCCGCCGACGCCAGCTGCAAACTGCCTGCTGCTAGACATTGTGAAATGACCGATTCTAGTTTAATTAATGTTGCGGACCATTACAGCTTCTGTGCTGAGTGGGGAGCAGGGGAGTTACAGCACTTCTGTCATTGTGCCACTTCACGAGCGCTAGAACGAAAACCATAGTCTTAGCTCGTAACTAAAAGCAGAATTACGAAATGTAATGTTTAGATTAATGGACCGCCCATCGCCTTTTCCCGTCAAAGGCTGTAGTCTTTCACGGGAAATAATATTACAGCTTTCCGTTCTGGGGCTAAACGTATCATTGCTAGTTTCTTCCGTTGACATAGTTTTTCTTTCATCTAAAATTCCGGAGCATCCTGCAGACGAACAGGCATTCCGCTCCGTTATTTGAATGCTTAAAATCTAGCAGAGTTTTTTCTGAGTGTGAGCATAAAGGAACGTTGAAATCATATAAATGTACACTTCCCCAAAAATGTAGGTGTATAGTGTACAAGCAATTAGAAGTAAAACCCATCCAACTCAGTCAAAGCAGCGTGATAAATTTTACCATGGGACATTTATTTTGATATTTTGTTAGCTGCAGTTTTCTTGAAACGTCAGTATTATATCTAATGCAGCAGGTGTTAATTGAATGCCAATTTATGAGCTAATGAATATTAAACTCGGCCACACATTATTAAACAGCCCCTGATTGGAACGTCACACATTGTGTCAATGTTGAAGTTGCCTTTCTTATATTTTTAAGTCATCACTAAACAGTAAACATAGTAGCTTAAAATATTCTATTGCTAATTTAATTATGGTCTACTGACAAGGATACGTGAAAATTCCAGGACTGAAAAGTTATACTATTGATGGTGTTAGGACAGCAACAAGCCACAAATTTACTTTCAGTTCCTTTATCCAAAGGGTACCGCTACCGGTTTCGAATCGTTATGATTCATCCTCAGACGGATTACACTCTTTCTTTATGACATGTGGTGTGTTTTTTTTACAAATTAATTATCCTAAAATATAAATAATACGTTATTATAAACGTGCCACACACAGATGGTTGCGTTACAGATTTTCGTTGCATATGACTTACGTGAAATGTCGGTTTGGAGTGTTTGTTTTCATAACATTCGTCCAACAGATGTGACTACATTCCCACTGCATTCTTATTGTTGCACACGTAAATTTTTGTGACTGAACACTTTAGATTTGTCACTGAGGATATTTCTATCACGCACCACATGTTTTGATACATACAAAGAGCTTGTAAACATGAGCATCAAAGATGCTATGATATATCGTAACATTTGACGATGATGTCCTATGTTTGGAAAGGATCATATATTCATTTACGCAACTGTAATGCCTTTTACACTAGTACAGAGGCATTGAGTTTTTGAGTTGATATTGTTACATATATATATATATATATATATATATATATATATATATATATATATATATATATATATATATCCCAACACATCCAACATTTGTCTTCAAACAACAGCCACGGTCTCCATCATGATCATGTCATCATATGACAAAATTGCGTAAAGTTATACTGATTTCAGAAGATAAAAGCTGTTGTCTATGGAGCTTGCTTACTCTATTGATCTTGGCTTAAAATGTTACGCTTGGATTAAAATCTTACGCGTAGTATGAAAGCGCTGGGTTAAAGCCGTCCTCATACGGGACGAGCTAGTCAGCATTCATGTGGATGCGGACGGAACATCCGATCCCACGAGAGAGAACACCTTCGGCACATGGGACGAGCTGGTGAACGTGACCTGCGCTGTCACCGCTATACGGCGGCCGTTGTCGGCTGAATTTGGCTCGCAAATCACACAGTTTCCTTACGAAAACAGACGAGCGTAAAATACCTGCGTTAACTCCGTTAGGGATTGTCTAACATGAACGGATGGCTTGAACAGCAAATTGCTGGTATGAGGAACACTACAAAATGCCGTACAACGATCTGAGATATCTACCAGTAGAAGTTGTTCGTTATCTCAAGTTCGGTTTTATTTTGAATATAATTAAGGTATAGTGTGTAACGTCAGTTTGCGTATGCAGAATTTATCGATGCTGCAGTGACTACCAACGCTGTGAAAATATGTACTTAATCGCATAGATTTCAAGATCGAGATTCGTTTCATAAAAGGATAGAAACATGAGCCAGTCCATCAACTCAGAGATTGGTATGTGTATTTTACAGGAAATTTCGTAGGAGCAGAAACTTTCAGGGTGTACCTTGTGTCTAGACATAGACATAACATGAAGATTTCTGGCCCCTGAGGAAACAATCTTCTGTCCGTAGAGAATCTACAAATGTCATTATTTGGTAATTAATATGCAAGTTGTACCAAAAAGACTCACGTTTGATAGATTATTGTGATGTTAACATTGAAGCGGTATACCTTCGTAGCACCCAAGTTACAACACTAAAAACATCAATTACAGGAAGCCTTTACCTACCGATATGTAGTTTCCTGCCATTTTATTTTAACCAATCGTAGCTAAAACGTCGCTTTTCCGGGAGATCCTGAATTTTGCTTTGAAATTGCTTTAGTTCATATCATGTAATGTGTGAGAAATAAAGCGCACCAAATTCGCAATTCCTGTGTTCTGCTTTTGAAGTAAAATGTCACATATTACTGGCCACGTTCCTCTCTTCACGAGGCAAAAGTGTGACGTCAGATTCTTTATTTCACGCTCCGCAGTGTAATGGAACGTGGAATTCCACGCTGTGATACCAATACCACCCTGTCCACGTTTGTTTTCATGTCCGGTGAGAGGATGGCTTTGAGTCTTAGCAGCATAAGATTTCCGTGTATCATGCAGGCAACTGTCGACCACTGCTTCGCGCAACTAGTATGGTGTCGGGACCAAAGTAATAAACTCGGGGAACAAAATATTAGTGATCCCCTCAAAGGGGCACTTTGATCACTTCGGAGCGCTGTATGTGGTGCAGGACTGGCAGTAGGTGGTCACGTGACCACCGCAGACTTGAACCATGGCAGTGTGGTTGTGTGTTGTGCTAGTTGGTTATGGTAGTGTGGTTGAGTGTGTGTGCGCTAGTCGGTTGTGTGAAATCATTGCAGTAAGATGAGTCGACGCGATAGAGTGGCAGAGGAGAGCTAACGTGTTTTGAAGGGGCCGTGACCGTACCGTGAGTGCAATTGATTGTTTGGTGTACCAACACGTCCACAGAGTGTACAAGGAATGGTGTTCCGCTCGCAGCCATGTAATACGGCGTAAGAACAGTGATCGTAAAAAGATTGCAATTAAAGACGAGTGTCACGAGTTGTCAGTGACAATCTCTTTGAACCTGACAGGAATCTGCTGCTGTCTGTGAATGCAGGTACATGTAAACTAATTTCCGAGCGAGCAGCTGGATGCAGTGGACGTTTCGAGTCTGGTACCTCGCAATGCCCCATTGCTCAGGGTGGCACATAACGTTGGGCGTCTTCAATGGGCCAAACAAGATTGACAGCAGCTCACTGGAGACGTTTAGTGTGGTGCAACAACGAATCGCATTTTTTTGCCTGTTTTCGAACGATGGCGAATGACACAAGGCCTTGGGCATAACGACGTCCCAATGACGGGTGTAACTGCACACATCCCTGACACTGTGCAGCGTATTTACGCGCTGACAAACACGTAACAATGAACTGACTGCCAATCCGTATGTGTGTGTGTGTGTGTGTGTGTGTGTGTGGACGGGGGGGGGAGAGTATTAAGACGGTTGCAGACAGGAGTGTTGATGGATGCTGACAGAAACACAGAAGACAATGTGCAGTGAACTTTTGGAACATATAATATGTCCCATTCATAAACAACGGAAGAATTGTGATTAATTCCTCAGAAAAGATTGTTAGGAGTCGGGATAAATCAGTGGCCACAGCAGGGGCAAAACAAGATTAGGCAAGGTACAATCAGTTAATTTTGATTAAATTACTTTTGGCCACAATAGAATTCTTACGCTTCTTGATTTCACAGCGGTCAGGTTAAGAGCCGTCATTAGGGAGCAGATAAGCTTGGTGACTGCGGACGGTGATAGTATGAAGTATAATGCGACAGTATGTTTCGCATTTCACAAAAATATTGATTGTAGTTCGTGGCAAATTTAAACTGAAAGGTTCGACCGACACCTCAGCTAACAAATCCTTCCCAGTGTAATTAGGAACTGAAAAAGAGAGAAATTCTGGATGTGTAATTAGTTATAGGATCTCTGTTGGACTACTACAAATGCACTTAAGTGCGTATTATTATTATTATTATTATTATTATTATTATTATTATTGTCGTCGTTTGTAATGGCATAGGCAACAAGAAAATGCGTCCTTACTTGAAGGCGGTTAGAAAGACTATATTCAGGAGGCTGTACGAGACTCAACTATTTTTCAAACTAAATAACGAAAATCGTACCAACTATGGATGTAATTAATGTAGATACGATATAAAATTTTATCTTTGATGTATAGTATTACAAACAGTGAGAGAATTCAGGAGGCTTCCGTACAAGAATTGTGACAGAGTATGAAACTTAGAATGGGAGGCGAAAAGTCAGTTTGTGGATGGCACCAAGAAAAATCGAGAAGAAAAAAATATTCAAATTCGTGGCTTCAGTAGGAAACGTGGTATCTACTGTGTGTTTTTATTGAAAGGACTGTGGATTGTGGACATCACGCCATACGATATGTGGCAGCCCTTAAGAAAACTTCATGATCGAATGTGGCACGCTTGACAACCTCGGCAAAACAACGTTTTACTGCTCACGATTACTTCCGGCCCCATGTTGATGAGACCACCACCACCGAGATGTCAAAGCTTGGATGGGTAACTTCGGAACACCCAGCATATAGCACTGCTCTGGCACACCGTGTGATTACCTACCATCCTTCGGCCAACTGAAGGAATCCTTTCGCGGAACGAGACTCGAAGACGATGGCTCCCCTTGTGAAGGCTACTAAATAATGACTGAAACGTGCTGGTGCTGACTACTGTGCAGTTACACAGGTCTTAGTTGCACAGTGGCTCAAGACAGTTGGAAGGGACGGAGATTATGTGAAAAAATTACATTTTCTCTCTCAAGAACGTCTCAACATACTGTGAAAATACACTATCAGAGGTGTGCGCAATAAATCGGATATTTTTCTTTCGGAGTAACTCTCATTAGCAGCATGTCCTCCGGGGTGACCTATTTTTGGCCGGTGTGCTTATTATGAGAACTGTACGAAGAGTCAGTGACTGCAGTTGCGCAGGTAATGTAGCGTATCGGTCACGTCGCACTAAACTGGACGCGCGGCTGGCTGCGGTGCATGACGCAGCGGCGGCAGCTATCGACTGGCCGTGGGCGCATGCGCGCCTGGCCGCGGCGGCGGCGGCGGCGGCGGCGGCGGCTGCGGGCAGTCCGCCAGACATGGAGCCGGCGGCCGCCTCTGGGGGCGGAAGCGTGGGGGCGGGCGCGCGCAGGAAGAGGTGCGACGGCTGTGGCAGCGGCGCCGCCTCGCCCGCCGCCCCCGGTTCTCCCAAGCCCACCGTGCCGGCCACCGCTTCCGCCCGAGAAAGGCAAGGCAAGACCACGCGACGCCGCGGCACGCGCTCCCTCGCGTGTCGTACGGTTCGCAATAAATTAAGGCGCAAATTACGGACGCAAGCTGCAGCTTGTCACCGTACTGAGTACACACAAGCTTTCTGCTAGTAGATGCAGTAGCGCCAGTGCTTTGTACGTTCCAGAAGTTTTCCTCGAACATCATGTTTTGGCAAATAATAGTGACATTTGTGCTCGACAGTGAATTAAGCAATGGCATAACGTGTGACTTTTGTGCTATGCTCGTATCTGCGTCAGGTTTGATAAAGCGACGAGTTACTCAGTGTTAAATCGTAATCATCAATGAGTGTTTCGAAGTGATAGCTGTTAGAAGGTGATGAAAAAGTGATAACTGACGAACGTATTCTTCGAAATTTGCTTCTCCCTGGCGGATGGATAATGCTGCTCTGCCGTGGCGCGCAACACTTGTCAGAGCTTCGGGGGATTTCTGGGGACACCTGCACTGTAAACACGCCGGCCACGTGGGCTGCCCCTGCGGAGGAGTGACTCTGCTGGAACCTTTCCAAGTGTGGCTCGTGAAGACCGCAAAGTGCGCTGATCCGAAAACGAATTGTTGCTGTTGACAGTGGGGCCAGCCTTGTCGGCTTGTTTCAGTCTGTGTAACTGCGTGTACAGGGTGTTCGGAAATACCCGTTACGACTTCTACGACGCATAGAGGGGAGTGAGTCGTCATATTTTGAATCGGAACCCATGTCCGGCGATTGTTTCAATTCTGATGTGTAACTCGTCCACGTCTGCTGAGAAAAAAGAAAGTTCCATAGATGCTTGCGGTATGCAATAGGGTAGATAGAATGACGTGTACAATGTCTGTAACAATGTTGGTGGTCACCACATCGACCCGCTGTTATAATGCATCAGTACTGTTGTCTACGTGCAGAAAGCTGGGTTCTGTCTGTTTCGGAATAATGTAAACACGTTTTAGTGCTGCTACAAAAAAAAGTGCTTAAGTGTTAAATGGATGTTTCGTTATGTTTCATTTCGAAATGTTACCTATTAACTTTACTGCATCACGTCTATTTCAGTACCTCGGGTAGAAGTCGACGAGTTAAACATCTGAATTGAAATCGCCGAGAACGGAAACTGTGCGTTTCTTGACATGGGTTCCCATTCAAAGTATTGTGTACTTTCTGCTGCAAGTCCTAGAAGTTTGTAACGGGAATTTCCGAACGCCCTGTATACGTCCTGTTAGGTCATTCTTGGTGAGTCGTCCTATAGTCTGCTAGTGAAAAATTCTGAAACAATCTGTTGGGACGGCAACTTTTGTTTTATTGAAAGTGCCCTTTCAGACTGACCATACGCTCCATATTGCAGCACCGCACTGTGGATTGAAATGCGAAAGTACTGTGAGTCTTCTATGTTGTTCAAAATAAGACCCCGCCAGAAGCACCCAACCTGAACTCTAGAAAGAGAATTATTGTGCAGCTGTGAAGAAATGGAAACAGGTGACTGGTTGAAATTGTTGGAACTGAAATTTTCTCACTTTGTTCTGGCAGATACGGAATTCGACAGAATCACAGGAAAAAGATGCCACTCTGCAATTTCTCACAACACCACCACCACCACCACTTTTACATAAACAGCTGACTAAAGGCCTTACCTATAAACACCCCTTTTGCTGGTGCTTGTTTTCTGTCATCTACCCATCATCCATTACTCCGTATCTGTCTCTTTTTTTCATCTTGTATCTCGTGTGCTCCAGTAAAGAACTTCCTTGCTCCATTTACCAACCATACACTTGACTATATGTTCCGCCTATTTTAAATTCAACCCTTAACATTTCGAATTTTATAGCCCCTTTATCTACGAATGTCACTTGCGCCTGCGTTCGCCTCTTCTTTTGTAAGACACATGTCTCCTACGAAATTACTATTTTCTGCGTCACCGAACCCAAAGACACTATTCTAAGCGGTATGTTTCCAGCAGGCTACAAGATTTAAAAGGCGTAAAGTTCGCCAAATACACCCTCGCTACCTAGAAACAGCGAAGCCCATATAGTGCGACGCGCAGTAGAAGCGCTACAACTTTTCTCTGGTTACCACTGCTGCAAAGTCGCTTCCCTGCAGTCACAATACGGTCGGAGATAGTACGATATGAATGTATGTATATGAAAGCCCTTGCTGTCTGCTTTAGAGTGCTTAACGTGGCGCAAGTTACTGCTCGTTCACACACTATCCATATATCGAGGGCCCGTCAATTCCAGTCATGTTTTGGTACAGATTTTACATGGCGTCTGTGATGCTGCAAGTTATCGTCCTAATTTTCGTCGATTTAATGTTTACGGGTTTGGAAAAACAGACGAAATGAGTGCAACCAACAACTGTAAAGTTTTTAAGACTGCAGCTGGCACGAAAACTATAAAAACCGACACGCTGTCCCGACAAGCTTGCGTGTGAACCGTGACATTGACCTCTGTTTTGAAGTTAATTTTTTCATCTCTCTCCATAAAAATATGATTGTGTTCTGTCATATAGAATCGTTTACGACGTGTAGCATGAAACACTACGGACAGCTCATTTCTTGGCTGTTATCGCAAACGACCTTTAAAGTTGGGCGCCCAGACAGCTGTTGCGCCGGATGCAATTTGACGCCGGCGATATCGACGCGCCGACCTTCTCGCTGACGTCATAGGACGCCTCGACATCGTTGCGCGTCCGTCATTTCGCGATCCGGGTCTCGCCACTTTACTGACTTATTATAGCACCTAGCTTTACGGCTCGTCGACTAGACTAGGACAACACGAGCAGTGATACTACACTGTAAAAGGTAGGTAGAGTTAACCTCCTAAAAATGGTATTACAAGCAGTTTCGAAATATTCAAGAAGATATTACCGAGCATCGTACACCTGTATGGGCTAGTGAATTTTTCACTCAATTGACGACGGCCATAAAAGCCGGGATACTTACGAAAGAGACCCCTCCTGCTAATTTAGTCGTTGGTTTTGTGGGGCGTGCGGGACGCTGGGTAGCAAATATTTCGAATGGTGATTAGAGTGCATGAAGGGAAAAACTTTCAGTTGATAACAATTTCTGGACGTTGATACCAACAAAGAAGCATTTTTACCAATGAATTTACCGTTGTACACGATATACGATAACTACATAATAATACAAATTGCTATCGGTTGTTATTCTTCTATCGATATCCTTAGCAAAGTTATTAATTTCTCTCACAAATAAAATTGCTCTCAAAATATTTCTACATATTAAAAGCAACATGCCAATAGAAATTGTATTTAAAACTTGTTCGGTAGTATTTATTGTTTGGTATTTGTGTTCCGTTTGGGTGTAATAACTGATTAGCTTTTTACAGGAATTGTCATAGTGCTAATCGCCTGTTTGCGTATATCTGTGCTCCACACAGGCAAAAGTACGGAAGGCGGCGAATGAAGTGTGCACCTGTTGCATCATCCTTCCTCCATCCATCTGCCCGAAAAGTTTTATTCACACGTGGTGCGCAGTAACAACTATAGCCTCCATATAAGTACGAATCTCCCTAGTTTAGTGAGCGGAACAGACAGCATTTTGTTTGTATCATGGGATATTGATCTTCGAGCAGTGTTACATGGAATAGTACACGAACAATGACGGGATGGAAAACGAAGCTATATGGTGTGTAATCTGAGGGAACTACTCTGCGTTGTGTAAATGCCCAGTAGACTATTTCCTCTATCTTAAGTTGAAGCTCACTCTTGTGTTCGTGTTTGCTTACAAATTGTTTTGGATAAGTTTCGCCCTGATTCGGAGGCAAGTGTCCGGAATACTGCTTTCCTTCCGTGCGTCTCATCACCCCTCACCCTAGTAGCAGCACGGTTCGGATAACAAATGGCTACCTCTGCGTCTGGACTGCGCTATTTCTGTCAGGGGCAGCGGGCTTACACCCCTCGAGTCTGGGGCTAAATCCTTGTGCACGCTTGAGGTTCCGGCAATACGCGTCACGGACTACAGTGGAAAACCGTTTCATAAACCAGCGCATTTTTCACATGGAACTCTGCTGTATGGGATTACCGGTCTTTGGCTGCACTACATCTATACCTATGTTGTGTGGCGGAGCGTACTTCTTTGTGTGCCACTGTTAGTGTCACTTTTCCGTTTTAACGACTTACGGTTCTTTCAGATACTAGGAGTAGAAATTTGTTGTAAACTACGAATACACACTCTCCCTCCCTCCCCTCTCTCTCTCTCTCTCTCTCTCTCTCTCTCTCTCTCTCTCTCTCTCTCTCTCCCCCCCTCTCTCTCTCTCTCTCTCCCCCCCCCCTCTCTCTCTCTCTCTCTCCCCCCCCCCTCTCTCTCTCTCTCTCTCTCCCCCCCTCTCTCTCTCTCTCCCCCCCCCCTCTCTCTCTCTCCCTCCCCCCCCCCTCTCTCTCTCTCTCTCTCTCTCCCTCCCCCCCCCCTCTCTCTCTCTCTCCCCCCCCCCTCTCTCTCTCTCTCTCTCTCTCTCTCTCTCTCCCCCCCCCCCTCTCTCTCTCTCTCTCTCTCTCTCTCTCTCTCTCTCCCCCCCCCCCTCTCTCTCTCTCTCTCTCTCTCCCCCCCCCCCCTCTCTCTCTCTCTCTCTCTCCCCCCCCCCTCTCTCTCTCTCTCTCCCCCCCCTCTCTCTCTCTCCCCCCCCCCCTCTCTCTCTCTCCCCCCCCCCTCTCTCTCTCTCTCTCTCTCCCCCCCCTCTCTCTCTCTCTCTCTCTCCCCCCCTCTCTCTCTCTCTCTCCCCCCCCTCTCTCTCTCTCTCTCCCCCCCCCCTCTCTCTCTCTCTCTCTCCCCCCTCTCTCTCCCCCCCCTCTCTCTCTCCCCCCCCTCTCTCCCTCTCTCTCCCCCCCTCCCTCTCTCTCCCCCCCCCTCTCTCTCCCCCCCCTCTCTCCCTCTCTCTCCCCCCCCCTCTCTCTCCCCCCCCCTCTCTCCCTCTCTCTCTCTCCCCCCCTCTCTCCCTCTCTCTCCCCCCCTCTCTCCCTCTCTCCCCCCCCCTCTCTCTCTCTCTCCCCCCCCTCTCTCTCTCTCTCCCCCCCCTCTCTCTCTCTCTCCCCCCCCCCTCTCTCTCTCCCCCCCCCTCTCTCTCTCCCCCCCCTCTCTCTCTCCCCCCCCCCTCTCTCTCTCCCCCTCTCTCTCTCTCTCTCTCGTCCATTCCTTTATTCCTTTCCTTACGTTTCCGTGTATGCTGGTAAGTGATGAGCCACGTGGCATGAACTTAGCTCGGGGTCTGAACGGTAATTCACTTTGACATGGCCCCATAACATACGTAAGGATCCTGTCTCCTCCACATTCTGACTGTGGGATTACAAGATTCACTCTGTATCCTTTTCCGCCACGTAAATATAACCAGCGCAAGTGCTCTCTATTGTTTATGCTAAAACTTGACTTATCCTGTAGATCAAAGTAAAGTGCACATAAACAATAATTGGAGCATTGTTGTATTGTAAAAAATGAAGTAAATGAATTTAACTAGGTTTGTTATTTTCCTGATATTGGTTTCAGCAATTCCACAAATGTTACGCAAACTTTAATTTCTGGGACTGGGGTACAAAGCAATAAAAGGGGGCGGGGTGAAGGTGTGGAGGAGGGGAATATATCTGTACCATTTAACTGTAGTGTTTTTTTTAATTTTTCTTAAAAAACAACTTAAAACTGGAATCACAATGTGATGTATTGAGAACAAACACATCGTGGAAAGAGGAAACTGAGCTCGAAACTAATTCTTACTCACGTATTTCTACGAAAAGTAATATCTGCACAGCCATTCACATGAAAACTAATTTATAGGGAACTGTTATTCCACAAAATCCAAAATAGGTGTCTGGAATTTGAGAACTCTGTGCAAGAAGCTTGTCTTTTCACTCGGAAAGACAAAATACAAGAAGTACATAAAATAAAGCCACTCATTGTATTTAAACATGTTCTGCGAAACGATTCGCAAGAATACCACAAAATTCCATTAATAATTTGACAAATATATCGATCTTACCAATCTGCCTACTAAGACTTAATCACGAGGCACGCCACTTAGAAATAAATGTAAAGCTGTTCTCAAGAGGAAGGTTGGCTTGAACACCAGTTTTCGGTGGATCTGGCCCTATTGAAGGCGATATGCCTTTGTCTTCCTCTGCATGTGCGTACTGATTCTGAACAGTAAACTGAATATTGAAAACGTCGAAAAAAGATGAATTGTAGGGGATTTTGTTATGGACTTAATATCAAACAGTAAATGTTCGAATCCCTCGCATTCGCGATGACGTTGTATGCCCCTTACTAAAATTTTGCGGAAATATTAAGATAACGAAACGACACAAGCCTTGTAATTCATCTTCTCTAGATTCACAGGCACGGGTTTTCGTTGTAGTGAATCACCCAACCTAGATATTAAATGGAGAGTGATTTTACATAATTGTACACTGAGGTGACAGAATTAATGGGATAGCGATATGCATATATAGAGAAGGGCTTTGTATCGCGCACATGAGGTATAAAAGGGGCAATGGATTTGCGGAGCTGCCCTAACTCAGGTGATTCATGTGAAAAGATTCCGACGTGATAATGGCCGCACGACGGGAATTAATAGACTTCGAACACGGATGGTAGTGGGAGGTGGAAGTATGGGACATTCCATATTGGAAATGGTAATAAATTCAATATTCCGCGAGTCACAGTGTCAAGTGTGTGCCGAGAGTACCACATTTGAGGCATTATCTCTCACCGCAAATAACACAGTGGCCGACGGCCTTTTGTTAGCGACCGAGAGCAGCGGCGTTGGCGTAGAGTTGTCAGTGTTAACAATGCATGAAATAACCGTAGAAATCAATGTGGGACTTGTGACGAACGTGTCCATTAGGACAGTGCTTCGAAATCTGGCGCATATGGGCT
Source organism: Schistocerca piceifrons (assembly GCF_021461385.2). Taxonomy (NCBI): domain Eukaryota; kingdom Metazoa; phylum Arthropoda; class Insecta; order Orthoptera; family Acrididae; genus Schistocerca; species Schistocerca piceifrons. Next base: position 853,267,363 of record NC_060138.1, read on the forward strand.
ATGGCAGCAGACGACCGACGCGTGTTCCTTTGCTAGCAACACTACATCGCCTGCAGCGCCTCTCCTAGATTCGTTACCATATCGACTGGAAAACTGTGGTCTGGTCAGATCAGACCTTAATTCAGTATTGCAGCTCGAAACGACACATCAGAGTCCTCCGAAATTCGGTCCCGATTTCAGTTGGTAAGAGTTGATGGCAATGTTAGAGCGTAGTTCAGTCCCCACTAAGTCATAAACCCAAGTTATCAACACGGCGCTATGTAAGCTGGTGGTGGCTCCGAAATGGTGAGGACTGTCTTTACGTGGAATAGACAGGGTCCTCTGGATGTTCGGCTACTTCGAAACCATTTGAAGCCATTCGTGGACTTAACGTTCCCAAACAACGATGGAATTTTTGTGGATGACAATGCGCCGTGTCACTGGGCCACAATTGTTCGCGATTGGTTCGAAGAACATTCTGGACAGTTCTAGCGAATGACTTAGCCACTCATCGAGCATTTAAGGGACATAATCGAGAGGTCCGTTAATGCACAAGATGCACCGGCAACGTCTGTAGAGGCAGCATGGCTCAGTATTTCTGCAGGGAACTTCCAACGATTGAGTATCCATTCCACGTACAATTGCTGCATTATGCCGGGCAAAAGGAGGTCCGACACGATATAGAGGAGGTATTCTATGGCTTTTGTCACCTCAGTGTATGTGACTCTACAGACCACCACAGCAAGCATCCATAAGACGTGTCTTGTCGCGTTCTGGTCGTCCCGAAGCTCCTGGTAACAACCACTAATACACGACTACTCTAGGACAGGCGCAGACATCGCCGTTTTGTTATGCCTAGCAGGAAAAATGGTTTTATGGTTTACGAATTGTGATGAGTCCAAACAGCAAAAGGTGTAGGGAGGGGTTTAAACACCCAATGGATAAAGAAAGCTATCCTCGCTGGTTCAATATTAGTGACACGATAGTGATGTCAGGATATTGCGAGGCAAAGAACGGCACAATATTGCGCAGTAAATGTGTCTGGAGACGCGTCAAGTTAAAACTCTGCCTTCATAGCGAACACGTCGGCGCTCGACGATGAGGATGTGAGTTGCTACTGAGTTGTCTGCCTCACAATACACTAGCGGAAATTTTGCAGGTCCCCCGAAACGTGCCCTAGATTCTTTCTTTGAAGAATTCAGTGGACCAGGGACTGACTCATGTCAACATGATTCGTAAACAGCAACTATTAATTATGAATGAAAGAAGTGATCGTTTAATTTATCGTGTACACGTGCTGTTTTCTCTATACTTCTCGACTGTAAACATTGTTGCAAACTAAACAAAAAAAGATAATGATTGAAAATTTACACGATCTTTTGTCTGTGATGTGAAAAATGTCGCAAGAAAAATAAATGTTTGCTCACTGGTAACCTGGCCTGATACGACACCTGTTAAAAGTAAAATAAACATTTCTGCTTACTGTTATGACATCATGATCATCAGTTTCCTCTGCTGTTACGGGCAACGAGGCACCTGGCGTTTCCTGATGAATCGGGAACTTCATTTCTACAAAGTACGACCTGGTGCTTTCATATGCCTTTTCCAGCCCATTTACTGATCTTAAGTCTTTCACTTTTTTCAGTCCTTCTCGGAAATTCGCTCGAAACGAATGGAGTTTCACCCGATTACGACAGGAACTGACGTGCATTGCTCAATAACACTTCTACACGGTACAATGTATTGAACTAGCCTCATTATTTGTTACAGCTCTGCAGTCTTTTTCAGTTTATTGCGCAAACTGTTAGTGCCGATCTCAGGCTGTCAATATTATTGCGCAATAAATACCGAGCGTGAGTGTCGCTTAAGGCAGCTACAGGTGTTCGACAAAATTATGAAAACACTTCTAGAAATACGTGCTTGGATATAAATGCAGATGATAACCACGCCTGCAGGTTGCACCTTTGTATTTAACCACGAACGACACATGTGCAACGTCCTCAAAACATTGCAAGTGTCAGTCATGGTCAGAACAGTGTTCGGTGTAGTAGTGAGCGCATATGTCGGAGCTAAGTGAATATGAACGTAGGCAAGTTATTGGTGCTCGTATAGTGAATGCTTACGTAACAAAGCTGGCCGAAATGTTTGGCGTTACGAGAGGCACCGTATCGAAGATCAAAACCACATGCAGGGAAATCGGAAAAACATCATTCACCGGGTCACAACGCGGACGAAAGTGGCTGTTGAGTGATGATGACGGACGGTTCTTGAAGATGACGGCTGCATGAGTCATTGCAGAACTGAATGTCACACTCGTGAACCCGGTAAGTATCAAAAAACACGACGGGAGCTCCAGAGGCAGGAATTGAAGGGTGAGGTGGAATTTCGAAACCATGTGTCAGTGATTCAAGTGTCGTTAATAGCAAAACATGGTGCAAAACCTGCACTATACAGAGCAATGGAAGAAAGTTATTTGGTTGGACGGGTCTTGTTCCACACTTTAAAACTTCTTGCCCACTTTACGTCCCAAGAGTGAAGCATTATGGGAGTTCGGTGATCATTTGGGCAGCCAATCGTGGTATTCCAAAGTCACCATGGTTACTCTGCAAGGTCGAACTACTACCAAGGATTAAGTCTACCATTTTGGCTGATAAGGTCCATCCTATGTCACAGTACGTATTTCCCAATGGCGATGCTGTGTTTCAAGACGAAAAGGCCCCTGCTCACACCTGTCGCGTCGTCCAGGACTGGTTTTGTGAGCACGAGGACGAAGTGTCGCATGTCTCATGGCCATCACAGTCGCCAGATCTCAACCTTTGTGCTCTAGAGCGTTACCTGATTTGACATTATTTTGCAGGAAGAATGGTATAAGATTCCCTTGTCCGTTCCGAGACGACTGCAAGCTGTTATGAAGAGCGAAGGCGTCACCAGCACCAGAACCACTTTGTTGCTCGTTGCCATAGAATATTTGCGCTCTACTGTGCACTGCCGTCGGATCCCCCTGTGTGCGCCATGTGGCGTGTGATAGCGGAACGGCAGCCCGGCCTTATCCTAGGGTTCATCGCTCTGTAATTGAGCTGCCCTGGTGCTACGTTTTCGCATGCTGTTTCCAGACTCCACGCTCCAGCGGCTCCACACGAGACTCAACGAGGCGGCCTTCAGAAAACTGTGGTTCTCCTCAGGCAGGTACAGCGGTCACAGACAGTGCCATAGCCAGCCCAGTGTTCGCGCGACCTTAGAGATAGCATTTAAACACTTGCATTATTGTCTGAAATTATCAAGTTGGTGAGCTCCTTCACCTGAGGAGTTGGTAGGAGTACATCTGACATCAGGATTAATAATCACCTGTCTAAGTCGATTAGGGTTATCCTTGAAATGCTGTGTAAAATAAAACATCAAAGCAGGCTCCGTACCTGGAAATTTTTCTTTTACGGGTGTATCTTATTTTATACACCGCATTCGAATTACCCGCATATTTCAGACCATGTGGCACAAAACAGGAACAGCGAGCGTTGCGATGAACTCGTTTAAGTAATGTTGCGTGCTCAAATACTTACCCTAGATTTACGGTGCAAGTTTCACTTAGTTACCCCTAAGTTACTCGAGAACTAAGTGGGTATCGTTCCTTGTTCATACTAGATTCGACTGTGCCAGTCCTGTAAGATTTAATTATTTCTACACAGTAGGAGGAGACGCTCGTTTGAAACGATTGTTCATGCACGGAGAAGTTAAAACACAGAATGAACACATACAGGGAGGCCATATTATTGTTGCGCACTGCGGAGAGAAATAAGATCCTCTTGGTTGATAAAGGCATTGTAATGGTTTCCCTTGTGATAGAAACATTGTCTGGCTTCGGTGTCTGAGGATCAATTCGCACTGGCTTTGCAGGGCGTGTAGTTAAACCGCGAAGTGGAAGCCTTAAAATACTGTGGTCAACTAACCAAATTGTGTGACGTTGAGTTGAAACGTCAGCAAACCGCGTAGCGTGACTACATTTTCCGTTCCTTCCGACCGCTTTCATTGCACTTAGGGACTATTTCGCATTGCTTTATTCTGACATCCGTCTGGTAGCGTATATCACGAAAGAAGTGAATACGCGAAGTCTGCATTGATCATAAACTCGTCAACTGTTAATGAATGCATAGAAAGCGGCGCATCGCATCGGCAAACAAGGCCACGCCACACATACCACGTCGCGATAACATTCCGTGTCAGCGGCTGCAGCTTCCTGGTTGCCGCAGCTCGCAAGTGGTAACCCCTCCAAAAACATTGTGCTGAGTTTTGCAAGCTGGCACTCAAACTTGTGGATCGGTCGTGTGATCCTTATTTAACTTTAGTATCTGATTGTAGGCATTTTCCCCGTATCTATTTAAAGTATTTATGATGCAGCATAACGTAAACGCGGCAGAACGACAAATCTCCAGCAAGGAAGTTGCGTAGGTTCTCACTATAACTGTAGTCTACAAATTTCACGCGCCAAACTGCCAGTGATTTGAAAAGGGTGTGCCCAGGAACCGTTACGAACATTTTAAATTGTTCAATTGTTTTTTGTCCGCACGTGGGTAGCTTTACTGGATTGCAAATGAGGAACGATTAGTCTACACCTTTCATCAAACAAGCCAACTTTCTGGGAAGGCCGTACATGGGAACACAATTACTGTAATGATGGCGAGTGACGTGGATCCAATTCGAGTACTCAGTAGTGGCGTGGCATACAGGTTAAATTTGTCACCGAGATTCAAACTACTTAATTTCTTATTTTGAATTTAATGTTGGAATCGAAATTTAAAAACTATTGCATATATCGTTGCATATATCGTTGCAAATTATCTGAGTGTTTCAAATTAGAATAATCAATGAGCAGCGAGCTTAAGAGCCGCTGGAGTCGCTAAAACCGACTTAATTCTGTTTAAATTATGCCTGGAGAAATCTTTGCAATATTTTATCTCACTAAGCGGCTGAGTATGTTACAACGCCTCTGGTGATAGCGGTGGTGGTATTATTATTAGATTTAGACGTAAATGTCTCGTACGTTATGCTGTGATGAATGAAACAAGTTATTTCAACGCAGCATGAACTGTAGACCGTTAGTGCAAATACGACACGATATAAAAAATTCGGCTTTGCATACCTCGGAAAGATAACTGATCGCGTGGAACGGTCTTCAGTGTTATGACGTTCGCAAGGCCGCACGCGTAACCCATGTGGCTGTGAGACGGATCGAGCCGCTATCGATAGTGGCACGGCCGTGTTGTGAGGTCGCAGTCGACACGCTGATGACGCGGTCGACCCTGCGCTGGCCGGCCTTGGGCGGCAGCTGGTCGCGTCAGTCTCGACAGCGCGAGCGCCGTAGCGAGAGTCCATGACGCTGTACAAGGGCCTCACCTTCAGGACCAGGGCCAGCGACGACCTGCCACCCTGGTAAACATCGGCGTCGCTCTGTTTACCTTACTGTGTGTGTGTGTGTGTGTGTGTGTGTGTGTGTGTGTGTCATTAACTTGCAGTGTTGTTGTTTTACCTCCACGAAAAGTGTGTACATTTGTCACCACACGGCTTGTGACACTAGCTTCTGATGAGTAGTGTCAAGTGCATGATGCGTTAGTTTATCTAAAAACCACTTATTAAAATGCGGCGAAGGTGTAACAATTTCATTGTCAAATGGAACAGAAAAGCGAGCGACGAATACTGCTATTTAGTTGCATGTGGGTGATCATGAATTTAAGTTTCCAATAGGATAACTTTCCAGATAAACAACTATACTTGGAAAGCAGTGTTTAAATATATTCTGTGTTTGTGAGAGATTGGACTAAGAAGTTTGCACAGATTAGGTCTGTGTTGTTCTGCGTCGATTTATTTATACTGCTTTGCCACGGGGAAACCGCTTCCTTTGTCCTGCAAACTTCATAGTGAACACGCAATAAAATGTGGCAACTGTAATGAAACCGGTCCCTATATTATCATCCATTGCCTGTTGCGATTGGTACAGTCTAAAGGTGCAAACCCCCGGATTACATTTTCTTCCAAATATATAACCGACGTAATAAAGGCGTTACTTCACACTCATTATAAATATTGTGATGCCTGTAAACCATTACCGGTACTGCCTTTCATCGGTTTACTAAGTTGTTGTGGCACACACAATACAAACTAACTCTGGTGAAGGCCATTTGCACATATTGTAGTATCTGACACTGGTGCCGAATCACATTGTTCATCAGATCACTTTTCTCAACTCCTACCGGCAACGCTACGTAGCTTTGTAAACGAGATTACGTTTTTACAGTGAAACTTAGTTTCTCTCTCTCGGTTGAATTCTATTCGCACTTAATTCTCATCACGGATATACGGAATATGAAAAATAAAGAGGAGAAAGCACAGAGGTCGTTTTGCGTACCTTACCAACATAATTTATTACTGTGTCGTTTCTCTCAGGTATTTGCTTCATGCTGTGCGCGAAGCACGTGAGAAATTTCAATGAACTAGATTGGAAATGCCCATCTGACTGGAGGTGAAGGCAACTTTCCCGGCGGAACTAGTTTGAAGTCTGTGACGGTCGCTCGAACGGAACGCCCGTGAGTGTAGTCACGGTATGTAGTTCACATACATGGCTCTACACGTCCTTCAGTTGAAAATGATCGAGAAGTGTGCACTGCATCTGCAAAAGAACTAAATGCAGTCCGGTTATTCCTAGAATAATGGTCCATCGTTTGATTTCAATTAGGCATGGAACTCGTGTCGGGCGAAGTGATTGATCGTAACAGATCTGTACAGTAGTCCATGCGAAGTCTTCTGCAGACTTAATTTGTTCTCTTTGACGTCGTTGCGCAGATTCATAGAACCAGTAGTTGAGAAAGACTACAAGATTTCGGCTCTCTCCATCTTACATTTCAAAGAGACATGAGAATAATAGGGATTACCGCACGTACCGTTTTCTCCTCGAGCCATACGCATAGCAGTCACTAATATTGATAAGAAATATCCTGCGGCGTACAAAGGCTCGCAGACTTGTACTTTGCTCCTCTGTCCCTGTACCTCATTTCGACGTTTATCAAAGAAACGTTGTGCCAGATGTAAGATTTTCACAAAATAGAAGTCCGAATGCTGAATGTTTCAAGATAGTGTGTCTGAAGTAGCATTCTATATGGTAGATAAGTTTTTGATGAACTGTGGCGCTCGCTATCTGGAGTCAGTAACTTGGAAGTACGCTGCTTTGTTTCCATTGTGATTCGCTACGTCGCTGTGCACCTTCTGAGCTGATGGCGCTGCAAAAAGGAATAGAGTCGTTTAAGTGAATGGACAAAGTTGGTCAGCGCATACCACAGAGCGCAGGAGCACCTAAGCTGCACTGTAGTGATGCAAACATCTTTGTGTGTTTTAAGTGCTGTCTAAAGTGTAAAAGTTTCTCGAATGGGTGAGTTGTTACCGTTCAACTATATGATCCGACGAATAATTCTTTAATTGGAGTAAAGTCACCGTGGCTATTCACATCGTAAATGTTGCTTTGAGGATGTACAATTTCTGCCGGTCTGTGCCTTTCATGGCGCTGAAGTTTTTTCCGGACTATTCTTTCCTACTTCCCACTATAGTCTGTCTTGCCGGACCATGTCGGTGTCTGAGCTTAAAATACGCGGCCAGGAATCCCTGGCTCTGACGCTTCCCACGCGTGCGTGAGATTCGGAACTGGCCTCGCTCCAGGTGCGGTCCGGAAGTGGCGGACCGCGACAGCTTTTTGACACACGAGACCTGTGGAGCTGCGACGCCGGGACCCGCCCTGCTGGCGCGCTCACGTGGGAACGCGCGCTGCTCCTTGGCCAAGCCCTCGATCCTACGATAATATGAAAATCAACTTGCGACGTGATCTCACTACCACGTAAAACAGTCAGGCTGCATCTATGAGCGTTTAAAACTTCCCCTTCGAGGCTGTGATAAAATCAACGTACTCTGCAAGCCACCATTCATTCCCTTTCCTTCCACTCACAAATGGCGCAAGGAAAAACTATTCGTCGTGTGAGCCTAATTTCTCTTACCTTCGTGGTCCGTACGGGACATGTGCATTGGCGGCAATAAACTCGTTCTGCAGCCATATTCAAATGTTGGTTCTCTAGAGTTTCTCAGTAATGTTTCGCGTAGAAGATATATTCTTCACTCCAGATATTTCCATTTCAGTTAACGAAACATCTCCGTAATACTACCGGTGACAAATCTATCAGCCCACCTCAAAATTGCTTCGGTGTCTTCCTTTTATCATACATGGTGGGATCCCAAACACTTGAGCAGTACTCAAGAATTGGTCGCACCAGTGTTCCATGCGCACTTCGTAATAGATGATCTACATTCTCCTAATATACCGAAATTAAAAATTCGCCTTCTTTACTACCGTCCTTACGTTCTCGTTTCATATCGCTTTGCAGCGCTACGCCTAGATACTTAATCGGTGTAGCTGTCAAGCAGCACATTACTGATGTTGTATAAAAACGTTACGGGATTGTTTTCGTACTCATCTACCTTAAGTTACGTATTTTTACATTTAGAATAACCTCCCATTCAACACAGCGTCTAGAAAATTTTTCCTCTTGTATTCTCCAACAGTCACTCAACACCACCTGCCCGTACACCAGTCATCAGCAAACAGCTGCTCACCTTGTCCGTCAGATCATTTATCTATATAGAGAGCAAAAGCGGTCCTATCACACTTCCCTAGGGCACTCCTGACTATACCCTTGGCTCTTAAGAACACTCGCCGTCGAGGGCAACATACTGGGTTCTCCTACTTGGAGCCACACGCGTATCTGGGGAACCTATTTCTTACGCTCTTATCTGCAGTGGGTTACCGTATTAGACGCTCTTCGGTAATCTAGGAATATGAAATCCGCCTGTTGCCCTACATCCATGACTCACGGATATCGTCTGAGAACAGGGCAAGCTGAATTTCGCAGGAACGATGCTTAAGTCCAACTTAAATCGGTGTTGGTGCCATTGTAAAATGGTCCAATAATCGACTTGTGTGATAGCAACGCGGTAAAGTTGCGTTTACCTACGATTAGGGATACTTTCACGTGGCCGGCGAAAGAGGTGCATTTGTATCTTCATAACAGGAACCGTAATAGAAATGCATGTTAGACTTCGTGGATTCAGCGAAGGGCTACTCACTTATTCGTACCCCCCGGCGTACATCGCGGTGCGGTCGACGGAAAGCTGGAGACCGCATTAACTATAATGCTGCCAGGACTTGGCCTTGTTTGCTCCTTAGTAGAGGAACTAAACGTTGTTTGACGTTTTTACAGGAAAGACAGTTTAAGGTCGTACATAAAAAATGCTGTCTCCGTGATGAGTTCTCTGTTATCGGTGCATGTACAGAATACCGAGATCGAATTTCTTTTTTCAGCGTATCAGTTACGGTAGCAGTGTAGGTAGTTGACACTGAACTGGCACTATTTAACTTTTGTACCGTATTATTGAACGAAAATGATTGGAGAGCAGTTCTCAGTTGCAATCACTTAAAGGCAGTTTGTTAAATTAGAGTACAAGGCAACTTGAGAGGATGATGCCAGTGAGAATGACGGCTGCGGAGATTACTTTTCGACAAACAAAAAGGCAGCAAAGAGTAACACGAATGATGTACTGCCCGGCTGACGTTGACGACATCGAAATTGATGACATCGAATAGCAACTAGCAGATGACTGCAGGCAGATTAAGGTAGTCAAAAATCTATCAAAACTACCCACGGATGTAATTAATTAGGCCTACGTGTCTCTCCCTCCCTCCCTCCCTCCCAACATTGTATTTGTGTTTCATAAGGTGGCCTTATGCCTGGGAGGAAACCTTCCAAATGTGTGTGTCAATTTTATCTCGGTCATTCTTTACATCCGGTCTTCGTATTGAACAGAATGAGTGAAACATTCCACGGTCTATGTTGGGTGGATCAGAGGGCAGATAACAGTTCAACGCTTCCTTTGAAGGTATAAATTATACTAGAAGTGTAAAAAACCTTGCGAGAAATTCACAATACGAACAAGACCTAGTAAATTAAACTTGCTCTGCCGTAATTTGTTGGTGTTTCGGTGTTTCTCGAACTACTGCAAATCAATGCTTTAAGCGCGCAGTAAATATTTTGTCGGTGTAGGCTCAGTGTTGAAGCCGTAATTGTGCTTATGCACACGTATGAACAATAATCAGTGCCACATGATGAGCGTCACTCACACCTCGCCTCTAAACCGGTAGTGATACATTGTTTTTAAACTGACGAGTTTCTGTATATGCTTATTTCAGTTGTTATATTGGGCTGGGACTTTCAGTTTTTGGGATCAGTAATTCAGTGATAACAAAGCAAAGTAGCCGGTGTGCTTTCTATTGAACAATGAAACTACACCAATGGTGTGGCTCGATTAGGTCACGGGAACGATGAAACTGTCTACCACTGTAATTCAAAAAATGACTAAGCTGTTCAGAGTTTTGCTGTGACCAGTTTCCTACAGGTGTTGTGGTGAATAATTCCCTCCTTCGTGTCCAGTAAAAGTTTTTAATGACGTCTTTACGAGAGGAAAGCACCGTCGTTACATACGAGTGACCGTAATGAGTGACTAATCAGGGAGAGGAAGAACAGGCAGTTATAGACCTACCGTTATGGTAGTGTGTCATAATGCTAAGTTTTCGGAATGAATCAGCTGCACAGCATAGTGGTACACTGCAGTGGAACTTACATCGAACAAGTACCGAAATCTATTTAGAAGGAACAAATGCTTTCACACTACAGGGAATTGTGTTTATTCTTCTTAATTACGGGTTATCTGTATTTTATTGGATAATAAATTTGTGTATTAACTGTTTATTTCGGATACTTAATTTTTTACTACTACTACTACTACACAACAATAAAACTCCGTTACCCAACTACTAATACAATAAGTACTACAGAATCTGATCTTTTCGTTCATTTATTCTGGTGCAGTTAACCTGTAGATGATTGTTTCTGCCGTCTTACTACACTTTTCAACAGTTATTGTCGGCTGGATTCCTTGGGAGTCTGCCAGTACGTTTGCAGCGTTTCCACTATAACAAGCAGTTCAACCGACCACTGTTACGTCTTACAGTCCATATTACTGTGATCACTTGCATCAATGCGAGGTAGATTCTTGAGAAAGAATTTCATTCGGTGGTCGCAGACCTCAGTTGTCTTCTCCCCATCCACATCGTATGTTGCCTGCCTTGATGGCAACATGCTAATGTCTGGTTGAGTGCCTTGTGCAGTCTACCTTCCAGGATATTGCGTCCAAGATGCGTCTGGGCGACCCCTTCCTTGGTGCTGCTTTGGGATCCAACATCCGTAATGCTTGATGACCATTACCCGCTGCATCCTCGTAGAGCTCGCAGTCCCACGTTTTTTGTTCTGGTGTGCTCACACTGCTGCAGGTGCAGCTATCATTCATCTAGAACAAATTTATTTATTTCCATCTACGATCTCAAATTTGTTAGGTCCTCAGACTACCGGTTTTGGTCAGCAATGACCATCTTCATATCTACAGCAAAATATGGGAAAAACACTAAACAAGTGAATCAGTCATTTGGGAAAGGCCATACAGCCACCAAAGTAAAATTTTCAGGAGAAAGAAAAAACTGTTTGGATTGTAAAACCAAAGTGTAAACGTCTTCGTTTATAGTTATAGTGTAGGATCTTTAACATAGTGTGACCATAAAACTGTGCCAAAACAATACATGACCCATATTACGGTCGAGCAACCTATTTGGAGATATGGCCTTTTCGGTTGGAATTGTTTTTACGAAAAGTAATATTTTACGAATCGTTGATATCTTGCAGCTGCGTCAAGTAAATAAGTGATAAAAATTGTAAATAATGAAGAATTCAGCTTGATGCATATGTTGGTATGCTTTTTATTACAGTCTTCTAAGTTTAAAACAGTACAAAATAGAAGAGCTGTTAATCATCACAAGCCTTTCACGCCCATTCAGGAGGTTTGTAGGCCATTCACAATTATCGTCTGGAATGTACTGAATAAGTACAGGCTTCCCTAACAAAAAATCTCCCTACAAGCCATCGATCCCCTGATATGCTTTCAGCGTACCAGGTTCACTTCGCACAATGTTCAAACATATTCTGCGGCAGTTGTAGAGGATCACTTTCTGTTCATGTGGAATTTTGGCCCGTGATTTCCTTGATGGGACAGATTTTTATGATATTTAGGGCACCATGCCTTAAAATCAATGAAGTTACTAGTTTGCTTTGGATGAACTTGGAAAGCAGAACATGCTCTGTTTTATTGTGTCGATTTGTCTGGTGTGTATATTCGATCAATCTTGCGAACGAGTCTCTTTGCTGTGGCTAAAGTTCTATCACAAGGCAGGAACAAATGTCCTGTGACTAGATGATAATGAGCAGCCCTTAAAAATAGCCCAGGCGATGCTGCAGCTGACAAAACTCCGGCCACGGTGTTTGTTATTTTGACGAGGGGATCCGCCTGAAGATATGTAGCTCTTTCACCTCTTTGGGAACATTTCCCTGAAAATACTTGTTTAGCAATGAGAGAACTTCGTTGGGTTTTCTACGAACCTGATCGTCATGGTATGGGGAAAACGTTACCTTACGATCACAAAAGTTGACAATGCAAAATTCAAAAACCTACAATTGTTTGCAATAAAACATTTTATGCATTGGAATACACGGCAGTGGGATGCTCTGCATGTAGTCGATAGTAATGCCACCCACACAATTGTTTAATGGCCAAGCTTCTTGATTGCGTCAATTTTCTCGTAAAATTTCTTGGCTCTGAGCTCTGCTGTAGCCACTCTTTCCGCATAGTCATTCAAATGCGGGCTTTTAACTTTTTGATGTAGCTCCTCACATTTATAACACGTGTCGACTTGCAGTTCTCCAAATTTGTAATCAAAAGTTTCCTTGAATTTCAAATAAAATTTGTAGTTCACTTTAACATTAGGACATTGTTGTTTAAATAACTCATTCCTTTGCTTGACATACAACTGTGCTATTTTCTTCGTATGTTGTTCCAATAATGGACTTCATGTGCAGGGAATGATTCAATATGGCCATTAATCAGGGGACATACTTCTCCAGGCATTAAGTTATGCCTTGAACCCTCAGTCTTCCACGCATGTCAACTGAAAGAGCTGTTTAGCAGTAGATCATTTAAACTATTCCACAGAGACTCAAGAACACATTTTTACAAACTTGGGTTCGTCCTCCGTCACTGCTCACGTGGAAGCCATTTGCACTTTCGAATTTATAGTATTTCACATTCTTTTTTATCGGATGTGCATCAGTTAGACGTTGTAAATAACCATCCTGAGTGTCTTTATCAGCAAAACTATGCACGTGTGTAAATATTTGTATTTACGATTCCTCTGTCAGTCTTGAAACACATCGTGACCTAATAGTTGGCACTCCGAAAGGGCCGTATCGCAGGAGTTATGTGGAAGATGAAATAAGACTCTTCATATCAACCACATACAAGTGAGCGGGATATGGCCTTTTCCCAGGGATTGTGCGTTTCTTCGAGTACTTCCAGATGTAGAACAAAAATGGAAATGTGGTGGGTATGGACATAGTGCCTTTTCGAAATGATTGAATCAGGTTTTGGATTGTCTACAGCTTAAAACAATAAAATGGCCAAATGAGAAGTATTAAGACATAAAATTGAAAATTTTGTGCTTTAAATATGACGAGCCAGTTCTGTTTGAAAAATCTATCTTAATTTAGTGGAGCTGTAGTGGCATCGTCAAAAATAAACGCAAAATCAGCGTAGGGTCTTCGCACATTTATGAAATATGGTGTACTAGGTTCATCTTGTGGGCAGCGCTACTGTTCATAACAAACTGCTGTAAGGTAACCACAAAATGTTTGGGATGTCAAACACCTTTCAGCCGTCTAGTTTCCAAATTTATTTTATTTTGCTATTTTTTATTTGGGTACCATTTTCAGCGTTTTACTACGCCATCTTCAGGCCCCTGGCCGACGTGAAGATTCTACCTCGGTTCTGATCAAAACAGGGGCCAGCAATACTGGTATTGGCATATTTTTGCTATGGCGATCACTTCAACCACCATCATGTCGGCAGATGGTGGTTGAAGTGATCGCTGTACCAAAAGTATACCAATACCAGTATTGCTGGCCTCTGTTTTGATCAGAACCGAGGTAGAATCTTCACGTCGGTCAGGGGCCTGAAGATGGCGTTGTATAACGCTGAAACTGGTAGCCAAATAGAAATAAGTTCGGAAACAAGACGGCTGAAAGGTGTTTGACATCCTGTGTCGAACAGCCGAGTCCCGCAATCATCTCTATGCTACCTAAGACAATGGCAAGATAATACATGATTGAGTGATTAAAATTGGAAATTGTCAAACACAAAGCAAAGTAGGTATTGGATACAACACCGCTCTACCCAGTGAGCGCTTCTGCTGCCTCTTGTTTCTTCGCTTTAGCTCTTCTTACAAGTTGAGAGCACGGCCTGACTGCACTTTGTGGAGAATACGAATACTCGATAATCCATATAGAATGATCAGTTTCTGGTAGATGCAATCCCAAAAGCAGTTCTCTTATGCGGCTGTGAATGCTCTATAGACTTTACGTTAAAACAGCGGCCGGTTCGGCCGACGTAAAATTTATCACAGTTATTACAATCAGTCCTTTATACACCAGAGCCATCAAATTTGTCATACTCCCTTTTCATTTCGTTTTATTTGCAATTTTTGGGTGTTATTAACATGAAAGCCGTATCTAACATTCGATTTTTCGGAAGCATGTGTCTATTTGCTATGACATTTTACCGCGAAATTTCATTGGAATGTGTTTTTTGTCTTTTGATTTTGGATAGATTCGTAGCATATTGGCCATGGCCAGTGTGGCGGAACCAGTTTATATTATTTCGTGACTTTAATTACTTATAAATTGTATTTCAGGTAGATCAAAAAATATAAAACCAGTTACTTATTGCCAGCGTAACAATTCGTTTGATCTCAAAAATGATTATCCCGGCTAATATTTGTCACTCTGCTAAAGAAATCTCCACTTGACGTTGTGTAGAAATGTCTGTAGAGTCGTGAGAAATCACAATTGCGTATCATTTATCAGATTTTACACAACTGTTACTTAAGATAGAAGCACTTTCCTCTAGCAAAGGGAACATTTAGTCACAAAATACTACCCACGCACAACACTGACGTATGTCTCATATTAAAATATTTCATTTAAATCGTCAGAAATAATGGGTCTAGTGCAGCAGGGGATACAACCCGTCGGCTTTGAACAATGACGTCATTCCTTAGTCATAGATCGTAATGTCTTCACTTCGAGGCATAGATAATAAAGCAGTTCTGTGTTCTAATAAGCACTATCATTAAAATAATTGAATAAAATAATTGAATGTAAATCTAAAAGCGATCGCTTGATATTGGGTGCATCATTAAACGTGTGACTTAATTAACCTAATTATTTGTTTCAAGATATTGCTTAATAAAGTAGAATCAGTTTATTCTATCTCGTGAGATTTTTTTTTTAAAACAGCCAAAAAACACTTATTAGGTACTGAAGAGAGCTGCTTAATAAAGTAGGATCAGTTTATTCTACCTCGTGAAATTTTTTTTTTAAAAAGCCAAAAAACTCGTATTACGTACTGAAGGGAGCTAGAACACTAAGAAGAATCGCTTCTCGGCTTTTGACAAGATATTGCTTAATAAAGTAGGATCAGTTTATTCCATCTCGTGAGATTTTTTTAAAAAAAAGTAAAAAAACACTATTGCTTAATAAAGTAGGATCAGTTTATTCTATCTCGTGAGATTTTTTTTTAAAAAAGCCAAAAAACACTAATTAGGTGCTGAAGGGAGCTGTTTAATAAAGTAGGATCAGTTTATTCTATCTCGTAAGATTTTTTTTTAGAGTCAAAAAACACTTATTATGTACTGAAGGGAGCTAGAACATAAAGAACAATCGCTTCTCGGCTTTTGACAAGATATTGCTTAATAAAGTAGGATCAGTTTATTCTATCTCGTGAGATTTTTTTTTTTTAAAAAAGTCAAAAAACACTTATGCTTTTGACAAAATCAATGTTTATCTCTCTCGCATTCCTTT
The DNA here is from genome assembly GCF_021461385.2 of Schistocerca piceifrons. Lineage (NCBI taxonomy): Eukaryota > Metazoa > Arthropoda > Insecta > Orthoptera > Acrididae > Schistocerca > Schistocerca piceifrons. The sequence continues at coordinate 853,283,442 of NC_060138.1, forward strand.
GTTTCTCAACATTCTCCTCAGCTCTTTCATCTCTGTAATACATGCTCTCTGGCGACTTGTGACGTCATTGTTCAAAGCCGACGGGTTGTATCCCCTGCTGCACTAGTCCCGAAATAATTAGGCTCCATAGATCAGGAAATAAGAAACTGATACTACGTAACGTGCTGTGAACACTATTTTTAAAGATTCAGTCTAAGTTGAATTCTGTCTTTTAAAGTAGATTCGGGATCACCGGTGCACATTTATTTCCATTCATTTATTTCTAACATCTATGTTGTTAAAATTCTCGATTAAAAACTGAAAACTGCCGCGGAGATATTTTTGCTAAGATGGCGGCAGGCAGACGATAGTTCGTCTATTGTTATTCTCGATTTATGTTATCAATGTAATATATTTAATTAAAACTCCTTAAGCCTTTTATCTCTATCCTTTAGCATTTAAAATCATTTTCAATGACAAATACCGACATATTTTTTATACCAGCTACTAGTAAACTCCGCTGTAAGTTAGTAGCGCTAATGGCTGCGCTCCTAATTGCGGAGCTGAAAATTAACACCTAAAAACATTAGATTCGATTACAATTGAAATAAATACAAATCCACGTCTAGACAATAGCGACTCTCTTTTTCAAATAATAATTAACGATATATATTTACAGGTTTTCTCTTTACAGACCTCGCACGTCTCACGTCAGTGCCACTGACGGTGAATACAACTAGGCGAGAGCCGTTGATGAGTGATGGCGAAACGGTCGCTGATAAAAGCAATGAGTTAATACTTCAGGCTACTAATAGTAGTCTGCGGCCATTGGTGTATTTGTTCGGCGTCGGATTAAATTTCTTTAGCAAGGACGGCGACACGATGAGCACTGCTGTAGGCCGCTCGCCCGTGTTTGTGCTGTAACAGCGTTGTAAGGTAACAATAGACTTCCTGTTGGGGCGGCGTTTATACACGTAGCTGTGTGACACCCGACGCAACCGTGGCGCGTGTTTGGCGTGCAGATCAGCTGGCCGCCGATCTTTGGCCAGGGCCGCCTACTGCTCTCCCAGCACGTCCACACGTGACACCGCATCGGCTGCCGTTCGGCAAGCTAAGGGGCCCTCCACGATCACTGATCACTGGCGACATCATCTGCATTATGTCGCTCCCATCGAACACGCCGCACACGAGCAATTGACGAAGCAATTTTACCAGTACTTCTAACGTCACTGTTTTGGAAAATGAACTGCTCAGTGGCAGTGACAAATGATCGTTTGTCCAATAAATAGCTGAAAAAATAAATAAAAAAACTGTAATTCATTAAAGTCGATTTGAAACGCTGTTACTAGGGACTGTAGGCAATGTTACAGAATACATAACACTTCTCATTAATGCCAAGTGTTGTGGCTACATCTTTACTGTCTCTATTTTATAAATATTTCGCAGTAGACTTTTCCATTTTCCTTTAATTATTTTTTAGTTTATCTGCAAGCATTTATACAGTAGTTCTGAAATCTCGATGTGTGTGTATAAATGTTATCAAATGAAGTGCTGCTGGTTTCCTTAATACCAGTAGAAAATTGTATGCACAGATATTGGATGGTGAAACATTTAAATTGAAATGTCCCCTTAGCATTTTGTTGGCAGTTGTAAACTTGAATAATGGATCTAGCTCAATAAATAGTCACCAGATGGACCACTGTATTTCGTTGTTATAGGCATGAAATTTCCATGGATTTCTACAGCACAAGTTTCACAATGCTAATCACTGTGAAATCTGAGCGTTTCCGTGTTGATGTCAGTGTTAATGTTTGTTTTCCTTCATAATATAAGTAGCAACACCTCGTTTAAACTCCACTCCACAAAATGGTTTGTGCTTCATAATTAACCGTACACTTCGATTTAAAGCTCTTACGCCACGGAGGTACAAGGAAAACAAACTAAACTACAAAATCACATTTAATATCTAAGTATCTGACAGCTGTAATGGCATGTGCTAACTTCTGTGTGCGTGCGTACGTGCTTTGGACTCCTTTGAAGGCATGGTTAACACTATAACTGTTTGATGGCACTTATAGATCAGTAACTAGTACAGAAAATGTAAAAGGAAGTTAAAATTCCTTTTGCACACTTCATAAGTATTCCACGAGGCTCTCCCTGGTCTCCCAGGTATATAAGCAGTAATACGTTTCAAGCTGCACATTCTGAAGCACCTGTGGAGTCACTGGTGCGAGCACATCAGAAATGTGCATTTTTACATATCATTTTGGTTTCAGCCAAGAAGACACAAACACAAGGCCTTCCACATACCCTCATGAATAGGTGTTCAGTCTGGAGATCAAGGTGGCCAAGAGTAGAACACAGCATGGCCACTTCCGGTAAAACTGATTGAATTGTTCGGAAGATGTAGAGTTCTAAATTGTGTGAATGTCTTTGCTCTGGTTACAGATTCACTGCACTTTCACAACAATCCAAATTTTGATCTTCCTTCGCTTTATTTGTAATGTTGTCCATGTGTTATTGTGTAATGAGTAGTTATACAAGTAGTAAACTTCTGCATTCTGGCTCTAGACAGCCATTCGTGGTCAATAGACTGCCATGTCACACACTACCAGTGGTGTCACAGGATGCATTATGGAGGAGTACGTGGTCAGCACACCACCCTCGGGATCATTGTAGTGATTCTTGACTTTTGAACCACTACAAATTGGTTGAATAGCTCTTCAGTTAGCTTAACAATGCTGATGGTACCCAGTACTAGTCCTCCCACCAATGAAAAATTGGGCAGCAGTACTCTGAATCAAATCTGGGTTCCCCACATGGCAGTAGGCTGTGCTGGCCACTGAGTTATGGAAACAGACATTGAACATTTATAGCTGTTTGTAGGCACTACATTCATGTTGAATTGCTTTGCACATCATGCAATGATCAGCCTTAAACAGGAAACACAAATACTGAGTGTTTCCAAACTTGTCATGAAAGGTTGATGCCAAATTTCATTTCTGCCATCGCACTATCTTATTTGGGAACTCATTCTAAGCATATTGATTGTCTGTGCTGAAAGTCTTTGAATTGATTTATTAAGGTATAATGTTAAATTGGCTCCATAGTAATAGAATCTTTCATAAAGAAAAGTAACTTAATTCTATTTCAGTTAAGTAAAATACATATCATTGACCTCTTTATACACACCAGAGCCTCTCCTTATGGAACTCATGGAACAAAAATTATGTAAGGCAAAAAATTGACAGTGTTACAAATATTCTCTCTTCAATTTTATGATAAAAATTAAACTAAAATAATTAACTTCAGAATTTCCATTGCAGTTTGTTAGTAAGAGCATAGAAATTGAACTGTTTGGCATATACATTCTTGACAGCTGCTAAAATACTGTATACTTATGAAGAAAATCTTGTTAATGAATGTGACAAGTTTTTATGGATCATTACATGATTGCTGTATGGTGATACACCCCAGAGACTCCACTAATAAGTAAACTATTCTATTACTCCTAGGCAAGTAGAATGTCCTGATGTATTGTATCTTAAATACTGCCACTGTTGTGCACAAGTAGTGTAGTACACAAGTGTGTGGGTTAGAAATTTCTAGCCAATTATTTGGTGTTCCTAACCTCTTCTCTGTTAGCTTTCAATGCGAAAACTGATCAGTCCATTAAACTTGGGGATTGCAAATAATAAAACTCGGACAATTAAGCTGATTTTTTGATGTCTAATGTGAGAATTAATGACTACTTATGGAATTACATGAACAAAAATGTATTAGAACAACAACATTGATACCTTTTTCAGTTCCGACATAAATTATGAAATTTCAAGGAGATGTGCAGAAGGGCATAAGGGCATTTATGAGATAGTGACAAATTGTGTATTTGTCAAAAGGGAGGTGTGTGATTATTATTAACTCTTCCCCACACATCCAGTAGCATGATAGCATTGAAACCTGTCATTGTCATGTGTCCCAGAGTCACATGCAAACTTTTTTTTTTTGCAGGTTGGTGGCGGGACGTCCATCACGTGCCCTGAGATCTCGTACAGGGAGCACACCGACACCAACTCCTGACTCACCTAAGTCCTCTGTGGGGGCCAAGGCTAGTCCTCTCCGTCCTACCAGGCAGGTGAGTGGCTAAAACGTTTTAATATATATCAAACATTTACAGGATTAACAGCTTCTTCTGTCATTATAACTTTATGCTTACATGCATGCCAAATCTCAGAAACAGTTTGTTGAGATGGACTAGGGATTGATATGTTTTTAGTCACAAGTGGACAGTGAAAAATGCACTAAATATCTAAAGTCACTATATCAGCTTGCACAGGAAACCCACAACAATGTTTCAGGATATTTTTGTAAGTGTATAGAGGCTCTCTCTTTTTCTCTTACCAAGTAAGGTTCTGTTATGATATCCTGGCAGTTGCATCTCAGTATGACACAAATGATATACTAAAGCACTCTAGGAAAAAAGTCACATTGACTCTTGAATACCAGTGACATCTTCAACAGATGGTCCATAAGTAAAAATTATCAATATACTGTAGTAATCTTGAATACCATTGTTTTCCCTACAGTTATTGCCCTCTGCAGCTCCCTCTAGTACTATGGAAGTCATTCACTGATGTTTGAACAGATGTCCTATCATCCTGTCCCTTCTCTCTGTCGGCATTTTCCACATATTCTTTTCATCTCTAGTTCTTTGCAGAACCTCCTCATTCCTTACCTTGTCAGTCCACCTAATTTTCAATATTTTTCTGTAGCACCACATCTCAAATGCTTAGATTCTCTTCTGTTCCTACAGTCCATGTTTCACTACCATACAATGCTGTGCTCCAAATGTACATTCTCAGACATTTCTTCCTCAAATTAAGGCCCATGTATGATGCTAGTAGACTTCTGTTGCCCAGAAATGCTCTGTTTGCCAGTGCTAGTGTGCTTTTGATGTTGTCCTTGCTCTGCCCGTCATTGGTTACTTTGCTGCCTAGGTAGAACAATTCCTTAACTTCATCTACTTCATGACCAACAATCCTAATGTTAAGTTTCTTGCTGTTCTCATTTCTGCTACTTCTCATTACTGCTGTCTTCCTTCGATTTACCCCCAATCCATATCCTGTACTCATTAGATTGTCCATTCCATTCAGCAGATCATGTTATTATTCTTCACTTTCACTCAGGATAGCAATATCAGAGAATCTTATCATTGATATCCCTTCACGTTGACTTTAAATTCCACTCCTCAACCGCCGTTTTTATTCCATCATTGCTTCTTCAATGTACAGATCGAACAGCAGGAGTGAAAGACTACATCCCTCTCACACATTCTTTTTAATCCGAGCACTTCATTCATGGTTGTCCACTCCTATTATTCCCTCTTGTCTGTTTTACATATTATATATTACCCATCTCTCTATAGCTTACTCCTAGCTTTCTCAGAATTTTGAACATCTAGCACCATTTTACATTGTCAAACACTTCTTACAGGTCAACAAATCCTTTGACTGTGCCTTGATTTTTCTTTAGTCTTGCTTCCATTATCAACCACAATGTCAGAATTGCCTCTCTGGTGCCTTTACTTTTCCTAGAGGCAAATTGATAGTTACCTGACACACACTTGATTTTCTTCTCCCTTCTTCTATATATTATTCTTGTCAGCAACATGGGTGCATGAGTTGTTAAGCAGATTGTGTGATAATTCTTGCACTTGTCAACTCCTAAAGTCATTGGAATTATGTGTATATTTTTTCCGAAAGTCAGATGGTATATCACCAGAGTCAACATGAATAGTCATTTCGTTGCCTCTAGCCCCAATGATTTTAGAAACTCTGATGGAATGTTATCTATCCCTTCTGCCTTATGCAATCTCAAGTCCTCCAAAGCTCTCTTAAATTCTGATCCTAGTACTGGACCCCCTCTCTCTTCTAAGTCAACTCCTGTTTCTTCTTCTATTGCGTCAGACAAGTCTTCCCTACCATAGAGGCCTCCAGTGTATTCTTTCCACCTATCTTCTCTCTCTCTCTCTCTCTCTCTCTCTCTCTCTCTCTCTCTCTCTCTCTCTCTCTCTCTCTCTCTCTCTCTCTCTCTCTCTGCGCGTTTAAGAGTGCAATGGGAATTCCATTTTCGTATATGCTTAGTCAATCCTTCCGACAATCGTTTCTTTTTCAATTTCTTCACATTTTCCATGCAGCCATTTTTTCTTAGCTTCCCTGCACTTACTATTTATTTTGTTCCTTAGTGACTCATATTTCTGTATTCCTGAATTTCCCTGAACAATTTTTGTACTTCATTCTGTCCCTCGTCCAAGTCGTGGGAGATGGGCAACGGCACAAAGTAGGGGATTGCCTTTAGGGGCGATGTACAGCGGGGACTTCGTGTGCCCCAGGACCACTACGGTAGCTGAGAAGGCCCTATGGGAACCCTGAAACGTGACGGCTAACGGGGCTCTGGTGAAGCTGTGATAGGGCTAGCAAGCCAGTAGTGGATAAATCAACTGCTTTTAAAAAGGGAACATGCCTCGGATCACGGAACGGATTTAAAGGAAACCGACCAAGCAATGGAAAAGGATTACGAGATGGTTTACGGCTGGGCACCTTAAACGTAAGGACTCTAACTGGGAAGTTAGAAGAAATTGTAGAAATGATGGAAAGGAGGAAATTGGACATCTTGGGACTTGCTGAGACTAGGTGGAGAGGAGTTGGTGAAAAACCACTAAGTAAAGGATGTAAACTGTACTGGATAGGGAATGAGAGGGGAAGAAATGGAGTGGCAATAGTGGTCAGAGAGGGTCTGCAGGAGGTGGTGGAAGGTATCAATGATCGAATGATAAAAGCCAGAATACGGGTGAAAGGAAAAAGCATTGAAATCATCCAAGCATATGCCCCACAGGTGGGGTGTACAAAAAAGGAGAAGGAGGAATTTGAAGATGACATGCAAACGCAGCTAAATGGAGGAAATCAGATTATAATAGGGGACCTCAATGCACATGTTGGCACAGACAGGAAAGGATTCGAGGAGATAATGGGACCAGAGGGCTGGGGGAACCGAAATAGAGAAGGAAAATTGTTGCTGGAATTCTGCAAGAGGAATGGGCTGGCGATCGCAAATTCCTGGTACAAGAAGAGGAGTAGTCACAAAATAACTTGGTACAGTGGGGACTGGTCCCAAACTTCAGTAGTAGACTATGTACTAGTGGATAGGCAGATGATGAGCAGCCTCACAGATGTTAAGGTCATACCATCGGAGGCCTTAGACAGTGACCATCGGCTGTTGGTAGCCACCCTGAGAGAGAAAAAAGATAGGAGGGCAACAGATATACAGGAGAAAAGGTTGAAGACATGGATGCTGAAAGAGGATGAACGGAGGACCCAGTACCAGACACTGATCAGGAAGAAGCTGCCAAAGGAAGATCAGAGAACAGTGGAAGAAGAATGGGGCGATTTTAAGAGGGCTCTAGTTGAGGCAGCTGAGACTGTGTGCGGAAGAACTAGCACAAAGAGGAGAAGTAGGGAAACCCCATGGTGGAACAACATATGTAAAGAGGCAGTACTTCGAAAGAACAAAGCCTTCAGAGAATGGTTCCAGACCCGAACAGAGGAAGCTAGGGTAAAATATAAGGAAAGCAAGAAAGCGGCACAGACCATAATAAGGGCGGAGAAGAAGAAGTGGATGGAAAATGGACAAGAATGTTAGAAGAGGACAGTGAAGGGAACAAAAAAGTACTTTACACCATGGTAAGAAATAAGAGGAACGACAGAAGCGAGTGCCTGAGGATCATGGATAATAATGGAAGAGTTGTGGAGGAAATGCATGAGCTCAAAAAGATTTGGAAGGAGTACTTTGAAGATCTGTTGAATGCCGCCAAGCGGGTAACTAACAGCGATGGAGAGCCTAAGGCAGCAGACGATTATAATAGTGGGGAAATTGATGATCTAACTTGGAATGAAGTGGAAGAAGCCATAAAGAGGATGAAAGGGGGCAAGGCACCAGGTTGGGACGAAGTAACAGTGGATATGATACGAGCAGCAGGAGAAGGAGGAACCCAGTGGCTATACAGAGTGCTGAGGGTGGTGTGGAAGGAGAACAGAATTCCTGAGGATTGGAAGAAAGGAATTATAGTCGCGATCTTCTAGAAAGGGGATAAAAGGAGATGTGAGAACTACAGAGGAATCACCCTGCTATGCCACTGTGGAAAAATCTATGAAAAGATGCTGGAGAAGAGAATAAGAAGCAGTATTGAAAGTAGACTGCAAGAGGAGCAGTACGGTTTCAGACCGGGAAGATCAACAACGGACCTCATATTTGCGGTAAGGCAACTGCAGGAAAGGCACTATGAGTACGGGAAGGACTTAATCGTGGCCTTTTTGGATATTGAGATGGCGTATGACAGTATCTGTAGGGACAAGCTCTGGGATGTGCTGAATGCAAAAGGGATAGATGAAGAGATAACACGAAAAGTCAGAAAAATGTATGAGGGAAGTGAGAGTTGTGTGAAAGTGGGGAGGGAACGTACTGCATGGTTCAAGCTGGAAAATGGGCTGCGACGGGGAAGTGCACTTTCGCCTTTATTGTTTATTATTGTTATGGATGAAATCCTACAGCAAGTATCAGATGCAATTGGAGATCATAAAATGAAAGCAGTGCTTTTTGCCGATGACCTGATGTTATGGGGAAATTGCGTGAAGGAGGTGCAAGAGCAGTTAGATGCATGGGAGGCAACGGCAGCACAATATGGAATGCATTTCTCTGCAAAGAAAAGTGAAATAATCGTCACAACAAGGAAGAAGAATAGGCCAAATGTGGATATAACTTGTTGAGGGGAAAAACTACAAGTGGTAGAGAACTTCAAGTACCTGGGAAGCGTGATTGAAAGTAAGGGGGGGAAACGCAATGGAAATAAATGAAAGGTGCAGAAAAGCAGGGCAGTTCTACAAATGCATTAGGGGGCTTATTTGGAGCAAGGAGGTGCCACAGAAATCCAAGGGAATTATATACTGAACCTACTTTGTCCCCATATTGACATACGGAAGTGAGACATGGGTAATGCACAAAAGCGACAAAAGTAGAATACAGGCTAGTGAAATGAAGTTCCAGAGGAGCAGGTTGGGTGTAACAAGACGAGACAGATTGCGAAATTTGTATGTGAGGGAAAGACTAAAGGAGGAACCAGTACAGGACAGGATAGAAAAATAAAGACTGCAGTGGTGTGGACACATGAAGAGAATGGGTGAGGGAAGAATTCCAAAGAGGATGTTTGATCTGCAACTGGAGGGGAAGAGGCCCAGAGGAAGACCAAGAGATAGATGGGTGAAGGGAGTGAAGGAATGTGTGATGAGAAGAGGAGAGAACTGGACGAAGGTGGAAGAAGGGGAATGGTGGAAAGACAGAACACGACGGAGAGGCTTGTGTTCCCGACAGACCCAGCCAGTGGCTGGAAACTGTCCAAGATGATGATGATTCTGTCACTGACCAACTGAAGTATTTGTTCTGGTATCCACAGTTTCTTCACAGTTACAATTTTTTGTGCATATGTTTTTCCATCCAACTTGTGTGATTGCCCTTTTTAGTGTTCACTTCTTGTCAACTTTACTGCCTACTGAGCTATTCCTTATTGTTGCATCTATAGCCTTAGATAATTTCAAACATATCTGAACATTACTTAGTACTTCTGTATTCCACTTCTTTGCATATTGATTTTTCCTGACTAATCCCTTAAACTTAAACCTGCTCTTAATCACTACTATATTGTGGTCTTAGTCTATATCTGCTTCTGGGTACACCTTACAATCCAGTATCTGATTTTGGAATATCTGCCCGACCATGATAATCTGAGATCTTCCCGTATCACCTGGCCTTTTCCAAGCATACCACCTCCACTTGTGGATCTTGAACAACATATTCACAATTACTTGCTGAAATTTATTACAGAACTCAGTCTTTCTACTCTCTCATACCTTGTCCAAAGTCCATGTTCTTCTGTAACCCTTTCTTCTACTCCTTCCCCTACAACTGCATTCCAGTCCCCCATGACTATTAGATCTTAATCTTCCTTTACATAGTGTAATCCCCCTACGGGTTTGGGGGTTAGAATAGGTCCACGGTATTCCTGCCTGTTGTAAGGGGCGACTAAAAGGAGTCTCAAACGTTTCGGCTTATAAGTGATGGTCCCCTCTTGAGTTTGACCTCCATATTTCCAAATTCTTCTGAAGAGCGAGCCAATTGGGGAAGGGCGCCTTACATGGTGCGTGGTGTCCATCGTGCATTGAGACCTTTAGCCAACTTTCTCGTCGTCGCATTGCCGTCCCGCTTGTTTTCCATCTCTTGGGCGAGGATACATTCCTGGGTGCGATTTCCAACATGCACTATGCAGTGTTGTTTTTATGGAGACGATGACCATGGACTTCCTTGCACCTAATATCCAGCACAGTAGCCAGTCCGTTGTGGTGGTGCTGCCATGTACCCTGTTGGTTGTAGCCCCTGACAACACAGTGATCGGTCTGCTTGATGCCTGCGCCGTTAAATCCCCACGTATGCCAAGGAGTAGATGCCTATTTCCCTGGGGCATCAGGACTTCCGGCAATGGCCATCCTGCCAGGTGGCCCTAGGTGAAGCTACGTGCTGCCCGTGGGGAGTGTCCTTTGTCGGAGTGGGTGGCATCAGAGCAGATGACACGCAATGAAGCGTGGTGCATCATCTCTTGCTGGTGGCCAGCCGCCAGCAGTCTCTTAAGTGTTCTCGGGCTCAATTCAGCGCTCAGAAATAAGATCCCAAATTGCTCTCATTCCTGGCGACACCGTGGGAGGAGCGTAAGGTTCAGGATGGCAGTGACACTTATTAACCTCGGTTCCTGGTTTATAAGAGAGCTGATGGGGAGTCTTTCATGTCAACAAAGCCTCAATTCTTTGTAGAACATTTAGAGGACAAGTTTGCGGAGGTGGAGGGCTTGTCCAAAATTCGCTCTGGGTCAGTATTGATAAAAACGGCATCCTCTACCCAGCCACGAAGTTACCTGCTTGTGACAAGTTGGGGGTGTTTGTTACCATCACACCCCATAAGAGTTTAAATATGGTCCAGGGTGGTATTTTTCATAGGGACCTTCTTTTGCAGTCCGATTATGAGCTGCGCGCCAATTTAGAGCGTCGAAATGTTCATTTTGTCCGGCACATTCATTGTGGTCCAAAGGATAATCAGATTGATACCAGTGCCGTCATCTTGGCCTTTGAGGGTGATAATTTACTGGAGAAGGTCAAGGTGATGGTCTACTGCTGTGATATTAAGCCCTATATCCCTCCCCTGATGTGGTGCTTTATGTGCTGGAACTTCAGCCGTATGTCTTCCCGCTGTACTTCCAGCCTCACATGTCGAGATTGTGGTTGCCCATCAGATCCCAATACTCCCTGTGCCCTGCCTCCCGTCTGTGTCAACTGCGGAGAGCATCATTCACCTTGCTTGCCAGACTACAGGATATTACAGAAAGAGCAGAAAATCATGGAATATAAGACCCTGGACTGACTGACCTGAGGCTAAGAGGAAATATGAATGACTCCATCCTGTGCGAATGACTTCCTCATATGCCGCCGCTATGACAATTGTGATAGCCCCTTCAGTTCAGTGAATTCCAGTCATCTCACCGAGCCATACAACTCCACATGCTTCCTTGCCCATGGGGGGTACTACCCACCTTGTTGCTCCTGCACCACCTATCTCGGGAGCAACACCCACCCACCCATCAGGGACACCAGTCCCGGCTTCTAAGCCAGAGAAGCATCCAACTTCTTTGGCTCCTCTTGCTCGCAAGGGGTCCGTTAGGTCCCTTCTTTCCCAGGTTTTCACAGGTGGGAAGGATGACGCCTGGCATTGGCATAAGTGCCCACAAGCACCTGGTCGTAGGGTTTCACGATTGTTCTCCGTCCCGGAGACTGAATCGGTGAAGCCCTCCCAGCCAGTGAAACCCAAGGAGCAGTGAGAAAAGTCTGAGAAGAAGACCTCTAAGACGAAGGAACTTGTGGTGGCACCCAAGCTCTGCGTCTGAGGGTGAGGTAGAGATCCTGGCTTCCGCTGAGGACCTAGATCTCGCCGGACTCTTGGACACAATGGATGTCACACATACAGGTACAGCGGTTTTTTCCACCATCTTGCTGAACTCTGACAACTTCTCAGCCTTCACACTTTCCTCTGCACTGCTCTTCAGGAGACTTGGTTTCTGGCGCTGCGAACCCCTGCTCTCCGTGGCTGTCGGGGTTATTATAGGAACTGGGCAGCTTATGGGAGGGTATCTGGTGGCGTCTGCATCTAAGTCCTTCACTCCCTTTACAGCGAGTCTGTCCCTCTACAAACACTTTTAGAGGCTGTCGCTGTTCGGGTGTGGACACCTCAGGCTGTTACTGTCTGCAGTCTCTATCTTCCACTGGATGGTGATGTCCCACAGCATGTCCTGGCCGCGCTGATAGCCCAATTGCCGCTACCTTTTCTGTTACTGGGCGACTTCAACGCCCATAACCTACTGCGGGGTGGCTTGGCGACAACAGGCCGAGTCAGCATTGTTGATGAAGTATTGGCACAGCTCGACTTTTCTCTTTTAAATAATGGTGCCTTCACACATTTCAGTGTGGCGCATGGCACGTACTCAGCCATCGACCTTTCGATCTGCAGCCCTAGCCTATTGCTGTCTGTCCAGTGGAGTGTGCATGACGACTTGTGCGGTAGTGACCACTTTCCAATCTTTTTGTTACTGCCACAGCGTTACTCTTCTGGGCGCCCCTGCAGATGGGCTATGAATAATGCTGACTGGGACTTGTTCACCTCCATTGCCACTATTGAGCCTCTTTTCAATGATTCCATTGATGCAGTGGTTCACTCGGCCACCACCGGCATCGTTACTGCCGCAGAATCTGCCATTCTCTGTTCTTCTGGGTCCCCTCGTCGGAGGACTGTGCCTTGGTGGTCACCTGAGATCGCTGATGTGATTAAAGATCGCAGTCGTGCACTCCAGCATCACAAGTGGCATCCCTCATTGGAACACATCATTGCCTTTAAACGGCTCCGTGTGCGAGCCAGCTGCCTCGTTCACCAATGCAAGCAGGAGTGCTGGGAAAGGTACGTCTCCACCATTGGTCTCCGTACCTCTTCATCGCAGGTTTGGGCCAAAGTTCGGCAACTCTATGGCTACCAGAAACCCCCGTCAGCGTACCTACGCTTTCACCTAATGGAGAAGTCTGTACTGACTCTGAACAAAATGCTCCGCTAAGCAGTTTGCAATTGTCTGAGTTCCATTTCTACGAATTACCCACTGGCCTTCTGCTCCCTGAAAGAGCAGTTGGAACGTTGGAGCCTTTCATTTCATGCTCGCCACCCTGAATCATACAGTGCTCTGTTCAGTGAGTGGGAATTCCAAAGTACCCTAGCCGCTTGCCCTGATATGGCTCCTGGGCCAGATCGCATCCATTGTCAGATGCTCAAATACCTCATCGTGGGCTGCCAGCGACGCTTCCTAGACCTTTTCAACTGTATCTGGGTTGAGGATGAGTTCCTGTTGCCAGGTTTCAACATGGGGATTACGATGCTTTCCTGCCATTGAAAGAACCCACTGGAGGTGGACAGCTACCTTCCCATTAGCCTCACCAATGTTCTTTGCAAGTTGCTCGAACGCATGGTGAGCCGGAGGTTGAGTTGGCTACTTGAGTCTCGGGGCCTTCTGGCTCTGTCTCAGTGTGGGTTCCGTAAGGGCCGCTCTGCCGCCGATAATGTGGTGTGCCTGGAGTCTGCCAACCGTATGGCTTTTCCCACCGTCAGCATCTGGTTGCCGTCTTTTTTGACATGCGGAAGGCATACTAAACGACAATGGCGACATCACATCCTCTCTACGCTTCATGGTTGGGGTCTTTGGGGTCCATTCCCAATTTTCATACAAAATTTTCTGTCTCTTTGTTTCTTCTGCGTGCAAGTTGCAACCTCCCGTAGTTCCTCCCGAGTTCAGGAGAATGGGATACCGCAAGGATCTGTCTTCAGTGTCTGCCTCTTTTTAATTGCAATTAATGGGCTCACTGTAGCGGTGGAAACATCTGTCTCAGCTTCCTCGTATGCTGATGACTTCTGCCTATACTATAGCTCCACTGGCATTGCAGTTGCTGAGCAGCAGCTGCAGGGCGCTGTCCGAAAGGCGCAATCTTGGGTTGCTGCTAATGGTTTCCAGTTTTTGTCTGCCAAGACCTGTGTTATGCATTTCTGCCGGCGATTCACTGTTCACCTTGAGCCACGGCTTTATCTTCACAGCGAACCTCTTGCTGTGGTGGAGACGCATCGGTTTTTGGGATTGGTTTCCGATACCCGGGATGACTTGGCTGCCTCATATTCGGCAGCTGAAACAATTGTACTGGCGGCATCTTAACGCTCTTCATTGCTTGAGTCACACTAGCTGGGGTGCCGATCGGTCTACCCTTCTACGGCTGTACCAGGCATTAATTCAATCCCGTCTAGATTATGGGAGCCTGGCTTATGGTTTGATATCCCCTTCCGCATTGTGGTTGCTGGACCCCGTCCTTCACAGCGGAATCCGACTCGCCACTGGAGCTTTCCGGGCAAGCCCTGTTACCAGCATACTTGTGGAGGCAGCTGTCCCTCCATTGCAGTTCCGGCACCGACGATTACTGGCCGCTTATGCTACACACATTTTTAGCTTGCTTGCTTGCCTGGGCATCCCAATTATCATCTCCTGTTCCCTCAGTCAGTCGTCCATCTTCCGGAACGGCGGTCCCGGTCAGGGTGTACGATCGTGGTTCACGTCAGAGCTCCTTTCAATCTGGGCTTGAGGTTTTCCGTCTTCCAACTCTTTTCCAGGCCCCTCTGCATATACCCAGTGGTGTGTGCCCTGCCCGTGCCTTCGGCTAGATTTGGCACAGGGCCCGAAGGACTCAGTCCCTCCTGAGGCCCTTTGCTGCCGCCTTCTTTCAATCCTCTGACGTTGTCTATACTGATGGGTCAATGGTTGCTGGTCGTGTCAGTTATGCTGTTACTCTCGGGTATCATTATGAGCAACACGCATTGCTAGCTGGCTGCAGTGTTTTCACTGTCAAGCTAGTCGCCATCTTTCGCGCCCTAGAATATATCCGCTTCTGCTCAGATGAGTCCTTCGTTATCTGTAGTGACTCCCTGAGTGGTTTACGAGCTATCGACCAGTGTTTCTCTCGCTCTCATCTGGTGGTGGCTATACAGAAGTCCCTCCATACTCCTGCCCATTGCGGCTGCTCTGTGGTCTTTGTGTGGACCACGGGTCATGTAGGCATCCTGGGAAACGAACGTGTTGACACGCTGGCCAAACAGGCTGTTGGTCTTCCAGCCTTGGAGATAGGCCTTTTGGAGAGTGACCTCGGGTCAGTTTTGTGGCAGAAGCGGGGTGTATAGGACCCGGGACAACAGGGAGATCCGTGAAAAACCCGGGAATCTTTTCATCCGGGAGAAAACCGGGAAAAACCCGGGAATTGTTTAGAATTCCGGGAATTTTTCATTGTTTTAGTTTTCAGTTAAATTTTTGGGATTTTGGTAAGAACCAATACTGTAGCAAGGGATATTACTATATCCCGCTACTGCAGAATAATACTGCAGCAACAAAACATGAACGAGAGAAAAAAGAAAACGAAAATAAATCTTAAGTTGCAAAGGAAATGCACCGTATACAGCAACAAAACAGTGCTCATACGAAGACTATGCAATGCTTTATAACAACAAAATGCCTCTGATGAGGGTGATGTGACAACTGTTTAAATTAGATTCGTTTGAGCTGTTACGGGCAGGCTCCTGAGCATGCGCAGTTGAGTCTTGTATGAGTAGTACCTTCTTCCGCTTCTGGTTACAGAAGTCTGGCTGGGCGCCACTACTTAATATTGCCTCGGTTCGGAAATATAGTAAATCTGGGGCTGATGCACAGAGCAGTCTGAGTTGAGGTGGGGAGTGTCCACGTGACCTGTGTTTACGTTCAGTGATTTTGTTGTTTCCTCTTCATTTATTGCTCTCACATTAAATGATGACAAAATGGATTTTTGTGGCCGGGAGCTATCAAATGAATTAAAATACGTTCGCATAACTACGGAAGGCCAAAAATGTTATTACTTTCAGATTTTATTTCCACTTTTCTGACAGAACAATGAAGTTATTTTTGCCGGTTTGGTAAAGAGATTTGGCTTGAAGTTAATCTTTTCTACTGAGGCAGTCAATTTATTTGAAACAAAGTGTTTAATTTCACACTATTGGCTAGTTTCAACTGTTTGCTGCATTTCAAATGCACGTATGGCATTATGCCATAATAAAGAACCAAACATGAGGTAATACAGTACTGGTACTCTCCAAGAAAATTTACTTACGAATGTGCATTTTAAGCCGAATTATGCGTTTTAGTATGGTTCACGAAATTCCGACACTATTGAAGTATCATCTGATGTCTTGTTTCTTTTATGCCATACATAAGCTCTTTTAATGTTTTACACGTACGAACATATGGGCTTCCTGTGTCATCGTAGCTGCACAAGTGCGGTGACGCCTGTTTTTGGCGTTTTCTTGCAACTGCTGAAACGAACCTATCTCTAACAGGTCGTGGGAAAATATTGCGAATGGTGGTTTGAAAAGCGTTACATTCAAAGCAGATTTCCTTTTACGCAAGATGAATTATGTGCGAGAATGTACGATGAATTTCTTAAATCACAAAGCGTTTGATTCTCATTTAAAAATCAACTCTTTGAGGATGACCATTTAGAAGAATTTCGAGCCCAAAACAGCAGACATTTACATCATTTTACTGGTACATTTGTGTGATGTATCTTAAAGTGTAACACGTGCAAAAAAGATGAACATTGTATGTGGAAGCTTAGCTTCTCTTCCAGCTTATTAATCTTAGAGACCAATATTATATGTGAATGCTGTGTATATTAATTTAAACCATTAACTTTTCTTATTTGCCTGTTCGTGCTACTTAAGAGTGATCTTGCTATTGGCTCACTACATCATGTGTCCTATGCTGCCATCAGCTGGCGAGATCATGTGACAAGGGCTATGACTGTCTTACAAAAGCGCATCGCAATCTTGATTTCAATGTTTCGGAAAGTAACACGCGGTATTTGGTGGAATTCAAATTTATACCTTCATAATACGAAAATATGCAGCATACATGTTGCTGCACATCAAAAGTCTTTCGAAACGTGTCTTCCTCCCTCCTAGTTTCGTTTACTAAAGTGCCGGGAAATTCTACTCCCACATATAAAACCATAGGACTGATGAGTTTTACAGTGCCGAGGAAGAGTGTACTGTCACTAACACGGAAATGTGTATTTTCATCCAGGAGAAAGTGTATTTTTAACTGGAAAATCCGGGAATTTTTTTCCTTGTCCACGTATACACCCTGAGAAGGTACTTCGCACCTGGGCTGAAGAATGGTGCGCCCTGCCTTCACTCAACAAACTTCGGGCCATCAAGGAGGCTACCGGGGCGTGGCACTCCTCCTGGTCTCTCGCAAGGACTGTTGTGTCCTCTTCCAGCTGTGGCATGCGACAGCAATACACAAGTATACAAATGTTGGTAGTATTGAATACACGAGGAGGAGGAGGAGGAGGAGGAGGATTAGTGCTCAATGTCCTGTTGACAATGAAGTCGTTAGAGACGGAGCACAAGCTTTGAATACTGAAGGATGGAGAAGGAAAACAGCTGTGCCCTCTTGAAGGATTTATACCGGCATTTGCTCTAGGCAATTTAGGAAAATCATGGAAAACTTAAATCAGGATGGCTAGATGCAGGTTTGAACTGTAATCCTTCCAAACGGGAATCCAGTGTACTAACCCCTGCACTACCCCACTTAGTCGTACACGTTATAAAAGGGCAGAGTATTGGTGGAGCAGTTGTTCGTACTAATGTGCTACGTGTGAAAATATTTCAGGCACGATTATGTTCACACAGTGCAAATTAACTATGTTTGCACAGTGCAAATTAAGACTTTGAACACAAAATGGTGTTTGTAGCTAGACATGTGGGACATCCCATTTTGGAAATTGTTATGGAATTCAATATTCCAAGATCCATAATATGAAGAATGTGCCGAGAGTTTCACACACAGTTTCATCACTCAGTCGGTCAGCTGGTGTATTTCTTTTTGTTACTGCTTGTTAGTAATGTCCAGAGTTTAGTAATATTTCTTTCCTTATGAGCTACAGTTATGCTGCAAGTAAAATATCGAATATCCCAGGCATAGAAATATTGGAACCCCCTGACCACTGGGGTGGTAATGTGCCAGGATGACTTAGAGATATTGTTTGGGAGAGAGGGTTGAATCACACCACATTGTGCACAGTATCTCTGCTGATCTAGAGGACGGCAGAGTGGCTTGTGTACAAGTCAGCGCAAAGGCCAGCTCCTGTCCTTGCCCGGGCAGTATGGCCAATAGCAGTGACAGCCAAGCCAGCAGCCCCACACCTACCCCTGGAGCACGGCTGGCTATTCCCTCAAGTTCTACTCTTGGTCACCATTTAGAGGGCCAAAGGGTAACAGCCAGCAGCCGTCACTGCATCAACAGCTCCAGTCACCTGCCTAGGATGGCTTGGTCAGTGACTGAGGATAGCCTTTCACTTGGGAGACTGAAAGATCATGCCTCAGTCCTACCCTTGCAGACAGCAGCTTGCAGGCTATCAGATGATTTCGCCCAGAGGGCAGAAGCTGGCCGCCCCGTGCTCTCTGCGCCTGTGCACTTTTGAGTTTTGGACCTGCCTTGTCATGGCTGCAGCACATCTACACAGCGGAGCTTGGCAGTTGATTCAGTGGGACAGCTGGCTGCCGAAATTCATCACCATGTGCTCATTGTGGTTGGCTTGCAGACTTAAACAATCATCATTCTCTCTGGTTCCAGACATGGACAGAATGGCACATAATTGCTTGCCTGCCAATGACATAGTTTATCTGGAGGGATGCATGGAGTGTACCAGAATAACTGTTGGCTTTTGCTAGTCCCTCTTTGATCCCTACGTACAAATTGCTAGATGCCACATCAGTCTTCACACTTGTTGATAATCCCCCCCCCACTCTTTAGTGAGTTAGTGTGTGGCTATCATGGGACCCCAGCCTTTGCAGCACCTTTCATGCTGCATGTCTGTCCTCCTGCTGTTCTTCTTCCCCTCTGTTGCGGAATATGTCTGGGATATTTTTGGGGATGTATTCTGAATTTTCAGTAGCCTGACATCAGAACAGACCCTTCACTGTTTATTTTTCTTTCTTTTTCATTTTACTATCCTTCCTCGGTTTCAACGTTTGAGGTTTCTCTTTGTTTTTTTCTTCCCTATGTGATGCTAAAGGCCAGCCTCTGAATGTGATGTGTAACAGGTGCTGGGTAACGTGTAACGCCCAGCTCTGGGTTGAAAGGTGGTGTTCGCACGTTCCCCCTTCTACAGGCTAAGCCCAGGAGTGGTGATTGCCTGATGTGTTACCTTCCCAACCTGCCAATTGGTCTCTCTATCAGGTATGACCTGAGGTGTGAACAGTCAGCTTAAGGCTGGTGAGCCCCTACCTGAGGTGAGCCCCCCATTAGAAGGAGCAAGCTGTTGCAGATACTGACAACCATAGGATTTTCTCACAATGTGCCAGCCATCATCTCAGTATACGTCTACTAAACATATATGGAATGAGGCTAAAGATTCAAATTTTGTACCAGCTGCACCTCAGTTCCTTGTGGTTTCATGTACTGAAGATGGTCAGACCTTTGCTACGGTTAATCTATTTGTTAATCAGAGAGGTGGTGATGCAGTTATAGGCCCTGTGAAATCCTGCTTTTGTTCACACTATGGCACTTTGCTTTTGGAGACTAATTGTGATTCTCAAGCACAACTGCTTGCAGCTTCGCACCTAGACTGCTGTCATGTTTGTGTCATGGCCCATCGAATTCTGAATTCTTCACATGGTGTTATTTACACTAGACTGCTTGATGGTCTGATCGAGGGAGAAATCCAAACTTACTTCTCGGATCAGGGCGTTACTGCAGTCCTTTGGTGATGAAAAAGGTTGATGCATCCTTAGTGCCTACACGCATTCTTATTCTCACTTTTGATACAGTATTGCTTCCATCAAAGATCAAAGTAAGCTATGAAGTCATCACGGTCTGACCTTACATTCCAAACCTGATGCGCTGCTACCAGTGTTGCGACGATACTCGAATGTCCTATTGAAACACGGCCTGATGTGCTACTTGTGGCAGGGATGCTCACAAGGGCGGTTGCTCCCATCCTCTTTGCAATGTATCAATTCCAGTGGCAACCATGGAGCCTCATCCCAAGAATGTCCCATGTATCTTGATTAGTAGACCGTCCAGGAGATCTGGGTGAAAGAAAAAGTGCTTTACCCAGTCGCTCGCAAGTTGTTGGCTAGTTGAAAGCTCTGTGTTTTGCCTTCTGGCAACTTTAGTACTGTTCTTGCTACACCTCACTCCACAAGGGACTTGACCACACAGACTTGTGACCTCAAGTTCAGCACCACAGTTGAAAAATCACTGAGTGCCATGGGAGCATCCCTGTCTCCTCCTCCTCCAGCTGTGCCACAAGCCACCAAATCTTCGCCTCCAGTGGCAAAATCACCTGCTACACAATCAGCAGCCCAGAAAGGACAGAAGGAATACTCCTGCAAAGACTTTTTACATCCCTCATCCAACAGACATTAGAATCTTCTTCTCTCAACCGCAAAGGCTCCAAGGACTCAAACAAAGGCAAACGGTCCTCTCCTCCACTGACTTAGATCCTCTTCAACAGTGTTTCCACATGCTATCCTCATATAGCTGACCTCCGTTTCACCAGTGCACTCCACCAACTGTTTTTCTGCCCTGGAATCGACAGACTGGCCAAGGGAGAATGCTGATGCCTCTGTAGGTCTCATGGTTCAGGATCCTCCAGCCTATGCACTCTGTAGCAGTGAGCCTTTGAAGGCTGGCACTTGTCAGCCACTGGGGTGACAAACCTTCATTTCTCTCTCCTCCCCTTCCCCCATCATGAATGTTTGTGGCATTAGATGCAACAAGGAGTAGTTACAGCTGTTCATGGAATTGCAGCATCCACATTTTCTCTGCTTCCAAGAAACAAAATTGCATCCTCAAGACTACATTCACCTCTCGCATTTCTTTTGAGGGAAAGTCGTGCTGCTCATTGGGGACGACTTTCATAGTCAGCTCATCGCCCTGACTACCCGGCTTCAAGCTGTTGCAGTTCACATTTTCCTTCCTCGCTTTATTTTCCCTCCATCAGTCGGTGTCACCAGGGCGGACTTTCTCCAGCTTATTGGGCAACTCCCTCGTCCCTTTTTCCTGCTCGGTGACTAATGCGTTCCACACCTTTGGGGCTCTCCTGAAACCTGTCAAACGTAGCCCTCTTGGCTGACATTCTCAATCAATTCAACCTCATCTGCATTAACACTTGAGCATGCACATTCTTTTCAGACTCCATGCATGCCTATTCCCATTTGGACCGCTCGTTCTGCACTCCCAGTTCACTAGTCGTCTCGAGTGGTCCGTTCTCTTCAACATGTACTCAAGCTACCATTTCCCATGTACTACCCATTTGATACTCCTACCCCACCTACGTGTAGACCCAATTGGCAGCTTTCTAAGGCCAACTGGAGGCTTTAATCCTTCCTGGTGACCTTCGATGAACACTATTTCCCCAGTTGTGATGACAAGGTAGAATACCTTGCAAATGTTATCCTTACCACCTTAGAACATTGCGATCCTTGCATTTCGTCTTTACGGTGCCATGTCTCAATCCCTTGGTGGACTGAGGTGTGCCACGACGCGCACAAATCGTGGAGACATGCTCTCCGCTTGTTGAACACTCATACAATGATGAACTGCCTTCATTATAAATGGTTGCATGTGCAGTGTTGCATTCTTTGGGATA
Source organism: Schistocerca piceifrons (assembly GCF_021461385.2). Taxonomy (NCBI): domain Eukaryota; kingdom Metazoa; phylum Arthropoda; class Insecta; order Orthoptera; family Acrididae; genus Schistocerca; species Schistocerca piceifrons. Next base: position 853,305,329 of record NC_060138.1, read on the forward strand.
CCAAAAAGCTAGCTGGATTTCATTTAGTAGTTCTTTTAACACTTCCATTCCCTCTTCTGATGTGTGAGCCAACCTCTAAGAGCTCTCTGGGACCAAGGACCATTACTCAACTTTCCGACCTGACCCTAGCAGATACTGTCATTGTGGACCCTATTGCCATCTCCAACACTGTGGGCCGCTATTTTTTGGAGATTTTGAGATCCTCCCACTATCACTCCACCTTCCCCCATAGGAAATGAAGATACGTGGTTCAGGTGATACCCTTCTCCTCTCAGAATCATGAATGCTACAACGCTGCCTTTACTACGCACGAGCTAGATCATGGCCTTGTGCCCCAGAGCTGGACGATGTTAACATTCAGACATTGCAGCACCTTTCTCTTGCAGGCAAACACTTTCTCCTTCACATGTACAATCGTATCTGGGCAGGTGGCACATTTCCCAGATGCTGGCGCGTCATACCCATACCTAAGCCCGGTAAGGACAAACACCTTCCTTCTGGCTACTGCCACATTTTCCTCACCAGCTATGTTTGCAATGTGATGGAATGTATGATACATGCCTGATGGGTCTGATGGCTTGAGCCTTGTTATTTATAACCACAGCACAGTGTGGATTTATAGCATGCCGTTCTGCAGTTGATCATCTTGTCACTTCGTCAATCCATGTCGTGAACAATTTTCTGTGGAAATACTGGACTGTGACCATGTTGTTTGATTTGGAGAAAGCCTACGACACCTTCTGGAGGACTGGTATCCTCTGTACACTCTTCACATGGGGCAGCCAAGACTGCGTGCCCCATTTCCTTCCAGAATTTTTAAAAGATAGTTTTCAAGGTACGTGTGGGTTCTGCTTCATTGGACACTTTTATCCAGGTAAATGGGTTGCCTCAAGGCTTTGTCCTGAGCATCATTCTCTTCGCAGTAGCCATGAACCCTATTGTGGCCTGTGTCTCACCAGGCATCTCTGGCTCCGTTTTCATTGACAAATCTGTGGTCTGCGATCTACTGGAGTTCTCTATGGACTTGGCTCCTTGCATGGCGTCTTCAGCGATTTCTCGATCATCTTTACACGTGGCGCATTGACCGTGACTTTCACTTTTCCACTGACAAAACAGTTTGTATAAATTTCTGATGGCGTGATGGATTTCTTCCACGATCTTTACATCTTACGCCTGTTGCTCTTCTGTTCACTTGAACAACAAAATTCCTGGGGTTCATGCTTGATAGAAAACTTTCTTGGTCCCACAATGGGTATCACCTGTTTGCCTGCTGTGCCTGGCACGCCAGTGTTCCACATGTCCTCAGCAGTACTTACTGGGGAGCAGATTGGGCCACCCACCTTCGTTTGTACAGATCCCGTCCTTGTTCCAAATCAGAATTTGTGTGTTTTGTTTATGCATCTGCGTGTCCGTCCATCTTGTGCCGTCCAAGTACAATCCATCATTGTGACATCAGTTTGGCCACTGGCACCTTTCGCTAGCCCTGTTTAGTGTCTCTACGCAGAATCTGTGGAACTACAAATGTTATACCAATGTGTGTTATTCTCAGTGGATACGCATGCTGTTCATCTGCCATGTGTTTCGACCCGTCATATTGCCTCCTCCTTCGATAACTTCTTTGACTGCCAGTGTGGGGCACTTCCCTCTATTGTTACCGCCTTGAGTTTGCTTTTGGCTATTGCTCTGGTTGATAAACATCAAGCTATGTACCACTCTCCCAGCGGATGTGAATCCTTCACCACCTTGGCTTCGTGTGGCAGCCTGTATTCACCTCAGACTTCATTTGCTTCCTAAGGACACTACTCCATATTCAATCCGTCACTGTAAGTATCTTGACTCTCACGTGGAAATTAGTGTACACTGATGGCTCTCGGACTGACGATGGTATCAGCTTCTGGAACACTGCCCAGTATTTACAGCATAGCTTTTCGCCATGCATCAGGCTATGCAGTACATTCGGCAACACAGGCTTTTGAATTGTCATCTGCTCAGACTGTGTGCCCTTCAGAGCCTGTGTGTCTTGTACACAGTCTATCCCTTAGCACAACGGGTCCAAGAAAGACTCCACTTGCTCACTCTTGAGGGAGCCAATGTGATATTTATGTGGGTCTCTGGTCATGTTGGTCTGATGGGGAACAAGTATGCTGATGCTGCTGCCAAGGCTGCAGTCCTCCTACATTGGCCCTCTAGTTCTTCCATTCCTTTCAATGATCTCAGTGTTGCTGTCTGTCAGCAGTTGTTGTGGAGGATTGATTGGTTGGTTCAGAACAGGCTGTGAGAGGACGGGTATTGTGCAACAAGCACACTCCTCTTCTTGGCAGTCTGCTTTTGTTTTGAATGCTCTCTCTCTCTCTCTCTCTCTCTCTCCCTCCCTCCCTCCCCCTCCCCCTCCCCCTCCCTCTACCTCTCCTTGCAATATCCTTGTGTGCCGATGATCTCCTCCTTAGGCATAAATTCGGCCAAAATGATACCTTTTTGTTCCCAAGACACTGATGCCGTGATATTTTGCCCAAAATTGTGGTTTTGAATCTTTCTTTCTTTTGGCAGATGGGAAATTGGTGTGATATCACTGATGACTCTCTTTGTCTCAGGTGTGTAATGAACAACCCACATTTCATCTCCGGTCACAATTGAGCTTGGAAAATCATTGTCATCAAAGTCAAGTCACACAAGAAACTTGTGGACACTATTGATTCAATTTTTCTTGTGATACTCTGTCAGCTTTCTTGGGACTCATCTTGCACACAGTTTCTGGTATTCCAGCGTTTCCTTGAATGTCTCATAAGATTATTCTTGAGAACTATAGAAACATGGTAGAAATTTTGTGCTCTGTCAGTTGACTATCTCCATGAACAGTTTCCTTGACCTTTTTTTTTTCCCCACCAATGCAACAGTCATCCACTCCTTTGTTCATCATGAACATTTGTTCGGCCTTCACCAAAGTCCCAAAATCACCAGTTGCAGCAGCTGTCCTGTTAGGTATATGGGGCAGACTGGCAGAGGATGTGGTGTTAGGTTCTGAGAACATTTGAGTCTGAGGAATTTGACGTATACTTCAGTAGCCTCTAATGTGGTACTCGCTATTCCGTACCAGGTGTAGCTAATAATTTAAAAGTCTTACACAGAGAAGTAAAGGGGGCAAGGGGTGGATCCTAAACATTCTGGAAGAGATTGAAATTATGCAGATCTGAGGCTATGGAGTTAAGAAATTCAGATATATTGTCAAACTTTGGTTGCCTTTCAAGGACATAATGTTACAGTTGTTCAACTGCTTCGTTATTGATCCCAGGATTGTTGTTATATGGTCTTGCACCTGGTCTCTTTGGTTTAAACTAAGTATTTTATAGTTTACACGGTTGTGCTGTGTAATTGAGGCCTGAGTCATTCCCATGATATTCAGATATGCGCAAAAATGTTCGTAACTTTCCCTCTATGTGTGTGGTGGCGCTAGTGCCCTCCACGACACTCGAGCTTGATTAGCAGTGTGGTGACCCTGCACAGCAAGGCAGTTGGGGGGGTTGCTGACAGCTGCTTCCTGGTGTGAAGTAAGTTTTTTAACTATGGGCTTTCAATGTTGCTAACTGGGACTTTTTACCTTTTCTTATTTTGCCCTTTTCGTGGTAGCTAAATGCACTTTTAATGACAGTTTTTAAACTGGTCGTTTTGAACTACGTCATGTTTTTGCATTCTATTTTGAGAAGGTTGAGTCTGCTTCCTCCCCGTATCAGGACTTAAATGTTTTACTGATGTGAGAGTATTTCATATTGGTTGCACAGAGCATAGGTTATTAGGTTAAGTACCTGTTGTTTTATCATAATGTCAGTTGTCCCTTTCCTGTCCTGTAAATGTACACCAGAACATGTGATTTGACATGAAACATGTCATGTTCCTGTTAAAATTAATATACAACTGAAAGTGGCTTATTTCAGAAACCACTTACTCACACGATTTTGATTCATGGAAAAAAAATTTCTGGCTGTTGTTCCTTCCACAAGTAGGAAGCGGATCACAGCATGTGGCTCTCACTTGGCAGGATTTCTTTCTGGTATCTTTCATACAACCGGACACTTTGTGAGTTTATATACTACCATCTTGCCAAGTTGCTTGCCCTGGTCAGGGATGCCCCTCTACCACTCAGTGTTGCCAATCCCCAAAAAGCAAGAAACCACAGACCATTATGGCCACAGTACACTTAACTGTCTGATCATGCTTCGTAATGTGTGGTCTAAATCTTAGTCGTGGTTGATAACTTCATAGGAGATGCTTCTAGACAATGTAGTTTGTTAAGGACTAGTACCCTTTAGACTACATGAGTGATAAATTGACATGACTGTATTGACTAAGACTTGAGGATCCTGCTAGTAACTGATCAGTGTGCAAACTGGCCATTTTGAGTTCAGCTTTGCTGAGGTTCATCTCTGTTCGCATCTCTTGCCAAACATTTTTGGATTCTGCCAGGCTAGGGGTGTTGGAGACTGCAATGGCTTTTGCCATCAGCCATGCCATGTTACCTCCTTGCTCATACTTTGCTGTTTGAAGTTTGGGTTGCTAGACAATAACAAGGATCATACAATCATGACTGTTTCTGCTTTCTATTGGGGGGACAATAAATTGCAGAACTTTTGGATATGAAATAGTTGAGTAGAGTTGAAAAAGTAATTAAAGATGAAATGAAATGTCATGTGGCTAGGGCCACCAATCAGGTAGACTGGTCACCTGGTACAAGTCTTTTTAATTGACACCAGTTGATCTGATCAGATATATATAATGGAAGGAAACATTCCACGTGGGAAAAATTATATATAAAACAAAGATGAGGTGACTTACCGAACAAAAGCGCTGGCAGGTCGATAGACACACAAACAAACACAAACATACACACAAAATTCAAGCTTTCGCAACAAACTGTTGCCTCATCAGGAAAGAGGGAAGGAGAGGGGAAGACGAAAGGAAGAGGGTTTTAAGGGAGAGGGTAAGGAGTCATTCCAATCCCGGGAGCGGAAAGACTTACCTTAGGGGGAAAAAAGGACAGGTATACACTCGCACACACGCACATATCCATCCACACATACAGACACAAGCAGACATATTTAAAGGCAAAGAGTTTGGGCAGAGATGTCAGTCGAGGCAGAAGTGTAAAGGCCTACTACACTTCTGCCTCGACTGACATCTCTGCCCAAACTCTTTGCCTTTAAATATGTCTGCTTGTGTCTGTATGTGTGGATGGATATGTGCGTGTGTGCGAGTGTATACCTGTCCTTTTTTCCCCCTAAGGTAAGTCTTTCCGCTCCCGGGATTGGAATGACTCCTTACCCTCTCCCTTAAAACCCTCTTCCTTTCGTCTTCCCCTCTCCTTCCCTCTTTCCTGATGAGGCAACAGTTTGTTGCGAAAGCTTGAATTTTGTGTGTATGTTTGTGTTTGTTTGTGTGTCTATCGACCTGCCAGCGCTTTTGTTCGGTAAGTCACCTCATCTTTGTTTTATATATGATCAGATATATATGTATACGGTTATTGATAGTGTAGCAAAATAAAGAAAACTAAAGTCAGTTAAAATCTGGCCATTGTTTACTGCAGACAAAAAGGGCTGGGAGAAAATTTATATTAAATACAAAAATTAAAAACTGTCTCGGAGATATTGAAGGAATCCACAGAACAAAGGGCCAGACGTCCCTTAAAAACAAAAGAACAGTAGTACATGGAAATCATTGAAGTCTGTGTACGTACTTGCCCATACTCTCAAAAGGGAAAATAAGGCATCTACATCTACACACAGACTCCACAAGCCACTGTAGAGTGTAGGGCGGAGGCTACCCTCTACTACTACTACTACTACTACTACTACTAAGGCTCCAGTAACTGACAAACAGTAATACCACTTCAAGATGATGGGATTTTAATGTGAAAGTTGGTTGAGTGTTAACAAATGATTCTTCAGTGGATAACTTGAGTATGATAACAGCAGTGAAAAAGTTACATGTTAAAGTGAAACAAGATAAACATTGCAAAGAATGAAATTGCATATTGATTTGAAAAAAGTATGTTAAAATTTGCCAAAACAAATGATACATTTATCTTTAATATATACATTCTTTCAGAAGTGAAACAGCATACGGACATTGCTAGTATCATATAGAATTAAAATTGAAGTTAGCTATATTCTTACTAATAAGAAAGGTGTGGTGGATGTTATGGTTCTAAACAACTTTAAAATTATAAGTGATCAGAAACTTGCACAATGTGAAGCAAAAGTAGATATTAAGCTAAAAAGAAACTGTTCCAGACAGGAAGTAAATTATGGAAATTTATTTAAGGACAGGCAGGAGATGAAACAGCATTGTCTTCCATCATGTAGCAGGAAACATGTTTTCCAAGTGGTTTACATGGAAAAGATCACAAGAACATACCTGTGGTCCCATTCTATGTGAGAAGGCAGTTCAGCTTAATGAGATTCTTGGAAGACTGTTAAATTTCCAATCAAGAACAAACTAGTTACAATACTTTGTCATGACAAAGCATTTGTGAGCTTGAAGTGCAAGGAGAAAAACTTGTCTGCTGATTCTTTCAAAATCAAACTAAGGACATATTGTTAGAGGATTACTATGCTCTGGCAAACATTAAAATCTCTCATGAAACTGGGCTCAACTGGAAAGCTTTGCCAAGAAAAATTCTTGCTTCACATTGTAAATTAGCAGTGCTGGATCCTAAAATAAGAAACGAATGTATCACTGTTTTAGCTTCTGCTAATGCTGTTGGTAGCTACAGATATACTTGTTGTTGTTAAAAGAAACAAACAGCAGTCTGTAAAATATGGTAATATGTCTGCGATGCCTGTTGCATAAATCTCACAAAAGAGCACCTGGATAGGTAGTATGATTATCAAGGAATAGTTTGTAGAAGTTTTTGTACCCTCTGTAAAAGCTCATCAGTGAAATAATGGGATAAGGGAGAAAATGTTACTGCTCCTTGACAACACATCATCTCGTCCATCATGTGATGTCTTAAACGAAAAGGAAGAGTTCATAAAAGTGGATGTTTGTTCCACCTAATTAACTACTTCATTACAGTCAGTGAAGTAAGGTGTTTTTAAGTCCTTCGAATGGTATCACAGAGAAGAGGAAGAGAGGTGGTCTGTTAAGAAATCATGAAAATACTGAATTGAAAGATGCCATGCATGGTACTGTAAAGGAACAGAATTTGAAAAAGCCTGGAATAAAATTGTCGATATGGCAGAAAATTTTCGAAGTACAATTGAAAATGACAAGCCAAACGATATGTCTGAAATGCTCAATAATAGAACTAAGTTGCCATGAATGTAATGAAGAAGACATTAAAGAATGGGCAAGTGTTGATGATGCAGATCCAGGGCACCAAAGATGCAAGGTAACGAAATTTTAAACCTAGTCACTGATGAAGTTGATGTTGCCAGTGTTTCACCAACTAATGGTCCAGAAAAGATGATTAAAATGTACCAGCTGCTTCTGAAACATTTGTGTGTATAGGTAATGTCTTGCAATTGTTTGAACCTGTAGATGAAGGCAACCAGCATCAGATATCTGTTCTGAAAAAATGTGTGACTTACCAAAATTAGAATTTCTTAGAGTGTTAATTCTATACTTATATATTCTACAAGCAAAGTGCAAATGTACGAAATGTTTTTCATTGACTAGGCTGTACTACACAACTTCCTATTGGACTTACCTTTGTAATAATAAGAGTCATGTTGTTATAAGTATATGTAGTTTACTAACGTAAATAGAAGTGTGCAGTTAGATTATCCGAATAAACCTGTTTTCTGAACACCCATGTCCCCCAATTAGTTCAGATCATTTCTTTTGCATAATTCAGTATTTACACATGCACTACATAGATAACAATGTTTGATACAATACTGTTACATGTCAAATGAAATATTTGTTGTAGTCTTCTGCTTCGGCATCAGGATCGGACTGTGAAGATGGTGGACTATGGTTGGACAGACATACGTACCATTCAATCTGCCAAGATATTGTCAATCATAAAACAATGCTTTTGAAGTTGCTTCGACACCTGCAAAAGGTAAATTTTTATTAATTCAGTTTGTGGTTAAAAATCTAAAATGAATGAAGTTTTACTTTCTGCGATGGAGAGAGAAGGGCTAGACGTGATGCGAAGAAAGGGTGGTGTTGTTTTCACTGTGACTCTAACATTATAGATATGCATAACTGCAACAGTATGGTTATAAAAGATGGTGTTATTCCGGTTATGGGTGATGAATCTTTATTACAGTTCTATAGTTTTTGTGCTTATTTTAGTGAAGTTAAAAGTTAGTACTTAATTTTTCAAACATACCAGTCAAAAATTGAATAAGTTTGAATTTTAAGAGATTTCGTCTCTGGTGGAGAGAAGCTTCTAGTACACACAGCGTAGGACTCTTGAGTTGGAGAAAAGATATACACAAACTGTAATCATATTCTAAAATATGCAGCCTTTGTGTAGGTATTGTAAAGTATAATATTGAATGGTTCTGTTTCTCGTGCATGTGTGTGTGCGTGCGCATCTCCCTTTATATTTCTCTTTCTGGATGTCACTTCCATGCATGCAGTTTACCTTTTCTGTATATCTGGGTTTTATCCTAGTTATTCTTCCCTAAGTGATTGCCAGCTGCACCCAGCTTATTTAGCAGGCACTCAATTTATTTTCTTGATTATGTTCAGTAATCCTTCACTTTCCTGTTTCTTTCTAGTCAATACCTATGTCTTAACTGATAAATTTAGTCATGGTGCTGCATGGATTTTCACTGCACTACATTAAATTTATATATCACAATAAACAAATTAGTACATTGGTTACTCTCCAAAAATTTGCTTTCATCAGTTTTCATGAGCTACAGTAATAACAAATATCTGAGCTAATACAATCAATGAGAATCCATTTATAATGGTGTAGTATATAATTACAGTGAAATTACAATGACTGAGGATGAACTGGGAGGGAAATACATAAACAACTGTTTGAAAGTAATTATAAAAGCGAGTTAGACTGCTCACTGTGAAATAGTGCCTAATGGATTAGACACACTGGTTTTATGGATTTAGTGTACTCAGCACCCATGGTCATTCATGATAGAGGCATCTCAGATAGTCTGTAAATGTGTAATTAGTCCAGCTGTGTGCAATGCGTTGCTTTATTCCTGGGAATAAATATACAGTGATGTATTCTGTTAAGAGCACAAGTGCATTACAATAAATGACTTGAACAAATGCTTTGTAAAACTTAGTTTTGTGTGTGAAAGATCGAAGCCACATTTAACAATTCAGCATTACATTGGATAGTTGTCTTCATGCCCATTGATGCCCTTGTATCATAGAGTACATAATGTTACCCAATTTACTGGACAGAATCTCAATGTCAGCATCACCCTTGACTATTCACACCAGTAATCAACCCGTGGATGGTTTTCTTGAGCAAGGCAAACATTGAGAACTCTAATTGCCTTGCGGGGACATTAGACTTACATTCCATACAGAATTTATGGGCCAAGGTGAACTTGCTGGTAAAACAGCTGTGATTCGCAAGGGCTGCATATACTCCGGTGCCCTATGCTCCCTGCTCAGAAGGAAAAAATTAACTAAAGCACACAGTACAGTGTTAGAATAATTTATAGACTTATTGTGCAATAAGTTACACTTGTGTGCTGAAGAGATTTTACGTCAGTTGATTTCCACATCAGCCATTATTGTTGCAGTCTTGGCACTCCCTTCAATTCATTACGTATTATATACTCAGGCCTGTAAGGTGGTGAAGTAAGGTATGCATGCCACCTTAAAATACAATTCACATCCACCACATATTACTGTTATTAACAAATGCACTGTATTTCTATCATCAGTATAGCAAATGGGAGGGAAACTAAACCCTTTAGTGTGTAGCCTTCTGCAGCAATAGTACAGGCCATGTAGCTTATTTTTGGCATTGAATTCAATGAAGAAATGAAAGATGGCATACAGATTTTCCTCCTGATGACTTTAATGCTGACACTACTACTCCTCTTTGGTGAACTATGTTGGTTCCTAAACATCCATTCACTACTTTTTGGGGTATATTTATGGCTGTTGTGGACAAGGTTTCTTCCGTCAATGAACTAAAGCATGAGGGGTTATTGCTCCCTTACTTGGGATCTTACAAAACCACGTTCCAATTTTTTTTTCTGTTAATTGTATGTCTGTCAGATGGGGACTGAAATGACCTGATGATCTGTTTCCTTGAATTGCCACATTTGTATTTGTACTGAATCATTTTGTTTGTCTCAAGATGTATTGTCATTTTTCATTTGTGTTTGTTTTAAACGTTTTAAAAAAGTTCTATCAACTGTCTGTAATATTGTGTTAGTATTCTTTTTTAACTTAAATTTTTATTACCTGTCTGTGTAGTAGAAATGTAATACTTACTCACTCTGGAAGTCCAAACTCGGGCCTCATTAAATACTCCAGCAATCACTATCACTGTGATACTATTTTTTGTCTGGTTTAGTGTCACCCCGCTTCCCTCCCAACTTGAACCCCCCCCCCCCCCCCCCCCCCCAAGAAAGAAGGAAAAATCATCTGTAATGTGAAATGTACTTCTCCACTTCTGATTAACTTCTGAGTGTGCCCAAAAATCTGTAATGCACAGCGTTATTGCTAGGTGTAAGCTGCTGTTGCCAATGCAAGGTATCCAACTTTCATACTGTGCACCTCTGAGACACTTCCTGAAATTATTGGTCGGGAGGTAGCCTGGATTCATTTTTGTCATTATGTAATGACTGCAAAAATCACTTGGAACATTGTTTCCAGATTCATAAAGGCCTTAAAGTTACCTGTTACTTCTGAATGTTTGGATGTTGGTCTGAGGAAGTGTAAGTTTCAGTGAGATATTTCTTAGAATGAAGTTTGCTAAGCTGAAAGAATTTGATAGATATGTGAAATGTTCAAATTGCAAATAAGTGTAGCCACAGCGTGTGTGTGTGTTTGTGTGTGTGTGTGTGTGTGTGTGTGTGTGTGTGTGTGTGCTTGCGGGTGGTGTGTGGTTTAAGATTTCCACCATTCATAAAAATAGCCATATATTCAATGCTGCGGAAACCTCTCTCTGTTAACATTGGAGTCAGCTGGCAACAGTAGTGCACTGATGCAACGATTGTGCATTGCGGCGATTCACAAGCTTGATAACATTGTTTCCCTCCTGTCCCGCCATCACAAATCCAGAACATTGATAGCTTATGATCGATCATAGCAGTCTGCAGTCCAGTGAACTTTAATTGAAAGTTATTTGTGTTATCGGTAACAGTAAAACATTTTTGTTAGTAACTAATTTCATTATGACAGAACAGAAAAGGTATTAGTATGATGCAAGCTATAAATTGAAAGTAGTAACACATGCAGAACAACATTGAAACAGATCAGCTGAGTGGCATTTCGGCCCTCCACTAACAGAAAAAACCTTTTGCAATTGGTGGACTAGTAAAGAACAACTGAAAAAAAATCAGGAAGATTAATGGTGCAAATAGAGGACTTACAAGGGGAGGCCGCCAATTGTGGAATTCAGATTCGATTCATACTGCGCATAATAAAAGCTCATGGCCAGAGGTGTAATGTGGCAAAGCACCAAGATGCACTTCTCAGCCGTTGTCGAGAAAATCGACAGTTAAAAGAAACCGTTGCAGTGAAATACTCTCTACGATTAATGATTTTCTACAGCATCATAGCGCAGCGGTAAGCGGTGGGGTCCGTAATCCGAAGGTCGCCGGTTGAATCTCGCGACATGCAATATTTTTTTATTATTAGTTTTTTGCAATTCAAATATATATATATATATATATATATATATATATATATATATATATATAAAAACTATTAATGAATTGCTTATGCATGTTGGTGAAGGCGGATCGCTCTCCAATTGTACCGCCTCCATTTTTCCGTTTGTTTAACAGGGTGTACCAAAGCTGTCCCGTCCGCACTGATTTTCGACGATGTTATAAGTTGCGCTAGGGACCGCATCTACCTTCTTTCAAAGTTAGCAGGCAACTACGCTGTTATGGGGCGGCTCGTTTCGGCCCATTCAACATCTGTCCTTCAAGTGTAATGAGCGAGTAACGGAGTTTATATTTCATACCTGCCACAGCAAATTTGTGTTCGTGGGGTCTCTATTCTAATTCGAACGTTTGACTTACGCTATACGTATTCGTTTCTACGTCTTCCGTTAACTATACGTGGTTAGCATTATGAAGACAATTGATAACATTTGTGAAATACAACTTTGTTTGCGGAAAACATACTGATGTTCGAAGTCGCCTGTTTTCCCACGACAAACGACTTTCAACAACTTATTATATGCATAATTGTTGCAACTGATTGCCGGGAAAAAAAAAAAAATATATATATATATATATATATATATATATATATATATATATATATATATATATATATATATATATATATATATATATATAACAAATACTTAAAAATAAAGTTGCATGGAGCGAGATTCGATCCAGCGACCTTCGGATTACGAACCCCACCGCTTACCGCTGCACCACCACGCTGTAGAAAATTACTAATCGTAGAGAGTATTTCACCGCAATGGTTTCTTTTAACTGTCGATTTTCTCGAGAACGGCTGAGAAGTACCTCTTGGTGCTTTGCCACATTACACCTATGGCCATGAGCTTTTATTATGCGCAGTATGAATAGGATCTGAATTTCACAATTGGCGGCCTCCCCTTGTTAGTGCAAAATGTCCAAAACTAGATTATGTATTGAAATTGTTTCATAGATACCAAGAAAATAGCCTTGGAGTCAATACAAGAGTCAATACAAAAATGATTTAAATATACATTCGTAAGCTAGCACTACTGTGGAATTTAACAGACTTCAATGGTGGAGTTGGTTGGTGCTACAGATTTATGAAGTGTCATAGACTTAGCATGCAAACCAAAGTATCTCAGAAAATGTCCCTTATCTTTCCATCACTTCATTATTCAGCATAAAAAAAGTGTGAAACTAAACCAAACAGTGGGCAAAGCTTCTCTGACAGTGGGCAAAGCTTCTCTGACAGTGGGCAAAGCTTCTCTGACAGTGGGCAAAGCTTCTCTGACAGTGGGCAAAGCTTCTCTGACAGTGGGCAAAGCTTCTCTGACAGTGGGCAAAGCTTCTCTGACAGTGGGCAAAGCTTCTCTGACAGTGGGCAAAGCTTCTCTGACAGTGGGCAAAGCTTCTCTGACAGTGGGCAAAGCTTCTCTGACAGTGGGCAAAGCTTCTCTGACAGTGGGCAAAGCTTCTCTGACAGTGGGCAAAGCTTCTCTGACAGTGGGCAAAGCTTCTCTGACAGTGGGCAAAGCTTCTCTGACAGTGGGCAAAGCTTCTCTGACAGTGGGCAAAGCTTCTCTGACAGTGGGCAAAGCTTCTCTGACAGTGGGCAAAGCTTCTCTGACAGTGGGCAAAGCTTCTCTGACAGTGGACAAAGCTTCTCTGACAGTGGACAAAGCTTCTCTGACAGTGGACAAAGCTTCTCTGACAGTGGACAAAGCTTCTCTGACAGTGGACAAAGCTTCTCTGACAGTGGACAAAGCTTCTCTGACATTTGGTGTGCTGAGAAACAGAACTGTTGCCATGAAAGGTGTTAAAACTAACTGTAAAAAGAAGTAGGCATGAAAAAATGCATTACACTGTTACCCTTCAATGTCCTGCTGACGGTACTAAACTAAAACCAGTGATTATTTTCAAGTGAAAAATAGTGCCAAAACCTTCTGGTGTTCATGTACATGACAAGGGTCGGATGGACAAGACTGGTGCTTTGTTGAAGATTATTTGACTTCTTGTGGTAGATCAGTTTAGTAATAATTTGACAAACTCTGTGAAAGAGCAGCTGAGGCAGGGAAATGGAGAACTTGCTATTATTCAGGGAAGACTTATTTCACTTTTGCAACTTCTTTATATCTCGATAAAAAAACCATTTCAAGTGTATATGAGAAAGGAATGGAACCCAACATTAATTCATGCTGAAGGAAATTTTGAAACAACCTACAATCAAACAAGTGTGTCAGTGGATAAGAGAGCCATGGTCTACAGTAAGAGAAAACATTGCTGTTAAATCTTACAAGGAGTGTGGCAAAAGTACACTCCTGATGGCAATGAAGACCATCTTATATATGAAATGGACAGTGACGAAGAGGAGTAGGAGGAGGAGGAGGAGAAGTAGTAATTTTATGCCTGATCAGTGTATGGACACTGAGTAACTGTTCCTACTGCTCTGACACACACACATGAAACAGAGGTAACAATGAGCTGGAGAAGAAGACTGAGTAAAAGTGGACTTCATCACAATGACCAGAGGATGTTAAAAAACTAATGCATGGTTCATATTTCTACCACATAGTGACAGTGCTTCATGTATAATAAAGATGGAAGCTACACCCCGTTCGGTTTCCACATAAAAATGTAGGCCAAAAGGTTTTCGAAAGTAGTACTAGATAGGTTAGGCAAATTTGTTGAAATCTGTTGTGATGTATAAACATTGACTGCATGTTTACAGTTTCTATTTCTTTTCCAATAATGAACCAGAGGGAGTTGTTGAGGAAGACATAGATTGGAATACATCCAGCAAAAGGATTGCAATTGCTACTTTGAGGTAAAAAGGTTGGCACAGGAGAGGAATTTCTGGCAGCGCATCAAACTAGTCGGAAGACTCATGAAGAAAAAAAAAAAAAAGTCAAACTACAAAGTCTTGTCAACTGGCAGATTTGTTACAGGCATGTTTACCGAAAGCCTAACACCATGTGTTACGAACTCTCCCAAGACCATCACAAGCCCTGATGTGCATGTGTGCAGCTGCATGAGACCGAAAACAAAGGATGAGTCAGGTACAAGTCTGTAAGTAATTGGATGATGGATTTAGGACCCTTTGATAATGAACAATCTGCCGGTTTATTCATTATTTATGTATTTATTTTATTTTGAAGTAATTGAAAATTTTATCACAAACCATTAAACAAATTTGACAGAAGAAAGAAGCTTTATAATAATACGAATTCCTGATGGCGTATTGGGAATGTGAATCTGGAATTGAGTTTGGGTTGCCGAAATTTTAATAGAGGTTAATAATTTACTAAAATTCAAGTTTGAAAGGAACAGCATCATGTTCATGGAATACAGGAAAACCTGCCATTCTGACACTTGAGTCTGTGTCATTGTAGGTAATCCCCGGGGGCAAACAGTCGGCAGTTTCTGTGTCCCAGCAGATGAGCCACAGCTGCTGCTCATCCCATGAGGTTGGCACTGGCACAACTTTTTTTTTAAGTCATTGCCTTACCAGGATGTAGTGCCAGTGGACCTTTAAAAACTCTGGCAACCACCATGCTCGATGCCATTCTGTTGTTTCTTCAAAGACCAACCAGCGGCTATCGCCTTGTAAGAGTCTGAGAGTGCATTTTGTTATAGGCACTCACTAGCAAGCATTAGTACAGTTAACAGTTCATTATTTTGAACACAGCATAGCAATGTTGCTCAGCTTCAATAACCATTTCATTCGCTTGGTGATGGGGAGTATTTCGCAATGCGATGGGGGAGTACTGGCACCAGCACTGTGATAAGATTCATCAAAAGCCTCCCCCTGCCCACTTGCAACGACTTTGATCTGTGTATCATAGTTCAAAGGCCAACATTGTAGTTGAGCCCATAGTTTGGTACAAGTTAGACACCGATAAAGTTCAGTTATACAGTTATAGCTGTTCATGCATCACAGAGAATTTCAACAAAATTTTTATAAACTGATGTGTGTCTAGGGAGCTGATTCACAAGTTATGTAAGGTAAGGAACATTACCTATGTTTGGATTATGGTTGGTGAGGGGCTCAAGTGTTGAAAAGTAAATGGTGACCTCTCCTATAGTTTGTTCCTGAAATATTCTGTGAAAATGGATTGTAAGAGTTCAATAACATCCTTAAACTTAATGCTAAAAATGTTCCTCATGGTGTCATGTCAGAGAAGGTGCATTGTTCAGTGAAATGAATTTCTGATTATATAAATCTATTAATAGATTATAGATTTTCATTTGGGGACTTCAAATTAGACAAGTTAATACAATCTGCTTTTGCTAATACAGCCAACTTCTGTTTTTTGTTGTTGTCGTTGTTTGCAATGTTGCAAGTCAAATCATTCTACTGCATGATTATTGTGTGATGTAATAGCTTACAGTAATATTTTCCTTATTTTCTTGTGTTATAATTGTTGCAGTTGTTTACTTTTGCATGTGACAGCTTGTTTTTGCCACTTGATGTAATGTAGTTTTTGTTCTTTTTATTTTTTAAATTCCTGCTCGTGATGTGATGCGACAGCCAATTCAGAATGAAGAGAACGGTTTGATGAGGGTAAGCATGTGTCTATAAATTTCTTCATTAAACTTCAAAGTTCTATTTGATACTGAAGTACTATGGATAATATACTAAAAAGTAAAACTTGCACATTTACCAATTGTGGAGTTGGTGCTTCCATTTCAGTTCTGCTTTTCTAAATGTCTTCACCAATTAACATAATATGTAACCTTATTATTTCTTGGAACAGTAATTTCCTGTATCCAAATTCATAGCTAAATGTCAAACTGATGGACTGTTAAGCTGTTAAGGTTGGAAATAACAAATTTCATACTCAAACGATGGAAAATTCAGGATGGAATAATGACAGTATTACGAAAATCGTAGAATGCTACTCAAGATGTAGCAGAGATGATATAACCTTTTAGCAATATTGTCCAATTTCATACTTACTGGTCCTGTGTTAAGATTCCTCAGCTGTTTAAAACTGTGCACCAGAAATATGCATCCACCCAAACACTACTCTTTACCTGCAGTCCTTTTACTACTACTACTTATCTGTACACACTCCATGTACAGTCTACCAGCCAATAGGTACTTCTTACTTTCCACACTATTCAGAGGTCTTACTGCAAACAGTGGGGTAACTGGGCTGCTCACTGGAAGAGGGCATTACATGTAAAATGAGAGAGAACATGTTCAACCAAAGAGCTCGGTTCTAATGTCAGGCAATTTTATAACAGCTTATGCTCAGATGCATAGTAAAAGATTAAGGAAGGTAAAGGGTATTACTTGCTGTTTCATTTCCCCCATTTATCAGTGTGTGAGGTTTCCATTTTAATAATTTCTGTTTTAATCTCCTCTGACCCTTTGTTTGCTAATGAGTAACCAGATTTGTTTGGTTATTTCAGGCTGAAACTCTCAACCCATTCGACACTCAATTGAAGGTAACTATATTTTTTACTTGTCAACATTTTTTTTAATGTACTGGAATTGTTAGAATGTGTGCAATCATACGCATATGTTTACAGAAATATGTATAGATCATTAATAACTATTTCTAATACTTTAAAGAGCATATGACTCAAATATTGAATATAATGTTGTATTTGCCTTCCTTCAGTCAGTAGTCCATGGTCATATGATCTTTTATTTATTTATTCCCGATGAAGCACTAAACATTCTTACTGGAATGGTAGGGAAGACATTTTTTTTTTTGTTTGCTTTACATATAAAAGTGTGGCCTTGCAGTTCTAGTAAACTTAAACAATTAATATGTTAAGATTAGGTTTTGAGGTTGCATAGATTTTTTTCGTAACTATTTCAGATATGTAACAAACTTTCAGATTTGTCCGTGAACTTAACATTAATTAGTGTTACAAAAA
The DNA here is from genome assembly GCF_021461385.2 of Schistocerca piceifrons. Lineage (NCBI taxonomy): Eukaryota > Metazoa > Arthropoda > Insecta > Orthoptera > Acrididae > Schistocerca > Schistocerca piceifrons. The sequence goes on from NC_060138.1 coordinate 853,323,040, forward strand.
GATTACTGTTGCAAATTACATGATTGTTGTTGTGGTCATCAGTCCAGAGACTGGATTGATTCAGCTCCCCATGCTAACATATCCTGTGCAAGCTTCTACGTCTCAAAGTACCTACTGCAACCTACATTCTTCCGAATCTGCTTAGTGTATTCATCTCTTGGTCTCCCTCTATGATTTTTACCCTCCACACTGTCCTCCAATACTAATTGGTGATTCCTTGATGCCTCAGAACATGTCCTACCAACGGATCCCTTCTTGTAGTAAAGTTGTGCCACAAATTCCTCTTCTCTCCAATTATGTTCAGTACTGCCCCATTAATTATCTGATCTATCCATCTAATTTTCAACAATCTTCTGTAGCATCACATTTTGAAAGCCTCTATTCTCTTCTTCTGTAAACTATTTGTTGTCGATGTTTCACTTCCATGCATGGCTACACTCCATACAAATACTTTCAGAAGAGACTTCCTGACACTTAAATCTATACTTGACGTTAACAAATTTCTCTTCTTCAGAAATGCTTTCCTTGCCATTGCCTGTCTACATTTTATATCCTCCCTATTTCGACCATCATCAGTTATTTTGCTCCCCAGATTTAATTCATCTACATTCCATTACCTTCGTTTCGCTTTTTTTTATGTTCATCTTGCACCCTCCTTTAAACACTCTGTCCATTCTGTTCAACTGCTCTTCCAGATCCTTTGCTGTCTGACAGAATTACAATGTCATCGGCAAACCTCAAAGTTTTTATTTCTTCTCCATGGATTTTAATTTCTACTCCAAATTTTTCTTTTGTTTCCTTTACTGCTTGCTCAATATATAGATTGAATAACATTGACGATAGGGTACAACCCTGTCTCTCACCCTTACCAACCACTGCTTCCCTTTATGCCCCTTGACTCTTTATAACTGCCATCTGGTTTCTGTACAAATTGTAAATAGCCTTTCGCTCCATGTATTTGACCCCTGCCATCTTCAGAGTTTGAAAGTGTATTCCAGTTAACTTTGTCAAAAGCTTTATCTAAGTCTACAAATGCCAGAAACGTAGGTTTGCCTTTCTTTAATCTATATCCTAAGTTAAGTTGTATGGTCAGTATTGCCTCATGTGTTCCAACACTTCTACGGAATTCAAACTGATCTTACCTGAGGTAGGCTTCTACCAGTTTTTTCCATTTGTCTTCTTCTTCTTCTTCTTCTTCTTCTTCTTCTTCTTCTGCTTTTACGGCCTCATTGGACCACTTCAGTCGATCATTTCTGGTCCTCTTCTTTGGTATTTTCCCCTTCCGAGTGGCCCAGTATCTCTTCATTCGTTCCGATGCTTTTCGTCGTTCCTTATCTGTAAATACCCTTTTCATTGTATGTCATTTGTCAATTTTTGATTTAAATCTTATTTCTGTGTCCCTCAACTTCTTTAAATTTGGCGTTTTGTTCTGCAAATCATCCAGAGTTATTTCCAGTTCTTCCATATCCTCTCTTATTTCCTTAAGCCATCCTCCTTGTTGTTTCAAATTCCAGAGTTTCTCAATAATTTTCCTTGATAATCTGGTTTCTGGTGTCCTCAGAATGTGACCACAAAAAGAGATCCTTTTCTTTCATATAGTATCAGTGATGGGCTCCAGTTCTCTCTATACCATTTCATTTGGAACTATCCGCCATTGCCCAGCTTTTTGGTATTTCTTATTTATGCATGTTCTAGCAATTCTTCTCTCTACTTTTAAAATTTTGTCAATTCTGTTTTTCTGGGTGACTTTAAAGAGTGTTTCACTTCCGTATGTAACCTCTGGTTGAACCACCGTCTTGTAATGTTTTAATTTTGTTTTAATTGATAGAAATTTTTTATTGTACGTAGACCATGTTAGTTTTTGAGCTTTTATCATTTTATTAGTTCTTGCTCGCCATGCAGGTTTCTCGTCCAATTTATGTGTTATAATTTCACCCAGGTATTTAAAGTGTTTCACTATTTTAATTTCCCTATTGTTCACTGTGATGTGATCTATTACAAGTGGATCCGTTACCATTATTTCAGTCTTTTCAAATGATATCTGGAGTCCTAATTTTTGTGCTATATTTTGTAAGCTTGTTATTTGTTTCGTGGCTTCCTGAATATTATTAGCTAGTAATGCTAGGTCATCAGCAAATCCCAAGCAATTTAGGTTTATTTTATCTTTCTTAGTTCCAATTTTAATATTCATAGGATTTTCCTTGTACCATTCTCTCATTACATATCAAAGAGCACAATTGAATAGCAATGGTGATAAACAATCTCCCTGTCTCAACCCTGTTTTAATCATAAATGGTTCAGATATTTCTCCTCTAAATTTTACTTTGGATTTGGTGTTTGTTAAGGTTAACTGTATCATTTTTATTAATTTAGGATGAAGTCCAAAATTCCTTAATATTTTCATCATTGAAGATCTATGGATGCAATCATACGCCTTTTTGAAATCTACAAAGGTTATGACTAGTTGTTTTTGCCTTCTTTTGTAGACATCCATAACTAACTTCAAGGTGATTATCTGTTCTGGGCAGCTTCTCCAGGATCTAAATCCTCCTTGATATTCTCCCAGATCCAGTTCTAGTTGATCTTTACAGCGGTTGTATAGTATTCTTGACATGATCTTATACGTGCAGTCCAAAAGGGAAATTCCTCTATAGTTGTCTGGATTTGATTTTTCTCCTTTCTTATGTAATGGATGTATTATAGCAGTAGTCCAATTTTCTGGTAATTTCTCTTCATTCCAGATTTTTACTATGCATTGGTGTAATGCTATCTTTACTGGTTCTGCTGTATATTTCCAAAGTTCAGCAAACGTTTGATCTTCTCCACTTGCTTTGTAGTTTTTGAGTTCTTTCAAAGCTCTGTAGACCTCATTAATTGTAGGTGGATTTATATTTTCTGCTGGTGTTTTAATTGGGGTTTCTGTGTTTACCTGAAGTTCTGGGGGATCTTCACAATTTAGTAACTTGTTAAATGTTTCTGCTAGAATTTCTGTATTTATTATCTTTATCTTTTAACATTAATGTTGGAGGATCATATCTTTGTAATTGTCTGCCAAATATTTTGTAATAGTCTCTTGAGTTTGTTTTTTCACTATTTGTTTCTATCATTAGAAGTATATCTTTTTGGTACTTACGTTTAACTCTCCTTATTATTTTTTGTGTTGTCTTCCTTTGTTTTGTGAGTTCCAAATATGATTTTTCTGTTTTTTCATTTTGATGCCTTAACCAGGCTTGGTGTCGATCCAACACTGCTTCATCACATTCATCGTTCCACCACTGGTGTTTTTTCCTTGGATTTATAGGGGCAACTTGTTCAGCTATTTGTTTCAATTTGGGAATTATTTCTTCCAGATCATGTTATTTTTATATCCCTGGTTTGTGCTTCATAATCCTCATTTTGTATCAGTTTATGAGGGTCATAGGTTCTCTTCTTCTTCTGGTGGGATTTTTTCTTTGCTAATGGGGTTAATTTAATTTTAATTTTTATCATGTAATGATCTGATCCGGTATCTGTCCCTCTCAGTACTTTCACATTGTAAATTTCCTTGTGGTAATTCTTATCCATGCAGACATGGTCCAGTTGCCATTCTCCTTTTTTCCAGTCTGGATGTTTCCAAGTTTTTAGTTTACTTGGTCTTCTCTTAAAATACGTCGACTTTGAGATCATGTCATGGTTTCTGCAAAATTCCACTAGTCTTGTGCCATTTTTGTTTGTTCTTCTTTGTGCTGTCCATTTCCCTATTATGTCTCTATATCTCTTTTCCCTTCCTAACTGGGCATTGAAGTCTCCAATTAAAATTTTGATGTGATTTTTATTAATGTTATTCGTCGTTTGATCTAAAAGCTCCCAAAATTTTTCTACCTCTTCTCTGTGTTCTTTTTTATTATTTTTATCATTTGTTGGGGCATGGGCATTTATTATTGTGTACATTTTATTTGCAGCTTTTAGAGTTAATGTTGAGAGCCTGGGAGATTGTGCTTTAAATTCTATTATGGACTCTATTATTTTCAGACTCACCACGAATCCTGTTCCAAATTGTGGACACTGTTTCATTACTCTTTTCCCTGGTATTCCCTTATAAATCCTATATCCTTGTGATTCTATCGGCTCCTGATCAGTATTTCTCATTTCTTGAAGTCCGGTTATGAGAATCCCCTTGCGATCCATTTCATCCGTCAGAATTTTGAGTTTGCCTGGTTGTATGAGGGAATTTATATTGTGTGTCGCAATGTAGTTTATTTGTCCTGTCTTGAGTTTTGGTCGTCTGTCCGTTTTGGGTATTTTCAGATGCTCCGATTCATCCAAGTTATCTTTCAGGTGACTGCCCACCGTATCCGAGTGCAGTCTTCCTTGGTTATTGCCAAGCAGTGGATTATTCCTTGAAAGATTTCCTTCCATGTTTGACTTTCAAAGGTAGTCAACCTTGTATGGAGCAAGCTCCGAGTTACAACTACGGTTGTTAGCCATAGAGGTTGTTTAGTGTTTGGTTCGCGAGAGCTATTTTATTTTGCTCAGGTCCGCCGGTAAACCGGTGAGGACCCCCCTATCCGCCACCTGGGACGCGCCACGTCGGAGTATCACCTCTCCGCCTGCTACGACACCGTAGTAGGTCTATAAAGAATTCATGTTAGTATTTTGCAGCCGTGACCTTTTAAACTGATAGTTCAGTAATTTTCACACCTATCAACACTTGGTTTCCATAGGATTGGAATTATTATTATATTCTTCTTGAAGTCTGAGGGTATTTCACCTCTCATACATCTTGCTCACCAGATGGTAGAGTTTTGTCGTGGTTGGCTCTCCCAAGGTTACTGAGTTCTGATGGAATGTTGTCTACTCCCGAGGCCTTGTTTCAACTCGGGTCTTTCAGTGCTCTGTCAAGCTCTTCACGCAGTATCATTTCTCCCATTTCATCTTCATCTACATCCTCTTCCATTTCCATAATGTTGTCCTCAAGTACATCACCCTTGTATAGACCCTCTATATACTTCTTCCACCTTTCTGCTTTCCCTTCATTGCTTAGTACTGGTTTCCCATCTGAGCTCTTGATATTCACACAAGTGGTTCTCTTTTCTCCAAAGGTCTCTTTAATTTTCCTGTAGGCAGTATCTATTTTAATCCTAGAGATATACGTCCCTACATTTATCCTCTAGCCATCCCTGCTTAGCCATTTCCATTATGTGTTTACTATGTGAAAAGTGCATTTTCTAAAAAATCAATTTTGTCAGTGCAATTAGCTGTAATGAGCAGTAAGATATAAAAAATGTTTTTCTTGGGATGTCATTTAGCATTAATAACTTGATTTCTGTGTTGTAATTATAGGGTGACAATTATGAACTGAATAAAATGAAATTGTCACAACTTCTGAATGGTTTGTGTTAGGATGTTCAAACTGCACGGTTGGCCACAGAGCATGATTGGAATCAGTATGCGCAGTATGGTTTGGTTTAGTGATGAAGCACACTTTCATCTGGATGTGTTTGTCAGTAAGCAAAATTTGTGCATAAAGGGGACTGAGAATCTGCATTTCGCGATAGAGAAGTCTCCTTCACTTTCAGTGGGTGGCTGTGTGTTACGCAGTGTCCAGTCAAGGAATAATTATTGTGATATTCCTTGATGGCACGGTGACTACCTTGCAGCACGTGAAGGTTTAGGAAGATGATTTCATCCCCATTATCCAAAGTGACTCTGATTTTGACAAGACGTGGTTCATGCAATAGCTCGATACCATCAAAGCAGGAGTGTTTGATGTCCTGGAGGAGCACTTTGGGGACTGCATTCTGGCTCTGGGTACCTAGAGACCATTGGCATGGGCCTCGATTGGCCGCCAGATTCTCTGGATCTGAACACATGCACCTCCTTTCGTGGAGCTATATTAAAGACAAGGTGTACAGCAGTAACATCAAAACCACTACTGAGCTGAAAACAGCCATTCAGGAGGTCATCGACAGCATCGATATTCCAACACTTTAGCGGGTCATGCAGAATTTCAGTATTCGCCTGTGCCACATCGTCACCAACGATGGCAGACTTATTGAACATGTCATAAACTAAATCCTAATATCTGTAGTGACGTTTACATGTTGATTAAAGTGTGTTTACACCGTAGTTTGTTACTAACAATACCAGAGAAGGAAAGTTGCTACTCACCATATAGCAGAGATGCTGAGTCGCGATAGGCACAAAGATTTATTGTGCCTATCGCGACTCAGCGTCTCCGCTATATGGTGAGTAGCAACTTTCCTTCTCTGGTATTGTTACATTCCATCCTGGATTTTCCATTGTAGTGTGTTACTAATTTATGTTTATCATATAAGTCAATAATTGTCACCCTGTAAATGCATCCAGTAGATAGTTACTTGTTTGTTACATACCAGTAGCCTGTCTAAAGTTCCAAATTGTGCTGCTTGTATATAAATTTTAACAAATAGTTGTTGCTGGTTCAGTGAATTTTATTTCCTTGTTGATTGTTACAGAATGGTCTCTTCTATAATTTGGCAAGCACTGATGGTCCTGTTGGTGAGACTGATGAAACAAATCGATCTCCCCAAGAGGAACTGGCTGATTTGAGGCGGCAGGTCAGTCTGTATGTGCTATGAGGGTGGAGTTGAGATGCAGGGGTGAATGAAATAATTGGTACAATAGTTTAGCATTTGCACCACAGTTCGTATAAATTCAGCATCAGTGTAAAAGCATCATAGTTCAGTGTGAGCAAAAGTGAAGTAAATTAGGAAACTGCCAAGGGAATGGTCTAACCAGACATGTCGAAACCTACCTGGGAATTTTGTACACAGGAAGAATACACAGATAGAAGTACAAAGTCAAAATTTTAGCAGCTAAGACACAGTGCAAGTGCAATTGTTGCTTTTTTTCTTCTCCTTCTTCTTCTCCTTCTTCTTCTTCGTCTTCTTCCTTTTTTTTTAAGAATTGGAAGTTACTCCTTTTTGCCACAAACTAACTGCTGTTAAGAGCAGTTTGTACAGCTCATACTGCCTAATGTGCCACATAACGAAGAGCTGATGCAGTCTTCATAAGAGAGTGGAGTGGAGCGTAGCGTGCAAAATTCCTGCATGCACACTTGCTAATTTTAAATGCACAAACCATACCAAAAATATCACATACCATAAATTTCTTGAACTTCCAGTTTGTATCGATAGTTAGACTGCTTCAGATGCAGTACTTACCAAGGTGACCATCAGAGGAAAAAAAAATCAGGGCTGTGTTTGATGTTGCATTGCAGACAACTTTCAACAGTTGAGCTTTTAATTTGTGGAAATGTGATATTTCTTACGCAAGCCGGGTGGTTGTAATTAAACTTTCTGTAGTTAACACATTATAACATGGAAACTAATTACCATATGAGTACCAAACTTGGTAGCATTAATGTCCAGATTATGGGATGCGTGATTTCCATGCGTCACAGCACCACCGACCAGTTCTGGCTATGCCCAGTAGGTGCTGTGATCAGTCATGGTGATTCATAGTCTGACACACCTAACCAGGCGCAGTGTGTTGATGTGTCAACATGAAATTGGAAAAAAGGAGCACGGCATTATTGGTGAAGCTCTCTTATTGAAACAATGGTAATGCTGCATCTGCACTTCAAGAATATCGCCAGCTGACAGGATCACGGAAGGGTCCTCTTTCTCCACCTGCTGTGGAGAGCATGTAGTAGTAGTTTGAATCAACTAGAGAACTGGGCGTCGCTCCGGGAAGAGGCCGACGGCTTGTTGCACCACAGGTTCTTGAGGAAATCGCTGTTGCTATGGTAGACAACACTGTGCGCAATTCCCGATCATCAGGTAGTGCATGTGCTGTGTCATGACAATTGAATATCCTGTGGTCCACTGTATGGAAGGTGCTTCAAACCATTCTCAAACACTGTCTGCACAAGATATGTATTGTACAGCAGCTTGTGCACCACAGGACCCACAACGACGTGTTGATTTCACTCTACACTTTCTCGCAAGGATTGAAGTTGACGAGGGCTGGCCCTGGACAATCCCATGGACAGGTGAATCTCACTTTCTCTGATGGGTGAGAGGAACATGCAGAATTGCGACCTGCAGTCGCTTTGCATGAAATTTCTCTGTATGGTGAATGTGTCACCATATGATGTGGCTTTATAGCTATGTTCGTCATTGGCACTTTTCTTTTAACAGGTTGGCGCTCAAGTACCAAAGACACAGTGTGACTGATCAGTGTTGCTGTGATACGCTTCGCCAGCATGTCATACCCGCCCTACAGGAGAGAGATGCGTTGAACTAATCAGTTTTCATGCAAGATGGAGCCACACCTGCTTCTCCGAAACACATTTGGAAATGATTAAATTATCAGCCGGTAGTTTCCAATTGCTTGGTCGGCACGAATAATTGATCTCACTCCCTGTTATTTCTGGTTGTGGGGCTATCTGAAGAACAGGGTTTACCGGAGGAACATTCACACACATGCTGATCTGATGAGCAGCACATCAAGAGAGATAGCCAGCATACCTACAGACATGCTTTGATCTTCTTTGCAGAACACAATCCTTCCCTTTCAGACACTTCTGGACACTGATGTGTGTCATATTGAGTCCATTTTGTAGTAGTAATGGTACCAGGATGTAATGGTAATAGCAGCACATTAAAAGTGTTAAAATTGGATTGATTCTGCATTCTCTCTTCCCCACATCCTTGAAATTAATACTACCAAGTTTTGTACTCATACGCTAATTAGTTTCCATGTTATAGTGCTTTAAATAGGGAAAGTTTAATTATAACCACCCAATACATCATTTTATAACAGGTCCTGTGACATGTTACAATAATTTTTAAAAAGTTTCCTATAGTTTCCACAAAGAATTCAGGGTGTCTATTGAATAATTGTTAAAAAATATCCTTATGCCATGCGCATCAGATAAAAGAAAAATTAATGCATTTAGGCACTTCACAGAAATTACTGGTTTTGATTTACATGGATTGGGGATGGATGCCATTGTTCTGTGTATTGCACTGTGTATCAGGCATAGTTGATCAGATTTGTAAAACATAGTGATGTAAACTGATAATGCACAAAGGACTGAAGTTTGAGCATTGTTTTGATGATAAACCTGAAATGACTGAGCTATTTTATGTTATATTGACTGGTATTTATGTGAAAAATGTTTTCCTTTGCCTAAAAAATTATTATAGAGGGGTTGAGATGCATTACCTGTGCCGGATGGAATCTGAATTTTATCAACAATCTCTTTGTTGTCCCCTTCACAGACAGAGGTGTCATCATGTTCAGGCTAAATGTCCGACAAAAGTGATGAATTATTTTGTACAACTGGTAAGGAGACATTTCAAATAAAATGTTCAAAATTATTCTTTCTCATTTTTTCTTGATTTTGATATTTCCTTTACAAGATTTTTTGCATTTAAACACTCGTTCCTTTTTGTTTGTGAGCCTGTTTGCTTTCATGTTCATAACAATAGGTATGAAGCTGCAGAAACAGTGATCCACTCTCACTTATCAGGGGCATTATTGTACACGAATGTGTCGTCCCACCTTGAAATGGTGCAGTGTGATTTGCATCTGGTTCTTTAACGAAATTTGACTATTTGGCTATATATCCAACAAATGCTGGCCTCTTCATGTCACATGTTTCCTACAGTATTGCCTATTAAGGTATCTGCTCTACACATTGGCCCCAAGTAAACTTCGTAATTTTGTGACTTCCTGTTCCATACGATTTCATGATTCTGCTTAATTACGTCAAAGAAGTTTGGAAATGAAAAATTTTCATCTCACTTGCAATTTGGAGGGTAGGGACACCCACATCTCCCTCTGTAATGGTACAGCATCTCTCATCAGCATTTCTAAATCTTTTGAATATTTTTTTCCCACTCTTGCAAATTCCATTTTGGTACATATTTCTTACTACTTCGTGTCAACCTTTTTTCAGATTATGCAGTCCACATTCAGATTTTACCAAATGAAACTGGCTTTCCACAATGCTCCATTTGAAGCACTTTCTCTTTCCTCCATTTAACCAAAAATTCACAGCCTGATTTTCTTTGTCACTGAACGATGTTACTGTACATGTTTCCTTAGGGCTAAGAAAATATTCTTTTTATGGACTGTTACTGGCACAACAATTGCCTTTAAAAACCACAATTCATGAATTGACAGTTATCACCTATTTCTTCTAAAATTTAATATTTTCTTATGTAAGGCTGACAACATTCAAATCAGTCCAAAAAACAGACAGATGCTGTTAGGTTTATATGAAGAAAACATGATGAATATTAATTCAGTTTTATCTCCATTCTCAATACTTACAGAAATTTGCTTTACATTTTGCCTGTTAACTGATATGCTGTCAATCAAGTACATGTGCGTGCTGTGTTGTGCATGCGCAGTATGCCAGAGTTCCGGTAGGAGTGTGCAATTCCTCCAGCAGCCTGGCAGGCTATGAATTTGCCAGTTTCAAAATATTTTTTAAAGAAGTATTTAGTGCGCCTTAGCAACTAAAATTTTGACAGTATATTTCTTCAGCTGTATTCTTCGTGTATAAAAAATTTCGTCATTTCGGCTTGGACCATTCCTTTATGACTGCACAGTGACACCTTGCAGAAGATACCTTGACTCATTTGCAGTGCTGGGAAAAGTTACTTAATTTGAAAATGCCACACATGCTGTGACCATCAGCGAAAGATAAACAGTTCACCATGAAGTTGACAAGTGGTTCTATACACCACCTTCCCCTACCTCTCTGCTCGCTTCCCCCTGTATAGTTTGCACTGCAGTCTTCCCCAAATGATTATGAACAATCAAACTGCACACAACAGTTTCTCTTACTGTCACTGCTGCACATGTACTAACAGGCTAACCATCATCTGTACACCTCAAAACACATTTGGCCATGCTGGGACTCTGTACACTGACTACCGGTTTTGTGTGTTCTCAAATTTGAGATACCATCTCAGCTGTGTATGTACTGGTTTCCTTATGTGATATTAAAGTTGGAGATGACAGAATTTACGAATTATTGCTCATGTTGGCATAACCTGTTACTGTGGGTGTTTGCAGATGCTGTAGCTGTAGCTCTCAAGTTGTTCTTGTGAGTAGGCTTCAGCTGTAGATCTCCATCTTCCCTACCATACAGTGGCAACTTGCAGCTGAACCCCATCACAATCATTGCCCATCCTCCTCTGTGCTTATATGGGCCATGTTATTTTGTGGCCACTCTAGTGATCTTGACCTGTTTTCCATTTATCTATTTTTAAAGATAGAGATTGTGATATAGTGCTGAGAAGTTTTCAGGCTACTGATAAGTTTTTCTGTATGAGAAATGATAAGCAAGAGATCAGATATCGTGCTTAGACAGGTTTTGTACGGACACGCAAATACATTTCCATTTTGTATATTACTCTAAAGCCACTAGGAATTGGATTGAATGTTTTTGTAATGTTTTCTTTGTTTATGTAGAATGATGCTTTACTTTTAACTCTTTTGAAAAACTGACCATAATTATTTGCAGTTTATCAATAAGTCCCTACATTTGTGAATATATGTTTCCTTTTATGCTTACAAATTATCATTTTAATTTTTTCCTTAAATGAGTTGACACAGTTTGAGGACAATCCACTATTTGTGACAAGTGGACTAAAATTCCTGTTTCACTGTCCTGATTGAGATTTTTCATGGTTTTCTTAAATTGGTGCATGTATTCCCTTGAATAGTGCTACAGATTACGTTCATCCATAAGTCAGTACTTAGGACAGATTTCAATGGATCATTAAACTCTGTATACTTCCCAAATTGTGTTTTTAGAAGAAATTGTAGAAATAAGAAATACTTATATAAATTAATTTTTTCTAGCATAATGTGCTTGTTGCTTCTTTTTATGTGTCCAGTAACTGTCTACATTCCTTCTTAATCAGTTCTGGTTAGTGTTTCAGGGGTATATTCATGATGAGTTTCTGAATAATATGATTTATGAAGCTGGTATTGTTAGGTGACTATAAAGTGTGATTAACAGATCAAATACAGAACTGTTTATGATCTAACACAAAATACAAAATCCATGATTCTCCTTTATAAATCTCTGTAGTGCATTTATAAAAACCCAATTGCTACCATGTGGAATCTTAATCCTTCATAAAATTACAGAAGATCATTATGTAAAGTATGTATTTTAAAAAGGAATGACTTTTCTATTAATACACACATTGTTAAATGTGTGTGTATCTTTTTCCCCAGTCATTTTTGTTTGTTGTCATACAGTTTAACATTAAAATTTGGTTATATATCCTACAGGTGGTTTTCCTCCAGCAGCAGCTAGAAGATAAAGAACGAACCATCCAGCTGCTTCAGGTGCAGATGACGAAGTACACGGACAAAGCACGTGAGAACAATGTGCACACAGACCAGGCAGAAACTATCAACGCTGCCACACAGACTGAGAGAGTAAGTTAACATAATAGGGACATGTCAGCCATACTCATTTCTTAAACATGAACATTTTTAAGGGAAAAAATAGAAAATAGTCGAACTGAGGTAGCAGTACCCAGCTACACATACACCCTTTCCACAACACAATGTTTCTTAAAATGCAGTAGCTAAAATGTAGTTTCCAGTATTTTGATCAGAGGGATTACCAAGCCATAGAGTGAAACTCTTTCTTGAATTAATGAGACTGCTAAACACACAGTAGACAGAATTTTGAAAATGGTTTCTGGCTTTTCCTACAGAACGTTTTCCTTCATATTGTACCAAATTTATTTGGGCCATTCTTATGGGCTCCACTCTCATTACACCATTGCAGTGTGGAAGTGCTGATTCAGTCTGAGAGGGCCATCTTCTGGCTTTCTTCCTCATTTATTCATTCCTTAACTTATCCAGCTTAGTCTTCTGGATGGTGGACTAAGGAATTTAATTTCTGTAACTGCAATCCCTATGATTCTTTTTGTGGGGACACATGCTTCAATAGCACACAGGTCATTAATGGTTTGAAGTAGCTGTTGTACATCACTGTTTTTTGCTTTTTCTGGAATAATGTTGTTCCATAAAATGGTCTCATTTGTTGGTACAATTCAAATCCCACTTGGAGTCTGTTGGTGATCTATCTAATCAAATTATTCAAGGGGATGTTATTTCTGAGGTACAGAGTACTCTAGCTCAGGGGTAGTCAACCTCTTTTACCAACCAAACACTTTTGTGGGCCTGTTAGCAGCAAAATTTTCTAACTGTTCACTGTTTCCACAGTACTGATGTATAAAGTAGGGAAGTAACTTTAATTTATAAATTTATAAATTTATAAAGTAGACTTACGTCAAAATTTGTATGAAAACATAATGAAAATGTTTCTAAAACCCCTACTGCCTACCATCCACTATAAAATTTGGAAGGCCCACTCATGGACAATAGGGACCAGGTTGACCACTACTGCTCTGCCTGGTGGTCTTGTAATTTAACACTTGCAGCATGCCTATCTTGGCTAACTGCCTTTGCCACTCTCTTGGTGTCACTGATGTGGAGGCAGTATTGCTGGAACTAGGATTTCCACAAGTTGAGTCTGGTCTGAACTACTACTGTTCCACCCTTTATCATGGAATCCTCTGCAAAATCAGTTGCATTAGTTCACAAAAACCTTTTGTGATTTTGTGTATTATATCTTCTGTAACACTGATGAGCAGTAGTGGGGACAATGCACTGCCTTGCTGAACTCCTCTGTTGGTCTCAGACTATGAATATCACCCTTTTGCACCTTGTACATGCCTTGCACTATCCTAGTACAGCATCTGAATTTCCTTAAAAGTCCTTAAAGTGCATAAACTTATTTATAAATAGCCCTACTCATAAGACATGTATGTGCTTAAGCAAACACATTGTTTACAGTTGAGACCAGTCTCTGCTGGGCCTTCGTTGCTGCAGTCCCTCCCATCAGACTCTGCAAATGGGCCATTGGTCAGGTAAGATTTGAAGGTGTTTAAATTTACTTGGGAGGAAAAAAGCATTTTTCCAAATATATTAATAAAGTCCAAAAACTTTTCTTTAACTTGACAAATTAGCATTTACTTCACTTGTGAGAGAATAGTGACTAATTTTGTGTGTGTGTGTGTGTGTGTGTGTGTGTGTGTGTGTGTGTGTGTGTGTTTGTTTTCATTCACTCATTAGGGAAAGAAATCTGAAACATTTTTAATTTTCTGTTATTGCTGCCACCAGCTTCCGGATTGGAAAGGTAGTGTGTGTGTCCCATGTTGACCTAACTTGTGGTATTATTTTAATGATGGCAGTCAACTTACTGTGCCTGCTGCATTTAATGCATTGTCATTCATTGTGCCTGTCACAAAAGATACTGTAGTATCATATATATTTATAATAGTTAATATTGTGAAAAGTATGACATATAAAACATAGTACTTTCTAAAAGTGCCTCTATTTGCAAGTTATGAGAAAAATGGGGTGTTGCATGCATATCATGGCATTTTGATATTGAGTGAGTATCACACATTGAGGCTTTCCTTGTTAACTACTTGAAAACTTACAGGAAAATTAGTTGTTATACAATAAAAATGCAAGCACACACACATTCAATCAGCATCTTTATGCAAGAAATTAGAATAGTTGATCACAAAATGCAAACCTCTTCTTAACAAACACCAGATATGTAGTTGGTCATAAGGCTGCCACACTGTGTGCACGAAATTTAGAAAGCTGCGTTTAAAGTGCTAGTTTAATCTGTACTCATTGCATGCAGGCAGTAAGTGCCTTAATGCGTGGAAATTTGTTATATAAATCACTCTAATGTACAAAACTAAACTTGAATATGATTAGTGGGGTAAATCATTGAAGTTTACCCATTCTTTGAAGATGTTTAAGGATTGTTAAAACTGTTTCCTATTCTAAAGCTTCACAAACACTGCACTTCGATTGTGGTATTTTAATATTATCTTCTGTTTTATCCATCATCTAGGAATCTTTTCTACTCTGACAGTTCACCATTCTCCCTCACATTTTTATTCATTAATTAATTTCCTGCTCAGAGTCATTCATTCCATTCTAACACTGGTCATTTGCATAGATTGTTGGAAAAATTGTAACTTACGTTCTTCCAGAAAAGCACATCCGTAATTTAGTTGCTAACATTATTCAGAAATTCTAGTATGGGAATTAACTATTTATGTCTGAAGTTTCTTCTACTGCGCATTTTCACTTAGCCTTTTTTTTTTTCAACATTGATAAGTTTATCAGAAGTATCTTTTGACATTAAACAACAAATTTTTAAGAGCAGATTTTTAAAGTTTGAGTGATTTGATTCTCTAATTTAGAGAACTAGCTTAGAATGTTCAGTTGTCCCATTCTAAATAACGTAAATAGGTAAATGGTGTTTAAACCACAGTACCGTCTTTTTTCATGCTGCTGTGGTTAGTCTTATGGAGTAAGTACAGTGTAATGTTAATTTTGTAATTCAGATTTCTTGCTGATTTGAGAGAAACCAATATTTTTTTAACTTTCTTGACCTGTGAAAGTTCTTTCATACCATTTTGGCTCTGTGTGCAGTGTGCTGTCCCTGCTTTGTTTGTGTTTTGTAATCACTCTCACTCATGGCCACTCATAATCTTGTAGCGCACAGTTACCTTATATAGTCCACCTACTTTCACTTAAACTAGAGGCAATTTGTGTTTCTATCACTCAGCACTTAATCTTAAAGGTGAGTGGTGGTATGTTCCCACAAACTACATTTAATTCTGTCTGGGATTTCCAGTAATCATTACTACTTCATGTCTCAGCACAATAAAACTTAGTGCTTTTGTTTAATGAAATGAGAAAGGATGAATGACAGAAATTGGGTTTTTTATTTATATTTGTGTGGCACAAGATCAAACTCTGTAGTAAAATGCAGTAAATGTCTTTCATGAAATGAAAAAGTTTGTTCATTTAAAAACAAGTAGTTTGAACTACCTGAAAGGCAAGTATATCTTGTCATTGTTACATAGAGATTTTTCAGCGGTATAAATTAATTGTTCATAGAAACACTGAATGCTGGTAAGACTTTCTGATCATTGTTTGTTACCATAATGCCTATTGTCATGCAGTACCATATTGCAGACTGTAGTTGTGTGCAGGCAAACAAGTAAAAAATTCGTAGAAAAGAATGCAAGGAGTTGTCAAGGCTTGCTGAATCTCGTATCACATGTACCTCAGTAAATGACAAAATATAGATGGCTAAATATTTGTGGTTTGAGCTGACGTGATAGGAGGAAAAACAGTCAGTTTAAATATTTCACAACAGAAACTAATACGTGATTGAGAATACCAGATTTCATATTAACATTTGTCACTAGTTTGCTCTGAATACATTATAGTTGTCAAAAAAAAATCAGTGCAGTCTGTTTAGTGTAATGTGCTCAATCCTGTTGTGCTGTGACATGAAGAAGCTACAAGTTACAGACATTAAACAGAAGAAAGTCAGGGATTGGATAAAAATATAAACTGTGTAGACTCCGCACATGTGGTGGTGAGTGGCAGAATACATGCACATCGAATGTGTTTGTATACCACTCAACACCTCTATGTGGTGAGTAGATGGCTGCCTGCTTACATGAGTTAAGTTTGTTGTTCTTGAACTGGAAGTTACATGTGCCAGACAAAAGAATTTTTCTGCAGATTTAGACATTGTGTTGCTATCAATTTTTTTGTGTATGATTTCGGTATTGTTGCCAGATAACGTAAGTGTAATGTGGGTTTGATGTATAGAACTTCCTTCTTTATGTGACTTCTGAAAGTAGTTGTGTGTGTGTGCATGTGGTTTCTTTCCCATTCATACGGATTAACCAGAAATTGGTACTGTTGTCAGATGTACTCTGTTGGGATGCTTCATGATAAACTGATTTGTCGAACTTTTAAATCTAAAGAATGCACAATGATAAAAATGCAAATGTTAAGACTAACCATAAAGCATATCAGAAGTAGCAGAGGTACATTTTACAGGTAGAATTGACTATGCTAAAGCATTGTGCAAGATATGTACCACTTTTGTGGAATCCTGACCAAATCAAAATTTAAAAATGAATTTCTAAGTAATGTTAAGATTCATTTCTTGCCCAGAATGCTGAACTTAATGGTGCAGGGTCCACAACTGTTGTAATTATTCAGAATCAATAAACAGCACCAGTAGCACTTCCATTCTCAGTTGCCAAAACTGGTTTCTTCCACCAAGACTATCTTCAGTAGCTATGAACCTAGCATCGTGGTAGTACACGGTCAGTGTATATGCTTCCGAGACACTAGGCTCATAACAGCATGAAAATGGCCTTAGTGTCCAAAACCGGTTGTGGTGACTGAAAATGAGTGCTACTAGTGCTTTTGATTGATTCAGAGTAAATGTTAAAGCTATTCAAATATGGTTTTGTGCTTTTGTTACTGGGGGTGAGACATTGATGCACAATTTCAAGCCAAAAACAATAATCGAAGCCATTCGTGGAAGCAAACAATGAAAACTTTATTTTAAATTTTGATGTGCTAAAGCATGAAATTTTTATTGTGTTCCACTCAAAAACATTTGGAAATGGAAATTCCAGCCTGGATTTTACAAGTAATTAATTTCAACAGCTGAAGGTGACTGTCTTTTAAAAAGAGTAAAATGACTTCAAAATTAATAAGTATGGCTGTACCTGGTAAATTTGAAGTCAGTTTAATCTTTTTGCCTTTAATTGTTAAAATTACTTACTTGTAAAATCCAGGTTGGAATTTCCACTTCCAAATATTTTCGAGTGGAACGCAATAAAAATTTCATGCTTTAGCACATCAAAATTTAAAATCAAATTTTCATTGTCTTTCACTTGGTAATGACTAAAGACTGAAACTGGAATAGTAGATATTACAAATAATTGAGAGATAACATTGTCACCTTTAAAGTTTCCCAACAGTGAAACCCATCCAAAAGAAAATCATCTGCTGGAGAAATTAAGGCAGGTGTTTACTAGGATGCAAAATGTATTATTCTTATTTATTATTGTTCAGAGTTTGACAGAACTATCCCTCATTGGTTATTTCTGTTTGCTCCCTCATAGGTTGTTATTTCTCTGTCTGCAAACACCCATATATACCCAGAGCTCCGTCTGACATGATGTATCTCAACAAGACAGATGACATGGGGTGACTAGTCCAAAATGTTTATTAGTGTGACACACAATTTGTCAACGTGGCTGATAAAGTGATCCATCTGTCAATGTCAAATATTCCTTCATAAATTTAGATTGGAAATTTTGAAAGGATAATGCTTCAGTGGGTAATGAGGAGAAGAAAGCAGCCTCATTGTTGTGTTGATACTATTTTTTATTTATTCAGTTTCCCACAATGCACGTTACACCTAGTTCAAGGAATCTTCAGGTTGGTTGATAAATGTTCATAAGCATGTTGTGGATATCAAAGATAAAACACCCACAAAAATAAATTGCCCTTATTATGTGCAAGAAAAATAGAGGCAAATGCATGCTCCCATGACGTATTTAAGCATTACATGACAGCATTATTCGCCTCGACTATTTTTCTTGTACATGAGGTAAATTCATTTTTGCAGTTGTTTTATCAGTAACATCAACAAGTTGCTTGTTGTAGCTGTGGTCTTCAGTCCTGAGACTGGTTTGATGCAGCTCTCCATGCTACTCTATCCTGCGCAAGCTTCTTCATCTCCCAGTACCTACTGCAACCTACATCCTTCTGAATCTGCTTAGTGTATTCATCTCTTGGTCTCCCTCTACGATTTTTACCCTCCTCGGTGCCCTCCAATGCTAAATTTGTGATCCCTCGATGCCTCAAAACATGTCCTACCAACCGATCCCTTCTTCTAGTCAAGTTGTGCCACAAACTTCTCTTCTCACCAATCCTATTCAATACTTCCTCATTAGTTACATGATCTACCCACCTTATCTTCAGCATTCTTCTGTAGCACCACATTTCGAAAGCTTCTATTATCTTCTTGTCCAAACTAGTTATCGTCCATGTTTCACTACCATACATGGCTACACTCCATACAAATACTTTCAGAAACGACTTCCTGACACTTACATCTATACTCGATGTTAACAAATTTCTCTTCTTCAGAAACGCTTTCCTTGCCATTGCCAGTCTACATTTTATATCCCTCTACTTCGACCATCATCGGTTATTTTACTACTCCCTAAATAGCAAAACTCTTTTACTACTTTAAGTGTTTCATTTCCTAATCTAATTCCCTCAGCATCACCTGACTTAATTTGACTACATTCCATTATCCTCGTTTTGCTTTTGTTGATGTTCATCTTATATCCTCCTTTAAAGACACTGTCCATTCCGTTCAACTGCTCTTTCAAGTCCTTTGCTGTCTCTGACAGAATTACAATGTCATCGGCGAACCTCAAAGTTTTTATTTCTTCTCCATGAATTTTAATACCTACTCCAAATTTTTCTTTTGTTTCCTTTACTGCTTGCTCAATATACAGATTGAATAACATCGGGGAGAGGCTACAACCCTGTCTTACTCCCTTCCCAACCACTGCTTCCCTTTCATGTCCCTCGACTCTTATAACTGCCACCTGGTTTCTGTACAAATTGTAAATAGCCTTTCGCTCCCTGTATTTTACCCCTGCCACCTTTAGAATTTGAAAGAGAGTATTCCAGTCAACATTGTCAAAAGCTTTCTCTAAGTCTACAAATGCTAGAAACGTAGGTTTGCCTTTTCTTAATCTTTCTTCTAAGATAAGTCGTAAGGTCAGTATTGCTTCACGTGTTCCAACATTTCTACGGAATCCAAACTGATCTTCCCCGAGGTCGGCTTCTACCAGTTTTTCCATTCATCTGTAAAGAATTCACGTTAGTATTTTGCAGCTGTGACTTATTAAACTAATAGTTCGGTTATTTTCACATCTGTCAACACCTGCTTTCTTTGGGACTGGAATTATTATATTCTTCTTGAAGTCTGAGGGTATTTCGCCTGTCTCATATATCGTGCTCACCAGATGGTAGAGATTTGTCATGACTAGCTCTCCCGAGGCCATCAGTAGTTCTAATGGAATGTTGTCTACTCCGGGGGCCTTGTTTCGACTCTGGTCTTTCAGTGCTCTGTCAAACTCTTCATGCAGTATCTTATCTCCCATTTCGTCTTCATCTACATCCTCTTCCATTTCCATAATATTGTCCTCAAGTACATCGCCCTTGTATAAACCTTCTATATACTCCTTCCACCTTTCTCCCTTCCCTTCTTTGCTTAGAACTGGGTTGCCATCTGGGCTCTTGATATTCATACAAGTCGTTCTCTTCTCTCCAAAGGTCTCTTTAATTTTCCTGTAGGCAGTATCTATCTTACCCCTAGTGAGACAAGCCTCTACATCCTTACATTTGTCCTCTAGCCATCCCTGCTTAGCCATTTTGCACTTCCTGTCGATATCATTTTTGAGACGTTTGTATTCCTTTTTGCCTGCTTCATTTACTGCATTTTTATATTTTCTCCTTTCATCAATTAAATTCAATATTTCTTCTGTTACCCAAGGATTTCTATTAGCCCTCGTCTTTTTACCTACTTGATCCTCTGCTGCCTTCGCTACTTCATCCCTCAGAGCTACCCATTCTTCTTCTACTGTATTTCTTTCCCCCATTCCTGTCAATTGTTCCCTTATGCTCTCCCTGAAACTCTCTACAACCTCTGGCTCTTTGTTTATCCAGGTCCCATCTCCTTAAATTCCCACCTTTTTGCAGTTTCTTCAGTTTCAATCTGCAGTTCATAACCAATAGATTGTGGTCAGAATCCACATCTGCCCCAGGAAATGTCTTACAATTTAAAATCTGGTTCCTAAATCTCTGTCTTACCATTATATAATCTATTTGATACCTTTTAGTATCTCCAGGATTCTTCCAGGTGTACAATCTTCTTTTATGATTCTTGAACCAAGTGTTAGCTATGATTATGTTGTGCTCTGTGCAAAATTCTACAAGGCGGCTTCCTCTCTCATTCCTTCCCCCCAATCCATATTCACCTACTATGTTTCCTTCTCTCCCTTTTCCTACTGATGAATTCCAGTCACCCATGACTATTAAATTTTCGTCTCCCTTCACTACCTGAATAATTTCTTTTATCTCATCATACATTTCATCTATTTCTTCATCTGCAGAGCTAGTTGGCATATAAACTTGTACCACTGTAGTAGGCATGGGCTTTGTGTCTATCTTGGCCACAATAATGCGTTCACTATGCTGTTTGTAGTAGCTAACCCGCACTCCTATTTTTTTTATTCATTATTAGACCTACTCCTGCATTACCCCTATTTGATTTTGTATTTATAACCCTGTAATCACCTGACCAAAAGTCTTGTTCCTCCTGCCACCGAACTTCACTAATTCCCACTAGATCTAACTTTAACCTATCCATTTCCCTTTTTAAATTTTCTAACCTACCTGCCCGATTAAGGGATCTGACATTCCACGCTCCGATCCGTAGAATGCCAGTTTTCTTTCTCCTGATAACGACGTCCTCTTGAGTAGTCCCCACCCGGAGATCTGAATGGGGGACTATTTTACCTCCGGAATATTTTACCCAAGAGGACGCCATCATCATTTAATCATACAGTAAAGCTGCATGTCCTCGGGAAAAATTACGGCTGTAGTTTCCCCTTGCTTTCAGCCGTTCGCAGTACCAGCACAGCAAGGCCGTTTTGGTTAATGTTACAAGGCCAGATCAGTCAATCATCCAGACTGTTGCCCCTGCAACTACTGAAAAGGCTGCTGCCCCTCTTCAGGAACCACATGTTTGTCTGGCCTCTCAACAGATACCCCTCCGTTGTGGTTGCACCTACGGTACGGCCATCTGTATCGCTGAGGCACGCAAGCCTCCCCACCAACGGCAAGGTCCATGGTTCATGGGGGGGAACAAGTTGCTTATCAACATTTATTGGCCAATCTGAAGATGCTTTAAACTAGGTGTGTCATTGGTGACTAAATAAATGGTAATTTCAGCATCAAAATCAAGACGGTTTCCTCCTCATTCTGCATACTGGTTGCTGTGTCACCACAGCGTGGAGTGGAAAACTTTTGTCACAGGCTACTTGCAACTAATGCATCACAGGATTGATACTGTTAATAGCTGTTCAGCTGCTGTGGTATGTAATCTTGTAACTAAAATAATAACCAGTTGTCAGCTGCACAATTTCTGTAATTTTTTCAGTTTCACTAAAATAAAAAAATACTGTGTGGCTGGCAATTTACTTTTATTTTGGTGAAAATGATATCCCAGAAACCAGACTTTTCTGTGGGTCTTACTTCTCATAGTACCTATAGTAATTTACAAAATTTGAAAAAGGTAACATTCCCCATAATATAATTACAAAATAATGAAAAAATTCGTTTTAATGCTCAGGAATGTAATTTAAATGTCAGTAAAACTGACAGTAAGGAAATGTGTATGAGAACGTAAACACTGTTACATTCTCCATAAACCGATTTGTTGGTTACTGAATTGGTGGCTGAAGCAGGTTTATTTATATCAGCCTCTGAGTGAAAGACACACTTCACTCTTTCAGAATGTGCTATTTTGTGTCAGAAAATGCCAGTATAGTACAGTAAATAACCATAAGGTAAGAAACTCTGTGCAATCCACAAGTGTGAGTGATGGGGTTAAATTTGTCGGACAGAAGTTAATTTTATTCAGGGCTCACTTTTGAAGAAGCTTTGGGACCAAAGTAACTTCAATATTTTATTTATGGATCTAGTATTCAGCAACTGTAGTATTATTTTTTCAGGATAAATTTGTCATCAGTTGCAAATCAGTAATATTATCTTTACCAGCTTTGACAAATTAGTCATCTTCAGAAGCTCACTTTACCTGTCGGTCAGTATCTTCATAGGAAGATAATGCCATGGTATGTTCATGTATATAACATGATTATTTTAAACCCTGTTTACAATAACTGAATCACATCAATGTATCTGTTGTGCTAGCAATAGCTGTCCAAATACATAACTTTCTGAACATAACATAGCAGTATCCTTCTATGAAGATGATGATCACTGTCTTCTAAACTAAACTTGTGAAGATGACTAATTTATTGAAACTGGTAAAGATAAAATTTATTTACAACTGATGACTGAAATTTATCTAGGGAAAAAACATAATTTTAATACTTCATTTGCAGTACTGCTTGTACTTCACACACTATGTGTCTGCATTTGAATTGTTCTGCAGCTATTTGATGTGAAATTATATGGATTCTGTAATCTCAATAGCTTGTGTTTGATATTTCACCTTACTTGCATGTGTTGCTGTGCTTATCTGATTGTAAATATTTTTCGTATTCTCCATGATATCCTTCAAACTAATGACTAGATTGGTCATAAGAGCAAAGTAGCAGGCTGTTGATTTGGTTGTAATTTGGGGTGTCTTGCTGTGTTTTGGGAATGAATAGAAGCATTGGAATCAACACCAGAGGCTGTTAAACAATGTTGAAGAGGGCGCGCACGCGTCTCTCTCTCTCTCTCTCTCTCTCTCTCTATCTCTCTCTCTCTATCTCTCTCTCTATCTCTCTCTCTCTATCTCTCTCTCTCTCTATCTCTCTCTCTCTATCTCTCTCTCTCTCTCTCTATCTCTATCTCTCTCTCTCTCTATCTCTCTCTCTCTCTATCTCTCTCTCTCTCTATCTCTCTATCTCTCTCTCTCTCTCTCTCTCTCTCCCCTATGGTTTCAAGTTTCCCAGGAAATTAAAATGTATTAAATATCCTTATGATAGGTACTAAAAAAATGCTGTGGGCCTACATTTTTCTCTAGTGTTTCCAACATTTCTATAGTTCTTCAAATTTAATTTTGAAAAATGATGCTATATGACCTCACCAAAATACCTCTTATTAACTTTGAAATCTTCGGTACATTTGTGCTCCATCTGAACTGCAATTCCTCGAAACTAATGGAACAGTGTATGGTTACTGTTACTCTGACTTGCTGCAATTGGAATAAATGGTGATAATTACTATATGAGAAATTTATTGATAGAAAATAGTGTTACAAAAAGTTTCTGAAGATATTAACATTATGTTGACAGTAATTAGGAAGTTGCATCATCTCATTTAGCTTTCTTGTATGTAAAATTGCTCTGATTGGTGGCTTTATGGCACAGTATAATATGCACGACTTAATCTGTTGCTTAACCTATTGTCATAAATAATACTTCATTGTGCTTTCTCTGTTGTATAGCAGCTGTACTTCAGCAAACTTAGTTGCCTTAACTGCAAAGAGTAGCAATCGAAGACTGCTGTAAATATTTTCTGTGTGCTATGTGAACTGAAGTAAAATTGCCTGGGAATGGTGCATTAACAATGTGTTGTACAGTAGAGTCATATTTCATGTTAATGTATGCTTAAAACTCGTGTCTTCAGACACTTAGACTTTTTTGAAAGAACACTTTTTTTTAGTATAAGGGATATGAAAGATAATATATACGAAGGTAATGAACCTAGAGTGGGGTAAAAATTGTACTTCCAATCAGACAAAACTATTTTCCAATTACCAATACTAGTGTATCACTGTTACAATAACTACGCTGGCCGGGGTGGCCGAGTGGTTCTAGGCGTTACAGTCTGGAACCGCGCAACCGCTACATCGCAAGTTCGAATCCTGCCTCGGGTGTGGATGTGTGTGATGTCCTTAGGGTAGTAAGGTTTAAGTAGTTCTAAGTTCTAGGGGACTGATGACCTTAGAAGTTAAGTCCCATAGTGCTCAGAGCCACTTGAACAATAACTACACTGTCTAATAAAGTGAAATGGTCTGTTTTTTGAAACCCTGTCATTTTCCCCCATTGTAATGTAGAAGTGTGACATCTGGTGCAAAGACACCTACAAACTTTCTCTATAATGGTGCAAAAGTGTGGCTCCTGCGACATCCTTTAGGCTTGGTGATTTGGACAGCAATGCGTCTGCACATTGGCACCAAATTTCAACCCAATTCTGCTCAATGCACCCATAGACAAGTCAGGCAATGGGAAGTTTTTCACACCTTCCATTAACATCTCTCCCTCCTCCCTCCTTACCCCTTCTCTCTCTCTCTCTCTCTCTCTCTCTCTCTCTCTCTCTCTCTCTCTCCCCCTAGCCACGCTTCCCTAGCCACGCTTCCCTAGCCACGCTTCCCTAGCCACGCTTCCCTAGCCACGCTTCCCTAGCCACGCTTCCCTAGCCACGCTTCCCTAGCCACGCTTCCCTAGCCACGCTTCCCTAGCCACGCTTCCCTAGCCACGCTTCCCTAGCCACGCTTCCCTAGCCACGCTTCCCTAGCCACGCTTCCCTAGCCACGCTTCCCTAGCCACGCTTCCCTAGCCACGCTTCCCTAGCCACGCTTCCCTAGCCACGCTTCCCTAGCCACGCTTCCCTAGCCACGCTTCCCTAGCCACGCTTCCCTAGCCACGCTTCCCTAGCCACGCTTCCCTAGCCACGCTTCCCTAGCCACGCTTCCCTAGCCACGCTTCCCTAGCCACGCTTCCCTAGCCACGCTTCCCTAGCCACGCTTCCCTAGCCACGCTTCCCTAGCCACGCTTCCCTAGCCACGCTTCCCTAGCCACGCTTCCCTAGCCACGCTTCCCTAGCCACGCTTCCCTAGCCACGCTTCCCTAGCCACGCTTCCCTAGCCACGCTTCCCTAGCCACGCTTCCCTAGCCACGCTTCCCTAGCCACGCTTCCCTAGCCACGCTTCCCTAGCCACGCTTCCCTAGCCACGCTTCCCTAGCCACGCTTCCCTAGCCACGCTTCCCTAGCCACGCTTCCCTAGCCACGCTTCCCTAGCCACGCTTCCCTAGCCACGCTTCCCTAGCCACGCTTCCCTAGCCACGCTTCCCTAGCCACGCTTCCCTAGCCACGCTTCCCTAGCCACGCTTCCCTAGCCACGCTTCCCTAGCCACGCTTCCCTAGCCACGCTTCCCTAGCCACGCTTCCCTAGCCACGCTTCCCTAGCCACGCTTCCCTAGCCACGCTTCCCTAGCCACGCTTCCCTAGCCACGCTTCCCTAGCCACGCTTCCCTAGCCACGCTTCCCTAGCCACGCTTCCCTAGCCACGCTTCCCTAGCCACGCTTCCCTAGCCACGCTTCCCTAGCCACGCTTCCCTAGCCACGCTTCCCTAGCCACGCTTCCCTAGCCACGCTTCCCTAGCCACGCTTCCCTAGCCACGCTTCCCTAGCCACGCTTCCCTAGCCACGCTTCCCTAGCCACGCTTCCCTAGCCACGCTTCCCTAGCCACGCTTCCCTAGCCACGCTTCCCTAGCCACGCTTCCCTAGCCACGCTTCCCTAGCCACGCTTCCCTAGCCACGCTTCCCCATTTGAATTCTACATAGTGGGTCCACTCCAAAGAGGCGCAGTCACGTTCCATGTGGTTGCTGGCCCAAGATTTCCTCTTAGAAGGGTTGAAACTTCGAGGGAGTTTCAGCAGTTTCATAGATTACCAAAAGCATTGTCCTGTGGTTCAACGCATTGTAAACTGTTTCCAACAATGAAGTGTGTGGAAATCTGTGTCCTTCATTGGTGCCTTTTTGCACCACATCCTGAGACTTTTCCGTGTTGATTCTAAGCACTGGTGTGTCTGAATATTTTCCTCGGCTACTCATAAAAAACTGTGATTTCAATGCCGGACACTGTGCTTCTGACCTCGTCTGTCAGGAGAAGGGGAGAAGTATCAGTGATAAGGCGGGGAGGGGAGGGGGAGATGAGGAGCTTTGCATCTTGCGACAAATCCACTGTGTTGTGCAGAATTGTGGTGAAATTTAGTGCCAGGGACACTTTTATTTGTAAGTGTCGTCAACAAACTGTTCAAATCCTTGCTGAGCTGGAGGATGATGATGAAGGGTGCCATATTTTGGCGTCATTATTACAGGAGGATGTCTTGGATATTTTTTAGCCAAATTTTAGATATTTTTTAGCCAAATTTCAAACTTCTGCAACACAGTTTTTGTGTGCAGTGTATGAGGTTATTATAAATAATTGAAGTGATTTCACAGATTTCCTTTGCAATATTGTTTGACTTATGGATACAGGGCATTGCACACACGTAGAAAACCTCTCACCTCTTTCGGTATTAGAAGTGCTCCCCGGTGCAACCCCACTTCCCCTACTGATCCTACAGATGTCAATACTATATATATGTCTTCCCACATGCACAGCATATTCAATGGAATTGGCAGTTGGTGGAAATTTTGAAGTGTTTTTGAAGTGTCATTGTAATGCTCCGGCAGACTGATGTAAATTTATTTCAAGCACAACATCGCTTTATTCGTGCCTGTCACCATCTTGTCTAACTCCTCCCTGCTGTGCTCTTGTGGCAGGAATCTGATGTGCAGCTGCAACGGTACAAAACTTTAACAAATTTACTGTTAATTATGTAGGACAAAATTGAAAAATGTACTATTATACTTGATTTAAAAGAGGAATATGCAGATACATTCTTTGAATTTAGTGCAAGACCACTTCATCACAGTGGGTAGTAACACTTTAACAGTAGATAAGTAAAATCTTCTTCATTTTCAGTCAGCAAATGATAGTGAGACATGTAAGATTAGATTTTACCGACTGTATGGAATAGTTGACCTAATAAAATGACCTGTAGGAACTTTTATTGCATAAGTGTATTTGCATGTAATGAAAAATGTTCAGAGGAACCGGTGTTGAAATTTAATTATATTCACAGTTCGAGTGAAGTGTGGCTACGGAGAGCTTCGACTGCGACCCGGCTGCCAGCACCTTCACCTACCGTCGCAAGGTTACCGAAGCGTGGAACAGCTGCCACAGTGCAGTCAAACTCTGCCCAGCTCCCAGTTCATAGCCACACACCGTCCTCTGGCATCCCAACGAGAAGGCCTCAGCAGCTTCCTGTCGTGACTACAAAGACTAGCTGACAAAGAGCACAGTAAAAACCTTCTACAAATGTGCAATATTTTTCAAAGGTGCGCTATTGACCCTCTCCACCTCCTTGAAATGTGACTCCCCCATTCTAGAAATCCCCTGCCCACTGCAGCCCTACTTTGCACTTCAGGAGATAAATCATTTTAATCCAGTTTTCTGTTTAGAACAAGCAGATGTCAAAAAAATTATAGTTTCTCTATTCTCTACCCTACTCAATCCACTAAGAACAAAGAGTACACAGATATTTACCTGATATTATGCAACCAGTATGATCTGTTTTTAATTACCGAAAGACTCTAGTAGGCTTACTGAAAGAGTTTTGTAACTTTTGGGAATACTTCTTAAATATTTGATGACTCTAATGCCACTGACAGTCGTATCGTATGTCTGTTGTTGCCACACAAAAGTAATTTTGTTTGCATATTTGGTTACACTCTTCAGAGTCATACCAGGTTTGTTTCTATCAGGTTGTAATACTTGTGTGAAACGTTTAGGAGACTGAAGCTGTAACGAATAGTGGAATACATATAAGCAGCTAAGTTAGTTGATCTCAGAGTTGTGAAGTCTGTGTAACTGCAGATGTCT
Organism: Schistocerca piceifrons; assembly: GCF_021461385.2. NCBI lineage: Eukaryota > Metazoa > Arthropoda > Insecta > Orthoptera > Acrididae > Schistocerca > Schistocerca piceifrons. The sequence goes on from NC_060138.1 coordinate 853,351,497, forward strand.
TTCATTGTAGCTGTGTTTGGGGTGGGTGAGGTGAGGTGGGTGGGTGAGAGATAGAGAGATAGAGAGATAGAGAGAGAGAGAGAGAGAGAGAGAGAGAATGAATATGGATGTAACACATTTCCTTTCTTTTATCAATAAAATTGATTGAAGAACAAAAAATGTCACCTAGAGAGTCTGTGCAATGTCACCCATTCATCTGAATTACTTACGTAGTACCAGTAGGAACTGTGGGCCTTCTAGGTCTATTCAACCAGTAAAAGTGTAATAGATACACTGTCATTCTGACTGTTTTAATATATTAAAAGAAACTTTGTGTGTTGTTTCTGTGCGTGTAGTATACAGTACAGTCATATTGGTGCTTTCAGTTTTCAGTGCAGTTTGTTTGTGTCCCAACTTTACACAGTGTTCAACTGTACATATTAGAAAAAAACGGTGTTCTTTCCAGCTGCTGAGACATTCTGCACCCAATGTGTGGCCTTCATGTTCTTAAAGACAGTCAAACATTAACTTGATATCTAATGATTCTTGTCTGATGAAAACATTAGGTGTGCAGATTACCTGTATAACAGATCATTTTGAACTGATTAACAAGTAATAAGAAAACTCATACTAAAACACTTGTATCAATAAAACTAGACTTGTTACTCACTTGCGAGAGCATACTGAAAGGAACAGATATTCTAGGATGCTGTTGATAAATCCTCTTATTTCATAGCTTACACAACTACTTTTATAGGAAAGCTCCCACATGTCCATGAGAGACAAATTGCTTTGGTGGTATAACTCTGTTGCTTTAAAAAAGTTGTATAGTCTGGCAGGAAATGGAGGAATGTCAACACTGTGCAACTGAATACCAAATTCTTCCACGACATCCTGTTTTACAAATCAGTTCATCATTGAGAATCAAAATGTAAGTTGATGTTTATTACATTTTCGTTTTCACTCTACTGTTGCCTAAAGAAACTTGCAGTTTCTGAACATTATATGAAAGATTTTAAATATTCAGGCCTTTTATGGATCAGTTTCATATAATGAAGTTCTGTAGATAGTAAAATTGAAACTTGTGTGTTGTGTATAATTATTAAGGGTTAATGGTTCACAAGTAAACAAATACATAAACATGAAATAAGCTGACTGTATCCCACATAACAAAGTACCCATTGTACTCATAGATGAAAATGTGTATTTCATATTTATTCTCTGATGAAACTAGACCTAATAAAGTGTAAACTTATTTGTCAAAAGGCAAGAAAGGTACTGAAACACAGTGAGATGTTTGATTTTTGTTTCCATTGACTGTCAGTAACAACACAGCTGAAATGACTCAGATGTAATATATTTTAATATGTAATAAAATGTGTAAACTCAGTAATCATGTCTGCAGGTAGGGGGATAATTTCTTGTATAACTATCTTTCTAGTTGTGCATCTGTATGCATAAGTACTGTGATTACGGCTTTGCAGTATTGTAAATTTACAATCAGAAACATTCCTTAAATGAAAATCTTTTTTTGTCATTGCTTTGTAATAGTGTGTAAATGATCTCATCATTTAGTTATAATGTACTTAAAAAAGCTTCAACATTTGCCTTCCCGCAAATTGTACTTGGAGCACAAATGTAAAAATTGTGAGAGCACAAGATTTGACTGTGTTTTGTAATGGGTGATACACACCAGTATTCAATGAGGAAAGTGATATTAACATACTTCCTGCTGTTGCTAGTGCCAGCAAAATTAAGTAAACAGTATAATTTAAAAATATAGTCTTAAATATCATGTTAGTATCATCTTTCAGTTCGTTAAGTTCAGTATTTCATATTTAAATTCATTCTGGAAAAGCAGTTGACCATTTCAGTGGTGCAGGTTTCATTCTCAATCATAATTTTATTAAAAAAAAAAAAACTAGAGTGGTACCATCCAGTGCAGAAAAGATATCGAATACAAGTCAATGCGTGTGTAAAATTTGTTTTATTGTAAAATAAAATTTTTTGATTATGGCTTGGTTGTTCTCTCTTTCCATGTTTGCTGCAGAGGAATGGAGTTGCACACATGAATGAGCATTTTTTTCTGTGGTAAGATGATTTGGCACTGATGTAATGATCTTTATGGGGATATGTTATAAAAATTAACAGCCTCTGCAGTTAATCAATGTATAACAGTGTTGGAAATTTGACAGTACTACTTTGATATGAGTACATAGCTGCAGAGTGTCTGTATCCAACAATTCAGAAATGTTTCTATGAGGTGGGACTAGCTTTTAAACACGATGATTTCCATTTTAAGTTACTTTCATTATATACCATATTTACCCGATTATAAGATGAGGTTTTTTGCAAATTCATCATTCAAAAACTGCAGGGTCGTCTTATATTCACAGATTACACTATTGCTGCTGAGATAATCATTTTTACATTGTTTAACCAATTATATAGGGGGTAAGTGTTCATTTACTGACGAGTATTGAGGTCATGGGGAGATTTATTATGAAGAATACGGAATGGTAGGGCTGCCCAAATGATACTCGCATTTGAACAGATTCAAGATTTCCCAGTAGTGCCAAAACACTTCATACAGTACTGACATTGCTCGAACAATCACATGCAATTAGTCTCGTGTGGTGTGCTAGTGTAGGGATACGCAAGAAACTACAAACTAGCCACAACAGTCTTTTGCTCTGCTTAAAATTTGACAATGTTGTGAAACACAGGAGAAAAAACACTAAATTCTCTCACCTTGCAAACTGTTGATGTATTGGAACAGCTTTACAATAAAAATACGTATGTGGATAAATAAAAATACATATGTGGATACAATGCATAAACATTAAGGCCGCTTTTTAAGTAAAGGAAACATTCAAAAGGGGATATATTGTCCTATAAAAAACAGTACTTGATTCTTAATTCAGATCAATATTTTACTTGACTATGAGAAACTGTGATGATTTAGTAAGTGGCTTACAAACAAGAAATTTGGTCACTGTTCGTGTATTAGAATATCAGATGAAAATGTTACCAGCTTTTAATCAGCTTCATAACATGATGGCAACATTTAGATGAAAGGAGGTGGAAAATTAATCCAAACAGAAATGTCTGATAAACAAAATCATTCATATTAAATTGACTGTAATTATTGTGAGAAAAAAGTGGCAAGACCTATTGTGGAGATAGTATCAACAGACGTCAGCAGATTGCACAGGACAAGCAAAAGTTCAAGAATTGGACTGAATTGTGAGTGTGATCTTTTATTTATGTATTACCAGCTAATTTTACACATGACTTGCTCTCTGAGAGATATTGCAGTCCTTATGACAGCTGCTAAAGTGCAGTGCTAGGGAAGGGCTGTATGTGGAACAGTGGTACCAACTTGGCTGGGAACTAGTGGGGTGCTGGGAGGGGAGTAGTGAGTGGGCAGAAATTGTCATGTTGCCAGAAATTGTCATGTTGCCAGCCATAGGAATATGTACCACATACTTTCCCTTGTTAGGAACATCTGCCACATTGTAACTGCAGTTTAGATCCATTTGTAGTTAGAACTGAATTAATTGAATTTAACATTGGATGAATACTGCACAATAGTATTCAGTTCTGCAGGAGATGGTAAAGTCTAGATAGGGGTCAGTGCCATACTTGTGTGTCTAGTGCTATAGTGTTGTCACACTCAGTGTGACGTATAATGGGAACAAAAGAGGGTGCATCACCTGCTGATTCTACACAACCAGAGAGAGAGTGGGGGCAGATGATATGTTTGGAATCAAGTGATACTATAACATTCTCATGTCAGTATTGAAGCAAAATTAGATATGTATTTGGATAAAATCATCTGTCTTCTCAGGTCCCATGGCAACCACAATCTCAGAAATCACAAAATATTCAGAAGAAATAGTCAAATATTTGTTACAACAAAGATACAAATTTCACAGCTGTGCCATTAGACAATGATGATTAAAACTAGTGACACCACAGACAAGGTTACTAATCAAGAACAGTAGAAAGAGGGAATGGTCTGCAAATTGAAGTAAACCATTTCTTTTTGTTTATTTTATTTCTCCTTGTTTTATTGAAATGTAGACAATAAATGACATAAATTTAGAAAAGGTATAATGTTAAGTTTTGAGACACACTTTGTCAATAAAACAGTTTGTATTTGTGATTAGTCAGAATTTGTTAAAAACATCTTTTCAAAAGACACTTAAGGAAACATGCTCATCTCGTCAGAGATGTCTTATACTTGGGTAAATATGGTATTCAGATCATTATATCACATGGTATGTAGTTAGATTTTTATGGCTGTTTATCTTCCTCCTCCCTGTACTGCACGAAGGCTGAGTGCTGAACACTGTAAGTCCTTCTAAGTCATTTAAGAATGTTGCTGCTGTTCTTGAACAGTGATTAATAGTTCAAAATAAACATTGTAAGGTAGAGAATGTTGTATCAGATTTAATTACAGCAGCAGCCACCATACAATGTACTAGGTCAACTTACGTGTGCCATATTGAATATTTCCTAATCAATATAGCACACTTAAGTTCACTCTGTACATTGTATGCTATCTGTCCTCTTAATTGAGTCTGATGATATTTGCGAAACACGTCATTAAAAAGTGTGGTCACAAATACCTGTGGCTGTTTTGCTATTATCGTTGTGTTCATAATAGCTATTCCCATACTCCTATCTGGGGGAGAATGTACTGTGAATCTGTTGTCAGTAGGCCCAACTGATCAAAAGAGCTGTCTGCTAGAGGCTCTAGAATGGACATTGCATATACACTTGGGTGTAACACACTTGCTTCCTTGGTGAGATCCATCACAGGGACATGCTGCCGTTCCACATTTCTTGGATGAAAGTGGGACTTTCGCATCCCCAAAATCTGATATTCTCTGTACTGCAAAACTCTGAGCTTAAATGTTTAAAATTATCTGTAGTGTGCCTGCAGTTCTAATTGAGGTTCTTTTCAGTATAAATTCATAAGAACGTAGAAAAGCTAATGAAGTGATATCAACTATAAAGGCTTACTCAGAACAATGAACCGCATAAGGAAATAAAGTATCGATATACTTTCTGACACCATTAGAGGGAGCTTTTGAAGTGGACTTCAGTGATGTAATACAGGTGGAAGTTGATGAAATGGTTAAGAAATTAGTGCCACGGGGTGGGGGAGGGGAGGGGAGGGGAGGGAGGGGAGGGGAGGGGAGGGGAGGGGAGGGGAGGACACGATACAAAGGCCTGTGGTGTTTGGACCCTCCCAGACTGGTGAACTTTTAGTCTGTGGGTATAGGGTAGTATGCATTTTGGACCGTAATTTTAAGCACACTTGTGGGAGTCACTTGAATTTGTTGATGTGCCATGTCAACTGGTTATGTAAATCAGTACCCTTGAGTTCTTGATGCTATGACGTGGCATGGACAATACTTATGACGATGCAGTATTGTGACAATACACCTACAGACATACCAGAATCTTGTTATAATTTTGAGGTGCTTATCTGTGGGTTGTGGTGTGCTGCCATTAGTACAGCTATTTCATTAGCTTCTTCTGTAACATGTTTGCTTCGTTTCTCTTTGCCGGTCTGTACACTGCCAACAGACACAAAGGTGTTCACAACCATGTAAAATAACAAACGAGAGTGGGCTTTCTCTGGAAAATGCTTGGAATACAAGGCAATAGCAGCCTCAGCAGCTCTCCTAAATTCTCCATAAATCAGGATCATATTATTTTTTCTTCTGTGGTTGCAACATTCATCATCCACTTGCACATCTGTCCTCCAAATGGTAAGTAGATGTACAGGCAATAAACACTGTGCAACTATTGCAATGTTTAGAGCCACTATCTGTTCTATATCTGCATGATACGTGAGCTCATTTCACACTGTACTTCCTGTCATAATATGTCGAAGTTCGTTATACAGCCACCGTAGCACATCGAGTAGTCCGCTCTTCTATATATCAGAGGAATATAGCATTGTGAACGGGCTTTCCAATTAGAAGTTATGAAATACTGGCCTGTCCTACCCTCACAGCATGAAGATGGGGTCCCACATGACATTGGATATCATGGGCCATTGAGTAGAATGTCATAAATTACAACTGTGTACCCATATCTGTTCGTCCAATGACAATGCCATCTTTGACAAAATGAAGAAAATGCTTCATGCAAAATGTGTGTAGATTTTGCTGTAGAATTGTAAACTGCAATAAAAGAATGGGGGTTCCCATCAAATATTTCAAAGCTGCCCCCTGCTACCCAAGCATGGGGGGGTTGACGGGTTGAGTTAGGTGTTTCTGGATGTCCACCTTCAAGGCAAATTGGAATTATAACTTTTTTATCCAGTATGTAGTTTTCAAGATATTTCAATGTCTTCAGTTAAAATGAACATTCTGTACAAAGGGGAAATATAGTTAGCAACAATCTTAAAAAATTCTTGAGCGATTTACTTCAGATTTCTACATGGTACTCTAATAAATGTTGTGACAGAAACAGCGTATATTTGCAATTCATTTTTCTTGTTGCAACAAGTTTTGAGTATGAAAGGAGGGCATTTAAACCATTAGAAAAATATTTATCACATATTTATCACATATTTATTCTTTCTCCTTATATATAAATATAAACAAGTATTGTATATACAACTATCTGTGGTTTTGTTTCTTTTCCTTGCAGTTAGTTTTAACTGAAAAGATGAATATTTTATTTATGGCTCTTTGGCTTATGGTTAGAATACTACTGTGGAATCTGAATCATTTGAAACTACGTCATTGTACCCATTCGCAGATGAAAACTATAGTACATGAAATACTATCACTGAAGCTATTATCCTTGCAGATCCCATAGCTAGAGATGTCTTTCATACTCCTTATCCCAACTGATTTACTCTTTCACTAAAAGCAATTTCAATTTCGAAGGTAATAATTATAAACAAGACTCAATGTCAGAGTGAAGTGGGAAAAATAGATGTATACAGAGGGAGGGGGAGGAAATGGATATGGAGAGGACCAACAACCAGATCGTCAGAGAAAGGGGGAGGAGGAGGTGATGGACAGAGAGAGGGGAAGGAATAGGAGATGGATAGAGGGAGGGCGGGATAACAAGGTTACAACATACATGCAATTCAAATACATATTTATCAATTGTGAAGTGTTGCCAGATTCACTAGTCCCTGTGTCTACTGCAGTCACATGCCAAGTGAGTTTACAGTTTTTTCACCTAGGGCCAGCTTTATGACGCAGAGTGAGATATGGTTGTATGCTCAGTAACAATTTTCCATTAATTTCTATGTGACGTGCTGAATGCTGGTAACCATATAGTGTAATAGCAGAAAAAAATGCATTGCCTATGTATATAAATTTGAACTGAAATGTTCATTTGAAACTTGTTAATAATGTAATTGGTTTCAAACGTTTGAACTGTTTTGCAATATCTGCATCCATAATTAAAATTTGTACAAAGTCAGTCAGTCCAAATTTATTTTATGGATTGACTGTCTCAATGGTCAAGCTAAGTAACACTAACTATTGTGGTGATGCTTGTGGTTCTAATGCTGTTTTCATTACTAGGCAATTGGGAAAACCAGGATGGCATGTAATTTCTAATCACCAGATCATGCAACATTGTCCTGCCTGACATCTCAGTCGTCAGCAGTTTGTCATCGTGTGATAGCATGTGAGATATGGGATGTTGAGTTAAATGGTTTGCATGGCACTATACGTAGGGAGTTAGTAATGTTGGATTTCATTTTCTCTCTGCACCACAACAAACTTAACACTATACAAACAACAGTAGTCTATATGTGCTCAAGAGATATTACAGGAAACAGATGCACACTTAAAGCATAAAAAATCAGATTTGTTATAGTTAGATTGATTTGTTGCAATACTGTGGAAACATGGTTTTAGTTAATAATAAAATCTTTTTGTAGCCTGAGCAACTCGACTGCAAGATTCAGCATAAAGTTTGAAAACTGCAATCAGGAAATATCTCATCTTTACCAGTTTATTCCTATTACAACCAACATGATTGTGTTCCACTCACCAGCTACGGTCTGATGCGGGGTAGAGGGTAAGGGAGATATTCTGTTAACACTGAAAATGATTTTCAGATGTAGAAAAAACAGTCTGAAGTAGGTTATGGTTATGTAGATGAAAGGATTCAGTTATGGGGGGGATAAGCAATGTAACAAGTGAAGAAAAGTGTTAAACAGTCAAGGATTTGCTAGAAGCCCTAGAATTTGGAGGGACTTGATGTCCAGAAAACATTGTGGTAGGTAACGGGATTTTTACTAAGGAAAGCATTTAATTTTTATCTCTTTTTTCACAACTTGACCAGTCAACTATCAGAGTGAGTTAGTAGTTAGTGAGAATACTGTTCAATATCAGTAAATGGTATTTATTGCCAGATAAGTAACAAATTAATACATTTGCAAGTGGCTGATAGCATCTTCGACAATGTCAGACAGAGCGTGCTAGCTCCACCAGTGGATCACTCCGGAACCTGAGTGGCACGCCACCCACGGTCGAGGCGACAATGCCGCGGGTTGCCATTGGGAGTGGCACTGGTGTATCTGCTGCCACAGACACCTCAAACTGTGACAGCACGTGTGCAACACCAGCCTTCGCTGACATCAGCCCGAATCGCATTCCTGTAACACAAACACTCTGTAACTAAAAGTATTTCGACATCAATCTCAAACACAGTCATGGTTGTTTGTGGTTCCATCCTCAGTCTAGGGAATCACCACCCTATACATGTATCATTGTGTCCATTCTCTAGGCCATCCATCACACTATCATTTTGATTCATATTGTAGAAAGCATTTTTCATGGGACAATTAGCTGTGCAGATATGAAATAAAATGATCACATATATTTTTATGGATGTTTCTTAGGAATGGTCTCTACAGTGCACAACTTATGATGTGTGCTGGTAAAGGAGCTACATAAAATGACTGATGAGCTGTCTGTATTAAAATTCTTAAGAGATGTGCACTCCAGGTTGTCTTCTGCATCTGTCTAACATGTTCCAGCTCATCCAGTCCTCTCACCTTTTATTCCCATAGCATCTTTGAACCCCACACATAAGATGGAAAACCCAATCTTGGAACACCATATCCTATCCTCTTACCTCCAATACAGCTACCTTCACAGGATCTCTTATGGCTCACTAAGCACATTGTAGCAATCATCCTTTTTATTGTAAATATGATCATTTTCATAGAACATCGCCAAGTCTATTAATTATTGTACAAATACTCTTTCCATGAAGTTATTAAAAATTCACCATGTGGTCTTATTTTAAATCATAAACAAGTGCTTCATGTATACTTTTAAAAAAATGATTACTTTTTTTTTCAATTTGTTGGGACAGGACCATCACAGCCTTCTTTTCACTGGTGTTTCGTGAAGTGTTTGTAAACAAATATATCACAGTTGCAGTATGTATGTTTCGAAACTAGTTTTGGACCGACTGGTTCATTCTGAAGTCTGACATATTGAGGCTGCACTGGCAGTGACCGATCTTAATAACAAACATTACAGTTTTAATACATACTTTACAAAGTAATCATAGATGACTGTTACGATCAACATGTGCCCACTTACAAGGGAACTATCCAGTATGAAATGTCGAAAGATGCCCTGAAATTGTTTTATGCAGGAAGAGTACACCAAAAGAAACACACCATCAAAATTTTAGCTGCTAAGATACATTGCAAGTAATTTTTTTTTTTTTTTTAATGTTGAAATATGCCAAATGCCTTGCTTACCAGGCAGTTGTAGAAATGCACACCCCTGCCTTAGCTGTAACAAACAGTGCATGCTGCATGCACAACACACCGGTCACATGCCATTGGTTGACAGCACATCAGTAAACAGGTAACAGGACACAACATGATCTTAATTCGTAAAGTGTGTTTCAGTTTCCACTAATAGTTTCAATGGTACATTTGTTCACAGTTACTATTCACTTGAAACTGCAACGGATTTAATATCCATAATAATAATAATAATAATAATAATAATTAGTAGTTGCCTTTGCAGTATCACCAAGTGTTAACACTGGGGATAAAACTGAATTAATTTTCTTTTTAACTTCTTCCTATATGCTTGCTCATAGCATCTGCCTGTGTGCAGAACCCAGAGTTCCATAGTGATGTGGAATGCAATTAATGCTTTCAGCCTTGCAGAGAAGTAACATGAAGAACATGATATGCAATTGAAATAACCTGCTTCTCCAGAAGACCTTCACATGCATTATTTGTTAGTTAATTTCATGGCCCGTCATTCCAATGATGTCAACATTTAATTAGAAATCATGGAAACATTAGAACAAACAGGACATATCTTGGACAATTCCATGATCTGTGGTTCAAATGATGATGGTTGTGCTACTTTAAGTCCATAAGAAAAATAGAATACTATAAATTTTTTGGTTAAACGAAGGAGGTAGGATACACTTAAGTCACGTGCAAAGCTGGTTTCGTGTCATATAATCTGAACATGAATCTTATAAATGGAAGAAAGTGTTACATGAAGTACAAAATATGTGGCAGAATAAAACTCACAAAAGTGTGAAAGAAAAGCTATTTGAAAGGCTTGGAACTGTTTGAAAGAGAAGATCGATGGCACTGGGCACTCTGTATCACATGTGCTATGATGATAACAGATTTCCAGGATTACGAAGTTTACCTCAACTAAACATGTAGAGGAGATTCACTAACAGGTGATACGTTAAAATTCATAGCTGTCATGAAGACGAAGCTTCTTGTTATCCCCTAAAAGCTGTGTATTAAGCCAATCAATCAGGTTTTGTGCAAACCGCCCTTTATAATTTTGAGTGAAACAAAGACTAGAGCAGTAGTTCCCAAAGGGGGGGGCAATACGAAATTTTCTTAGGGGTAAAAACTGAACGACTCAATTCTGTTTGTCACAAAACTGAATTATTTTCTAAAGATCATTACTATTATCACAGTTTCGTAAGACCCTAATACTGATTATTTAAGTCCCCAGTAATTACTTTTCTGAGTAGTTAGCATTAATACGATGGAAGTTACAGGTTCGTCACATAGTCCACCCGCTACACACATATGTTGTGCTTTGTCCTGTAGATTGCTGATCATACATGTGAGATATATACACAAGAAACACTAAATATCTCAAGAAAATGGGGGAGAGGACGAGTCACTCTCTCACAGTTCTCCATATTCAAGGGTGCAATATAATGTTGATTTTATACCCTAGACATTATTTTTGTGAGACAACGGGATGTCATCAGCATGAGCAGGCATTGATGAGTGTGTGTACGTTGTTAATGCATGTGGGATCTTTATGGTGGCTCTCCTTCGAATAGTATCTTCTGGATTTGAGAACAACCAAGCAGTTTGGTTATTTAACAGTACATCTTGCAGTGGATGTATGGGGCTTGAAAGCCATATGCAGCTATTAGGGACAAGAACATCTCAAAAGCACTTACCGGGTATAGAATGATGGGCCCAAGAATATCTTGCACCGGTGTGCACACAATTCATTCAGTCGAAGAGGCAGAAAAACTGCCCACCTGTTTGGTGCCTCTTACCACAGCAGGAGCAGAGATGAGAGGGAAATCTAGGTCGCCTGGCCAATGCATTACAACAATGTTGTAAACACCCTTTGTGAGCAGGGATGGTGGCCATAAAAATTCACTAGTTTCCATGTTCATTGAATCCTCAGGCGTTCAAAACAATTTTAGAAGGAACGCAACTTTGATGGTGGCTCTGAAATGACCTATGTTGGGACACAAATGTACTTCGCTTAGTTTAGCCGGAACCCCTGGTCAAGCACGCAGTAATGCTTGGACCGTCCAGATAATGATCTCCATTAATTTTAAAGCTAAACAGAAATTCAAAACACGCTGCTGTGGGGAAAAAAACAAGACGGGACCAAGACATCCCCTCTCTGCATAGGAATTTGCGAGTCAGGGATTGGCTACTTCTTATGAAAAGAGGATTAGGATTGGGGAGGAGTAGAGCAGACGTGTTAGAGGGGAGACATGGAGCTTGTGGAATCTTGTGACAGGCACAAAACCCTTGAGGGGCAGTTGCAGGAGTGCTTTTGTGGAATTTACTGATGTTTGATGGAAAGTGAGAAGAGGAAGAACAGGGTTTTCTGGCTCGGACTCCAGTCTGCCGAGAATTCTGGTCCTGAGTTTTCATTTGAGTGGGTTGCACTTGAGACACTTCTCCTTGACTGGGGAGCCTGTGGTGAGGACTTAGCTGTACCGACATTTTAGACCTCAGTCATCTCGGACAACTCGCTGTGTCGAGGGCAATCTTATTTGCTGCAGGTCTGCCATCTTAACATTTGATCTCATTGTGTGCACTGCCGTACTGGTCCATGGTATGACCGGCAAACGGAAGTGTCACGTGTTGGAATCTGTCAAGATTTCAGAGTTCAACTAGAGTAATTGCGTTCCGTCTAACAGATCACCAGACGTGATTTTTGCGTGTTTTGCGTCCACAATGGCGATTACCGGCGCCGCAAATCACTGTTCTGCAGACACTTTAATCACGACCGTCACCTGAGACAGCGCCACACATCGAGGAAAGGGGTATTGTATCGCTGCTCCAGCTTGTAGGGCAAACAGGATCACAGTCTTGCCACTTGTTCTCACCTGCACCAACATAGCATATCTTCTGTGTAGAATAGATCCATCAACATTTATTCAGTGTTAGATAATTTCAGATGCATTATCCAAGGTTTGAGCCAGAGTAAATAGTTCAATCAGGAAAACCTAAGTCTTTTCTAACCAGCCGCCACCTAGAGAAGTGTGAGCTGTTTGTCGCATATTCGTACTGCAATCAGTTCATGTTTATTTGTCATCACACTTGACATGTATTTTTCGTCCTATTTGTAATCAACAAACTTGTGCCATAACTTTTATAAAGGATCAATCCTGTGTTTATATATTAATCATCCATCAACAAGTGACTAAAATAAGGACAGGGCCACCATTTCATTAGTATCATTTCAGCACTCAAGTTCATTTAGATTCTGATAAATGTGATAACCTCTAATGCAGGCTACCAACAACAAACCCAGTCAAAGGGCAAAATCAGTCTAGCAGACGCGTGGGCCAGGTAGTCAAGTGGAAGGTTTACTGGTTAAAGCCATTGCTTTCAGGGCGTAAACTCGTAGTCGCCCGTCGCCTTCCAAAACTTGCCGCAAGTCCAGTGCAGTCGTGCAAATGTCTTCTCCAAGTTACAGATAGTAACTGCAATAATCCAGAAATTACTTTGAAACATAAATGAATTACCTGACAGCACAACACAGCAATCACTACATAAGGGCAACTATAATTCTGTAACTATTATTATTATTGTTATTATTATTATTATTATTATTATTATTATTATTATTGCTACTACTACTAATGGTTTTGGTAAGACACAAAGCATTTACAGCCTGTAGTCTTCCATGCAATTTCAGACGTAAGTAGTGCAATCAAGTGATTTACGAACAGTACGTATGGTGTTGCAGTGTGCAGATCAAGCAAATGCCGCAATGGAGAGGAGTAACGGGGGGAAGTATGTTTTGTAACAAGTGCCTACCATCACGGTGGATAGTTATCTTCCTTTTTTGAGGAGGAGTTGTGAGTAGCATTTTCGATGCAGCACAAATTCCTTCACCATTTTACACACACACACACACACACACACACACACACACACACACAAACGTCAATGTCATTCATCTTTCATCATTTAAAAAATAGAAGTATTCCAAGCCAGGTCTTTCATTCTACAGTTTAGTTAGGCGGTGAAGTTGCTGATAGTGTGGGGAATTGCACTTAGGGTAATGGTGTAAGAAAAGTTGGGAACCACTGAAAGAGTCACTTCTGCAGTTTATGAATGCTATGACACATTCGTTCACAACAATACCAGTTTCCACAGCTTTATCTCCGTCTTCAGGAACATCGAGGTAAATTAAGACAATTTTTTTTTTTTAAAGTTACTGTTTATTTGCAGAAGTCTTGTAAGCGATGCAGGAAAACCTGGAATAATGCGAGGGAATAATTTCCGGGGTTACATCCGAAACATCTTACCACTTTCAGAGAATAATTCGTTGGGCTCTTGGTCTGCTCACACCGACACCTATGTTTTTAGAAGGACGACGAGAGGACTGTTAATATAATTCTCATTGTACCCGGAACTAATCTGTGATTTAGCCTCTTGATAAAAAAAAAAACAGTGTAAAGCGATGTTCAGAATAGCCGGACAACACTATTGTTAAACTTCAGTCATTTCTGTATTGTCGGTTTGCATCACCACATTTTACGAATTTGGCAAAGTATGCTTGGTACGCAACACAGTATTCAGAACAATGGCCACGACCATTTCTTACTCTATTCTAGTCCTTTCTAAATAAAACTAGTTATTACTGCGGAGAGTGTGAAAGCATTAATTTTTCTTTTGTGCCAAGTCTAAGGAAAATGCATGTTTTCGTCATCCAATAGACATTTCGCATTTTTGTGACGACTACAGGGAATAAACGGGGAACTGTTTCACGTTTAGAGAAATATATCTGTATATTGTTCAGAAACTATAATAAGAATTCTGTTACAGGAATTATTCTAAAATATTTAATTTCAATAAATTAAAGTCCCGACTGATGGAAGTCTCCTGTATTGTGACATCGTACACCACTTCGATTTTCTTCTCCCTGCTAGTCACGTCTGTCAAACCGATAAAAATAATTTATCTCGGGAAAGAATAGACGTATCAAGTTGGAATTTATGTCACATACTAACGACTACAGCCCCCGTCGGTGTAAAAACTTGAAGCTTCTAAGTCACTGCAATCAAAAGATATAAAGATACGGCCATTTATGTCACATATTTTGACACTCTCAAACTCACTCATAAAAACCTGTACGTTGACCTAGAATCATGAAATTCGGAAGGAAGGAAGATTTCACAGAACAAGCACAGGAACAGATCTGAGAATTGTTAAGCTCTAATTATGTCACACGACAAAAATAATTTTTTAGTCATTCGCGGAAGTCTAGGGAATTCCTGTGTCCGATATCTTGCCAGTATCGGCACCAATAACAGGTAAAAATAGTAGATTCTCGATATAGGGATGGATGAACTATGTATATTCAAAATGTGTGGAACTCTCGGTGCGCTACTCCTACTCACACTTATCCGGAATTTTTTCCTAATATTAAACCGATGCAAAATTTTAAATGTTTTTTTTGTCTCAAGAGTGATTATTTGTTGCTGCCAGCTCGTCCGCACTGCGAACAGTTCAAAAAACAATAATGAAAAAATCTCCAACGTAAAACGCCCTTGAAGATGGCTGCCTGGTTGTCAGCCGAAATATCGCGGCATGACGTCAACGTCACCTGGCAGCAATATTTAAACCTCACGGAACACGAAAAAATTGTATCATTGCTCTCAATTTTGTTAGTGATATTTCGGAAAGCAATAATAGTTGGGTTTTAGGCTCGGTGTAACATTATTTCAGAACAGGAAAAAAGTGTGAAAAATTCAGCTCTGAGGTCGAAGGTAGCTGTCTTGGAAACTGTCCAACTCTACATTCTGTAGATGTTGGATGCGACCATTGACTGTGCAATACGCAAAAGCCGTGTGACACTTTAATTTGAAATGTTCATTGGTCTGCAAGACAAGTGTTTTCCAGTGTTGTGTCTGCAACACTTCAAAGAACCCTGCTCCATATGGGGCTCCGGAACAGATTTATAGTGTCTGTATGGTATCATACTGAAACTACGTGACTGACGAATAGCGACAAGTACCCGTTTTCGAGGACTCACATTTTTCGCTGAGTATCCAGAGAGGAATGTCGCCTTCTACGGAGCTGTTAGCGTATGGAGGCCAAGTAGTGGGCGACCTTTACCGCTAATCTGACAATTTAGAAAGAAATGGAGACATTAGCGGTATCATGTCCACGTAGTGAAGCCATCACTCATGAAGTCGCACGTCGCACTGGCCTTCCACACGCTACTGTTTGGAGAGCACTAAGGCGTAGTCTCCAGTGCTATATCAGTGCAAAATCTAGCATCATCATGAACTGTTACCTACTTATTTTTTGATGCAGAGAGCATTTGCGGTGTGGGCACTTCAAAAAATGGGGAAGATGACGACTGATGGTCTAATGCGTTGTGGACCAATGCAAAGAGCACCCATATGATAGTTTGTAGGGGCGGGGGAGGGGGAGGGGTGGTGGTGGTTCAAATGGCTCTGAGCACTATGGGACAACTTCTGAGGTCATCAGTCCCCTAGAACTTAGAACTACTTAAACCTAACTAACCTAAGGACATCACACACATCCATGCCCGAGGCAGGATTCGAACCTGCGACCGTAGCAGTAGTGCGGCTCCAGACTAGCGCCTAGAACCGCTCGGCCACCCCGCCGGCCGGCGGGGGTGCGGGGCTGGGGGGTGGGTGCATGAAGTGTTTTTAATATTCTGGAAAATGAATGGTGACTTGCAAGTAGCCATAAAGAAGTTGCAGTTCCGACTTTATTAAAAACGTGCGTAATACTACCTTTTAAATCATTTTATTGAAAGGAAAAAAAACGGACCAAACTATATTTTTTCCTTACTCTGAGAGCCAAGGGGAGGGGGGTGGCCGACGAAGCCGATTTCGGGGGCCATGGCCTCCCCTTGCCCCCTGATAGGGTCCCCCTTGGACCGACAAAGCCAGTTTCATGCTTCGAGGGTCTGTCAACATCCACAACTGCATGGCGTGAAAATCATGGTGTGTTGTGGATTTACCACATCTATCGTGATCGGACCCCTTTTCTTTGAGGAAATGTAGGGTGCTGCTTTTCAAACTGTCAGCGTGACTGGTGCGAGGTACGTCGATATGTTACAAAATCGAGTCCTTTCTAACCTGGCAGATAAGCACTTGCTGGAAGGTACAACTTTTATGCAAGATGGTGCTCCACTCCATATTGCTACACGTGTGAAAGATCTCTTGGGCACATCGTTTGGTAAGGATCGCATGATGAGCCGTCAATTCTGTCATGATTGGCCTTCTAGGTCCCCATGAAGTCGCAGCTCTAGGGATGCTGAAAGACAACATCCGACGGCAGTTACTCACCATACCTACTGATATGCTGTACAGTGCTATTCAGAGTATCGTCCCTCGACTACAGGTATTGTTGATAGGTGACGGCCGACATACTGATCGTTGTTATGAAGAACATCGTCTTTGCTAAAAATCAATTGTTATGCTTATTAGTGCTTTTGTATGATATGAAGCACTACCTGCTGGTCATTTTGTGCATCATTTTTGGTTTCAAAAAATCTCGTGTCATTTCAAGGACGTGTGCTAATTTTTACCTCTCTACCTACATTATTCCGTGAAGTATTGAATTTTCAAATGTTGATTAACTTTTGGGTCATTCTGTGTATTCATAACAGATAACTGTATCAACTTCTCTCTTTCAAATGGAGCTGTAGTAATTTCTGCTGCTAGTGTCTTAGGTATTAAAAAAGAATAATTCAGTGGCGTTTCACGCTTCAGAGTCCAATTACTAGTTTCGGAGTGATTAGAATATTTGTAACTTCAGATTTATCTATTTCAAACATGAAATAGATTGTTGTTTTATACAAATATTCGCGACCTCATACCCGAACAAGGAAATAAGTGACGTTGGATAACGAGGAAATAATGTTGCACTGCTGGGATACCTGTATGAAAAAGATAACAAATGAAATACAGATTTCATTGTCTCTGTATCGTTCACGTGTGTCGAGTGCTGGCTATTTTGAAAAAAAAAAAAAAAAAGGCTCTGACAAAACAAGAAAGATTAAATATACGATGGTTGTTCAATTATAAATTCAACACATTTTTTTCTCGGTCAGTTTCGGAATTTGTCACGGGAGGTCGTGCAAAATTTTCGGTTCAGTCCCTATCGTTTCATGAAGTTCCGATGGGTGACGTAGCCTTCAAAATTACATCTGTGACGGAGGTGCGGTCCAAGCAGAGAGCTGTCACTGAGTTTCTTTTGGCAGAGAGCCAGAGCATCGCAGATATTCATAGACATAGGTATGTCTATGGAGACCTGGCAGTGAACAAAAGCTCGGTGAGTCGTTGGGCGAAGCATCTGTCATTATCAGAACAAAGTCGCACAGTTTTGTCCGATCGTACACGTGCCGACCTCCCGCACACAGCTGTGACTCCCGTCATGTTGTAACGTGCGGACACTCTCATTCGAGGTGATTGACGGGTCTCAATCAAACATCTCGCTGCTCAACTAGATGTGTCTACTCGTAGTGTTGACACACCAGTAAGGATACTCAAAGGTGTGTGCCCGCTGGTTTCCTCGCTGCCTAACAGAAGACCGTAAACAGCAACGAAGGAATATCTGTATGGAATTGCTTTCGCGTTAAGAGGCTGATCGTAACAGTTTTTGTCGTGACAGGCGATGAAAAATGGTTCATCACTTCGAACCACAAACAAAACAGCAATTGATGGAGTGGCGACACGCCACGTCTCCTCCGAAGGAAAAAAAAATCAAACCCCATTCTCAGCCAGTAAAGTCCTAGCGACGGTCTTCTGGGACTCTGAAGTGGTAATTCTGTTTGATGTCTTCCCTCACAGTGCAAGGATCGACTCCGAAGCATACTGTGCTACCCTCAGGAAATAGAAAATAAAAAAAGAACCGACTTAAGCGTGTTCGTCACCACAGAAATGTAAAAGAAGTTCTCCTTCTCTGTGACACCGCAAGGCCTCACATAAGTCTGCGCGCCCGACAGGAGTTCACAAAACTTCATTGGACTGTTCTTCCTACAGCCCGGATCTTGCACCTTCCGGCTTCCATCTGTTTGGCCCAATGATGGGTGCACTCCGCGGGAAGCAGTACATGGGGAGGTTATTGATGCAGCAAGACCTTGGCTCCAACGTCGACTAGTAGAGTGGTAATATTTAGGCATAGGAGTCCTCCCAGTAAGGTGGCGTAAGGTCGTCGCATTGAACGGAGATTATGTTGAAAAACTGGGTTTTGTAACCAGAAGAGTGGGGCGTAATAAGATACGAGGGGCATTTGAAAAATCTGTGAAAAAATAAAAACTACTTACGTGTTTGGGGTAAACGTTTTCTATTTTTCGACATAGTCTCCTATTAGACTTATGTACTTTGTCCAACGTTGTTCTAATTTGCTGATCCCTTCCGAATAATAGGAATTGTCCAAGTCTGCAAAATAGCTATTAGTTGCTGCAGTCACCTCCTCGTTTGAATAAAATCTTTGTCCCGCCAGCCATTTCTTCAAATTGGGGAACAAATAGTAGTCCGAGGGAGCCTAGTCTGGAGAATAGAGGGGATGTGAAACGAGTTGGAATCCTATTTCCATTAATTTTGTGACCAAAACTGCTGAGGTGTGTGCTGGTGCACTGTCGTGACGGAAAAGGACTTTTTTGCGCTCTAATCGCCGGTGTTTTTCTTGCAGCTCGTTTTTCAAACGATCCAATAACGATGAATAATATGCACTTGTAATAGTTTTACCCTTTTCCAGATAGTCGAAGAGGATTATCCCTTGCGAATCCCAAAAGACAGTCGCCATAACCTTCCCGGCCGAAGGACTGGTCTTCGCCTTTTTTTGTGCAGATTCTCCCTTGGTAACCCATTGTTTAGATTGTTCTTTGGTCTCAGGAGTATAGTAATGTATCCAGGGTTCATCTACAGTGACGAAACGACGCTTAAAGTCCTGCAGATTCTTCCTGAACAGCTGCAAACCATCCTTGCAACCCACCTTTTGGATCCATCACCGTATCATGGATCTTCTCAATGATTTCTGGAGTCGTAACCTGCACAGGGCGTCCAGAACTTTCAGCATCGCTTGTGCCCATATGGCCACTCCGGAAATTTTGAAACCTCTTATAAAATGTTCTAATCGAAGGTTGAGAATCACCGTAATTTTTATCAAGCTTCTCTTTAGTCTCCTGAGGCGTTTTTCCTTTCATAAAGCAATGTTTTATATAGACACCTTCCCTTGCTGTATGCTTCAATAAGCATGCTTATACTTTTTTTGTTTAATTCCGTTTGTACAGTATGGAGCTATCATTAGATAGCAGACAAATATACAGATTTTCTCAACGGAAGTACAAAAAATATAATTATCACTTGTTTAATTAATGTATCTATACAAAGAAATCATTCACTGAAAATTATGTAGAACATCTCGCACAATAGCCAAAAGGATTCAGAAGCTCACGTATTTCTCTGCGCGGATCCACGGCAGAATATTGTTGTTGTTGTCGTTGTGGTCTTCAGTTGAGAGACTGGTTTGATGCAGCTCTCAAATGGCTCCGAGCACTATGCAACTTAACTTCTGAGGTCATCATTCGCCTAGAACTTAGAACTAATTAAACCTAACTAACCTAGGGACATCACACACATCCATGCTCAAGGCAGGATTCGAACCTGCGACCGGAGCGGTCGCTCGGCTCCAGACTGTAGCACCTAGAACCGCACGGTCACTCCGGCCGGCGATGCAGCTCTCCATGCTAACCTATCCTGTGCAAGCTTCTTCACCTCCAAGTACCTACTGCAACCTACATCCTTCTGAATCTGCTTAGTGTATTCATCTCTCGGTCTCCCTCTACGATTTTTACCCTCCACGCTGCCCTCCAATACTAAATTGGTGATCCCTTGATGCCTCAGAACATTTCCTACCAACAGATCTCTTCTTCTAGTCAAGTTGTGCCACAAATTCCTCTTTTTCCCAATTCTATTCAGTACCTCCTCATTAGTTATCTGATATATCCATCTAATCTTCAGCATTCTTCTGTAGCATCACATTTCGAAAGCCTCTATTCTCTTCTTTTCTAAACCATTTATTGTCCATGTTTCACTTCCATACTTGGCTACACTCCATACAAATACTTTCAGGAGACGTCCCGACACTTAAACCTATACTCGATGTTAACAAACCTCTCTTCTTCAGAAACGCTTTCCTTGCCATTGTAAGTTTTTATTTCTTCTCCATGGATTTTAATTCCTACTCCAAATTTTTCTTTTGTTTCCTTTACTTCTTGCTCAATTTACAGATTGAATAACATCGGGGATAGGCTACAACCATGTCTCACTCCCTTCCCAACCACTGCTTCCCTTTCATGCCCCTCCACCCTTATAACTGCCATCTGGTTTCTGTAGAAATTGTAAATAGCCTTTCGCTCCCCGTATTTTACCCCTGCCACCTTTAGAATTTGAAAGAGAGTATTCCAGTCAACATCGTCAAAAGCTTTCTCTAAAGTCAACAAGTGCTAGAAACGTAGGTTTGCCTTTCCTTAATCTATCTTCTAAGATAAGTCGCAGGGTCAGTATTGCCTCACGTGTTCCAACATGTCTACGGAATCCAAACTGATCTTCCCCAAGGTCGGCTTCTACCAGTTTTTCCATTCGTTTGTAAAGAATCCGCGTTAGTATTTTGCAGCTGTGACTTATTAAACTGATAGTTCGGTAATTTTCACACCTGTCAACACCTGCTTTCTTTGGGTTAGGAATTATTATATTCTTCTTGAAGTCTGAGAGTATTTCGCCTGTCTCATACATCTTACGGGTGTAGTTTCTCCTTGCTTTCAGCCGTTCGCAGTACCATCTCAGCAGGTCGTTAATTTTACAAGGACATATGAGTCAATTATGCAGACTGTTTCCCCTGCAACTACTGAAAAGGCTGCTACCCCTCTTCAGGAACCACACGTTTGTCTGGCCTCTCAACAGATACCCCTCCGTTGTGGTTGCACCTACGGTACGGCTATCTGTATCGCTGAGGCACGCAAGCCTCGCCACCAACGACAAGGTCCATGGTACATGGAGGGAGGCGGCGAATATAACGCTTGCTATTTCTCCCTGGCGGATAAACAGTCTACTAAAATCGCAGCGTCACCCGCTCTGCCGGTAGGTGACAGGCCACACACGACTTCTACGCGTTCGGTGTGTCGTGTAAGACCGGCTTTGCTGCACTGAACATACACATGACTTCTTAAATTAGTGCTGCCAACTACCCTCGAGGTTTTACGATTTGAAATATGCGGATGGGTGTGGTATCAGCGCATTGGGAAACCCGTTCAATACTACACTAATGGCCATTAAGAAATGCAGATGATAAATGGGTTTTCATTGGACAAATATATTATGCTAGAACTGACATGTGATTACATTTTCACGAAATTTGGGTGCATAGATCCTGAGAAATCAGTACCAATGTGCGTTCACCGCCATGTCGCCAAACACGGATGCAACATCATGATGCATCCGAGAAAATGACGTTTTGCCATTCGTGCAACTAGGTTCGTCGTTGAGTACACCATAGCAGGTGCTCGTGTCTCTGATGCAGCGTCAAGGATAACCGTCGAACTGTTCGTGCAGATGGTGGTTGTCTTGCAAACGTCCCCAACTGTTGACTCAGGGATCGAGACGTGGCTCCACGATCCGTTTCAGCCATGCGGATAAGATGCCTGTCATCTCGACTACGAGGCCGTTGGGATCCAGCACGGCGTTCCGTATTTCCCTCCTGAACCCACCGATTCCATATTCTGCTAACAGTCATTGGATCTCGACCAACGCGAGCAGCAATGTAGCGATGCGATAAACCACAATCGCGATAGGCTACAATCCGATCTTTATCAAAGTCGGAAACGTGATGGTACGCATTTCTCTACCTACACGAGGCATCACAACAACGTTTCACCAGGCAACGCCGGTCAACTGCTGTTTGTGTATGAGAAATCGGTTGTAAACTTTCCTCATGTCAGCATATTGTAGGTGTCGCGACCGGCGCCAACCTTGTGTCAATGCTCTGAAAAGCTAATCATTTGCATATCACAGCTTCCTCATCCTGTCGGTTAAATTTCGCGTCTTTAGCGCGTCATCTTCATGGTGTAGCAACGTTAGCAATTTTAATGGCCAGTAGTGTAGCTTGTCGCTAGGAAAGCACTCTACTAGATGTTTCCTCGTTTCTGGATAGGACGTGAAGGCGTTCCCAGCTGGCCTGGACGTTTGTCTGCTTTAACGTTACTGGTGTTTTTTTCTGGGGTAAACTAAAAAATGAAGTCAGTGCACATGTGCTGGCAACCCAAGAGAATTTCAAACATCGCACTGTTGCAGCAAGTGAAATGATGTCAGAGAAACCTTTCTAGTCTGTCCAGAAGTACTTGAAAATGTGTATTGCAGTAGACGGTGGGCATCTCGATAAGTACATGACATAATTGGAACTTGAAGAAAGTGTTTATAACCACATCTTCTGTGATTACCTTTTTGTTGCTGTTCCTAATGTAATTTTGCAATTTAAATGTGTATCTTGACCTTAAACTCATGATGCGAAATTATTATTTAGCTAATTTTATTTCTCAGTTCCCTGTTAATTCATTCAGTTTTTGCACCTTTCCTTTAAAGCTCTGGTAGAAACATGAACAGAAAATTGCCATAGTTAACTGGTGAATCGTACTTAAGAAACCACGCCCTTTGCCTTCCAGTTGGCGTGTCTTCCTTATTCTGCTTTAGTCTGTAGACACTCTGAGCTTTGCTAGACAAGCGGCAGCATCCCATTAGCCTTAAGGGGACAGTTCTGCGAGCTTCCGCATAGGACAGGATTTGGTTTCATATACAAAATAGATTAATCCTATGTTCTACGCATATATATACAATGAAGCGCCAAAGAAATTCGTATAGGCATGCATATTCAAATACAGAGATATGTAAACAGGCAGAATACGGTGCTGCGGTCAGCAAGCCTATATAAGAGAAGTGTCTGGCGCAGTTGCTAAGTCAGTTTGTGGCGTCGCAACTAGTGCGCGATCGCCCATTTGTCTATTAAAAGCTTTACTTCACAATGTATGTAGGCTGCAGTGTAAGCCGGTAGAGTATTATACAGTCAGTAACGGGCGAGTTGTGTCCTGCAGACTGCCTTCACGACCATCTGTTGCAGCTGCGTGTGTGAAAGTAGTGGAGTAGTGCTGGCAGGCCACTTACATTATACGAAACTAAAAATATTAATAACTAATAAAGGAATAACCTGAGGAACGTCATATTTGATGTACAACCTTCTGTTGTGAAAACAAACAATATGTCAAAGTCTGAGATCAAAAATAGTTGTATTTTGGAAGTAAGTAAAATTCCATAAAAAAACGTAATTTTCCGACAGTCAAGAATTTAAATAAATACAGTGATGTAATAGTTCACCTTCAGTGACTATGTACGATGATCTGGTAACACTTTCAGTGTTCATATATAAATTTGGAAAGTTTTTAGTTTCAGAAAACCTCTGTGACTTTTCTATAATAATAATTTCAAGAATTCTAAGTAAATATGTGTATTTGTGGTAGGGTGCGTGTGAATGAGAATGCGTGCTTGAGAGTATGTGGGACGTTCGACATTATTAAAAATCATTCATGTAATTCTCTACAGGAACTGTCAAGTGTTCCAATTCTGTAACGTGGGAACGAATCCACTAGTGGTTCCCCTACTAGTGAATGTCGGATGTCCAAGTATGTATGCTTATGTATAAGACAGCCAGAACATTCGCGACTACATAATAAATTTCCAGATGTAGAGTAAAGCTTATAGTTCATTTTGTTTTGTTTATTTAATTAGAGAGTTTTGTGTTACTTAATTTGATGACGTCAATGAGCCTAGAGAAGTGGTTGGTGCTTGCTAGATTTTGGCGCGAGCCGCGCCCTAGAAGTGAGTTCTCATTGGTCGTAAGTGCTGACAGACAATGAAAAGCGAGACGGTTGGCCGCCTAGCGAGGAGATATAGTTTGAGTGTGGGAGAGTGAAAGGGGAGTCGCGAGCTAGCTTTGATTGGAGGCGGTTATGCTGGATGTGACTTTTCGCATTACGTGTAAGATGAAGTCTTGGGATGTCTTCCGCGTTATGGTCCAGTGTTAATGGTATCTGGTAGTGGCCAGAAACTGTTTATGAACACTTTCGAGTGTTGTGATAATTCGTTCCGACGAAAATCGCGAGTGAACTTTGAATTATAAAGCGTGGCGGTACTGAGTATAATCTTACTGAGTATTTTATGGCGAGCATAAACTTTTACTAAAGACAACACTGAATATCGTGTGCAGAAGAAATTGGCCGATCATTGACTGTGTTACAAGTAATTGGTTTCGGAATTTGGGCCGGCCGGAGTGGCTGAGCGGTTCTACGCGCTACAGTCTGGAGCCGCGCGACCGCTACGATCGCAGGTTCGAATCGTGCCTCGGGTATGGATGTGTGTGATGTCCTTAGGTTAGTTAGTTTTAAGTAGTTCTAAGTTCTAGAGGACTGATGACCTCAGAAGTTAAGTCCCATAGTGCTCAGAGCCATTTGAACCATTTCGGAATTTGGGAAGGTAAAAGTTCCGGCTGTTTTAGGTATGGTGATAACTGTGAGCAGAAACTTTAGTAATTTTCGTAAATGTGGGCTGATGATCTTGCTTAACGGCAATAAAGATCTATTGAAGGTTTAAATTAGAACTTCATGTTTAAAGCACGAGTGACATCCCCTTCCCGAATCATTTCTTTAGGTACATAGAAAATTTTCAGCAAATTTTACTTATAGCGGCCTCCGGCGTGTATCTATGAGGTTACAGTTTCCTCAGCACTGCTTTTCTGTGGTCTCGTAAGTAGCTGCAGTCAGGAGTTTACGGGCGAAGACCTACCGCTGCAAAGAGGTAGGTGAACAAAAATTATAAAAGAAATTGCATTGCAGTAGCAACGTATAATCCATCGCAACTGGTGCAACGCACGCACGCGCGTAAAAAAAAAAAATCCGTCGCAAGTTACTGCTGATACAATGGCAGGTTGTCAAAACTAAGTGCGTTTGAACGTGGTGTTGTACTCGCCGCACGAGCGATGGGACACAGCAACTCCGAGGTAGCGATGAAGTGGGGATTTTCCCGACGACCAGTTCACGAGTCTACCGTGAATATCAGGGATCTGGTAGAACATCAAATCTCCGACATCGCTGCGGCCGGAAAAAGATCCTGCAAAAACGGGACCAACGACGACTGAAGAGATTCGTTCAACGTGACAGAAGTGCAACCGTTCCTAAAATTGCTACATATTTCAATGCTGGGCCATCAACATGTTGGCTGGTCGGACGAGTGTCGTTCCAAATTGTATTGAGCGGATGGATGTGTACGGGTGTGGAGAAAACCTAATTAATCTATGGACGCTGCATGCCAGCAGGGGACTGTTCGAGCTGGTGAAGTTTCTGCAATGGTGTGGGGCCTGTGCAGTTGGAGTGATATTGGACCCGTGATTCATCTAGATACGACTCTGACAAGTGACACATACGTAAGCATCCTGTCTGGTCACCTGCATCCATTCATGTCCTTTGTGCATTCCGACAGACCTGGGCAATTCCAGCAGGACAATGAGACACCCCACACGTCCAGAATTGCAGCAGAGTGGCTCCGGGAACACTCTTAAGAGTTGAAACATTTCTGCTTGTCACCAAACTCCGCAGTCATGAACATTACTGAGCATATCTGGGATGCCTTGCAACGTGCTGTTCAGAAGAGACCGCTTTAGCTCTTAACATGTTAGCACGACCGTGAAAAACGCTTTCCGTAATTCGGCTTTCGTCCTTCGGAAGTTATGTCTCATGTAAGCGTAGCAATTATCTCTGTCATTGTGTACCCTGTCTGCATCCACAGATACATTACTAATCACTCCTTAACAGCTTGCTAAGGGATCGGAAGTTCCAGGTAATCACTGGAAGCAATTTAAGTAAGGGGAGGAAGCTAAACAACGGAGTGCCCCAAGGATCAGTTCTCTAACCATTGCTGTTCAATTTGTATCTATCTGATCTACCTGACACTTCGTCGAGAAAATTCTGCTATACCGATGACCCGGCTCTGACTGTACAACACCAGGAAATGAAGACAACAGAAGAGCTTCTAACTAATGACCTATCTGTATTAAACAATTACTTCAAAGTCTGGAGACTCCAACCCAGTGTGAGTAAAACAGAAGTGTGTTGCTTCCATTTAAATAATCCGTTGGCGAACGTAAAACTGGAAGTAAGTTTCAGAGGCAGAATTCTTCGTCATAATTGGAACCCAAAATATCTTGGTGTCATCTTGGACTGTAGACTATGCTTCAAACAACACCTTCTTAACATGGGTCAGAAGTTGAGGAGTTGAAACAACATTCTCCATAAGCTATGCGGAACTACTTGGGGATCTTCAGCAACTACCCTGCGATCTTCAGCTCTGGGTTGTTGTACTCAAGTGCTGAGTATTGTGCACCTGTTTGGATGAACAGTCATCATACAAGGTTTGTTGACACCCAGCTGGATACGACAATGCGCATAATATCTGGCGCAATCAGATCTACCCCAATTTATTGGCTTCCACTGATAACCCTTGTAATGCCTCCAGATCTACCCAGATGTCCTGCCCTTATGAGGGAATTCCACGAGGTCTCCAGGAATTCTAACCTACCCATGCATACCGACCTACCACTTTTGAATCGTAAGAGACTTCAATCATGCCATCCAACTAAATGCGATGCTGCTGACACGGTTGCTAAGGATTTCAAACCCCTTGAAGAATGGAAATGTCAGTGGGAAGAAGTGACAGATGTGCGCCTGCAAAACATCTCAGGTGCTAAACTTCAAGTGGATTCGACCTACCACGCAAGACCTGGACTACCCTCAACAGAATCCGTAGCAGCCATGGCCAATGCAGGGATGCTCTCTTTAAGTGGAAGAAGCCGCCTAATCCAGCCTGTGACTGCGGGGCTCCATACCAGACTGTTCACCACATTGTCAGTGTGTGCAGGATTCGAGCCTATCACGGTGCTTCCTGCTAGCAACTGCAGATGCAGTGCGCTGGATTGAAGGACTGGATATTCAGTTGTAAAGACAAACTTAAGTTTCTTGTGTGTAAATATGTACATATGTATATCTAATTTAATTTTATGATATGTCTGTATTAGCCATACGCTAAATAAAAAAATCACTCCTGAAGAGCGTAAGCAATATTACATAATACTTTTCGACGGTTTCAAAGCAGAGAAACTTCTTTTGTCTTTATTGTACACTGCCGAAAAAAATCCAACACCATCGAGGACAAGACCATTTTGTTGACAAGTGAGGTGATAGGTAAGTCATCGTAGTAGGAGTATAAGATAAGAAATTCAGACCAAATGAAACACACATGTCACATTAAAGGGTGTCCGAACAGTTGCATCAACACCCAGTGTATCCCTACCCCTCCCCCCCCCCCCCCCTCCCCGCCACTGGCGGAAACACAGGGATGTATTCTTCTCACCTGCAACGACCATAAATATGCCAAATGGCATCCTGTAATAGACTGTCGGAAGCATCTTGCGCCATTTCTTGCAATTCTACAGAAGTTGTTGTAGGCCCTGGAGGACGAGCAAGTTACCGCTTCATGATGTTCAACTGGCGAGAGGTCTGGTGATCTTCCTGGCCAGGGCTGTAGTTTTACATCACAAAGTGCACATTGCGTCGCACAAGCCGTGTATGAACGTGCATTGTCCTACTGGAAAAGTACGTGACCTTGCTGTGGATGAAATAGTAGTAGCACGATGATAACAAGCTGTGAAGTGTAGTGCGCACTGCTTACTTTGTCCTGCAGAAAGACCAGATGTGGCTGCGCGTTGTAAGTGATGGCTCCCAGACCACAAAGCCTGGGACACGACCTGTGTGTCATGGGCGAATGCACTCTGGAATAGGCAGCTCACCTGGAATAGGCCATATGTAGTTGCGTCCATCACTCACAACCAGAACCCACTCTCACCACTGAAGACAACATCGTGCTGCTCCACTCTGCAGTCGACTCTGTCACGACACCGAAGCAGTCGTGCTTGGCGGTGCAGAGGTGTCAATAGTAGCCTGGCCAGACGCGCACGCAGTCTTAGTCCTGCTGCAAGCAGGCTGTTCCCAATGGTCCCGATGGCACAGGATGTGCAACATTTGCCCGTATTTCGTGCCTGGATGATGTTCGGTCAGACGCTGTTGCTCGCACAATGCGTCGGTCTTGACGCGTGTCTGTGCTACGCGGACGTTCAGAACCCGGTCTATAGTTGTAGCAATGTTCCACAAACCACTGTTGAAAGTGGCAACAGACCACCGATACACTGCGTCCAACATGTGCAGCAGTCCGCCGATATTTTCATCGAGCTTGCAACAGGCCCACAATGTAATCCCTTTAAATAGCTGAAGCTATTTAACCGGAGTACGTACTCATCGGTGGGTCATGGCTGTGCCCTAGCATGAATGTTGCAAAAACTCTTCCCTTCTAAATTCACCACAGCTACTGGTTGCAGAGTCAAAACAGAGGGCGCACGCACAGACGTCCTGAGCGCCATCTGATCACTGATGACGATGACAAATAAATCATTTCGGTATGCACGTGTCATACCCTGGTGGCACTCTACAAAGCGTTGCAGTTTTTTCCCCGCAGTGTATTTCAATGCCCCCCGGTAGGACCGGGTGGCAGCAGATAGTCTACAACCCCTCTTCAGCCAAAGTTTACATAAATTGAAGAGAGGTTTTAAAATAGATAAAAACGAATGACAAAAATTAGGTTTAAAACACACACTTGTTGTTGAAAAATATATATGATTTTACTTAAAAGCAGGTGACACTGAGTGATGATTTTAAAAAACACGTTGGAGGATACTATTTAAGATTTTTAATATTTTTTAATTATTTTGCATTACAGTTAGAATATAATCACGGATCATAATGTGAATGATGCTATGATGTAATGGCAATTAAATAAAAAAAGTCGTATGGCACGACTGGCTGGGAGACTCAGAGGGCGACATTCAGCCATCTAATAGAAAAGGTCCTTCCTACCTTTCACGCAGACTGGCTCCTCTCCTTCACGAAGTGTGAGATTTGTGTGTTAAGTGTATCTTGTACGTGTAGGTGACTGTAATGGATGTGGATCAAGTGTGGTGTCATGTTTGCATTGTGTGATGATGAGAGAAGGGACACAGTGATCCCGGCGCCGGTAAATAGCCTACTCCTCTCACTCCTACTGTGGAGAGATTTGGAATGTAATCCAGCACACAGGCGCGAAGTGTGGTGATCAGGAACTTTAGGCCGCCAATCCTCCTCCCCACTGCGGAAAGCAAAGGGTAATTTGCCCATAGTGCTTCACGTATCCGGGCGGTTACCCGCCGAAGTACCTGTCACGCCCGGCGTTGCTTAACGGTGATGATCGGACGGGGAACAGTGTATTCAACGAGTTGAGGCTGTTCGTTGTAATGGTGAAGCTGGTGGTTCATGAAAATGATCACGGTCATGATGGAGGTGGAATGATGAGTGTGACTATGGAGTAGCGATGTGCTCTATAAAAACTGCGGTTCAGTGGTTTCGGTGCACTACATAAATGACGTAGTAAATGGTAGGGTTTCCGGAACTGTTAGTAGAATTGATGAGGAAAGAAACATAAATAAATGTGCAAGAGAGAAAATTGGAATCGACGACCCTTTTTTTTTTTTTTTGCACGTAATTAGGACCACATATCATTCGGTGTTTGTCCGTAGCGTATTTTATGTCCTTACAGAATATGTTACTTTTTATAAGTAATAAAAATTAAAAATTAGTTGATCGCGTAACTCCTGCGCTTTTATGTAACCAAAGCAACTACTTTTGATTTAAGTACAATTTACATACACAAATATATTTTGTACTCAATAGTACGTTCTTCACCAGGATCAAAGACAAGAGGCTCCTGTTATTATTGATAAATGCGAAAGTTGTGAGTGAATAACATACGTTTTGTATAAGTATTGAACCAATGTTTGATATTTTGTTTTGCTTTTTTTTATTGTACATTTTTATTGAGGAAATTGCCTTTTCTGGGGCTATATGATAAATCTGTATTGTTTTATTTTTATTTTTATTTATTTATTTTTTTTTACAACAACATCCCTCTGTTGCATGTTACGCATCACAATTTCCGAATAAAACATGAATTAAACATTGACAATTACAGTTTTTCCATAAATACTGTTCATTCCTAAGTGACAGACTGGAGGGTAACTTTTTCTTTGAGTCATCAGTCTTCTGATTGCTTTGTTGCGGCCCGCCGCAAATTTCTCTCCTGTGCCAACCTTTTCATCTCAGAGTAGCACTTGCATCCTACGTCCTCCATTATTTGCTGGATGTATTCCAATCTTTGCCTTCCTCTACAGTTTTACCCTTCTATAGCTCTCTCTAGTGCCATGTAAATTGTCCCCTGATGCCTTAACCGATGTTCT
Source organism: Schistocerca piceifrons (assembly GCF_021461385.2). Classification (NCBI taxonomy): domain Eukaryota; kingdom Metazoa; phylum Arthropoda; class Insecta; order Orthoptera; family Acrididae; genus Schistocerca; species Schistocerca piceifrons. The sequence continues at coordinate 853,382,716 of NC_060138.1, forward strand.
GTCATCCCGTCTCTTCTTCTTGTCAGTGGTTTCCGTATGTTCATTTCATCGTCGATTCTGCGGAGAACCTCCTCATTCCTTACTTTATCAGCCCACCTAATTTTCGACATTAGTGTGTAGCACAACATCTCAAATGCTTCGATTGTCTTCTGTTCCGGTTTTCCCACAGTCCATGTCTCAGTACCGTATAATGCTATGCTCCAAACGGACATTCTCAGAAATTTATTCCTCAAGTGAAGACCTAGCAGACTTCTCTTGGCCAGGAATGCTTTTTTTGCCAGTGCTAGTCTTTTTTTATGTCCCCCTTGCTATGTTCGTCATGGGTTATTTTGCTGCCTAGGTAGCAGAATTCCTTAACCTCATCTACTTCGTGGTTCCAATTGTTTCTCGCTGTTCTCATTTCTGCTACTTTCCATTACTTTAGTCTTTCTTCGATTTACTTTTAGTTCTCATTCTGTACTCATTAGACTGCTTATTCCATTCAACAATTCTTCTTCACTTCCACCGACGATAGTAATGTCATCAGCAAATCCTATCATTGATATAATTTCCCCCTGAATTTTAATCCGACTCTTGAACCATTCTTTTATTTCCATCATTGCTTCTTTGATGTGTAGATTAAACAGCAGGGACGAAAGACTACATCCCTGTCTTACACCCCATTTAATACGAGCACTTCGTTCTTGGTCTTCCACTTTTATTGTTTCCTCTTGGCTGTTATACCTATTGTATATTATCCGCCTTTCCCTACAGCTTACTCCTATTTTTCTCAGAATTTCAAATATCTTGCACCATTTGACATGTCGAACGCTTTTTCCAGCTCGACAAATCTTATGAACGTGTCTTGACTTTTCTTCAGTTTTGCTTCCATTATCAACCGCAACGTCAGAACTGCTTAGCTGGTGTCTTTATCCTTCCTAAATCCAAACTGATCGTCATCTGTGTGATCCTTAATTTTCTTTTCCATTCTTTCGTATATTATTCTTGACACCAACTTCGATGCATGAACTGTTAAGCCAATTGTGCACTCCTCGGCATTTGCTGTCTTCGGGGTTTCGTGGATGATGACCTTCAGAAAGTCGGATGGTACATCGTATGCCTCATAGCCGGCCGCTGTGGCCGAGCGGTTCTAGGCGCTTCAGTCTGGAACCGCGCTGCTGCTACGGTCTCAGATTCGAATCCTGCCTCGGGCGTGGATGTGTGTGATGTCCTTAGATTAGTTAGGTTTCAGTAGTTCTAAGTTCTAGGCGACTGATGACCTCAGAAGTTAAGTCGCATAGTGCTCAGAGCCACTTGAACCATTTGTTAAGTCCCATAGTGCTTGGAGCCATTTTTGAACCATGTCTCATACATTCCACGTACCAATGTGAATAGATGTTTTATTGCGACTTCCCTCAATGATTTTATAAATTCCAATCGAGTATTATGTATCCCTTCGGCCTGATTTGATCTTAAGTCTTCCAAAACTCTTTTAAATTCTGAATCTGATACTGGATCCCTCATCTCTTCCCTGTCGGCTCCTGTTTCTCCTTCTGTCATGGCATCAGACAAGACTTCCCCCTCATAGAAGCCTTCAATGTATTCTTTCCACCTACCCGCTCTCTCCTCTGGATTTAACGATGGAATTCCCGTTGAACTCTTAATGTTACCGCCCTCGCTCTTAGTTTCACCGAAAGTTGTTTCGACTTTCCTATATGCTAAATCCGTCCTTCCCGCAATAATTTCTTTTTCGATTTCTTTACATTTTTCATGCAGCCATTTTTCCTTAGTTTCCCTGCACTTCTTATTTATTTCGTTCCTAAGAGACTTCAGCTGTACTGGCTACTGGGCTATCCATTATCGCAGTGTCTATAGCCTCAGATAACTTCAAACGTATCTCTTCATTTCTTAGTACTTCCGTGTCCCACTTTTTTGCGCATTGATTCTTCCTGAATAGTCTCTTAAACTTCAGGCTACTCTTCATCATTACTAAATTGTGATCTGAGTCTATATCTGCCCCTGAGTACGCTTCACAATCCAGTATCTGATTTCGAAATCTCTGCCTCAGCATGTTGTAATCTAACTGGAATCTTCCCATATATCCCGGCATTTCCCAAGTGTATCTCCTCCTCTAGCGATTCTTGAACAGAACATTCGCTATTACTAGCTGAAATTTTTTACAGAACTCAATTACTTTTTCTCGCCTCTCATTCCTAGTACCAGGCCCATACTATCCCCTAACACTTTCTTCTACTCCTTTATCTACAACCGCATTCCAACCCCCAATGACTATTAGATTTTCACCTCTCTTTACGTACTGACTTACGCTTTCAGTAGCTTCATATACTTTCTCTGTCTCTTCTTCTTTGGCTTTCGACCTCGACTATCGTTGTTGCTGTTAGTTTGCTGTCGATTCCGATAAGAGCAACCCTATCAATGAACTGTTCACAGTAACACAATATTTACCCTCTCTTCCTATTCATAACGAATCCTACTCCCGTTATACAATTCGCTGCTGCTGTTGGTATTACCCCATTGTCGCCTGACCAGAAATCCCTGTCTTCCTTCCATTTCACTTTACTGACCCCAACTGTATCTAAATTAGTTTTAGCATTTCACTTTTAAAATTTTTTAGCATTCCTACCACGTTCAAATTTCTGACATTCCACACCCAGACTCGAAGAACGCTATCCTTTCGTTGGCAACTAACTGACTAACTAACTTATCCAATATTTTTCTCTTCGTCACCTGCTCCTCGGCAGTCCCCTCGGAATGGGGGGCTATTCCGGAATCTTTTCTCAATGGACAGATCATCACGACACTTTTTCAATTACGGGACAGACGTCTTGCGGATAAACGTTATGTATCTTTAATGCAATGGTTTCCGTTGTCTTCTGCATCTTCATGCCGTCGATCATTGTTGATTCTTCCGCGTTTAGGGGCAGTTTCCCACTCAAAGGACAAGAGAGTGGCTTGGACCTCTGTCCACGCTTCCGCCATCTTTGACAAGGCCGTTGGCTGGCTGAGGGTGGCTTCTTATGCTGGAAGTGTTCAGCCGGCATTGCTGATGATATTGATTCAAAATTTATATGGTGTCGGGATTCGAAACCGGGACCAAGGACGTTTTGATCACTAATCAAAGATGCTAACCCTGGAGCATGGGCGTCAAAGATAACTATGTACAAGACAACTATATAGATCAAAAATGTTCGCGTGGTTACTCAGCCCCTTTATGCAGTATGTTATCAAAAGTATCCGGACCCCCAGAAAAACATACGTTTTTCATATTAGGTGCATTAGCTGCCACCTACTGCCAGGTACTCCATATCAGCGACCCCAGTAGTCATTACACATCGTGAGAGAGCAGAATGGGGTGCTCCGCGGAGCTCATGGACTTTGAACGTGGTCAGGTGATTGGGTGTCACTTGTATCATACGTCTGTACGCGAGATTCCCACACTCCTAAACATCCCTAGGTCCACTGTTTCCGATGTGACAGTGAAGTGGAAACGTGAAGGTACACGTACAGCACAAAAGCGTACAGGCCGACCTCGTCTGTTGACTGACAGAGACCTCCGACACTTGAACTGCATCAGGATCCACTGCAAGTACTATGACAGTTAGGCGGGAGGTGAGGAAACTTGGATTTCATGGTCGAGCGACTGTTCATTTATTTATTTATTTATTGTTCCGTGGGACGACATTAAGGAGAAGTCTCCATGGTCATGGAACGAGTCAATATATGAAATTACAACACGATTGTAGAAACAGATAAAATGAAATATAAGAAACATATTCAGTTGTAGATTGTAGAAACAGATAAAATGAAATATAAGAAACATATTCAGGCGACACGTCTTTAGTTTAAATAAAGAAAATCAAGAATGTAACACTGGAATTTGCTTAATTTTTTAGCTCTTCCAGGAGCTCCTCGACAGAGTAGAAGGAGTGAGCCATGAGGAAACTCTTCAGTTTAGACTTAAAAGCGAAGTAGACCACTTTTCGTGTTGAAATGTCACTTATTTCAGATACTGTTCTAATGGTAAATAAAGCGGCATTTAGTTTCTGAACAAGATCCTGAACATGGGCTTTCCACAACAGCTTACTATCTATCGGTACGCCTAGGAACTTGAACTGTTCCGTCTCACTTATAACATGTCCATTCTGTCTGATTAAAATATCAGTTCTTGTTGAATTGTGAGTTAGAAACTGTAAAAACTGAGTCTTACTGTGATTTAGCATCAAATTATTTTCCACAAGCCACGAACTTATTTCATGAACTACATTATTTGATAATGTTTCAATATTACACACAAGATCCTTCACTACCAAGCTGGTGTCATCAGCAAACAGAAATATTTTTGAATCACCTGTAATACTAGAAGGCATATCATTTATATAAATAAGAAACAGCAGTGGCCACAGCACCGATCCTTGGGGAACGCCCCATTTAACAGTGCCCCATTAGGACTGAACATCATTACCACTCTCAATATTGCGGAGAATTACCTTCTGCTTTCTGTTCTTAAAGTCAGAGGCGAACCAATTGTAAGCTACTCCCCTTACTCCATAATGTTCCAACTTCTGCAGTAATATTTTGTGGTCAACAAAGTCAAAAGCCTTCGTTAAATCAAAGAAAACACCTAACGTTCGCAACCTTTTATTTAATCCGTCCAAAACCTCACAGAGAAAAGAGACTACAGCATTTTCAGTTGTTAAGTCATTTCTAAAACCAAACTGTACATTTGACAGCAAATTATGTGAATTTAAATGCTGCAGTAACCTTGTATATACAACCCTCTCGATAACTTTAGCAAACACCGATGGCATAGAAATAGGTCTATAATTATCAACATTATCCCTGTCTCCCTTTTTATAAAGTGGCTTCACTACCGAGTACTTTAATTGGTCAGGAAACCGACCACTCCTAAAGGAAAAGTTACAGATATGGCTAAGTACTGAGCTAACATACATGGAACAATACTTCAGTATTCTGCTAGATACCCCGTCATATCCATGAGAGTTCTTGGTTTTTAGTGATTTAATTATTAACTCAATCTCCCTCTTGTCAGTATCATGGAGGAGCATTTCAGGTAACAGTCTCGGAACACTTTTTTTTTCTACGAGCGCTATATGATTCCCTGTTGGGACTAGGTTTCTATTTAGTTCACCTGCTATATTCAGAAAGTGATTATTAAATACTGTACATATATGCGACTTATCAGTAACACGGACATTCCCACTACGCACTGATTCTATATCCTCGACCTGTCTCTGCAGACCAGCCACTTCCTTTACGACTGACCATATGGTTTTAATTTTATCCTGAGACTTAGCTATTCTATCTGCATACCACATACTTTTTGCCTTCCTAATAACTTTTTTAAGCACCTTACAATACTGTTTGTAATGGGCTATTGCATTTAGATTGTGGCTGTTTCTAACGTTTTGATATAATTGCCACTTTGTTCTACAAGATATTCTTATACCTTTAGTCAGCCACCCAGGCTGCCTGTTTGTGCTAGTACCCTGTTTTGAAAGTTCTAACGGAAAGCAACTTTCAAAGAGCACGAGAAAAGTCTTGAGGAAAGCATTATATTTATCGTCTACTGTATCAGCACTATAAACATCTTGCCAATCTTGTTCCTTGATAAGGTTTACAAAAGTCTCTACAGCAACTGGATCAGCTTTCCTAAAAAGTTGGTAACTATATTTAACATGTGTTGCAGCACAAAAATCTTTTAGACTTAAAATTTGTACATCATGATCTGAAAGGCCATTCACCATTTTGCTAACAGAATGCCCTTCTAGTAATGACGAATGAACAAAAATATTGTCTATGGTTGTTCTACTGTTCCCTTGCACTCTCGTTGGAAAGAATACGGTTTGCATAAGATTATATGAATTAAGGAGGTCTACCAGCATCCTTTTCCTTGCACAATCACTTATACAATTTATATTGAAGTCACCACATATAACTAACTTTTTGTATTTCCTATAAAGTGAACCAAGAACCTCCTCTAGCTTTAGCAAAAATGTTGTGAAATCGGAGTCTGGGGATCTATAAATAACAACAGTAAGAAATTTAGCTCCACTAAATTTAACCACACCCGCACAACATTCAAACACCTTTTCAGTGCAGTACTTTGAAACATCAATTGACTCAAATGGGATACCGTTTTTCACATACATGGCTACTCCCCCACACCGCAAAGAGCTCCTAGAAAAGCTGCCAGCCAACCTGTATCCTGGTAAAGGAAGCCTCTGAATTATCTCCTTATTTAAGAAGTGTTCAGATATACCAATAATTTCAGAGTCAACATCTATAAGCAGTTCACTAACTTTATCTCTAATGCCTTGTATGTGTTGATGAAATATACTAATTCCCTCATTAATCGGATACGTAAGCTTTGTCGAAAGTGGTTTCTTTGTTAGAGAGACTTCCCTTAAGCAGGAATACCTGTCAGCTGACTTCAATCTAAAAAAGGTACAGCTCTAACACACACAACTACCGGAATTTTCCCATGAGTGATCCCACCACCCCCACCTATGCTGTCACCTATAAGCTTTGCCAACCTCCCCTTTCCATACCTGTTGAGGTGCAGGCCATGTCTAGTGAAACCCGTCCTGCTGATAGACTCCACCGACACCACTGAAATGTGACTCATGCCTTCTGTCATTAGCGCACCCCCAAGTCTCATGTTATTACGCCTGACGGCTGTATTAAGATGAGGCCGATCGTGACGCTGAAACAGTTCCACGGAATGCACATTCGTGTTGCCAGTCTGAGTGGCTATCTTTTCCAGGTCACCATCTATGTCATACTCCCCATCCCTATCAATACTATTACCAGCCCCACCCACAATCACTACCTGATCCTCTTTTGTAAAATCCCTACAATACCCCCCTATGTTAAAAGTCACCTGAGCCAATCCTGCATTAGGGTTCACGATGCTGGTGACCTGGTACTCACTCCCCAAAACTTCCTGCAACTGCTGGCCTACACCTCTACCATGAGAACTACCTAACAGCAGAACCTTCTTCTTTCTCTTAGACTTTGCAACTGTGCTAGCCACCGTAACTGCTGAGGTCTGCTGCATACTTCCTACATCTACAGCTACTAGAGATTCCTCTCCACTAGACTCTGACAGTTGGTAATATCTATTACAAACACCAATAGTAAAACTATCTGAAAATCTCCTTCTCATAGCAGATCTCTTGCCAACAGCCAGCTCCCATTCCCCAACCCCCTTCTCCCTCCTCATCCTATCTAGCTCTTCCTGTGCGTTTTTCAACTGCACCTGAAGGGCACAGATCTTACGCTCCTGCTCCTCTATCAACTTACTCTTGCTACATAACCTGCAGTTCCAGGAGAGGATCTCACCAGAATGCCCACTGGCTTCCTCACTGCATTCCCCCCAGTGAAAATACTTCGAACAAGTCTCACACCGCAATCGACTACTCACGAACCTACGGCAAAGCCCACACTTCTCACTCATGGTAAAATTTTACAGTTATTGAAACAAGAAAACAACTTTATCTAAGTTCCGCTACTACAATAATAAGATGTTAAAAACTGACTACAATAATCACAAACTTGCTCTACAAGGAAAGTAACTACTATTGTTGACAGTATTAATCAACAACAAATGAGAATATAACAAAATACTAACACAGAAAGAAAATCAAACGTCTAATGACTGTAACGAAACTGAAAGCAGTTCATAAGCAACACATCACCCCGGTAAACGCTAAACGACGCCTCGCTTGGCGTAAGGAGCGTAAACATTGAACGATGGAACAGTGGAAAAGCGTTGTGTGGAGTGACGTATCACGGTACTCAGTGTGACGATCCGATGGCAGGGTGTGCGTATGGCGAATACGCGGTGGACGTCATCTGCCAGCGAGTGTAGTGCCGACAGTAAAATTCGGAGGCGGTGGTTTTATGGCGTGGTCGTGTTTTTCACGAAGGGGGCTTGCATCCCTTGTTGTTTCGCGTGGCACTATCACAGCACAGGCCTACATTGATGTTTTAAGCACCTTCTTGCTTCCCACTGCTGAAGTGCAATTGGGGGATGGCGATTGTATCTTTCAGCACGATCGAGCACCTGTTCATAATGCACGGCCTGTGGCGGAGTGGTCACACGACAATAACATCACTGTAATGGACTGGCATGCACAGAGTCCTGACCTGAATCCTACAGAACACCTTTGGGATCTTTTGGGACGCCGACTTCGTGCCAGGCCTCACCGACCGACATCGATACTTCTCCTCAGTGCAGCACTCTGTGAAGAATGGGTTGCCATTCCACAAGAAACCTTCCACCACCTGATGGCTGATGGAACGTAAACCTGCGAGAGTGGAAGCTGTTATCAAGGCTAAGGGTGGACTAACACCATATTGAGTTCCAGCATTACCGATAGAGGGCGCCACGAACTTGTAAGCCAGTTTCATCCAAGTGTCCATCCAAGTGTCCAGATACTTTTGATCACATAGTGTATATCCTCATTCTGTTTCTAGACGGTTCACCAATTCTGGTTTCTAGGGGACTCTAGTAATAAACTGATCGCTATGAGGTAACGCCCTATGTGTATGCAACACACCTAACGTACAGATAACGCGGGTATGACCTTAAGTGACTAATGCTGCCAGGAAAGCTACCATAGTCTACCGTTGCTTGTGGTAGTGTACGACAGCCTACGGTAATTTTACAACTCTACTATGGAGACATGTGCAACCGCAGGTAGCGACTAACAGTGACTGAGGCAGAGGAAGGGGTAGGGAGGGAAATGGAAGGATTGTGCATGGTGGAGAGTTTTGGAAGGAATACCAATGAAACAACTGCACTCATGCTCATAAGTTAAGGACAATGCTGATACATGGTGAAACAACGCTCTGGTGGGCGGTTTGCGGGTTTAAATCACCTCGGGGTATGACCATGCGGTGCACTTGACCTGCGGTCGTCGCACGGTGGCGCTGGCAGCAGTCCACATACACAGAGGTGTGTTGGTGCATGTCAGAGTACGGAGCAGCGAGTAAGTGTGCAGACGTTTTCAGACGTGCTAATGTTGACTGTGTGTTGAAAATGCCTCAAAGAACACACATTGATGACGTTATGAGGGGTAGAATACTAGGGCGACTGGAGGCTGGTCAAATACAGCAGGTCGTAGCACGGGCCCTCTGTGTGCCACAAAGTGTGATCTGAAGATTATGGCAACGATTCCAGCAGACAGGAAACGTGTCCAGGCGCTACAGTACGGGACGTCCACAGTGTACAACACCACAAGAAGACCGATATCTCAACATCAGTGCCCGCAGACAGCAACGGAGTACTGCAAGTAGCCTTGCTCGGGACCTTACCGCAGTTACTCGAACATTTGTCTCCAGACACGCAGTCTACAGACTACTGAGCAGACATGGTTTATTCGCCCGCAGACCTGCAAGGTGCATTCCACTGACCCCTGGTCACAGGAGAGCCCGTAAAGCCTGGTGTCTAGAACACAGTACATGGTCATTGGAACAGTGGTCCCAAGTTATGTTCAGACGAGTCCAGGTATAGTCTGAACAGTGATTCTCGCTAGGTTTTCATCTGGCGTGAACCAGGAACCAGATATCAATCCCTTAATGTCCTGGAAAGGAACCTGTATGGAGGTCGTGGATTGATGGTATGGGGTGGGATTATGATTGGTGCACGTACACCCCTGCATGTCTTTGACAGAGGAACTGTAACAGGTCAGATGGATCGGGACATCATTTTGTACCAGTATGTCCGCCTTTTCAGGGGTGCAGTGGGTCTCACCTTCCTCCTGATGGATGATAACGCACGGCCCCACCGAGCTGCAATCGTGGAGGAGTACTTTGAAACAGAAGATATCAGGCGAACGGAGTGGCCTGCCTGTTCTCCGGACCTAAACCCCATCGAGCGCGTCTGGGATGCTCTCGGTTGACGTATCGCTGCAAGTCTTCAAATGCCTACGACACTTCAGGAGGTCCGACAGGCACTGGTGCAAGAATGGGAGGCTATACCCCAGCAGCTGCTCGACCGTCTGATCCAGAGTATGCCAACCCTTTGTGCGGCCTGTATAAGTGTGCACGGTGATCATATCCCATATTAATGTCGGGCACATGAGCAGGAAACAGTGGCGTGGACTTACAGATCTGTGTCGTGTGTGTTCCCTATGTGCCTATGCTATTAGAGCAGTTTTGTGTAGTGCCACATTGTGTGGCACCTCATTCTGCAGTTATCCTTAATTTATGAGCATGGGTGTATTTATTTCCCCAGCCAAGTTGGGACTTCTCAGCCTCCCCGTAGGTACACGAGCAGTGCGGTACTTACCGATGCAGTTGTGTGGCCCGTTGCCGAAGGGCATGTAGGTGAAGGGGTTGATGGTGGACTTGTCGCTGAAGCGCTCGGGGTCGAAGACGTGCGGCTGCGGGAAGTACTGGGGGTCGGTGTGCAGGCCCAGCAGCGACACGTAGACGGGCGTGCCGCGCTCGATGACGCAGCCCGGCCGGCCGGGAACCGCGTAGTCTCGCAGGCACGTGCGGTCCAGGAACGGCAGCGTCGGGTACTTGCGCAGCGTCTCTGCGGGCAGGGAAGCAGGCGGCGCACCACATCAGCCCTGCTGGCACTCTCGCTAGGGCAGACTCGCATGTTCTCGGCCTACCGTCCCACACTACTAGGCTCTGATCACTGTGGCACCGACATCGGGGAACTCCACCGATTACCGACATCGGACGAAGACGCCTGATCTTTTCAACTCCGACCACCAGTGTGAGCGGTGTCAGTGCAGTCGATCTCATCGCCCGAACGTACAGACTTCGGACGACAACCGGTAAAATTCAAATCAGTTTATTTTCTTCAGACGAATCGGGCGACGTCCCCACAAGCAAGACATGCACTGTGAGAAACTTTTGAGTTTAATGTTAGAAAGTAGTAGTTCGTGGCACACTGAGCATGAGAAACATGACAACAGGGGTATGTTTCGGAATCTATGAATAAATCGCTACTTTATTGGCAAAAATAAGTTTCGACCAACTTAAAAATTTAATAATAAGCAGATTGTTACCTTATATTACATTATACAGGGCTTTTCACAATTCCTGTTACACACATCTAGAGTTTGTAGAAGGGACCGATGTCCGGACGCGTTTCGTTTCCATGTTACAATGAAAAAAAGAGCTACTCAGTCGTGCGCTAGATGTTTCTTACGTAGTTCACCTGTTATGGTAGGCAACACACTTTTCTGAATGGTACGATGACTTGATGTCACGTGATGTCCTCTGTTTCCGTCTACCTTGTTTTCATGCTTCCCGGAGGTGTGTCAATTGACATTACGGTGTCTAGTACTGCAGTAACAGGATGTCTGAGTCCACGTTCGCAGAGTACATCGATATGTTGTTAATTTACGGCGAAGCTCGCTATATTGGAAAAGAAGCTCAACGTCTATACCAGGAGTACTTTCTAAATAGCGTGACTCCATCTCATCCCTCGTTTCCCAGAGTAGAACACTGGCTGCGCGAAAATGGGAAATTCACAAGCGACAGAACAAACTGTGGTGCTCCAAGAAGGCGAATTTCGTTCACTGACGAAGCCCATCTCAAGAGCGAAGGTGTTTTGAACGCTCGAAATAGCCACATTTGGGATCAAGAAAACCCCAAAGCCACGTGTACACAAAGATTTCAGCGCACCTTCGGCATCAATGTCTGGGCAGGTACCTGCGATGATCGTGTGATTGGACCGTAAATCCTTCTTCCACACCTAACGTGTGCCAGGTGCTTTATATTCCTGCAGCAAGTGCTGGCGGAATTTCTGCAAGATGTGCCATTGGATATTCACCGTGAATTATGGTTCCTGTATGATTGCACTGCAGTACATTTTGCAGTTCGCGTCCGAAACCATCTGAACGTAGTCTACAGTTGGATGATCTCAAAACGTTTTACAGCTAAGAGCGTACCCAGAGAGAGGGAGGAGGAAGAGGGCAGGTATAACACCCCCCCCCCCCCAATCCCCCACTATAAAAAATATTTATAATCTTAGCCAGTCGAACTCGCAGGCTGCCACGGCACATAGACGCACCTATCAATTATCAATTTCGTATCAATTTGAAGAAAAGTAGGACGTCTTGGAAACTGACATCTAGTAAGTGTACACTGCGCCAAATTTTGTTTTGTGGATGCTCGTGTGGTTCTCAAGAGTTTGTTTCTGTCAACATGAAGCCTGCCTTACTGTAGTCAAGCCTTGGGTTCCCTCTACAGTTTCACACTCTCCTTCCCCCCCACCGTGCTCCTGCCCCCCCCCCCTTTCCCCACAAGTTCCATCAATTACGAAACTGACAATTCCTTGATGGGGGGGGGGGGGGGGGGAGGGGCGGGAACGCGAAAAACGGTGGTGCAATCGTTGCCGTAATGTGGAAACAGGCGATTTCTCTGACGTCCAAAAGGGTATGATCGTTAGCTTTCGGGTCAAGGTTGGGAGCATTTCGAAAACCCCAAAGTGGTTGAAATATACGGGGCAAGGCAAAACGGCGCTATTCAAAACTGGTGTCGAGGCAACTACGGTTCACCACAAGCCATAGCCGACTAGGTTGAACGACGGCTGCGAAGATGCTTATGGGCGAATGCATGTGAAACCGTTTGGTAACTGACCGCCCAGATCAACCGAGGGGCTGCCAACAGTGTCTCCTCAACTACGGTTCTGCGAACGTCGCAGCATATGGGCCCCACAGCAGGCTCACGGTTCATGCACAGGTGCTGACTGCTGTCCATCAGCACGAAGGCTGGAATTTCCGCACCAGCACTGCAGCTAGACGTCCAGCGAGAGGCGAGAAGTGGCCTTTTCAGATTAATCAGATCTTATACTCCCTCGGACGGAAATCAAACACCCTCCAACAATCGTCGGAAGGGTCGAGGGCAGAGTATGCAGCCTGCAGGGTATGTAGCCTGGGAAACGTATTGTGGCATTACCTGGCTAATCTTGTCATTCTGGAAGGAACAGTGGATCACCGTAAGTATGCAGGATCACCATAAGTATGTATATATATGCTTGTGGAACATGTCTACCCCTACATGTAGTTTGTTCTTCCTCGACACAATGGCGTCTACCAGCAGGACAATGCAATGTGTCACACAGCTCGCAGTGTGCGTGCGTGGTTCCAAGAGCACCAGAATGAGTTTACCGTGCTCTCCTAGTCACGAAATTCCTCGAATTTAGACTCAATCGAGAATCTGTGAGCCCACCTCGATCGGGCTGTTAGCAACATGGATCTTCAACCTAGAAACCTAGCGTAACTGGCCACGGAACTGGACATCCCTATAGATACCTTCAAGAACCTCATTGACTCTCTTCTTTTACGTCTTGCCGCGGTCCGCATTGAAAAAGGTGGTTATTAAGGCCATTGACAAGTGGTCACATTAATGTGGTTGGACAATGTATATTCGGTTTTAGCAAATATCTCTTTTTCATAAACGCTTTTCTTGCTATTGTCAACTTGCATATTATACCCTCTCTATTTAGGCCAACGTCAGTTACTTTGCGAAACAGCAGTACTTGTCACCTACTTTTAGTGTCTCTGTAATTACCATAGCATCTCCTGATTTAATTCGACATAAGTCGATTACCATTTTACTGTTGTTCACACTCATCTTGTAACGTCTTTCGAAGACTGGTTCGTGTTTTCTTGCGTCCACTTTCCTGCATTACTTTAGAAATGACAACATTTTCTGTTTCGATTGTTATTAGGTGCATTTATTTACGATTGCGATTCGGCCTGTTCTGCCATTGTCTAGTGACAGATCACTATGAAGTGCACCAATGCATAATCATTTCTTTTAAGATGTGCTGTGATCCCTAATACTGCTACGTCCAGTTACAATATAGTGCGTCGGGTTTCAAGGTACGAGACTGCGCAGAGTGGGCTACTCACCGGAGATGACCATGTCGAGGTAGCGCATGTCGTGGATCATGTTGTAGGAGAAGCGGCCGCCGGCGCGCTGCAGGTGGTCTCGGATCTCGTTGCGCAGGCGCGTCTGCAGGTCCGGCTGCAGCGCCAGCTCGTACAGGCAGAACGTCATCGTCGACGACGACGTCTCGAAGCCCGCCACGAAGAAGATGGCCGCCTGCGCCAGCAGGTCGTCACCCGAGAAATCTGCACACGCCACGACAACAGAACCTGCTCAAACTGCGCGCAAAACTTAGAGCTAAGAGCACACCTGAGAGTTTTCACTGTCGGAGAGCTTTTGCGAGTAAATACACGTCGCATAAACAGGGCCGAAAATCAGCTCGCCGGCAGTGTCCTAGAATAGGCCAAGATCTCAGATAGTGGCGCTCTGCGAGTTAGACCTCTCGTGTAGATTTCTCAGAGCTGTACACATTCTCCGTCAAGCTTGCCAATTCCTAACTCCGCCGCTATCAGTAAAGTAGCTCAACATGTCGCGACGGCGACACAGGAGTACATTTGCACTGAAGCACAATGGTTAAGGCAGGCCAATTTGGGTTTCCGCAAGCATTCCGAGCTTCACGGGACCCGTTCAGCTTGCTGCATCTTGCGTCTGCCAGGGGTTATGCTATCAATCCAACGTGCAGGCATGTCCGAAGGAACATTGCATCTACTTCTGAACAACACAGGCAGTGCAATATCATACACTACTGGCCATTAAAATTGCTACACCACGAAGATGACGTGCTACAGACGCGAAATTTAACCGACAGGAAGCAGATGCTGTCATATGCGAATGATTAGCTTTTCAGAGCATTCACACAAGGTTGACGCCGGTGGCGACACCTACAACATGCTGACACGAGGGTACTTGCCAACCGATTTCTCATACACAAACAGCAGTTGACCGGCGTTGCCTGGCGAAACGTTGTTGTGATGCCTCGTGTAAATAGGAGAAATACGTACCATCACGTTTCCGACTTTGATAAAGGTCGGATTGTAGCCTATCGCGATTGCGGTTTATCGTATCGCGACATTGCTGCTCGCGTTGGTCGAGTTCCAATGACTGTTGGCAGAATATGGAATCGGTGGGTTCAGGAGGGTAATACGGAACACCGTGCTGGATTTCAACGGCCTCGTATCACTAACAGTCGACATGACAGGCATCTTATCTTCATGGCTGTAATAGATCGTGCAGCCACGTCTCGATTCCTGAGTCAACAGATGGGGACGTTTGCAAGACAACACCATCTGCACGACACAGTTGGACGACGTTTGCAGCAGCATGGACTATCAGCTCGGAGACTATGGCTGCGGTTACCCTCGATGCTGCATCACAGACAGGAAGATAGGAGCGCCTGCGATGGTGTACTCAACGACAAATCTGGCTGCACGAATGGCAAAACGTAATTTTTCTGGATCAATCCAGGTTCTGTTCACAGCATCATGATGGTTACATCCGTATCTGGCGACATCGCGGTGAACGCACATTGGAAGCGTGTATTCGTCATCGCCATACTGGCGTATCACCCGGCGTGATGGTATGGGGTGCCATTCTTTACACGTCTCGGTCACCTCTTGCTCGCATTGACGGCACTTTGAACAGTGGACGTTACGTTTCAGACGTGTTACGACCCGTGGCTCTACCCTTCATTCGATCCCTGCGAAACCCTACATTTGAGCAGGATAATGCACGACCGCATGTTGCAGGTCTTGTACGGGCCTTTCTGGATATAGAAAATGTTCGACTGCTGCCCTGGCCATCACATTCTCCACATCTCTCACCAATTGAAAACGTCTCGTCAATGGTGGCCGAGCAACTGGCTCGTCACAATACGCCAGTCACCACTCCTGGTGAACTGTGGTATCGTGTTGAAGCTGCATGAGCAGCTGTACCTGTACACGCCATCCAAGCTCTGTTTGACTCAATGCCCAGGCGACTCAAGGCCGTTATTACGGTCAGAGGTGGTTGTTCTGGGTACTGATTTCTCAGGATCTATGCACCCAAATTGCGTGAAAATGTAATGACATGTCAGTTCTAGTATAATATATCTGTCCAATGAATACTCGTTTATCATCTGCATTTCTTCTTGGTGTAGCAATTTTAATGGCCAGTAGTGTATTAATCTGTCGACACCGGGCAAGCGGGTTTCACTTAAAATGCCTCCCCTGTACAGGAATGTGGATAATGAATGTACGAATGCACGTTGTCGACACATGATTGATGACATATGGAAATTTGGGTCTGGCCGTGTGTCGTGCTAATGTTATGGCGACCGCTCGTGAAAGCGCGAAATCCGGCTTCCAGTCCCAGTTCAGCACAAATTTTCACTGTCGTAATCCCATTATACAGCTAACAGTTGTCCATGTTCGCAACAGCGAATACATTTCATTTAGCCAGGTATATGTTTGCTTAGGTACTTTCACTCAGCTCATTCATCATAACGGTGAGAGCAGCAAAATTAACAGACCAAATTTACAGGAGATTGATGAGAAATTAAGATTTTGGGAATGTGCACCAGTCACGAAACGGAGCCGAAGTCCAGCAGGGGAAAATTTTTTGTGTGTTTATGAGGCAGCATGGTGTCTCGGAATGCAAGTTGTGTGAAAAGTTACAAAACACTCACTCGGGAACCTCGAGTATGTTATGACAGGTTTGTAAATTTTACCAGCAGTTTCCCAACTCGGTAAATAAAGGGTGTAACAAAAATGTGCGGCACAAATTGGAAGACACATTCCTCATACGTTGAGGAAGAAATTATATCATATGAGCATGGTTCTGGATACGCTCTGTTTCCATGTTACAACTCATCTTCTCCAATTTCTTAATCATGGAAAACCACACGAACAGGACGCACCAGCATACCACATGCAACTCTTTGTCAGAGGAGATGTTCAATACGCCCTCCGTAGCCTTTGATACATGCATCAACCCACCGTCGTAGTGAACCTGGAATGAGCTGTTGTGTCTGTGGAGCATTGCGATTGGTTTCGAAGCCTTCCATAATACGAGCACGGAGAATCTGAACATCTTGTACTGGGGTTCCACACACAAGAGCTTTCAAACACTCCCACAAATAAAAGTCCAGTGGGTTTTGGTCCGGAGAGCGTGGAGTCCTGGCAGCTGGTCCATCTCTAGTTATTCATCTTTCACCGAAACTGTTATTTAGAAGCCGACCGACGTAACACTTTTGAGGAGACGCTCCATCGTGCCTGAAGAACACGTTTTCTCGCACAAATAAAGACACATCTGCTAACAGACCAAATAGAACATTCTCTATGAAATTATGATAACTTTGCCCGTTGAGCCTGTGTGGAAGAAAGTGAGGCCCTACCAAAGTCCCCAACAATGCCGGTCTAAACATTGAAAGAAAATTTTGTTGGTGACTTGCTTCAACAGCTGCGTGAGGATTGACGTCTGCCCATACATGCCGATTGTGAAAATTTACAATCTGATCTCGCTGAAACGACACCTCATCTGTGAACAGCACCGTCGCACTAAAATTAGGGCACCTGCACACGCTGTAAAATGGTAAGGATACAGCTGTTCCTCGTTTAAACACTTGCCAGTCAGTCATGTTGTCAATACTCAGTGTCGCAGCTTCATGCCTTGTACTGACACTAGGATCGTCGTCAACTACATGAAGAATTGCAGCCTGCCGTCGGTGTCCTCGTCCTTCTAGGCCCCTTACGGTCGCGAGTATCAGGCCGAAATGCCCCATGTTCCCTAAGACGACGACTAATGGCTTCAAAAGTTTCGCTGTGCAGCGCTTTCGTCCTGAAAATCTCTCCCGGTAGAAACGTTGAGCGCGAGCGCCATCGCCGTCAGACAATCCAAACACCTCTGCATTTGTGTACACTGCCACTGCACGAGCCAAGTCTGTGATTAACTCTACGTAGTAACCCGTGTGCTTGGAACTGTCGTACTGATCGCTGAAACATTTTATATTACCTGTAAAGAAGCAATGATTTACGTCGCGCGGCAACAGGGACGTATAAAACAAAACACTGTCGGTGCACAACGTAACCCGACGTCACCAAGAGTGCATGTTCCCCATGATTCTAACGTTCTGTTCTTGTATGTTTCCCACGATTAATGAATTGTAGAAAATGAGTTGTAACATAGAAAGAAAATGACGTAAATATGCTGCAAATAATACGTTGATTATAGTTTGATAGTTCTATTCTTACGACTGCAACTGTTTACGAAGATCTTTGTGGTGTTTACAAAGATCTTTGTAAACAGATAACGCCGTAAGTGTAGAATTGTCAAACTACTGTCAAATCATAATTGATGTATTATTTTCAATATACTTACGTCATGTATCACCTACTCACAACATTGACGGTTATAACACAGTTCACTAACGGTGTAATATGGACGTCACATCATTCTAGACGCAATTGACAATGACAATAAATACCGAAAAAGTCTGTCGTTAATAAAGATTACTCATTGTAAGTGGATATTCTGGCGCATCTCTCTAATAATCCTGTCTTCTGCTGGCCCTAAAGAAGAAAATAACCCACTCAGCTTATTTCTATTCCGTTCCACGCTCGAATAGCACTGGGGGAGGGGAACGAACACTTAAATCTCCCCATGGGAACTACGATTTGTCTTATTTTATTACAGCCGGCCGGAGTGGCCGAGCGGTTAAAGGCGCTACAATCTGGAACCGCACGACCGCTACGGTCGCAGGTTCGAATCCTGCCTCGGGCATGGATGTGTGTGCTGTCCTTAGGTTAGTTAGGTTTAAGTAGTTCTAAGTTCTAGGGGACTTATGATCACAGCAGTTGAGTCCCATAGTGCTCAGAGCCATTTGAACCATTATTTTATTACGATGATCATTTTTCCCTATGTAGGTGGGATTCATCAAAATATTTTCGCATTCGTAGGAGGAATTTGGTGATTGAAATTTCGTGGAAAGATATTGGCCGCTACGAGAATCGCCTGTGCTTTAATGATTGCCACCCAAAACCGCGTATCATATCCGTCTTACTCTCCGCCCCTTTTCTTCCTGGCGTGACATCTTTCGTCCGGCGTGCGCGCGCACAGTACCGGCTATTTCACCGCTCCTGTTGCCGAAGCTACAGCCGTCGCACACGGGCCGTGATCCGAACGTTGATTGTCAAGTGTGCCGAGTTTCTGACGTCATACCGTGGAGTAAAAAGTTGGAGAGTCTTTCCGGACGTGCAGAGCAATGTCTAGCATGTCAGATATTTTGAAAGTGCGTCTGAACGTTGACCAATGAGATGGCAGAACGCCACCTACGTCATATGCACGCCATCTCCTTTCAGTCTAGAGTTGTGGGCGCCACATAGGCACTCAGCTGAAGCCTTATGTATATATGGTATTTCTGGGCACCAGCAAATTGAGAATCTCTCGAAAACCCGTCGTTAATTGTACTATTCGTTGCAATAAAATTATGAGAAACATCATATTCGTGGTAAAAGAATTTCTGCAGCTTGAGTATTATGAGAGTATGCCATTTGAAAGCAACGGTATGTTGAGGATCCATCAAAGACGCATTGTTTTTGGTACAGTTTGTTATAATTAAGTTTCACTTAGTAACATAGCTACGATTAAGGCTTTCAGGAGATGGTAACGTGTTTGGATTGGCAATCAAATATTTGTATTCGATTTAGCGTATGCTGGCACGGTAGCCCAGACTACATAGCCGGCACGGCAACTCAGCGTGTTCGGTCAGAAGGTTAGCTGCCCTCTGTAATAAAAAACTTAGTTAATGGATCAACGATGAAGTTGAAGAAGTGTCATGGGATGTCCGCCCCGAACAAATAGAACGAACAATAACGAACAAAATGAGATGAACAAAAAAAGTATGTTCGGTCAGGGGGCTAGCTGCTCTGTGTAATAAAAACTGAGTGCATGGATCAACGATGAAGTTGGACAAGCTTCATGGGTCGTCCGCCCCGATCAAATACAACGACCAATAACGAACAAAATGAGATTAAAAAAAAGTGTACTAAGTAGCATTGCCGATTCTTTACGGGAAGTGTGGTATGGTTTTGGTTCGAGTGATACTACATCCAATTTTTTTTGTAACGTTCTCGATTTTAATAGGTTCTGATTATTTCTTATTAGTTTAATATAAGTAGGTACTATAATATTCGCCGGCCGGAGTAGCCGAGCGGTTCTAGGCGCTACAGTCTGGAACCGCGTGACCGCTACGGTCGCAGGTTCGAATACTGCCTCAGGCATGGATGTGTGTAATGTCCTTAGGTTAGTTAGGTTTAAGTAGTTCTAAGTTCAGGGGACTGATGACCTCAGAAGTTAAGTCCCATAGTGCTCAGAGCCATTTGAACCATTTACTATAATATTCGATGTCATGTAAATATAAGTGCACTCTTTTTAAGGAGCGAGTTTGTTCCATTGGCTTAATCTATGGGACAGCTTGCACTACTTGCAGTAAGATATTTTTGCCCTTTTTCTTTTAAGTTTCGTAATTCACATGTTGTAAAGATTCTGCTACTGAATAGGAATAGTGATCAAGTAAGAATGACCTTGTATTGTATTGCATTGTATGTTAACCGGGGGCCTAGAAACGACGGAGAGGCTCCGTCCCCGCCGCAGCCTTAGTGTTCCACAACCCCACGACGACTGCCGCAGTCCACTTCACCCCTCCGCCGCCCCACACCGAACCGAACACTCTTTCAGGGATATTGTGGGATTCGGCCCCCGGTGACCCCCCCCCCCCCCCCCAGGGAACGTTTGACACCAGACGAGTGTAACTCCTATCTTGGCGTGGTAGAGTAATTGTGGTGTGTACGCGTACGTGGAGAACTTATCTGGTCAGCAATCGCCGACATAGTGTAGCTGAGGCGGAATAAGGGGAACCAGCACGCATTCGCCGAGGCAGATGGAAAACCGCCTAAAAACAATACACAGACTGGCCGGCTGACCGGACCTCGACGCAAGTCCGCCGGACGGATTCGTGCCGGGGACCAGGCGCTCCTTCCCAATCCGGAGAGCCGTGCGTTAGACCGCACGGCTAACCGGGCGGGCTAAGAATGACCTTAATGTTTTAGTGAGATGGGTGAAATAATTTTTATCTTAAGTGAAGAACTATTGTAAATTTGTATCGCCGCATTTGTAATGGAACTTTTATAAGCCGATGTCCTTATTGACTGGACAGGGTACTTTCCTTTTGCCTTAAAACATGTCCAGTTCAAAAAAAATGTTCAAATGTGTGTGAAGTCTTATGAGACTTAACTGCTAAGGTCATCAGTCCCTAAGCTTACACACTACTGAACCTAAATTATCCTAAAGACAAACACACACACCCTTGCCCGAAGGAGGACTCGGACCTCCGGCAGGACCAGCCGCACATGTCCACTTCTCATTTATGATTACTACAGACAGAACAACATGACAAGCGTATGGACAATGGAGGAAATGTGCGTTTTAATATATCTAACGTAGGAAATTTATGCGCGCCTATTTCGTAAACAGTGAGATTTAAGAACTAGAAACATCCCACAACTGCTGCTGGAGCGCGTTGCGATGGCGTATACCACCCTGGAGCACACTTTACGTATGCACAAGTCGCACCGTTTCTGAGCGTGCACCACCACGTTGAAGTCGGCAGGCTCGACGTTCGCAAACAAGGTCCGAGCGCCGACGGCTTAAGACGGTGCGTTCGGTACGTACCGAACTTCCTCCTGAGGACGTCTTCGTCCGCGTCGCTGACAGGCAGCGCCAGTGCACCGTCGCCGTCGTCCGGGCCGTCGGCGGCGTCGTCGTCGTCGCGCTGTATGGAGCCCTGGTTCTTGAGCTGGATCAGGTGGTCGATGAGGTCGTTGCGCAGCGGCGCGCCCGCGGCCGTGCCCTTCTCGCGGGCCGACAGCGTCTCCCAGAAGACGCGCCGCAGGAACTCGTTGGTCTCCTTCTGCAGGTAGACGCAGCGCAGCAGGCGGGACAGGTACGGCGTGAAGAAGAACACCAGCACCTGCCGAGCACAACTCTGTCACTGCTGGGCGACAACACCTTATTTCATCTTATTCGTTGCCAGAGTTATAAAAATTTCAGCACTTTCACTTTCAAAAAGCAGTGACAGGATCTCTAACAGAAGATTTGCAGCGGAAATAAAATTATTTGGGCGCCAACAAACGCCTCGTAGGAAGCCCACGCCTTCCCACATAAAGCCCTACGTCACAATGAGGTGCCAAAAGTCATGGGATAACGATATGCACATAAACAGAACACAAGGTATAAAAGGGCAGTGCATTGGCGGAGCTGTCATTCGTTCTCACGTGATTCATGTGAAAAGGTGCCCGACGTCATTATGGCCACACGACGGTAAGTAAAAGACTTTGAGCGCGGGATGGTAGTTGGAGCTAGACGCATGGGACGTTCCATTTCGGAAATCGTTACGAAGTTCAATATTCCGAGATCCACAGCGTCAAGAGTGTGCCGAAAATACAGAATATCTAGCGTTACCTCACACGACGGACAACGCAGTGGCCGATAGCCTTCACTAAACGACCGAGAGCAGCAGCGTTTGCATACAGTTGTCAGTACTAACAGACAAGCAACACTGTGTGAAATAACCGCAGAAATCAATGTAGAACGTACGACGAGCGTATCCATTACGACAGTGCGGCGAAATTTGGTGTTAATGGGCTACACCATCAGATGACCGACGCGAATGCCTTTGCTCACAGCACGACATTGCCTGCAGGGCCTCTCCTGGACTCGTGACCACGTAAAAATGCTACACTGAGCGTGCAAAGTAAAATAAAATTATTTTCCCAGTCTGAGACATTTCCAATCTGAAACACAAAATTAAGGCTCCACTGCACGATAACCTGACCAAACGGCCTCTATCTGCTGGACTGCTTGAGTATGAGCAAAGTCGGGTAAATGTATGAAATAAACAATAAAATAATCCTTCACATGTTCATAGTTGGCCAAGTCGAAGAATCAATGTGTTAAAGAGGCAACAAGAAATTTACAAGTGCGTGGAGCAAGTTACACAAGGCATGAGAAAAATAAGGATTATGTTCTAAGGGCACTTAATAAGTCCTAGTACTTTACCGGAGCAAATTTTTAATATGATTTATCTAAGATCTAGAACAAAGAAGTAGGTCTGAAAAACGAAAATAAACAAAATATGGGACCAAATAAAAGAAGATCAGTCAGCTCCAGGAATATCCAGAAAGAATAGCACGAAAATGAACTGATCAGAGGAAAAGAGATAGGTTACGAGGCAACAAATAGTCAAAGAAGTCCTGACATAGGGTTACTTTATGTAAAACCAATCCAACCGAAAACTTCTAGGCGCTCAGTCCGGAACCGCACGACTGCTACGGTCGCAGGTTCGAATCCTGCCTCGGGCATGGATGTGTCTGATGTCCTTAGGTTAGTTAGGTTTAAGTTCTTCTAAGTTCTAGGGGACTGATGACCACAGATGTTAAGTCCCATAGTGCTCAGAGCCATTGGAACCATTTTAACCCAAAACGGGCGAAAATTATGTTTCTGTAAGACCTTGGTTTCAAATCATTAGTTAATATCAGGCAATGGCGTACATAAGGTCCATGACATACACCATTTCAGTGTTCGCCTGGAATTATTTGAGTGAAAACCTTTTCAGCGTGATTGTATCAGGAAGCAGTCCTGTACCCTGCGTATTAGAGGCTGTACACATTTTTGCGACGGTGCTCGACCCAAAAGTAGGCGTTTAGAATGCTGGTGGGGTAGGAATTCTTTTCTTGGGTCAACAAAGGGAGTTTCTGATTACCAAATCGCTACGCAGTGTGTCATATAGCCAGCCAGGGGTGTGTCAGTGTTGATGGTGATCCACATGTCAGGTGGATGGCAAACTTGGCAGTTTTCACGGTGGAGATCGTGAGGAGCAGAGTATATGTGGGCACTAGCTTTGACTCCTCGATTCTTCTCTCATAATAAAAACAAAGGAAGGGTGGTACGGCATTGTTGGAGATACCAAAGGGGTTCAGCCGCGTTGTGGGGAAGGACTTTTCTCCAGCACACCCTGGCCCTATCTACATCAGTAATCAATAAACCGCAAATTAAATTATGGTGAATGGCATAGAGTACTTCTGGCACCACTGTCTGTATCTCCTGGCTCCTCTCCCCCCCCCCCCCCCCCCGCCCCCCCCCCCCTACCATACTTTCCCTGTTCTGTTCTTGAATGGCGCTTGGAAAGTATGTCGTAAACCTCTGTGTTAGCTCTAATTCCTCGGATTTTCTCGTTGTGGTCATTTCGCGAGACGTACGTGGGAGGAAGTAACATGTTTTCCGAATATTTTCGGAATGTATTTAATAGAATTTCAATAGCAAGTGTCTCCATAATGCATAACGCTTCTTGTAGCGTCTGCCGATTAAGTTTGTTGAGCGTCTCTGTAACGCTCTCGCGCCGATTTAACATCCTGATCTTCGTTAGATCTTGTCTATCTCTTCTATTAATCAAACATGTTAAGGGTCTCAGAGAGATAAGTAATACTCAAGAGTCCGTTAAACTTTTGTAAGCCAGTTCTTTCATGGATGAATTACAATTCCTTTTCTTCCTACGAATGTCAGCCAGGCATCTGCTTTTCCTACTTTTTGTTTTATGTGATCTTTCCAGTTTAGGTTGCACCGGATGGTTTGTCCTAGATATTTCACAAAAGTTGCTGTTTCCAATGATTCGTCAGTGCAGTTCCACAGATGGATTTCTTTACCTATTTATGCGTAATATGTGAAATTTATTTACGTTCTGGGTTAACTACCAGTCATCTGTCCTCTGTACCTCTACATCTACATGATTACTCTGCAATTCACAATTAAGTGCCTGGCAGAGGTTTCACCGTACCACTTTCAAGCTACTTCTCTCCGTTCCACTCTCGAACAGCGTGCTGTGCGCGCTCTGATTTCTCTTATTTGATTATGATGATCATTCCTCCCTATATAGTTTCAGACTCTGAAGAGAAAGTTGGTAACTGAAATTTCATGACAAGATCCTGCCGCAACGAAAAACGCCTTTGTTTTAATGATTGCAACTTTCGTACCATGTCCGTGGCGCTCTCTTCCGTATTTCGCGATAGTACAAAACGACTTGCTCTTCTTCGAACTTTTTCTATGACTTCTGTCGATCCTATCTGATGCGCATCCAACATCGCACAGTAGCACTCCAAAGGACGTAAAAGCGTAGTGTAGACAGTTTCTTTAGCAAACCTGTTGCATTTTCTCAGTGATGTGCCAATAAATCGTAGTCTTTGGTTTTCTTTGCCCACAACATCATCTATGTTGTTATTCGTTATTACGATTTCCAAGTTTTAGTTGATTTTACAGCCTTTAGATTTGTGTGATTTGTCGTGTAACCGAAATTTACCGGATTCCTTTTGGTAATCATGTGAATGACTTCACACTTTTCATCATTTACAGTCAATTTCCCGTTTACGCACCATACAGATATCTTGTCTAAATCTTTCTGCAATTTGTTTGGATCATCTGATGACTTTATAAGACTTTAAATGACATAATCGTCTGCAAACAATCTAAGAGTCCTACTCAGATTGTCTCCTAAATCGTTTATGAAGATCATGAACAGCACAGGGCCTACAACACTTACTTGGGGAACGCCAGATATTACTTCTTCTTTAATCGATGACTTTCGTCAGTTACTATGAACTGTGACCCTTGTCGCAGGAAATCACGTACCCGGTCCCACAACTGAGACGATAGTCCATAAGCGCGCAATGTAATTAGAAGTCGCTTGTGAGGTACGGTGTCAAAAACCTTCTGTAAATCTAAAAATATGGAATCGGTTTGACATCGCCAGTCAATAGCACTCACTACTTTGTGACAATAAAGAGCTAGTTGTGTTTCAAAAGGTCAATATTTCCTGAATGCATGTCAGCTGTTTGTCAATGAATTGTTTTCCTCGAGGTAACTCATAATGAACGAACGCGGTATATGTTCCAAACTCTTACTGCAAATCGACGTTAGTGACATGGGTATGTAAATTAGCGGACTACTCTTATTTTCTTTCTTGGGTATCGATGTGACTTCCATCTTTCTACTCTAAGTTAGTTATGTGGGCAGTTGTTTTTGGTTCGGATTCTGGAATATTTACTAAGTCTTCTTTGGTAAAGGAATTTCGGAGAACCGTATATGGTAACTCTGCGTTAGTGGCACTGTCAGCACCAACATCACCATTATTATAGAGCAGTGAATGCATTGACTGTGTATTGCCGCTGGGAGAATTTAGAAACGGCTAGAATCTCTTTGGATTTTCTGCCAGATTTCGAGACAGAGTTTCTTTGTGGAAACCGCAAATCGCTACAGTCCTCTGCTGTCGCTAACTTCTTATAGAAAACCGCATCATCTGCAAATACCCACATCGAAATTCCACCGTTATCCACTAGGTCAGTTACATACATTGTAATCAGTAACCATCGTATCACAATTTCTTGGGGTACTTCTGAAATAACTTTATATTCAGATGGTTCAAATGGCTCTGAGCACTATGGGACTTAACATCTGAGGTCATCAGTCCCCTAGACTTAGAACTACTTAAACCTAGCTAACCTAAGGACATCACTCACATCCATGCCCCAGGCAGGATTCGAACCTGCGACCGTAGCAGCAGCGCGGTTCCGGACTGAAGCGCCTAGAACCGCTCGGCCACAGAGGCCATCTTACACCTAAATGTTCAAATATGTGTGAAATCTTATGGGACTTAACTGCTAAGGTCATCAGTCCCTAAGCTTACACACTACTTAACCTAAATTATCCTAAGGACAAACACACACACCCATGCCGAGGGAGGACTTGAGCCTCCGCCGGGACCAGCCGCACAGTCCATGACTGCAGCGCCCCAGACCGCTCGGCTAATCCCGCGCGGCTATTGTTTTTGAAACTAGGGTTGGGCATTTGTGTCTTTTTAACAGAATATACAAGACAGCGAGCTATGAAGTCTTGCATTTAGTAAATAAAAGTTCAGATATCCTAAGATTTCAGGTAATCACAAAATTTCCGCTGCAAATCCCGGATGTATATGCTACATACATAATTCCATAAAATCCTGAACATGGTAAAAAGACGCACAACGAAGAGATTATCCGAAAGGGACGGAAATCTGTAGATGCGATGTACATGTACAGACAAAGAAATTATTATAATGTCAGAAAAATTGGATGACTTATCCAACATAAAGAGCTTCACAAATTGAGCAACTGAAGCGTTTCCAGACACGTCTTCGACCTGGAATCTCATTGACTGGAGTAAAATCATCTGCGGTGATGAGCCCCGTTTCGAACTGAGCCCCGATCACCAGCGAAGACATGTCTCCAGGCGGCTTGGACAGCCGTGGGATAGCAACCTGACGTCGCCCGCCGTAAGGGTGATGGTCCGGGGAGCCATTATTTTCATATCAGGACTCTTTTGGTTGTCATCCGCTGAACGCTTACAGCACAGTGGTAGGCCGACGATAATCTACACCCCATACTGTTACCCTTCATGGCATGGGCTTACATTTCAGCAACGCCCTTCCTCCCCCCTCCCCCCACACCCACCCCTCACCCCACACACGTGACTAGAGCTTCTCTGCTTGTCTTCGTGCTTGCCAAATCCTAGCTTGGCCAACGAGGTCGTCGGATCTCTTCCCCGTTGAGAACGTTTGGAGCATTATGCGCAGGGCCCTCCAACCAGCTCGAGATTTTGACGATCTGAAGCACCAACTGGACAGAATTTGGCACGATATCCCTCGGGAGAACATCCAACAACTCTATAAATCAATGCCAATCCGAATAGGTGCTTCCATAAGACCCAGAAGTTGACAAAAACGTTATTGTCTTGCTCAATGTGTGAAGCTCTACCTCTTGAATAAATCATCGAATTTTTCTGAAATTGTAATCATATGTTTGTCTGTACATGTACATCACATCTATCGATTTTCGTCCCAGTCGGTTAATTCTTTAGTGGTGCGTCCTTTTTTTGTCTTAGATTGTAGATGACATCTTTGGACATGTAAGGATCTACTTCTACAGCTACATGGATACTCTGCAAATCGCACTTAAGTACCTTGCAGAACGATGATACCCATAGGGTACCATGATGCGTGGGGAAGGGCGATTTCTTGCTGGAAAACTTCCGAAGATGAGTAAGTTTCCTGGAAATTTACAACGCCGTCTGTGTAACTTGGGGGATAACTGGAGGAGATTCGAAATCGTAGGAGAGGGCATGCCACCACGTGACCGCAAATGATCTGGGAATGTGCGGCCTGTAATATCTTCATATTTACAGTTACCATGCGTGTCCAGTCGAAATGTGAGCGCGTGTTTGTTACTGAACAATGCTCGACCCGGAAACGCAAGTGCTCATGCCAGTCGTTTTTGGGGTGTTACTGGGATGCGACAGAAAGAATGCAGAGAGAAAATAATTTGTATTGCAACGTCAGAGGATGCTACACTTATTAATGACACGTCATTTCTCTGGATAGGATAGAGAGCGACCCGAGACTCACACTTGCTTGAGATCGGAAGCCAGTTGTATTCCAGACTCTTCCTATCACTCGTACGTCCAATATCCACAATGCTTCCATTGTTACAGCCGTAATGACCCAAACGTCGGTCAGTTCACCGAATGAGCAGCCTGTCATCCTGACGTGTCTTGTCTCAAACTGTCTGTTGGTAAGGTAGCTGTAAAATCTGCCTCCGGACAACTGCACTACTACGAAATGACTCTCCGTCACTCATTTTGGAGTATACACCGAAGATATTGAAACGTCTCTGTGAAGTCGTTTCATAAGACGCTTGTCGAATTCGGTACAACTTATTCACTTTACTACCTGATCTTAGCTCAATTCATGAGCTCTTCCAAAAAGACTGAGCACTCAGGGGTTTCGGTTTTGTTTTGTGGGAAACGCTGAGTTGGTCACCGTCTGCTGGGAGCAGACGATGTTGCTTCTCGTTCGAAAGAGAGCACAGGATGACCAACTTAGTTTCCAATACCTGAACATAGAGGTTTACCCATCTTAGTCGAAGGCAGTTTTTGTGTGTGAGGTTGGTGACGGAGGGCTACCCCTCTGGTAGCTTCCGCTGCACGGGGAGCTAGGTAATCTCGAAAGGGAAAGCGGCACTCTTCGGTGAACACTTGGTGAGTACGGATCGTAGCTCTTAAGGGGTGTCAGGTGACAGGAAGCAGGTTGAGTTAAGACTTCGTTATGTTTAATTGTTGAACTTCAGCTTAACTGAAGCGTGTGAAGCGAGTTATTTTTCCGAATGTGCCATATTATATTGCTTTAAATAGGCGATTTTTGGGTGTTTGAGTTAAGGTGTGGAAGTTACTTTGTTCATTTTGAACAACGATGAAGTAGAATTTCAAACGGTAAGTCTGATTAGGAAAAGCTGGTCAGGATCACTTCAACCGTACGTGAGTGTAATACTGTGTCGAAGCGAGTATGATTTTTTAATTATTTTTAATCTTATATTTGCGGAAGTTTCTTTTGTCTTTGTGTGTCGATTTTGTGCTACGTGTTTGGTAATCAGTGACCCTTCTGGTCCACCACGGCACCGCAATAGGCTTTATTTTAATAGTTTGCTTGTTTAATGAGCTATAGTTTCTGCAAGAATATCTGTTCTTTCGTGCGCTTTCTACAAAGTGGCACAACAATTTGATTCGGAATGCACCACGTGCTTTAGTTCAGCCGTTTGCAAGCAGTAGACGCAGTTATTATGTTGAATAATTATCGCACAACCTCGTGCATTGGTTAAATCTCTGTCCAGAACATTGCGTGCGTAAAATCGTAATGCGAATCTCACTGAGATATTTTTATGGTATGAATGCAAAGGAGATGATAGTATCATTGTCCCCCACCCCCGTTTTCTGTGTTTCTTCTTGCTGTAGTTAAATTGTGCTCTGTTACATTCACACGTAATTCTTACTTAAATATTTCTAGTCAGGCACCAGTTATGTGTAGTTAGGATGTGCAACCAAATACTTAGATACAATAAATAATCTACGTGAAAGATAAATTCTATGGTGTCGATCTTACCCACTTAATCCGATTTCCAATCCTGAATTAATCAAGTTGCTTCATGCACGACATGGAGTGCTATTTACCTGGCTACTTAAAGAAATCTACATACTTGTAATTAAATTATTAAAGTAATTAAACTAATAATTTTCCAGCTCCGTTTATTTCTAAATGATTAGGAAGGGCTTTGGCTGGTGGTGACCCTGAATTTCTGAATTTTTATCATTATTTGTGTGAGAGAAGCAGCTAGAAATGCGAGATAACGTATATGGCTCGATGAGTAACGTCGTAAAGATAGTAATACGTTACAATATTTTAACACAAACAATCATCACCTAACTCTTTCAATGCCTTTTTAATGTTTTCTGTTTGACAGGTTCTGCAAGTTATAAAGACGACGTCCGACCACAGGATACAGAGCTGCAAGGTGAAGTCTTCCGTGTAGAACGGAGACCGACTTGTTTGCTGCCTGACAACCAGGCGTATAGCTAATCAAACGCTTCTGACAGGCCATGGCTAGGCAGTTGTCATGGCGGTGTCATGTTGCAGTGAAGTAACTGACTAGCAGCGAACACTCTCTCATCTGAAGACATCATGTTTACTTTATTTTGTTCCTGGTTTTCTTTGTGCAGTTTGCACTGGGAAGCGTTTTTCCAAGCGGAACGGGCGATAAGAGAAGAGTATTGAAGTCTTCATTCATTGTACTCCAGCAACAGCTGAATAATAGCACATAAAATTAATTATGTCCTCTGAAGTGAATGAAAGGATCGGTGAGAATGAAATAATGAAAGCGCAGTGACATAAACTATTGATTTCAGTGCAAACTATTCATAAATGCTGACACTGCAATGCTATCAACCTATAGTTACAATTGAAAATTTGTACCAGTGCGGAACCCAACCTATGATTTGCCCATCCCGATAAGCGCAAAATACGGGTTTAGAGTCCCGGCCTAGCGCAAGTTTTCAATAATCACTACAAGTTAAAAAAAACAAATTAATTTCAGTTGGAAATCTGTTGTAACTTAAAAAAGAAAACGAAATACAGAGAAACAAAAGCCTTCGAGACATACCTCGAGCGACCTGTGAATGCCGTATTCGAAGGTCTTCTTGCCGAGCTCGCGGAACTCTGCGTCCGGGTTGCCCACCGAGTTGCTGGAGATGCCGAAAGCGCAGCTGTTGATCACGTCCGTAGTGCAGCGGGCTGTCACCTGAGACGATGTTAAGTGCAACACTCAAACAGCACACTTTTAACACAATTTTTGTCTTTAGTGTCACAATGAAATGCATTTGTGAATGAGCCAGTGTTACATGGAAAGTAAAGCCATAAATAGCTAAAATAATAATGCCAGAATGAGATTTTCACTCTGCAGCTGAGTGTGCGCTGATATGAAACTTCCTGGCAGATTAAAACTGTACACCCGACCGAGACTCGAACTCGGGACCTTTGCCTTTCGCGGGCAAGTGCTCTACCAACTGAGCTACCGAAGCACGACTCACGCCCGGTACTCACAGCTTTACTTCTGCCTGGAAGGTAGGAGACGAGGTACTGGCAGAAGTAAAGCTGTGAGTACCGGGTGTGAGTTGTGCTTCGGTAGCTCAGTTGGTAGAGCACTTGCCCGCGAAAGGCAAAGGTCCCGAGTTCGAGTCTCGGTCAGGCACACAGTTTTAATCTGCCAGGAAGTTTCAAAATAATTATGAATCATTACATTCAGCATACCAACGGGCTTGTCGTAGTGGTAACACCGGTTCCTGTCAGATCACCGAAGTTAAGCGCTTCGTATTTGGCTAGCGCTTGGATGGGTGACAGTTTGGGCCTGCCGAGCACTGTTGGCAAGTGGGGTGCACCTGTAACGCCGGAAATGCATATCCTCCTATTTCCATCCATTGTACTATAATTTATTTCCTTATTTTGTTACCTGAAGATATGACATTTCTGTGTCTTTATATATTGTAATTGTGTTACTATTTGTATATATATATATATATATATATATATGGATTTATGTCGATGTATAATTGGTTTGTTTTGTAAATATTGTTTGTATTTTTACGCTGGGTCTGGCCTAGGGAAAACTATGCTATCGAACGATGACATCGATAGGCCGTGTGGAGAACCAAAGTGTTTAGGATCTTTGGTAGTGTTAACTCTGCCGAATGGAGCGCGGGCAGAGCAGAGAGAGGCTGGATGGAGTAGGGCGGTGGAGCAGGTGTGTTGTGAGACGCTCCCGCGAGTTGCCGCGTTTTCGGGGTTTGGCAGCATGTAATTGCGCTCGACTTGCTATGATAGTTTCTGACACGGTGTCGCGGACAGTGTCGAGAAGAAGGCGCGCCAACATCCAGCTTCTGCCACAGCGACGGCCGACAATAAGTGATTGTCGCCACCTCCTCGATCGACGACTTCAAACCTTCCGTCAACCAACAAGGAAGACTGAAAGCACATAAAGTTTTAGAACTGTATGGCAGACCTCAGCTTTTCAAACTGTTCCATTTTCATCACAAAAATACAGCAACTTACCATGAACCTTTGTTGCCCATTGTCCCAATTGCATTACCAAGCAGGGTCCCTTTCTTTTCCGGAATGAACCCGAGTGTCGTTGAAATTCAAACGCCAGCATTAAAGTAATATCATACCATTTCACTGCTTTAATTTCAAAGTTCAGTTAAAATATTCATAGCTGGCTACCATAACCAAACAGAATTATATTTACACAAGCACAAATTAAGAGTGTGAGTTTTGTTACCATATTTTAGCTTACCTGTGACTGCAGCTCAGCTTGGTACGTACTACATTTTACTATTGTTAATTGTTCAGAATCATTTAATTCAAGTTCAAAGTTAAATCTCTTATTTCTAAATTGTGTAGATTCAAGTTGCTTTTGAGATGATTGTTGAGGTAGCCCAAGACTAACCTTATTTTATTTAATTTAGTAGTGCTTCTGAAACAAAGTTCGCTATTAATTTCAGTCACTAAATTAACTTTCAGTTTTCCGGTTTTATTAATTCTTTTGCTAAATTAAGTCAGAGTGTAGCGAAATATATTACTTCTGACTAACATTCAGTTTTCACACAACACGTGTCAACCTTCAGTTGCCACGCTTTTAGTGCTAATTATATGTGCATTAACCTTTCTTTTTCAGTTATTATAGTAGTTGTCCATAGGATTGGCGACCGTAATTTTCCCCAAATCTCAAATATCTAATTAACGCCAGTTAATTGTTAACGTAATGACCGCATATTTACTTTCTTTATTAACTTTCCCCTTCTTCAAAACTAATTTCCATCAATTTCATTTGCATTTTTCCTTTCATTTAGATGTAACCCTTTCTCCCTCTTTACCGACAGATTAACTTCGGTGATGATTGCTTTTCCCAAATTTCCATTAGGTACACACGGTTTAATTTTTCACTGTCACTAAGGTCGATAAGTGAGGGGGAGGTTACACAATCAGCGCTTTCGAGGTCAATTGAGGAGTTACTCGCCTGATAAGTGGCTGCTCCGGTTACGAAAACTGACAACGGTAGGGAGAGCGGTGTGCTGACCAAATGCCCTTCCATATCTGCATCCAGTGACGCCTATCGGGTGAGAATGACACGGTGGTCGGTCGGCACCGTTGGGCCTTCCGAGCCCTGCTTGGCTTAATTACTCGAGCTGTTTAGGTACCAGCGTAGTGTCCCATCACGCGACGGAAGATGTGACAGTGTAAGTAGTCTGTTTGTATGTTGGCAGCGCTATAGACAGCACTCTGCGCCCTTGGCAAGAGATTCTGTGGTTGGACGGACTAGCAGTTAGCGAGTGGGTAGAGAAGTGTGTGAACACGTTTTTCTTAGTGGAGACTCTGAGTTGGTGGGACACGCATTGTAAAGTGAGATGAAATGTCTTATAAGAAAATATGCAGGGAAAGGTATGATAATGGATGTATGTTTCATAATGTTTGGTTAGTGGAATTATTGACAGCTACATAATTTTTGGAACTGGATGTCACATGAATAAGGTAAAATTTTCTAAATACATTGTTTGCTCTACAACAAAATCTTTCTTTCGCTAACCATATGCCTCTTAGCAGTTAGTCTATAGTAATTATAATCTCTTTATTTAGCTGGCTGTTGTTGCTACTCGCTGTAATTGCTGTAGTTCGTGTTATGAAGATTTTCTGCGAGGTAAGTGACTTATAAAAAAGAATGGGGTTTCCACTATACGGTTCGTCATCGAGTTTAGACAATTAACAGAGTTGGAGGTAGTTTCATGTTTCTTTATTTCATATTTTTTGGATTTATATTATTGTTAGGATTTCTTGCAATTCAGGGCTATTCTTTTGTGTTAATTAATGGAAGTCATGTTGTCAATATATAGCAGTCAGATTGCGTTGGGCTTGTATATGGTGAGCAATAAATGAATAGGTTAAGTTTGAGTTGTCTTTGTCAGGGAAAATTCTGTTGGTCAGTGCTTAAAAAAATTAAAGAGTTAGTTTCAACAGATTTATCTAACAACGGATCAGGCACAGAAGGGCGACTATTCAAAAACTGCATCCGATGCTTTGTCCCTCAAAAACGGGTTTAAATGTTAAAGTGCGATTACACAAACCCATCGTGGAACCAATAACATGTTATGGGAATGAGTTTTGGTAATTCATAGAAAGAAGAGCATGTAGAAACAAGAAAATAAGAGAAACGACACAGACCCATTACAGTATTACAGACAGAATAGAAAAAAGTCAGGTAGGATCATTAGGGCATGAATGGTTCAAATCTTATATCTCTAGCAGGGAACAAAGGGTGTTATTAGGAAAGAGACATGTATCAAGCTATCAGGCATCATCCAACTGGGAACTAATTACATGTGGGGTCCCACAAGGTTCCATTTTAGAGCCCTTACTTTTTCTTGTGTATATCAATGACCTTTCATCAATAACATTACCAGATCCCAAGTTCGTTTTGTTTGCTGATGATTCAAACATTGCAATAAATAGCTAATCAAGTGTAGTCTTAGAAAGATCAGCTAATAAAATATTTGTGGACATTAATCACTGATTCCTAGCCAATTCTTTGTCACTAAACTTTGAAAAAACACCTACATGCAGTTCAGAACTTGTAAGGGGCGTCCCTTGAGTTTATGCCTAACATACGATGACAAGCAGATAGAAGAAGTTGACAGTGTTAAATTCTTGGGATTACAGCTTGATAATAAATTGAACTGGGAGGAGCACACCACAGAACTGCTGAAGCGTCTTAACAAATCTCTACTTGCAATGCGAATTGTGTCAGACATAGGGGATATAAAAACGAAAAAGCTGGCATACTATGCTTACTTTCATTCCATAATGTCATATGGGATTATTTTTTGGGGTGCTTCATCAAGCCAAGCTAAAGTCTTCTGGGCACAAAAACGTGTAGTAAGAGTTGCATGTGGTGTGAAGTCAAGAGCATCCTGCAGAAGCCTGTTTAGGGAACTAGGGATACTAACTACTGCTTCCCAATATATTTATTCCTTAATGAAATTTGTCATTAAAAATATATCACTTTTTCAAACCAACAGCTCAATTCATGGAATCAATACTAGAAATAAGAATAATCTTCACAAGGATTTAAAGTCATTTAGTCTTGTACAAAAAGTTGTGCATTATTCAGGAACACACATTTTCAATAACTTGCCAGCAGCCACAAAAAGCTTAACAATCAAAGAAATTCAGTTTAAGAGAAGCCTAAAGGATTTATTGGTGGCCAACTCCTACTCCATTGATGAATTTCTCAGTGAAACCAACTAATATAACTTCTGCACAATTTTAGTGCAGTAATGTGTTCATTGTAAATATGTGTGTGTGTGTGTATGTGTGTGTGTGTGTGTGTGTGTGTAAGTACAATCTAACTTCTGCACTATTTCTGTGCAGTAATGTGTTCATTGTATTATAGTAGTTGTATTACACGTTTATTAGCTAATAAATAAACAAAAAAAACTTTTTTATTTTAAATTCAGTGTATTAGTATTTGTAAAATGACTCTTTCATATAGTGTTCATTAAGAAATGACGATCATTCGACTTGGGACCTGTGGAATGGTACATTAGCTTATTTGTTTTAGTTGTAAATATTTGTCATGTATTGCTGTTTTTCTGACATGTTCTACATCCTGGAGGACCTCATCACTATGGATCAATCGGAATGAAAGTAAATCTAATCTAATCTAATCTGTCAAAAGAATTGAAGAAGACCGGTGGGCAGAGAGAGTACTTTCATGCAATCTCTTAGAAGCAAAGGAAGAGGAATATTACGAAAAGGTTGGCTAAGGGCAATCCAAGAGGCGACAAAGAATAGAGGATTAGCAGAGGATGAGGAAGAATAGCGAGATCGAGGCGTCTGGCGACAGAGATGGGGTTGTGGCGCAAGCTGTAGGATCCCCACGACAAGAAGAAGATATTTTAGCTCTTCTGTCCCCGTATCAGCCGTATTATATGATTTACATGCAAACAGAACCGGCAGTCTGTGATGGATTCCCGGCAGCCTGTGATGGACTTCGATTTTTATTTTGATGCACTGAATCTCCCACAAAATTTAACGCAATTTGTGATTGTACAAAAGCTCATTTGGATTAAAATACATCTTTTAGTACGATCAATAGGTTGACTGACGCCATAACAACGACATCACAAGCAGCCATTGCTAAAGGACGAGGCAGGGTATCAGCATGGTGAATCCTAGAGGTTTGTCAGACAGCTACAGATGTGTGTCATTTGAGACGGCAATTTATTTTCATTACGAATACTGGGGTTGTGGCAACACAATGGCAGCCATACTGAAGCGGTTCTGATATATGTTTCATTTGAAGTGGGAGCTGAAAGCAAACAAACATTCGGCAAGGATTTTGTTTGTTATTCAGAACCCAATATCACCTCAGATATCAAATGAAACTTTTGGATTTCTAACCCTGGATAAAACTACAACTATGATAAATATATGCAAGGGAGTTTTGGATCTGGGTATATTACTAGCATGTGCTCGTTTAAATTCCGAACAGTAGAGTATGCAGTTACTGTTTTCACGGTAGAAAAGTATGATGACGCTTTGCAAAGATGCATTACAATCTGAAAACCAATGGTCAGCGATGATTTGGAGGATCTAAGCAGAGAGGGAAAGTTATCATTGACAGAAATATAAATATTGGTGGCCTATGCTGATACGCCACAAAAGATCGAAATCTTCGAGATACGAAGAAGCGATTCTTGCTGTTTGGACAACGCTAGAGTGAAGAGGAATATGTAATTTCTGCAGTCCCTCCGGGTAGAGCCTGCCAGAAGCGCTCCGGAGCTCTTGAGTTGTGGTGCTGTTCGCGGCTCACCTCCTTAATGTCCAGCTCGACGGTGCCCTGGGCGGACAGCTTTGAGCGCAGGTAGTGGAGCATCTGCTGGTCGCAGCTCACCACCAGCGGGAACATGGCGCGCATCTTGCCCGACGTGAATGTCGGCGACAACTTCGCCCGCAGGAACTTCCACTCGGGCCCCTGGAACGCAAGCACACGTGTCTAGTCTGGTCTGCATCTCTTGTTACGAACAAAACCGTAGGATTCACAACGTGCGCAGCTTCTCCAACTCAGTTTTTTCAAGAGACTCATATCTCTCTATTAAAAACCATATACTGTTTTGAGTCATTACTTAACAAACCTATACTGTTGTCACCTCGAAAGACAACATCAAAATACCTTAAATTAATACGAAACATCAAAATACTTTATACACTACTGGCCATTAAAATTACTACACTACGAAGATGACGCGCTACAGACGCGAAATTTAGCCGACAAGAAGAAGATGCTGTGATATGCAAATGATTAGCTTTTCAGAGCATTCACACAAGGTTGGAGCCGGTGGCGACACCTACAACGTGCTGACTTGAGGAAAGTTTCCAACCGCTCTCTCATACACAAACTGCAGTTGACCGGCGTTGCCTGGTGAAACGTTGTTATGATGCCTCGTGTAAGGAGGAGAAACGCGTACCATCACGTTTCCGACTTTGATAAAGGTCGGATTGTAGCCTATCGCGATTGCGGTTTATCGTATCGCGACATTGCTGCTCGCGTAGCTCGAGATCAAATGACTGTTAGCAGAATATGGAATCGGTGCGTTCAGGAGGGTAATACGGAACGCCGTGCTGGATCCCAATGGTCTCGTATCACTAACATCTTATCCGCATGGCTGTAACGGATCGTGCAGCCACGCCTCGATCCCTGAGTTAACAGATGGGGACGTTTGCAAGACAACAACCATCTGCACGAACAGTTCGACGACTTTGCAGCAGCATGGACTATCAGCATGGCGACCATGGCTACGGGTACCTTTGACGCTGCATAACAGACAGGAGCGCCTGCGATGGTGTACTCAACGACGAACGTGGGTGCACGAATGGCAGAACATCATTTTTTCGGATGAATCCAGGTTCTGTTTACAGCATCATGATGGTCGCATCCGTGTTTGGCGACATAGCGGTGAACGCACATTGGAAGCGTGTATTCGTCATCGCCATACTGGCGTATCACCCGGCGTGATGGTATGGGGTGGCATTGGTTACACGTCTTGGTCACCTCTTGTTCGCATTGACTGCACTTGGAACAGCGGACGTTACATTTCAGATGTGTTACGACCCGTGGCTCTACCTTTCATTCGATCCCTGCGAAATCCTACATTTCAGCAGGATAATGCACGGCCGCATGTTTTAGGTCCTGTACGGGCCTTTCTGGATACAGAAAATGTTCGACTTCTGCCCTTGCCTGCACATTCTCCAGATCTCTCATCAATTGAAAACGTCTGGTCAATGGTGGCCGAGCAACTGGCTCGTCACAATACGCCAGTCACTAATGAACTGTGGTATCGCGTCGAAGCTGCATGGACAGCTGTACCTGTACACGCCATCCAAGCTCTCTTTGAATCAATGCCCAGGCGTATCAAGGCCGTTATTACGGCCAGAGGTGGTTGTTGTGGGTCCTGATTTCTCAGGATCTATGCACCCAAATTACGTGAAAATGTAATCACATGTCAGTTCTAGTATAATGAATACCTGTTTATCATCTGCATTTCTTCTTGGTGTAGCAATTTTAATGGCCAGTAGTGTATTAATAAGATTAACTGTTTCTGTTAGAAAAAGAAAAGAGAAAGAGTCGTGCTGAGCAGGACTGAATAAGGGAGAGTTAGTGCTAAGATGCATATATGAAGCGAATTTTGAAGAAGCAGGGTAAACTATGTGAATCAGGAGAAGAAATTACATTCGGCGACTAAATAGTGCACCATCTGAATTGGGAACGTCCTAGATGCCCCCTGAGCTAGTTACATAAAATGAAGGATACTTCGTTGCAAAGTTTGTTTACTGTTACTCTTAATGACTAATTCACCTTTTTATGAAAATTCTTCTTCTTCTTCTGCCACCGCAGGGTTAGGCCTAGCGCCTGTTCCGGTCTCGCCACACCTTCCTCGATCTTCCCACACTTATCTTATTCTGTGGTTTATAATCAGTTGATAGTTTAGGAAGTCTTTGTGTTCTCTCCATTTTTCTTTGTATTGGATTGCCTTTTGCGTTATTGGTTGGATTCCTAATTCGTCCCTTATTACTTCGTTTCTAATTTTGTCTTCCTAGTACACCTTTTACAGACCTTAGAGCTTTCAATTCAGATGCTTCTGGTTGCCGTAAATCTTTTTTTCTCAGCGTCCAACTTTCTGCCTCATATAATAAAACAGGAATTGCCATGGCTCTATACACTTTTGTTTGCGTACCTTTATTTATTCTGTTAAGATCAGAGCTGTCAGACTGTTTCTTGAAACTAACCAGGGTTCTAAACATATTACTTTTGTTCACACTTGCGATACAACACGCAAAGAAGACACACTTAAATGGAAAATAGTCTTCACTGTGGACTATGTCTTCTTACTCCCGTCACCAAAGAACAGATTTATTGCCGAGTTTGACAACAATTTCTTTTTCTCGCATGCTCGTTTGGATCTTTTTCCATATTGATCTTTTGAGCAGCGTTGAGTTACTTTTATCTAGTACGTTATTTTTGAGCCAGTTGTGACGATGTACCTGATACTTGGTGATGGGACATCAGACTGCTTTCAACAACCGAGTGGCCAGTCGACCGTTTTTGTTGATCAGTCAGTTTTTTCAGTCGAATGAAACAACCAGATGTTTTCTCCGGCCCACGCCAGCACTATGAACGTTTTAGCTCGCTCTCCGGGTTTAGGTGATTTTACTTACGTAGTTCTTCACGTCTTTCGGTTGGAGACAAATATTGTATCTTATTTCAACGAGAGCTGTATAAAAAGTACGCTCTTAAAAATGAAGTACTTTCAAAATTAATGTTTTTATTCACTTAAAGACGAAATTTTTATACTTGTGGCATTAAATATGGAATTTTGATTGGTTTTAAAAGATTTATAACTGGTACTGCATTATAAATTTATATTTAAATAAGTGAACAATTACCTTTTGATTTAAATTTGCTTAAGCTCTGTCTCTTTTTCTTCCCGCTAGCTTGCTCCCATCACCGATGATTCTATTTCGGTAAATATTGAGGTGACGTGAACAGAAAGCACAAGAGATACAATTTCTTAATTATTTGGTCACTTAATCATTGTCACTTGTCGGAAGTATTTTTCCGCGAAAAAAATTGCCATCATTCGTTTATTTTTGTTGAATTTTTTTTAAAAGTAATGTAGTTTCATAATATGACTCATCGTTGCAGATATTGTACATCGCACTGAATTTATCTTCAGGTTCACTTTTTAGCCAGTCATGTGATTTCCTCCATTCCCACTTCACTGAGCGTTTCGGCATTCTGATCCAGACACAAAGTACACCATCAATAAAACGTCTGTTTAAAATATGGACGAAAAACTGAACTGAAAGCTACATATTGGCATTCTACAAAAAGCAAATATCGGAGCGGCAATAACAGTGGCTACAGGAGATAACAGAGTTTAGTCAACGATAGTGTGTAGTCTGCTGGAAGAAATGGTCAGATTTTCTGCATGAATAACTCTTCTATATAAAAAGGCATACAGTAAATATGAGGGTTATTCGGAAAGTCAGGAACGATCGGTCGCGAAATGGAAACCACAATGAAAATCCGATGAAGTTTTGCACAGATGTGTTGGGCCGTGTCTCTAGTATACCCGCCGATCGCGTTACGTCGTTCTTTTTAGTTCTGAGCACACAGGGAACACACGAAGATACCTAGCACAATAGTGTCTCCCGCCAAGTACGAGGGCCTGGTGAGAAATTTCGCCTGAAGCTATGCAGCCAACATTACATAACTGTCGTGCGTCTTCTTCTTCAAGAAAATTATCAGCCGCATTCTGCATGGGCAATGAAGATGCTCCTGTATCGTTTTCAATTGAAAATGTTTGATTACCCACAATACAGCCCGTAATTGTCTCCCTCTGAGTTTCATTTTTGCTCAGATGATCCGCTGGCTAAGAAGACAACATTTTGGCACAGACAATGAGATATAGGCCAGCGTAGAGAATTGGCGGAATTCACTGGCGGCTGCCTTCTATAACGAGGGTATTGGAAAGTTGGTACAACGCTGCGACAAACGTCTAAGGCGGATCGGTGACTATGGAGATAAGTAGCTGGAAGTTGTAGCTAATTGTTGCAAATAAAACAGTTTTGATTTTCACTGTGGTTTCCATTTCGCGACCTATCGTTCCTACTTGCCGAATAGCCCTCGTAGAAGGTGATTTAACAATGGCAAATGATCGAATGTTTTCGTTCATCATTCGGTTGCTCCCAAGGACTGGTTTCATGCAACAGAATGAATGAATGAATAATTCAACCAAAAGGAAAAACCACAACCGAATGTATCGACCGTTTTCTAACAATCGACTGAATGGATAGATTCCATTCCTTTGTCCCTATCACTACTTGGTTCAAATGGCTCTGAGCACTATGGGACTCAACTGCTGAGGTCATTAGTCCCCTATAACTTAGAACTAGTTAAACCTAACTAACCTAAGGACATCACAAACATCCATGCCCGAGGCAGGATTCGAACCTGCGACCGTAGCGGTCTTGCGGTTCCAGACTGCAGCGCCTTTAACCGCACGGCCACTTCGGCCGGCTATCACTACTTATACGTCACTATGCGCACATAACCGAAACCGGCTCCAGCATAAAATATATACTGTGTACTGAATTAAAGTCGTTATACAACAACTCGTATAAGCCCTCACTGCTGTGGATTGCTTAGTAGGGCTCAAATAACGAGACGGACCTTCGAGTTTCCAGTGCATAAGGCACAGAAAATTGGATTCTGGTGAAATGTAGGAACATGCGAGGCAATACTGACGCTACGACTTCTCATAGAAGATGGCTAAGGAAAGGCAAACCTACGTTTATAACATTTGGAGACTCAACAGTGTTGACTGGAATACTCTCTTTGAAATTCTGAGGGTAGCAGGAGTGAAATACAGGGAAAGCAAGGCTATTTACAACTTGACCGGAAACCGGACGGCAGTTATAAGAATCGAGAGGCATGAAAGGCGAGCAGTGGTTGAGAAGGGAGTCAGACAGGGTTGTAGCCTATCGCCGATGCTATTCAATCTGTACACTGAGCGATCAGAAAAGGAAACAAAAGAAAAATTTGGAGTAGGAACAGGGAGAAGAAATAAAAACTTTGAGGTATCTCGATGACATTGTAATTCCCTCAGAGACAGCAAAG
This sequence comes from Schistocerca piceifrons, assembly GCF_021461385.2. NCBI lineage: Eukaryota > Metazoa > Arthropoda > Insecta > Orthoptera > Acrididae > Schistocerca > Schistocerca piceifrons. The sequence continues at coordinate 853,425,324 of NC_060138.1, forward strand.
GACTTCGATGAGCAGTTGAACGGAATGGACAAGGACTTGAAATGAGGGTATAAGATGAACATCAAAAAAGCAAAACGAGGATAATGGAATGTAGTGTAATTAAATCAGGTGATGGTGAGGGAATTGGATTAGGAAACGAGACACTTAAAGTAGTAGATGAGTTTTGGTATTTGAGGAGCAAACTAACTGGTGTTGACGGAAGTAGAGGATATAACATGTGGACCGGCAATGGCAAGAAAAGCGTTTCTGAATAAGAGAAATTTGTTAACATCGAGTATAGATTTAAGTGTCAGGAAGCCTTTTCTGAAAGTGTTTGTATGGAGTATAGCCATGTATGGAAGTGAAACGTGGACGATAAATGGTTTAGACAAGATGAGAATAGAGGCTTTCGAAATGTGGCGCTACAGAAGAATGTTGAATATTAGATGGATAGATGAGATAACTAATGAAGACCTACTGAATAGAATTGATGAGAAGAGAAATTTGTGGTACATCCTGATTAGATGAAGTGGTCGTTTGGTAAGACATATTCTGAGACATCAAGGGATCACCAGTTTAGTACTGGAGAGAATGTGGATGGTAAAAATTGTAGAGGGAGACCAAGCGATAAATAGAGTAAGCAGATTCAGAAAGACGTAGGCTGCAGTAGTTACTCGGAGATGAAGAGGCTTGCACAGGACAGAGAAGCATGGAGAGGTGCACCAAACCAGTCTTCGGACCGAAGATCACATCAACAATAACAGCAATATCTAAAACCCGTGTCTGGCTATAGTCGATAGTTGTCAAATTTCATTCTCGAGGAAGGATTTAAGAGGAAACAAACTTGATACTAAACTGCTCTGCTGGAAGAAATGGTCAGTTTTTCTGCACGATTAACTTTTCTGTATAAAAAGGAACACTGTAAATAGAACATGACGAATATCTGCGATGTAAGATACGGTGGTTCTCGCACGGCCGGTCGCCTTATTGAAGTGTTTTTATCAAGTAGCTGGTTCGCACAGATAATGACCGAAGCACAGCCAGGGCCAGCAACTGTTTTCTGTGGCTAGTGCTCCTGCACACTGCCAAAACTCACTCTATTACTACTGCTAGCATAGTGGCTGTTGTAGTAATGGTAGTAGCAAGTATCGACTGATTGTAATTGAAGCGCAGCTATTCACAGAGCTCCAGTGTAGATGTAATCATCGTATGCCAGCCAAAATTGGTAGATATTCTAATGCAATAAAGCGGAACCGATAGACGCTAGAAAAGTCTTAGTTCCAATTTTGGGCACCAGGTGCAAGTCTATCGCTGCTGATGCAAGAAAGATGAATAGAAATCTTTTCATATGTAAGGGATTAGAACATGCGCATGCAGAAAATGTCAAACAAATCAGAGAGGCATAATTTTGAACTTGTTATAAATTTGTTGAATATGGTCACCGGAGACCTCGACGAGGGACTGCATCCGTAAAACGACGTGATCAACAGTTTCTCGCAGTTGTCCCGATGGAATCTGAGTAGCGTGTTTCTGTATACTGGCCTTCAGATCGGTTAGAGACTGTACGTGTCCATGGTAAACGTGTTCTTTTAGACACCCCCAGAGTCAAAAGTCATATGTAATCACATTAGATGATTTTGCATCTGGAAAACCTATGGAAATAATACTTTAGTGGAAGGTCGCGTTTAACATTCTTTCACTGCGCTAGCGACGTGAGGTGTTGCCCCATTTTGCATGGAAACAGCCGTTTCCACACTGTTGCGCTCTTCCAAAGCGGGAATCACATGCTGTACAAGAAGACATTGATAACGTGCAGACGTCACGTTACACCTGACGGGCCCTCAAGTGTGTTCCCTACAAAGAAGAACGAGCCGAGAAAAAAGGTGCTTGTGAATCCACGGCATACAGTCAAATACGGCGAGTGCAAAGGATGGATCTTCGTGCACAACACCCAATTTAACAATACCCCAAATTTGGCAGTTGTGGATATTCACTGAACCCTCTAGTGTAAAATGTGCCTCGTCACTCCACACAATATTGCCCGGCCACACGTCATCAATTGAGAGATTTATACCAATTAAATTAACAAACGACGGAGCTGATCCTCCTTGGCACACAAAACGGGTTAGAACACTGTTGCAGAAACAACGAAACAGCCGGCCGGTGTGGCCGAGCAGTTCTAGGCGCGTCAGTCTGGAACCGCGCGACCGCTACGGTCGCAGGTTCGAACCCTGCCTCGGGCATGGATGTGTGTGATGTCCTTAGGTTAGTTAGATTTAAGTAGTTCTTAGTTCTAGGAGATTGATGACCTCAAATGTTAAGTCCCATAATGCTCAGAGCCATTTGAACCATTTTTGAACAACGAAACAAACATGCTAACTTTAAACAGACGTAAAATTCCCAAGATTGGCGATCTTTTACAGACGCTCGAAATTTAGCGCGGACTTCAATGCGAGATGCTTATAACAGTTTCCACAGCGAAACTTTGTCTCGAAACCTGGCAGGAAATCCAAAGAGCTTCTGGTCGTATGTGAAGTATGTTAGCGGCAAGAAACAATCAATGCCTTCTCTGCGCGATAGTAATGGAGATACTATCGAAGGCAGTGCTACCAAAGCAGAGTTACTAAACATAGCCTTTCGAAATGCCTTCACAAAAGAAGACAAAATATATATTCCAAAATTCGAATCGAGAACAACCGCCAACATGTGTAACGTAGAAGTAAATATCCTCGGAGTAGTGAAGCAACTTAAATCACTTAATAAAAGCAAGTCTTCTGGTCCAGACTGTAAACCAATTAGGTTCCTTTCGGAGTACGCTGATGCATTAGCTCCATACTTAACAACCATATACAACCGTTCGCTCGACGAAAGATCCGTACCAAAAGACGGGAAAGTAGCACAGGTCACACCTATATCCAAGAAAGGTGGTAGGAATAATCCACTAAATTAGAGGCCCACATCCTTAACATTGATATAGAGCAGGATTTTGCAACATATATTGTGTTCAAACTTTACGAATTACCTCGAAGAAAACTGTCTATTGACACACAGTCAACATGGGTTTAGAAAACATCGTTCCTGTGAAACACAACTAGCTCTTTATTCACATGAATTGTTGAGTGCTATTGACAAGGGATTTCAAATCGAGTCCGTATTTCTGGATTTCCGGAAGGCTTTTGACACTGTACCACACTAGAGGTTTTTAGTGAAATTGTGTGCTTATGGAATATCGTCTGAGTTATGTGACTGGATTTGTGATTTCCTGTCAGAGAGGTCACAGTTCGTAGTAACATGTGCGACATAAAAGTTATTTCAAATTTATTAAGTGATTTTTATAGTGTTTTCAACGCTGATTTCGGGAAAAATAGTTAAAAAATTTCATCACATGCAGTTATTTCACAAACTACTTGTCTAGTTTTAGCTTTTTTCGATATTTCAGCACTGTAGATATACGTAAAATAAAGAATAATTAGAAGAAACCAGCAGTATTTTCATGTCAGAGCCTGTCTGTCGCGCTGCCCCTTCCCCCGCCATCACCAAGCAGTGAGTTTCTGCTACTGTATTTCTGCTCATAGTACTTCTTCACTCTGTTCACGTGTTGTTGTTACTAGTGCTTTAAAGTACTGACTGTTTCCTTGTATTGGGAAGTTGTTTTATGGACAGTGGACAATGGCTACCAGAGGATGTATAAACTCGCCAGATTGCTTCTGCTACATTTGTGGTAACTATACCGTTAAAAAGCAACAAAGAAACATTTTCGATTTTGTTGAAAAAGTATATTTCGCCTATTTTGGTATACAAGGCTTCGAGAGTAGACAGCATTCCATTGGAACTACTGACGGCCTTGGGAGAGCCGGTCCTGACAAAACTCTACCGTCTGGTGTGGAAGATGTATGAGACAGGCGAAATACCCTCAGACTTCAAGAAGAATATAATAATTCCAATCCCAAAGAAAGCAGGTGTTGACATATGTGAAAATTTCCGAACTATCAGTTTAATAAGTCACAGCTGCAAAATACTAACACGAATTCTTTACAGACGAATGGAAAAACTGGTAGAAGCCGACCTCGGGGAAGATCAGTTTGGATTCCGTAGAAATGTTGGAACATGTGAGGCAATACTGACCCTACGACTTATCTTAGAAAATAGATTAAGGAAAGGCAAACCTACGTTTCTAGCATTTGCAGACTTGGAGAAAGTTTTTGACAATGTTGACTGGAATACCCTCTTTCAAATTCTGAAGGTGGCAGGGGTAAAATACAGGGAGCGAAAGGCTATTTACAATTTGTACAGAAAGCAGATGGCAGTTATAAGAGTCGAGGGACATGAAAGGGAAGCAGTGGTTGGGAAGGGTGTGAGACAGGGTTGTAGCCTCTCCCCGATGTTATTCAATCTGTATATTGAGCAAGCAGTAAAGGAAACAAAAGAAAAGTTCGGAGTAGGTATTAAAATCCATGGAGAAGAAATAAAAAGTTTGAGTTTCGCCGATGACATTGTAATTCTATCAGAGACAGCAAAGGACTTTGAAGAGCAGTTGAACGGAATGGAAAGTGTCTTGAAAGGAGGATATAAGATGAACATCAACAAAAGCAGAACGAGGATAGTGGAATGTGGTCGAATTAAGTCGGGTGATGCTGAGGGAATTAGATTAGGGAATGAGACACTTAAAGTAGTAAATCAGTTTTGCTATTTGGGGAGCAAAATAACTGATGATGGTCGAAGTTGAGAAGATATAAAATGTAGACTGGCAATGGCAAGGAAAGCGTTTCTGAAGAAGAGAAATTTGTTAGCATCGAGTATAGATTTAAGTGTCAGGAAGTCGTTTCTGAAAGTATTTGTATGGAGTGTAGCCATGTATGGAAGTGAAACATGGACGATAACTAGTTTGGACAAGAAGAGAATAGAAGCTTTTCACATGTGGTGCTACAGAAGAATGCTGAAGATTAGATGGGTAGATCACATAACTAATGAGGAGGTATTGAATAGAATTGGGGAGAAGTGGAGTTTGTGGCACAACTTGACAAGAAGAAGGGAGCGGTTGGTAGGACATGTTCTGAGGCATCAAAGGATCACAAATTTAGCATTGGAGGGCAGCGTGGAGGGTAAAAATCGTAGATGGAGGCCAAGAGATGAATATACTAAACAGATACAGAAGGATGTAGGTTGCAGTAGGTACTGGGAGATGAAGAAGCTTGCACAGGATAAAGTAGCATGGAGAGCTGCATCAAACCAGTCTCTGGACTGAAGACCACAACAACAACAACATTTTGGTATAAAATTAGGCGATAAAGATAAGCCTTAGGCCCCACACAAAGTTTGTTCAGTGTGTGTTGAAGAACTGAGGCAATGGTATCAACGTAGAAAGCAGTCATTACGTTTTGGAATACCAATGTTTGGAGGGAGCCCAAAAATCATAGTGATGACTGCTATTTTTGTTCTTACAACGGACGAGGTTTCAATCTGAAAGACAAAAAGGATATTTCTTACCCTAACATTCAATCAGCCATTCGCCCTGTCCCTCATGCACCTGAAGTACCAATACCCTCTCCCCCAGATTCTTTGTATGATATAGATGATCATGTCATTGGCTCAGCAAGGTGATAGTGAAGAGGACAGAGATTGCTACGATCCTGGCACGACCGATCCTAGTCCATTCTCACAATCTGAACTGAACGGTTTAGTTAGAGACCTATACCTTTCTAAAGAATCGGCACAGGTTTTAGGATCTAGATTGAAAGATAAACATATGTTGCCGCTCCGGGTACATCCTTTTCTGGGTATCGATCAAGGGAAAAGGAGTTCGTATCTTTCTTCTCTCAAGAAGGTGACCTGATGTTTTGTAGTGATATTCCTGGAATAATGGTACGTTTCAAAATAGAATATGCTCCTGATGAGTGGAGACTTTACTGTTTCTTCAAAAAGAAGTCTTAAAGCAGTACTTCTACAAAATGGCAAAAAGTATGCTTCTATATCAGTTGGACACTTGGTTCACTTAAAAGAATGTTACGAAAACCTTGAACTGGTTTTAATCAAACTCTGCTATTCAGACCACAAATGGACACTATGTGGTGATTTAATCGTGATTTCAATGCTGCTTGGTCAACAAAGTGGCTATACAAAGTTCCCTTGCTTTCATGTGAATGAGACAGTAGAGACACAAAGCAACACTACATAAAAAAAACTTGGCCCTTGAGAAAAACCTTACAGGTAGGGGTTAAAAATGTTGAGAGGAAAAGCCTTTTGGATCCCAAAAAGGTGTTACTTGCACCACTTCACATTAAATTGGGGCTGATGAAACAATTTGTTAAGGCATTACCAAAATAAGGGGAGTGTTTCAGATATCTTTGTGGACAGTTTCTTTGTTTATCTGAGGCAAAGCTAAAGGAAGGAATCTTTGTCGGACCAGACATTAGGAAACTAATGACAGATCCCAAATTTGTGGGTAAAATGGAAAGAAAAAAAAGGCAGCATGGACATCTTTTAAATTAGTTGTTACCGTTTTCCTAGGAAACAAAAGAGATCCAAACTACGAGACAATCGTCGCAGACATACTCGACAACTTTAAAAAGCTGGGCTGTAACATGAGAATTAAAGTTCATTTTCTCGACTCACATTTTGACCACTTCCCTGCAAACCTTGCTGATGTAAGTGAAGAGCAGGGCGAAAGATTCCACCAAGACATCAAAGAAATGGTAAGAAGATATTAAGAAAGATGGAACGTCATCTTTATAGCGGAATATTGCTGGATGATAAAAAGAGATGATCCTCAACGAGTCCACAGCCAGAAAAGCAATAAAAGATAACACATAACAGATTACGAACAAGAAGGTTATTGAAATATGCAGAAATTTACATACAGATATGGTCTTATAAGTAGTTGCCTGTGGCCTTAAAATCGGAGCTATCTTTGCATTTGCCTGTAGTAATTTAGTGAAACCACGAGACACTGAAATCGGCATGGCCACATATAGATTAGAGCCTCTATCCTCCCGAATACAGTGCCAGTTTGTTAAAAACAGTGAAATCTCTTTCTGTCTACAGTATATAATACTGTTTTCTGCACACACGTTGGCAGAGAAGTTATATCATAAGGTGAAATTCTAGTGCACCACTGTTCATTCGTTTTCCACATCAGTCACGCTACCTACTCTAAGCTGACATCAGGAATGCGACCATGACGTTTGGTTTCCATCTTGTGTACCAGAACTTCCCCTACAGGAAGATTACGATTTATGATACAGTTGATGGCGAAGTCATTAGAGATGGAGCACAAGCTTAGATTGGCAACCGAATTCGGCCAAGGCCTTTCTAAGGCATTTCCCAGCATTTTCCTTAAGCAGTTTAAGGAAATCACGGTAAGTCTAAATCTGGACATCCGTCCTCCCAAATACGAGTCCAGTGTCCTACCATTTTGCGGCCACAGCTGTCATAAAATGTCAAAAGGAGTAGAGTTAAGATTAGGAGTTTTTCTTCTCTTCGTAATCCCAGCTCACACCCTTGATGAATGGTCGAATGCCACGGCGGCCCCTATGGTGCCAGGATGGGAGGCTACTGATGCCAAAGACAGCGAATCAGCAAAGATGCGAGCAGCAAGCTGTAGTTGGTAAGAGGCAATCTAAAGCACAACACAAGGAAATCCATTTTCTTTGTTGTGCAGCGTTATTAAAAAATGAAAAAAATAAAAAAGAACACACAATTTAACATTCATTTGATAAAAAGAAGAGGATGCAATATTTCGGTTACCACTATCAGAGCGCTGACAGTTGCGTCAACAACCACTAAAGTGCTCTTTCTCTAAGGAGTGCTAGTACGTGTGGGTTCAATTAGTAATGCAACACATGTTTTTCTCAAAGCTGATTTGTTTTAATCAGGACTCCAGAATACCATATTATTGCCTACTCTTTTGGCTACAAACTCCTATTCTTCAACATAATCTTCGTTCAATGCGACGGTCTTACAATACCTTGCAGGGAGGGCCTATATTCCCACATGGTAGTACTGTACTAGTTGATGTCAGAGCCAACGTCTTGCTGCATTAATAACCTCACCATTAACAACTTAATGCTTCCCGTGGAGTGCAACCTTCATTGGGCCAAGCAGATGGAAGTCGGAAGGTGCTACACCCGGACTGCAGGGTGGATGAGGCAGAACAGCACGTCGAAGTTTTGTGAGTTTCTCCCAAGTGTGCAGAATTGTGTGAGGCCTCTCGTTGTCATGAAAAGGAGAAGTTCGTTTGCATTTTTGTGGCGATGAACACGATGAAGTCATTTCTTCGATTTCCTGGGGGTAGCACAGAACACTTCACAGTTGACCATTGGACCATGAGGCAGGACATCAAATAGAATAACTCCTTCAGACTTCCAGACACGTTTGATCGCCTGTGACGATATTAGAAAAAATTATGAAGATCAGACTCGTAACGCGCAAGGAGTTCCCCCACAGATGGCTTTGTTGCTTTTTATGTTAGGCGGCGAGGAAACCAGCGGGCACACGCCTTTGAGTACCGCAACTGGTGGACGAGTGTGTCAACAGCGAGGTGTGTGATTGTGATCCGTCGGTCACCTCGAATGAGTGTCCGTACCTTACAACATTGTGTCACATCTGTGCCTGGCTGGCCGTCACGCGGGAGATCGGACATGTTTGCTCAGCCTTATTGCGACGACGACAGACGTCACGCCTAACGACTCACCGTTCTTTTGTTCACTGCCAGGTCTTACTAGATATTCTGCAGGCGCCCACGAATATCTGCGATGCCTATCTTTCCGCCAAAAGAAACTCAATGACAGCTCTCTGCTTGGAACACACCTCCGTTACGGACACCATTTTGACGGTCACGCATAGCACCGCCACGTGTTGAAACTTCGTGGAACTACAGGGGCTGAAGCGGGACTATTCCATGATGATCCACAACAAATTGCGCATTTTTTCAACCGAGGTTGGGTGAGAAAAAATTAGTTTCACTAGTTATTGAACGCTCTTCTTATTCGTGATGTTATGACGTTACGCTGTCGTACTCCTTACTCATCGCTGGCTTCTGGAACTTTCGAAGTTGAGTGCGCCTTTCTCTGGCGGGGGATTGTCTTCCTGCTCGTCAACAGTGCCCAAGCGCTATTGGTCACCCGCTGAGGGAGTGTGCAGAGAGTCTTTGCTGCGGATAAATTGACTGAAAAATTTGTTAGAAAGGCGATTTGGGGTAAAAGTATTTTAGTGGTTCAGTTTATTCACGGAAACGCGCGCGGAAATATTTATAAAATTTTTGAAGGAGACAGCATGGTGTTATTACGCTGTAACTTCCACGGCGGGACAGATTGCTGTTAGTACATAATTGAAAAAGGCTACCGTGATCAATGATTACCTGTTAAATTAATGTGGAAGTGCAACGTACCCATGGTTGTTTCAGTATGAATGGGAGATGACCTTAACTGTTAGTAGAAGAGTGGATGCACGTAAACATTGTTAATGAGTGCGTTACTTGCCAAAGGGATAATAAATGGAAGTATATACAGATTTTTAGCGTTATTATTTCAGTGAGGCATTTTCCATTTCATAACTAAAGAACTCAACATTTGAAAAGTACAAGAGACACATATTGGTGTTAGGCAGATGGTCAGGATTATTTAGTAACTAAGGGCATTCTCTCTGTAAAGCTTCCATACTCGTGTCCGATAGCTGCAAAGTTAACTGAATAACATTAAAGGAGCTTTATATTTGTTGCGGTGACAGGTACAGACATTTTACTACTCTAGCAGACCCAGTGAACGTCAGTTATAGTACGGCAGCGTAAGGTTTTCTGCGTCATTGAGTTCGAAAGAAGTGAGTGGAGGACATTTCGGCCCCGATTCAGCTTTGAACCACCAACTAGGGTAAGCATAAGTCTTTGGTTTCAGCAGTTTCAGCGTACTGGATGTATCTGCAAAGCACGAAGAACGAGTCGACTGCGTGTGTCGGATGAGGACGTGAGACAGATTGAAGGAAGCTTTGTGTGTAGTCCAACTAAGTTGACCAATAAAACTATTAGAGAACTAGGAGTGCCTGAACCAACTGTAAGGCGCGTTGTGAGACCCCGTTTACAGTGTAAGTCCTACTACTTATTATTGGTGCAGTTCATGATGAAAAGGACAAAGAAAACCGTATCGAATTTTGTGATGACATGGTAAGAAAGATGGACAATGGAACGTTTCTCCGCACTTAATTTCTAACGACGAAGTGGCGTTTCATCTTTTGGAAAAGTCAGTAGACAAAGTTCGCATCTGGGACCTACAAAATCCCCATACAACATTGCAACCTGTTTTTTTCCTTATCACAAAAATATTTTATGCGAGATTCTTATTTGCAGAGGGAATCTCGTTAGTGGAACAGCGCGCCTGAGCGTTGTAACAATACCTTTTTCCTGAACTCGCCAGGACTCACGAGACTTCATTTTTCAACAGGATGCAGTTCCACCCTATTGGCACCTTTATGTCGGAGCATTTTTGTGTAAATCTTTTCTTTTAGATGGACAGGTTGCGTGGGAGAAGAAGCCCTTGATCTTACGTTCTGGCTGCTGAGATGTAATCTGACTGCATGTGAGTTCTTCTTGTGGGGATTTATAAAAAGAAGCAGATTACGCCCCACCTCTACCGACGACTGTGAGCGATCTGGAGAATCCGGTCACAGCTGCAGTGAATTCAGTAACACACGTGTGGAATGAATTCGGCTGCCGCTTTCACTTTTGTCAGATAACAGTGTAATATTTTTGTTAGTAGCTAGTTTCGTAATGGAAAAAGATAAAAGGTATTCGTATGATGAAGGCTATAAACTGAAAGTAATAGCATATGTTGTAGAACATAGAAACAGAGTAGCTGAGCGGCATTTCGGCCCTCCACCAACAAAAAAATCCATTCGCGATTGGCGGGCAAGTGAAGAAGACCTGAAAAAAATGAGGAAGACAAAACCTGCAAATATAAGACCGAATGCAAAATGGCCAAAACTGGAAGACGACGTATTGAAGTGGATTCAAGGACATCGTCAAAACGGCATTGGTAATAATACAAAAATGATTCAGACACACGCTCATAAGCTAGCGCCACAGTGGAACTTAACAGACTTTAAGGTTTGAGTTGCTTGATGCTACAGTTCAACGAAGCGTCATGGATTTAGCATGCGAACTAAAACGATAATATATAAAAAATGCCACGACAGTATGAAGAGAAAATAGTAATTTTCCATCGCTTTGTTATTCAACATCGGCAGAAAACCAATGTGGAACTAAACCAAACAGCGTAATGGACGAAACTCCTCTGACATTTGATGTGCCGAGTAACAGAACCATTGCCATGAAAGGTGCTAAAAAATTCAGTAAACTGTTGTCCTTTCATGTCGTATGTCGTGCTGACGGTACTAAACTTAACACAATTATCATTTTCGAGAGCAAAATAATGCCAAAACTTTCTGAAATATCACCCGGTACGTACATGACAAGGGGTGGATGGACGAGGCTGGTATGGAGTTATGGATTAACAGAGCGTGGGAGAGACAAAAAGGTGCTTTATTGAAGAAGATTTCTTTTCTTCTAATAGAGCAGTTCAGTAGTCATTTGAAAAATTCTGTGAAAGAGCAACTGAGACAGAGAAATACAAAGTTTGCTTTTATTTCGAAAAGACTTACTTCCCAATTGCAAGCTCTTGCTTTCTCGATAAATAAACCATTTCACATGGATATGAGAGAGGAATGGGACAAATGGATGCTGGATGATATCCAACATGAATTCACGTCCAAGGGATCTTTAAAAGACTTACAATCAAACACGTTTGTCAGTGAATAAAACAGTGGCAGTCTAGAATGAGAGAAAAAATTATTGTTAAATCTTCCAAGAAGTAACGCTGTCGATGACAGAGAAGCCCATCTTATAAATGAAGAAGACAACAATGACGACGAAGACGAAGAAGAAAGTTCAGATGACGATTTACAGGGATTTTAAAGGTCAAAAAATGGTTCAAATGGTTCTGAGCACTGTGGGACTTAACTTCTGAGGTCATCAGTCCCCTAGAACTTAGAACTACTTAAACCTAACTAACCTAAGGACATCACACACATCCATGCCCGAGGCAGGATTCGAACCTGCGACCGTAGCGGCCACGCGGTTCCAAACGGAAGCGCTTAGAACCGCACGGCCACACCGGCCGCCTTTTAAAGGTCAGTTCGGTTTGATAAACTAAGGATTTCTTTTAGTCTGGTTTTGCAATCTAATGATAAAAATTGTAAAAATGTTATTTTTTAAAAAATTGCTTAAAAGTTAAGGTGCATTTTGTAGTCCGTAGCGTCTTAGAGCTATAAAATATGGTATGTGGATGACTCATATGCAATGTGTATTTCATGAAATAAAAATTAATTCAGTTGGATCCATCATTTTCAGTAACGCTGTGTGCTTCGCGCACGCGTGCAGATACTATAGCTGAGAGCGCAGGCTGGTGCCGCCGCTCGCCTACCTTGATGACGAAGAGGTTCCTGGTGCCCAGGGGGTCGGACTGCTCATCGCTGGTGTTGTAGCGGTCGGCAAAGGTGGCGAAGTCCTTCACCAGCACAGAGCGCAGCAGCTCCGGCGACCGGATCAGCACGGCGGGCCTGCGGGCAGCGTGTCTCTCAGGGGCTGTCCACAGCTAAATACACTACGTCACGGAAAATTTCCCACTTCTTCAGAAACTAAGCGTTGATTCTGCCTATGTTACAGACGTCTCCGAAGAGTAAGTTACACATCATTGTGGTAGGTGAAGTAACTTGCACCACACTTCAAAGCGACACAGATACTGTAGTGGGACGCGAAATTGAAGCGTCACCCATCCACCAGTGTCAGCCCAGTTTGCAGGTGAATATAAGTTTAATTTAGTGTTTTGTTTATGTATTTTGTAATATTTGTAATGTTTGTGAATTATCTAAAGTTTTGTATTTATTTTCATGTTTCATTTACGGAGAGGGCGGCGCAACGAACGGAGACAGCATCTTCACTGCCGGGACCAGAGGGAAAATTGCTGGCCACTATACGTCGCGGGTCGACAGCCAAAGAGCAACAGAAGATCCTGAAACCGAGTTGTTGCGTCGTGCTTCTAAAAACTGAAAAAATAAGAATTTGTAATGTTTCTACAACAATGACGTCACAGAAAGTTTAATCATGTTGTAAATGTTCAGTCCTATCTTGTCAAGGCTCATGTTCACGCCTATATGTAGTATATATGAAGATAATAAACTAGTGTATACTACAGAAGTTTAAATACGTGTTCCGAGAATTTATTTATGAAGAATTATATTAAGGAAGAAGCATTACTGATTTATTTGACAAGATTATTAATTTTTGACAACGTTCATCGTGAGTTTGAGTCTTAAAAGTTTATTCAATGTGGTTTTAATATTTATTAAAGCAACTTGCATTAATATAATTTGTAAGAAGAAGCAAACGACATCTAAATTGAAAAGAGTTTGCGCAAACCAATTGGACTGAATGACGTAATTCGGCGCATACGACTCAAATGATGATGTTTTAATTACAGTTTCGTTCAAGAACCACTCAGAGACAACTTTAAAAAGAATTTAAATAATTTTGAAGTGTTTTGTAACTCACGTAGGTGACGAAGTCTGCACATGGTCATATGTCAAAAGAAAATCATTTATACAAAACTTACCTCGTTACACTACAATACGTGACACTACTTTTCAACGTATCGTATCTATTTAAATAAGGATCGCGAAGTTCTACCGAACGCTCAGTTTCTGAACGGTAGAAATCCACTCCTTGCTCACGGAACTATTCGAAGACTGCTGTTCGAACGTCCTCATCGGCGGCAAATCAGTTGTCGCTAATCAGTTCCTCAATTGCTTGGACGTTCTCACCTGTAGTCGATGTCGGTGGCCTTCCTTCCCAATCAGCATCACCCACGTTTTGTGACCTTGGCCATATTGTTGCAGCACTTCACTACGGCAGGATGCTACAGTGTGTTTGGTCCATATACCGCCAGAATTTTACGGCGAATCTATGTACATTTTAGACGTTTCTCACACAAGAACTGTACTGTCCCTCGTATTTCGGCTTTGGAGTACGTTTCCAGTTGCTGCGCCATTTCATTTCCCTACTGTAAAGCATTTGCTAATCACACCGCAGCAGAATTCGCTCTATAGGAAACCCGGAACACGTTCTCTCTTGTTCACACTTGTTGCGCAATGCTCTTAGTGTACGACGACATGAGTAACATACTTTTTTGAGTCCCTCGTAGTATATCGGAGAATAAGTTATACAGTATAGGGCAAGGAATTATCCCGAACTATAGAAGTTAATAAAGGAAAACTTAAAAATGCTAGAAAACACTTTATTATTACCTAAATAAAATGCACCTGGAAGTTCCATTTTATTAAGTTCTGAACATCAAATCCTGCAAGTGACGTCCCTCGTTGTGAATACACAGCTGCAGCTGGTTTCTATAAGTTCTGCATCACTCTATGGAGCATCTGTTGTGGAATGCGGCCTCTTTTAAGTCATATAGCATCCTTCAAGGCTCCCAGCGTGCTTGAGCGGTGTTTCAAAACTTCATCTTTGAGATAATACCAAAGAAAGAACTTGCGCTATTTTAAATCAGGCAAACGTGCAGGCCATGGGATGTCGCCGTACCGTGAGATCAAACCATCAGCAAAGATTTTACTCAAAACATTCATCGAATGTCAAGCAGTGTGGGCCGTGGCACCATCCTGGAAACTAAACGAGCCTAATATGCATTTGTTGAAGTTTTGGTTAAAAAAAGTTTTTGGGTCATGTTAACATGTTGTCCGCTATTGACGGCAACAGTATGGTTTTTTTCTCCTCAAAGAAAATAAGGTCCAATGATTTCCTCAGCACTGATTGCACACCAGACTGTGACCTTACCATGTGGAAAGGACTCTCATGAATTTCCTCAGGTCTCACATAATTCCAATAATGCATATTCTGTTTATTAAGACATCCATAAAGGTAAAAATGTGCTTTAGCATCGGAGAAAATGTGCGCGTCTTGAGAAACGTTTCCAATCAAGTTTTCACAGGATTGTCGTTGATTTTGCCGGTCCTATACAGTTCTTTAGCATTCTCCATTTTATTCGGATGAAACTGAATGCCTTTCGTGGAGAACCCGACGCACAGTACGGATAGGCTGTGCAAGCGACGACGTGTGCTTGCGAACGGAACGTTTAGAGGACTGCAAAACTGACCTTCTGACACCCTTAATGTTTTATGGAGTTCTAACGGTCCCCTGTGCACCAACTCTCGTTTTCATAACACGGCCACATCGACAAAAGTTCTTTGGCCTAACAGAATCGATTTACGGTCGGGAGAACTGTTTCGATGGGGGATTTGATATCGAGTACACATATAACGCTGTACTGCAATTATATACCGATTTTCGGAAAAACAGGTTTCGACAACAAAAGCAGGATGTTCGTTTGACCACGCCACTAAAATCGGTACCAAAGTAAACGTCCACTTTTACTGTGACCTTGGAGCCCATCCCCACTCTTCCACCGCCCCTTCTTTCTATGCAATACCACTTTCAAGTTAGGGACAATTCCCAGCCCCACACTATACATCAATGCTACAGCCTCCATTAGCGTTCATCAAAACAGTGAGAAATTCAAAACTAAATGAGGAGATTTCATATCGCCAAAAGTATTCTCAGCAGCCGCACAAGAATTTTTCAGATTTTTAAACTGGATAAATGCGCAAGTTTCTAGCGGTAGCTTCAGACTGAGTCAAATGTGATATCGCTGAGCTTCGCAGCAGTTATGCTGACTCTCGATAGTCGATACTCTGTCCATAGTCGCCACATATTTACTACAACTGAAGACAACGATTGGGTGGACAAGAAAATAAATAAAGGAAGAATTGGCCGAGCGGTTCTAGGCACATCAGTCCAGAACTGTTCTGCTGCTACGGTCGCAGGTTCGAATCCTGTCTCGGGCATGGATATGTGTGATGTCCTTAGGTTGATTAGGTTTAAGTAGTTCTAAGTCTGGGGGACTGATGACCTCAGATGTTCAGTCCCATAATGCTTAGAGCCATTTGAACCATTTTGAAAAGAAGAATAAAAATGGTCTCTAATGCTTTTGGGAAACGAAATAGGATTTTCAAAATTAAGTTTCCCAAGTGTCTGAAAAGAAAAGTTTACAACGCTTATATTTCATCAGTTTTGACTTACATTTAAGTGTGTGAAGATATTACTAATTATGTGATCGAATTTTTTATATGTGTATGTGATATCTGTTCTTTCGGACATGTGGACAACAAGCTCGAACTCTTACAGAAATCGGCGAAATACCGCGAGTAATGAGAATAATGGTCAGGGGCACTACATTAGGAATACATTGATAAGTTTGGGTCTGACAGGAGGCATGCTAGGGTAGTTCGTGCAGTTGCGGCAGTCAATCTGTCCGGATGGCTCAGCGGTCACAGCATTTGACTAGCAGGCTGGTCCAGCACAAATTTTCAACTTTCTCCATTGATTTCAATTAATGCCCACTCACAACCCATGTCTGTAATTCTTTTGTGTATATTTTTTCTTTTTCTTATTTCTTTTAGTCATTCCTTTTACTCTGAACACATATCTTTGATGGTTTAGAATACTTGTTTTGTTCTATAATTTGAAATGTAACTATTGTTTCCTCTATTAATATTGCTACATGAATTTCTTTTAAATGAGAATGTGTGTAGATGTGCGTTTGATCTTCTATGTAATGCTTTTGTGAAATGTGCTGTGTGGAACCACAAGTACAGGTCGCGCAGGATCCGGTGCCCGATGCTCAGTGACAGTTTTCATCCAAAGCGATGGGAGAGTTCATTCGTTCGTTCAAAAGGGGACACTAACAAGCGTTTGCCACCTTTCGGCCGATCGGCGATGACAGAAGCAACGCGCACGCCCTGCAATCTTTCTCAAACGATGTTACAGAAACTATTCAGTAAAAAATTCATTTTTGCTGTACTTGTAGCTTTATATGTCAAGTTCATTATGATGTGCCCATCATTTCGTTAATGTTCGTTGTTATTGTGATATTTACGTGGAAGTAAGACATTGCGCAAAATTCGAAAAAGTTTGCAATGAAAAATAGGGGCCGCTTTGATTTTGCGTTCGGTGCGTATTACATAATATGTTTCTGTGTATGCAATTTAGCTAACATATTGAATTTTTCTTTAGACTTGGTTAGAGATCTCTATTTGTTACCAGTCTCTAGAAAATTGATCTGAAGTAGCGCACTGATTTGCGATCGTACCGCGCCAGCGATAAAGCCAAAGTGAAATATCCACGACAGCCCTACTATTTCATAAACTGTTTGAGATACCGAAATTTTAACATGTCAACAAGAGAAATGCGTAGGTTTTACTCAAAATTCTCCACTCGTGACACTTCCCTGAAAGTTACGAATGGTTAACAAACCAGGCGAAAATAAATCGCTGCATTTTCGGCGGAATTCTTTTTAGATATTAACCAAAGAAGAGGTGACAGATCTTTTTGAATGGTCACCGATCAAGTTTGGGCGTGAAGGAGCCTCGCTTAATATTTACAAAAAAAAAGTGAGTGTAGGCTTCAGTTTAGAAAATCACTTCTCTTCCAGTGTTCGGCGTATCCCTTACAGCACCTGTCGTAAGAACTGTGACGCGAGAGCGATAGCGACCGTTGGCAGTCGAACAGTGACACTGCGTGGGTGTGCAGCGTTATGGCGTATGCGCGTGTGTTGTGCAATCGTGCTACACAGAAGCACGTGAAAATTTATGGCAGCGTTCTTATTTTTCGGTCCCAGTACAAAGTGGACGTTATGAAGCAAGAAGTTTGACTGTGAATACTGTGAGCTTCAATGAGTACTAAAAGAGCAGTGGCCATGCTTCCGTGAAAGGTCTGTGATTGTTGTGGCTAGAACGGAACTGTTTTGCACGTAACTGAGTAGCTCAAACTAATGTACTCTGAATTTATTATCTCGCGTGCAACTTAATGAGCTGCCTTGCGCATCAAGACATAACTGTCGCCGAGGAGATTTTTCAAATGCTTAAGACGTGCGTTACTGTTTTCACCAGGACTATGAATCTGCAATCATTGATGGCTAAAAGCGGCCGACTATAACTATGCGGCGGGGAGTAAAAGTACTACGCATATTTTTTTTAAAACTGTGAACTGGACGTTAAAAACAGAAGAGTGTCTGCAGTGGCAGCAGTTGTGTAAGAGCACAACAGGATGTGAGCACCCTAACTTTTGACTCCTTGCGGATTTATTGGTTATTTTTCTTTGAACGCTGTTAATCGTAATGTAGATGCGGAAATCTGAAGTACATAGCACTAAATCTACCGCTCTATGGTACGCTGCTACTCCTCTAGACTCTGTGAAACTCGGCTTCAGGGTCGCGAGCACATCTTCAGTTGTTCATCATTTAAGGAGCTTTTGCCCATGCGCTACAGGCGTGACGTAATGGTCTTAAGGGCCACATACATACAGATTTGATAAACAAAGTTCATAGCTAGCCCTTACTAATCAGCTACAAGTTTATGTCAGTGCCATCAGATGGCAGCACACTGCAGCAGACTTTTATCCCGTTCGCTTGGCATAAATCCCGCTAGACGCTAGCACACTCCCCAGATATGCCAATTCGTTCACTATATAGTAAAATTAGATCGGCCATCAATATATGTTATACTGATAGTAAAACCTATTTGTGGGTTTCTGAATGAGATTTAGTACATTAAGTTTTGGCTTTCGTCATACTGTAATCCGTTTGAGGCGCTGAGAACGATAAAGCACATCGTTGTCGATTGTGCGCCTACCTTCTCCAGTACGCCGATGACACCGCCTTCCTTGCCCTCGCCCCCACTCTGCAACGCTCCCAACACCTTCTCCAATCCTATCTTGACCGGTTCACCACTTGGTTTAACCAGTGGCTGCTCAAGGTCAATCCTTCTAAGACCCAGGCGACCATTGCAGGCAAAACCACCCCTTACTTTTGTCTCCTCGATTTCTATATCACCATATATGGCCGTCATATCGCCCTCACCCCCACCTTTAAGTACCTTGGCGTCACCCTTGACCGTCGTCTCTCCTGGACCCCCCATCTCTGGACAATCCAAGCAAGGCACGCTCCCAACGCCATCTCCTCAATCTCCTTTCTGGCCGCACATGGGGTCTGGACCCCTCCACCATCCTTCACACCTATAAAACCCTCATCTGCCCTATCTTCCACTACGCCCACCCTGCCTGGATCTCCGCCCCTTCTACCTTTTACAAATCCGTTCAAATCCTAGAACACCATGCTCTCCGCCTCACCTATCACATCCGTCTCCTCTCCCCCACACGGATCCTGTATGACCTTATTCCGTTCCCGCACCTCCTCCTTTTCCTCGAATGGATACGGATCCTCTACACTTCCCATAAACTTGATCCCCCTCACCCTCTTGTCTCTTCCATCCTCTCCCACCCCTGTCCGGTGCCGCACCTGTATTCCCACGTCCCACCTGCTCTCCATCTCTCCACTCTCCATACCTTCTCCCAAGGTGGCTTCCACCAATTCCTCCTCCCCGATGGTGCCCTCATCCCCTCCATCTACCCCTCCTATCAACTTCGATCCTCTCTCTCCCCTCCCTGTGGTTCCTTAGGACACCATCTCTCCCTTCTCTCCCTCCTTCCTTCCTCCCTCCTCCCTACCGGGCTTCCCCTACCCCTGTACCTTCTTTCCTTCCCCTTCCATCTCCACTGCCACTGGCATCTACACTCTCCCCTCTCCCTCCTCCCCCACGTTTTCTCTTTTTGGCAGGTCCCCAGACTCGCATACGTCAAGTGAACATTTGCGCCGGAGATCATCGCCGTCGGTTCTGTGTATGTGCCATCGGGTTAGTGCTTCAGTGTTTTCACCGAACCACACTCCATCGTTCACATTTGTTCTCTCAGTCATCAGTGTTCGTGTACAGTGCTGACCGTTTTTTGTCTTTTACTCCATCTGTGAATGGCTCCGTGTTTTTTACTCATGTGTTTGTTTTTTGTCCACCACTATGTTATATTTTTCTATGTCTTCATTGTTTCTATTTGTACTGACTGTGGCTGAAGAGCGGCGTAATATTGCCGCTACCTAGTCCACCTTTTGTATAAGGTGTCAAAATAACAATAAAGAAAAAAAAATTGTGAGGCTGCTCCCTCAACCTCGAAAAGGTCTATGACCATGTTTGGCATCCCAGTCTCCTGTTTAAACTCCAAACCTATGCCCTTCCTGTCAACTACATCCGTCTACTCCTTCCTCTCCCGCCGCCCCTCCTACGTTACCATCCATAATGCCGATTCCCACACCTTCTACCCCTCTGCAGGTGTGCCCCAGGGCTCTGTCCTCTCCCCTTTCCTCTACCTCCTGTACACGGCAGATATGCCCCAACCCCCCCTCCCCCTCCAGTACACCTCCTTCAGTATGCCAATTACACCACATTCCTTGCCCTCGTTCCTACCCTCCAATGGTCCCAACGCCTTCTCCAGAATCACCTTGGCCTTTTTGCCACATGGTTTAACCAGTGGCTCCTGAAAATCAATCCTTCCAAGACACAGGCAATCATCGTAGGTCATACCACTCGCTCCTTCCAGCTCCTGGATTTCTCCCTTACCATCTGTGCCTGTCCTGTCCACCTCTCCCCCCTACCTTGGCCTCACCCTTGACCATCACCTCACGTGGATCCCTCATCTCCACTCCATCCAATCCAAAGCCCACAACTGCCTCCGACCCCTCAAACTCCTCTCTGGCCGGACATGGGGGTTAAACCCCTCTACCATCCTCCACACCTACAAATCCTTAATCCATCCCATCCTCTGTTATGCCAGTCCTGCCTGGATATCCGCCCCCCCCCCAAGTTCTATAAGTCCCTCCATGTTCTCGAGCGCCATTCACTCCACCTTGCCTTCTGTATATGCCTCCCATCCCTCATGCGGATCCTCTACGACCTGATTCCTTTCCCCCATCTGTTCCTATTCCTCAAACATATCCGCATACTCTACACCTCCCACTGCCTTGATCCCCCTCATTCCCTCATTGCTCCTCCCATCTCCAACCCCTGTCCTCTCCCCCGCCTTCACTGTTGTGTCCCCCCTACCCTCCATCACTACACCATTCATCTCCTTTACCAAAGTGGCTTCCATCAACTCCCTCTCCCGGATGATGCCCTCTCTCCCTCCATCTATCCCTCCTATCAACTCTGATCCTCATCTCCCCCTCCTTTCCTCTGTCCTTTCCCCAGGCTCCCACTTCCCCCCTTCCATCCTGTTTTTCTCCCCACCTAACCTCTCTCTGCCTCCCTTCTTCCCCCCCCCCCCCCCCCCCGCCTCGAGGCCTTTTGCATTCTCCTCCACTGCCTTTCCCCACTCCCTGTCGTGTCTGCCCAGCCCCCCCCCCCTCTCCCGTCTGATGGGTCCTCGTGCCCCATCGGTTCCTTCCCCCCTCCCCCCACTTCGTTTTTTCCTCTCCTTCCCCATTTTCTTTCCCATCATCTGTCCAGGTTCCCCCCGTCTGCCCTCGGCTGAGGTATGTCATGTTTGTGTCACCTTTTTAGTGCAGTGTTCAAATGAGTGTTCAGTATTGTGCATCTCTCCAAAGTGTTGCGAACAGAAATCATGCTGTCGCTGGGTGTGAATTTTATATCTCTTGTGAACAGAAACCAGACTGTCACCGTGTTTTTTAATTGTCTATTATTTTTCTGCTTCCTGTGTATTTTGTTACCATCATCAACCCTTTGTTTTATGTTTTAAGTTCCACAATTTTCCGCCATTTTACCATTAAGTCACCGATTATATCGCCAGCTTTTATTATTTATTATCTTCATCTTTTTAAAACAAAGTCTGTAGGCTGAAGAGCGGCGTACTAAGCTGTTGCCAGCCCGCCCCCTTCGTGGGGGGGGGGGGAATCGAAACTCTATAAAGAAAACAAAAATCGTGAGGCTGCAGCTTTTATTGATTCTTCTGACATCTGTTGATTTTATGGTGGGTCGAGTTTATCTGTACTATACGCCCACACTGAATATATGAGCATTCACGAAAAGCTACCTCACTGGTTCCTCTCATACTCACTTAAATGTGGGATCTAAGATGGTGTTCTTATGGCCCTTAGGGTTCTCAGAGCCTCATATGCATTCTAGTCAAACACCCTTGTAGGTAGACAGTATTGTTTGAATTTAATAATTTCTGCTAACGGCAGTTTGTTTTTGGAATTTGTTGTTTACTGTGCAGGAATCGGCTTTCGTCTGCAATGTCAACGTGAACTGTGTTCAATCTGTTTTAAGCCCTAACAGAAAAGAAAATTACGAGGAAAAGTTAGCTGCAAAGGAACTAGGGCCTCCCAGACCAGATCCATTGACAGAGAAAGTGTTGAAATAAAAAAAGCGTGATTACAAGCGAACATTTAACAAAGAAGAGTAAAATAAGCATAAGCTGTTGTGTGGGTGCAACGTAAGAATGTTTGCTTTTAGCCTGGAATTAAATTCGTTAGCTAATATATGTGTTAGGGATCTTGTACATTTGTCCGAAAAAATAAAAAAAGAGCACGGAAATTACCACTAACACAAAAAAGTGAAACAGGGAGTAGCGAAAGCTTAAACGTTGTTTCGCTCTTGCCCTAGACTGTACTTAATTATGCACAAAACAACAAAATTCTACAAAAACAATTCTTTCTTTTTTCAGATAGCTATGCATAGTATTATTATAATTTCTGTTATTATCACTATTGGCAGTGGCGATAGTTGTATAAATATGTTGATAAGCGTAAGTGTTATACAGCAGATGCTATTAATTTCACACTCTCATATTTATCTGAATCTAAAAATTTCTGAAAACTCAAAATGTATACTCAAAAGCCGCTACTGAGTGTGCATAAAGAACGTTGTAATTGTACACATAAGAACATGGATATAAAACAGCAACAACTACGGCTAACCGGCCCGTGGCCAAAGAAACGATACGGAGGATGATATTAACGTCTGGTGAATCATACACTGAGGAGTATCCGTTATAATTTCATGGCTGATGGAGCTGTAATAATTACACGCCAGCATCACCAAGTCGCCGCTTACGTCACAGCACATCGTCTACTAAAAAGATAAGCTGCAACGTCGAGTGCTCTCCTCCTCTAAGACTCAAAGAATTTCATGTAGTTTCAAATGTAAGTTCTGTCCCTTTTGTGACAAACTTTTCTCAATATTTGCTTTCCTTAGAAATAAATGTAATTTCTATGTTGATATTATTGAGCCTCAATAAATAGTAGTTATTGCTATTTACTACTAGTATGTTATTCATTTATTTTATTGTTGTTGTTATTACACATGTTTTACGCATTGTTTTAGAGGCTTGCGTTTTTTTGCCTTTGTGTAGTGTTTTTGTCGGGTGCATTTACATATTTTGTTGTGATGTGTGGTATACCGCTTAAGTTATACTGCTCGTCCACTGGTGGTGCAGGACAAGCTATAGGTGGGAATTTTCAATCTGACAGCCGTCAGCCACTTAACCTGTATTTACACTCAATAAGACGTCATATTACGACATATTCATGACCAAGTGCAAGTTTATTTGTCCGTTGCAATTGTAACTCAACAAAATTCTAGCCATTTCCTTAATTGTTCGGAAATTATTAACAGAAATTTTCGTGTTTTATGCTCTTTTGGTGTTTGTTGCCGAACTCTAACGTCGTTACTTTCGTTAAGTTTGGAAGTAAAACGGGTCCTTATGAGTTTAAACAATCGAAATTCACGGTCAAAATTACGCAAAGTAGACGTCTAAGAATTATTTTCTTCACATATAGCTCAGTTCGCGACAAGATTAGATAACACAGCATATTATGACTTAATTTCGTTACACTGCTGAGTCATTTTCTTCACAAGTGAGACATGGAGAAATGCATGCTGGTAACTTAGGAAAAGAAGCAACTGGAGCAGGAAACAGTCTGAGGTGCGGGACGTAATTATCAGTGTAGTGAAAATTAAATGAAAACGGGTAAGTCTTTGGTATATGAATCAAGATGTAAGGATAAGTCTGTGATACTACTTAATGGAAGCAGGTTGCAAACGGAAAACATGCAATTATAGCAATTTTGATTCGGAGTACTGAATATGCTTCATTATTGGCATGTGTTCTTTCTCTTAACAATTTGGGCTGAGTGGCTAATTTTCGCGTTCGCGACTTTCTCGATACCTACAGTATGTGTTGATGTCCTCGTGAATTCACTTACACTGTACGATTGTACGATTGCTTGGGCAAGGATTAATGCACGTGTTTGTTATAGCGACGAACTGTTCGAAACTTGCCTATCATTTCTTACTTGGAGTCTGCATATAGCAACGATGTTGCTATAGCGATCGCAATATGGTTTTATCTCATTAGAGGACCTAGATTACCTTTGTGTTCACCAGAATTACACTAGGCACTTATAAATAATGACAGACGTATTGGAAGAAACGTCTTTACAACTCGTCTTAATCTGACTGTGGTAGCAGCAGGAGCTAACAGTGGGAGCAGCCGAGAGTGGGAGCCAGTCAAAACTGTCTGTATGTACTGCAGGGCTGGGCACAACATACTAAGAAACTTATCACAGTATTACAGTTTAATGTAGAAGTTAAAACTGTGTGTAGCGTTGTATTAGTGTCGCCTCGTAACATAGGATAGAAGAAAGATAGGGGGTTAGAGGTAGTCTGTAATTTCCGAGCAGTTAGGAGCTAACGCAGAATAACAAACTCCTAGTGAAGGTAGGTTGATTGCAGGAGAGGACTGTGGGACTTGATAGGATGCTCGCAGTAGAAGACTCAAGGATACTCAGGGGTCTGGTTATTTATTTGCAGTCAGACTAACTACTACACTGAAGGCTAACGATAAATGTTAGAAAAAACGAAGGAGGCAACTGGTTGCACAACAGAAGTCTGTGTTCGTGTCCGTGGAGTGAGGGCTAACAGAAGTGGCAAACACAAGCAGCAATGTAAGTACACTATTTTATCGAAAGTATTCAGACACTTCCATAAATATACGTTTTTCGTATTAGGTGCATTGTGCTGCCACCTACTGCCAGGTACTCAATATCAGCGACCTCAGTAGTCAATAGACATCGTGACACAGCGGAATGGAATGCTTCGCAGAACTCACGGACAATTTCCACACTCCTAAACATCCGTAGGTCCACTGTTTCCAGTGTGATAGCGAAGTGGAAACGTGAAGGGACACGTATAGCACCAAAGAGTACAGGCCGACCTCGTCTGTTGACTCACAGAGACTACCAACAGTTGAAGAGGGTAGTAATGTGTAATAGGCAGACATCTATCCAGACCATCACACAGGAATTTCAAACTGCATCAGGATCCACTGCAAGTACTATAACAGTTAGTTGGGAGGTGAGAAAACTGGGATTTTATGGTCGAACGACTGCTCATAAGCCACACATCACACCGTAAATGCCAAACGATGCCTCGCTTGGTGCAAGGAGCGCAAACTATGGACAACTGAACAGTGGAAAAACGTTGTGTGGAGTGACGAATCACGGTACACAATGTGGCGATCCGGTGGCAGGGTGTGGGTATGGCGAATGCCCGGTGAACGTCGTCTGCCAGCGTGAAGATGCCAACAGTAAAATTCGGAGGCGGTGGTGTTATTGTTACATGACAATAACATCCCTGTAATGGACTGGCCCGCACAGAGACCTGACCTGAATCCTAAAGAACACATTTGGGATATTTTGGAACGCCGATTTCGTGCCAGGCCTCACCAACCGACTCCGTGAAGAATGGGCTGCCATTCCCCAAGAAAGCTTCCAGCACCTGACTGAACGTATGCCTGCGAGAGTGGAAGGTGTCATCTAGGCTAAGGATAGGCCCACACCATACTGAATTCCAACATTACGGACAGAGGGCGCCACGAACGTGTAAGTCATTTTCAGCTATGTGTCCGGATACTTTTGATAGTGTATAAAACTGCGAGAGCAGCACTGCAAGTGAGTGTAACTTGCTGCTGCTAACCAGATTCTAGTGTCGAGCGACACGGAACTGTCATCCCAACAGTCTGACTGAGAACTCCCTTCAGTGCAGAAAACCTGGGTTTTGATAGAATTGTGGCGGCGCACTACTTCTCGCTTACTAAGCTGGTACTTCACAGACATCGGCCAGTCTGACGTGCAGCACACCCCCTAATGCCTCTGGCCAACCACATTGAGGTCCTTTCCCTCCTTCTACGCTATAGGTGGGGATGTTTCTGACCTTTACATTAACAAACTCCAAGTTTTATAGCAACAGCTTTCAGCTGAAAGCTAAACGTCACTGCCATTCCTATTATGTCTAGCAGCAATTGCCTTACGTCATTTGGGCCCACCATGAGGTCTCTGGCGAATAGGGACAGCTCTTCTAGCAGTTTTATCCATTTGCCATCTGACTATAAACGCACTGTGTAAAAGCACTGACGTTGCTATTCCCAGAAACAAATATCAAGCTTGCGGCATATGCTAAGACAGGCCTGTCTGTGACTACCTTCTCTACGTCGCCTCACAAGAGCGTCTGGGCGATTGATGGCGTTGGCAGTTAATCTCTGAAGTGAAACCTCTCCCGTGGGACAGCTGCCCAGAGTGTACGCAGGGCTCTAGCGGTACTGTTTACCTCCGGTAACCTAAAGGCTAACACTTTATCTGCGGTCTGTGATTCCGAATCATAGAATGCCCTCCTTGACTTCCAACAGCCTTAAGATCAACAATGTACAACCTATCAGTATATGACATTAGGATCTGGCGACTCACAAATCTGCTATATGTTGGTTGATAATTCATCGGAAATCAATAATGTTTTGAAATTGAATGCGCCTGCATTACCACCTCTTTTTCTGATCGAGCTGTACTATCATCAAGAAGCAACTCCAACCTCACTGCCAAGAAGTAACGGCGAACCAGATGATCGGCAACTTATGGAATGAGTAACGGGTACTTTGTAAGTGGAGGGTGGTTCGTCAGTACTGAAAAGATAGGGTTTCTAATTTAGTTGTTATCTTTACAGGTATACAATGTACGAGTTCATAACAATGCGAACAACACATCCATTCAGACTGCTGACGAATCAGTTGTTTGCAGACGTGTTTTGTTATTGAGTAACTATGAAGTTAGATTTACACTGATGAGCCAGAATGTTAGGACCACCTACCTAACAGCCGGTATATCCATGTTTGGCACAGATAACACCGGCGACGCGTCGTGACACGGAAACAATGAGGCCTTGTTAGGTCTGCACACGCCACCTAATTCCTGTAAATTCCGGGGAGGAGGGCGATGTGCTCTGACGCCACATTCAATCACATCCCAAATGTGTTCAATTGGATTCAGCTCTGGCGAGTTGGGGGGCAAGCACGTCAACCGGAACTCGCCACTGTATTCCTCAAACCACACCAGCACACTTTGTGACATGGAGCACTATCATGTTGAAAAACGTCACTGCCTCCGGGAAACATGATCGTCATGAAGGGGTGTACGCGGTATGTAACCAGTGTGCCATGCTCTTTGGCCGTCCTGATGCCTTGCACGAGGTCCGCTGGACCCCTGGATGTCCACATCAGTGTTCCCGACGGCATGATGGAACCGCCACCACCTTTTCTCCATCCTACAGTGCAGGTGTCAAGGAGTTATTCCCCTGCAGGACTACGGATTCACGCCCTCCCATTGGCATGATGAAGAAGGTATCAGGATTCATCAGGCCATGCAATGATCTGTCACTGCGCCAATGTCCAGTGTTGATGGTCACAAGCCCACTTCATTCGTAGTTGCCAGTATCGGGATGTTAACATTGACACATGCATGGGTCATTGGCTGCAGAGACCTATCTTTAGGAGTGTTCGGTGCACTGTGTACTAAGACACACTTGTACTCTGCCCTGCATTAAAGTCTGATGTTAGTTCCGCCACAGTTCACCGCCTGTCCTGCTTTACCAGTCTGCCCTGCCTATGACGTCCGACATCTGTATTGAGGGGTGGCCACCCAACCCCCCGACACCTGGACGTGGTCTCACCTTGGTGTCGTCACGTGTTGGAGTCATTTACCACAAAGTTCCTCGAACACCTGATAAGTCGTGCAGTTTCCGAAATGCTCGTGCCGAGCCTCCAGGCCATCACAATCTGCCCTCGGTCAAACTGAGATAGATCACGCGCCTTCCCCAAATGCACACGGACAACGCACTCACGAATACTACGTGCACCGTGCATGTCTCTCATTAACAGTCATTCCTCGCCAGGTGGCGCTGCTATCGCCTGGACGTGATAATATGGATAGTACGTCGGTGGTCCCTGTCGTTCTGGGACATCACCTTAATTACTCAGGAATCTTTGACTACATTAATATTACAGCCCTTCCCACCCGCCCTAACCACATAATCAAGAATCTTAGCTTCGTGTGACTTCTCGTCTTTCCCAAAATGAAAATCATATTGAAGCGGCAAATATTTGATACAGTGGAAAAGATCCAAGTGAAATTGCAGTGGGAACTAACCACCCTAACAAAGAAAGAATTTCTCGATGCATTTCAAAAGTGGCAGGAATATTGCGATTGTGTATTTGCTCCCAAGGGGACTTCCCGTATGATGTTGGTGTGGAATAGCTCTAAGTATGATTAATAGCTTTAATTAAAGTACTTCAGCGTTTGTGAAGTACCGGTTCCCTCGTGCACACCAACTACATATCTAAATGTAGCAATATGAAACGATATGAAAGGGTCCAACAACTGAAATTACTGGTCAAATCGCAGAACACACTGAATGAAAGAAAGGCTTCGGGTACATACTGATCAAGTTCTAACAGCCTGGTTCCTACGGTACGAGGAATATTATATGAGAGTATCTGGTAGAAAAAGGCACTCTTTTCACAGAACTCTAATTGGAAAGTTTACAGAATTAATTCTAGAGGAACAGTGTTAGATGATTCTACCGGCTCCATTGCACGAGGGGCGTTCAACAAGTAATGCAACACAATCTTTCCCTCGGCTAGTTTTGACTGAAAAAGTGTGGAAATTGTTTTGGGGCATCGTGGAATATTCCAGCTTCAGCCCCATTAGTTTCATTAAGTCCCGATGGATGGTACCGCTATACACTATGTGATCAAAAGTATCTGGACACATGGCTGTAAACGACTTACAAGTTCGTGGCACCCTCCATCCGTAATGCTGCAATTCAGTATTGTTTTGGCCCACCCTTAGGCTTGATGACAGCTTCCACTCTCGCAGGCATACTTTCCATCAGGTGCTGGAGGGTTTCTTGGGGAATGGCAGCCCATTCTTCACGGAGTGCTGCACTGAGGAGAGGTATCGATGTCAGACGGAGAGGTCTGGCACGAAGTCGGCGTTCTTTAGGATTCAGGTCTTGTCTCTGCGCAGGCCAGTCCATTGCAGGGATGTTCCTGTCGTGTGACCACTCTGTCACAGGTCGTGCATTATAAACAGGTGCTCGATCGTATTGAAAGATGCAGTCGCCATCCCCGAATAGCTCTTGAAGAGTGGGAAGCAAGAAGGTTGCTTAAAACATTAATGTAGACCTGGGCTGCGATAGTGCCACGCAAAACAACATGGGGTGCAAACCCCCCTCCATGAAAAACACAACTATACCATAACACCACCGTCTCCGAATTTTACTGTTGGCGCTACACACGCTGGCAGATGACATTCACCGGGCATTCGCCATACCCACACCCTGCCATCAGATCGCCGCATTGTTTACCATGATTCGTCACTCCACACAACGTTTTTTCGCCGTTCAATCGTCCAATGTTTACGCTTCTTACAACAAGAGAGGCGTCGTTTGACATTTACCGGTGTGATGTGTGACTTATGAGCAGCCGCTCGGCTATGAAATCCAAGTTTTCTCACCTTCCGTCCAACTGTCATAGCACTTGCAGTGGATCCTGATGCAGTACGGAATTCCTGTGTGACGGTCTGGATAGGTGTCTGCCTATTACACATCACGACCTTCTTCAACTGTCAGCGGTCTCTGTCAGTCAACAGACGAGGTCGGCCTGTAAGCTTTCGTGCTGTATGTGTCCCTTCACGTCTCCACTTCACTATCATATCGGATCCAGTACAGCTAGGGATGTTTAGGAGTGTGGAAATCTCGCGTACAGACGTATGACACAAGTGATACCCAATCACCTGACCACGTCCAAAGCCCGTGAGTTCCGCGGAGCGCCCCATTGCGCTCTCTCTCGATGTCTAATGACTACTGAGGTCGCTGATATGGAGTACCTGGCAGTAGGTGGCAGCACAATGCACCTAATATGAAAAACATATATTTTTGGGGGTGTCTGGATATTTTTATCGCATAGCGTATGTAGCCTTCAAAATAGCGTCTGTAACGGATTGCGTTCCAAGCAGACAATTGTCACTGAGTTTCTTTTGGCGTTAAATCAGGGTATCACAGACATTCATAGGCGCTTACAGAATGTCTACGAAGACCTGGCAGTAAGCAAAAGCATGGTGAGTCGTTGGGCGAAAAACTTGTCCAGTGTCCCACGTGCTGGCCGTCCGCACACGACTGTTACTCCTGCAATGTTAGAACTTCGTCACAAAAATGCAAACAAATTTTTCCTTCTCGATGACAACGTAATGTGTCGCAAACGTCTGCGCACCCGAGAGAATCATAACTTCTTCGTCATCCGCTCTACAGCCCAGATCTTGCAACTTCCGACATCCATCTGTTTGGTCCAATGAAGAATGCACTCCGCAGGAAGCAGTATGGAATGATGTGGAGACCATTGATTCAGCAAGACATTGCTTGGACGTCGACTAGTAGAATGGTACCACGCGGGCAATCAGACCCTCCCAGTAAAGTGACGTAAGGTCGTCGCACTGAACGGAGATTACGTTGAAAAATAGGGTTTTCTCACCCAAAAGAGAGGGGAATGAATGATGTATTGGAATCCTGAAGAAAACTCATCTGTTTTCAAAAACGAAATGTGTTGCATTACTTATAGAGTGCTCCTCGTATATCTGTCGTACTGATAATGAGAATAAGCTAAGAGTGTCTTTCTGGTAGATTAAAGGTTTGTGAAGTGCAGGCTCTTTGAATCTGAACTCTTACCTTCCACTCATAATTACATAATGAAGGCAGCAGAGTTTGCTAACTCAAAATAACTTAGAGATGCTTTCATAGAGGAACTTCGTGTGTTTGTGTCTTTTAGCATGGGAAAGGAAGGCGTTATTGAACAGGTACGAAAGCTGTTCCGTACATCGATTGGCGAGACGAAGGATCTGAGCTGGTCAATCAGCTGAATGGCCAAACCCACAGAATTTTTTTTTCAGACTGCTAGGAGGAAGATACTAACAGCATAGGCGGCTCTGTTTCTGCCCTTTGTGAGTGACACGTCCTTGCTAGCCCTGGCGTGAGAAACTTGGAAGTCTGTCGAGAGGGTGCAACTGTACGCATGTGTGCGGTTCACGGAATGTACCGCATCTGCATAGTGAATGTCTTTGGTTATGGGGACAAATGAAAACGTCCAGTGAGTGTCACTGATGCTAACGCTGGACATCAGGTCCCACTCTACGCTGCAGCCAAAGGCACCTCTGCCCACCACCCTCATCCATTCGACTGGCAATATGGTGACCTCGTAGTGAACCTGTAAATGACTCTTTACTGCCAGCATACTGTATGCCGTGTCTGTTAATAGAATGCCGTAAAGCACTCATTTAAAAGTCTCCTGACAGTGCTCTGTCTCAAATCAGTAGCTAAAAGCTTGGAAAGAATTACCATGAAATTTTCCTTGCTGTAATGGACAGCTTATTGTTTTCTCTTAATTGTTCTTATGGAAAGATATTTGCTCTGTAACTGTTTCGCAAAGGGTAACTGAAATTAATTAGCCATGAGCCCAAAACAGGATAGTGTCCAGAAGTCGAACGACTGTAATAGACTTATTTACATTCCTAAAGCTGGCAAAGTCACATTAAAATGTAATCATTTTGTAATTAATAACTGTGTTTAGCAAAATTATCATGAAAGGGTGGGACTTACCTAAAATCAATGCTATACCTTCTTGCAAAACGTTTGCGTATAGGCTCCCCATATCCTGCTAGAACAAGTTCATTAGGAAACAGGGTACCATGGAAAATGGCTTGGCCACTGTCTATAGACTGAAGAAGAGAAGGGAAGTACCGTCTCCACAAGCTGTATGGCAGCTGCTGAGTATTTATGAACGGGTTTCAATAAACAACGAAACGCATTTTTTCTGAAAGCAGGTTGGTTTTATTCATGATTCCAGTACACTATATTATTCCCCACTATTTTGGCTACGAAACCCTGTTTTACTCCATAATATCCATTCAATGCATCGACCTTAGGCCACGTTACTTGGAAGGCCTGCATACCAACATGGTGCCTCTCTACTGGTCGAAGCCGGAGCTAACGTCTTGCTGCATCAAAATGTTCAAATGTGTGTGAAATCTTATGGGACTTAACTGCTAAGGTCATCAGTCCCTAAGCTTACACACTACTTAACCTGAATTATCCTAAGGACAAACACACACACGTATGCCCGAGGGAGGACTCGAACCTCCGCCAGGATCAGTCGCACAGTCCATGACTGCAGAGCCTAGACCGCTCGGCTAATCCCGCGTGGCTTTGCTGCATCAATAATTTCCCCAACATCCACGTACTGCTCCCTGCACAGTGTGTCCTTTATTGGGCTAAAGCGATGGAAGTCAGAAGGTGCGAGATACGGGATGTAGAGAGGATGAGGAAGAACAGTCCAATGAAACTTTATGAGCTTCTCCCAGGTGTGCATACTTGTGTGAGGCCATGCACTGTCATGGAGACAGAGGAGGTCGTTTGCATTTTTGTGGCGACGAAAACTGCAGGAGTGATAGCTGTTTTCGGCCGGCCAGCACGTGGGAGATTGGACAGGTTTGCGCGACCGTGCTGCTCGTCCAACGACTCATTGTGCTTTTGTTCATTGCGAGGTCTCCGCAAGGGCCTATGAATATCTGCGATGCTGTGGTTTTCGTCCAAATGAAACTTAGTGATAGCTCTCTGCTTGGAATGCGCCTTCGTACAAAATTCATTTTGAAAACCATGTATAGTGCTGCCACCTATCGGGACTTCGTGAAACTATAGGGGCTGAAGCGGGAATATTCCACAGTGTCCCACAACAATTTCCACGTTTTTTCAGATGAAAAAATGTGTTGCTTTACTTACTGAAAGCCCTTCGTATTTGCAAGTTGATGTTGACTGATTTTGGCTCAGCCCAATACATAGCCAGAAACGTGTGGAGAGGAATCAGTGACAAGATGAAGCTTTCAGTTGGTCCGGATAACTCAATCGACAGAGCACAGGCTCGATATTCAGGCGTCCTGATACCACCCCGACACACAGGCCTGCCTCAAATGTTCATCGTTGCGCAGAACTCGAAGCCTGCCGGCGACTCACCTGCCGAAGATGTAGAAGCCAACGAGGGGCTCGCCGGGCGCGGCGCAGTAGAGGTCGCGCAGGAACTGTCCCGGCGAGCGGCGCAGCAGCAGCAGGTTGGCCACGTGGCCCAGCAGCGGCCAGCCCGGCGGGCACGCCACTCCGCGGTCGCGCCAGTACGACTGGCGCCAGCCGTACAGCAGCAGCAGCGCCACCACAGCGCAGCACGCCAGCACCAACGTCACGCCCAGCATCGCGGCCGCCTTCTAGTCTGCGGCACCAATTAACACACACAAAACATTTGTAAATAGCAGTAAGGAGCTCAGTGTACAATCCTAGTAACATTATTATTCTGAGGAATAGATAAGGAGGAACTTCAGGATCTGATAAAACTGCAGAAACGTACAGGGTGAACATAAACCGAGAAACTGCACGGACGACTTCCTGACTGGAAATGGAGGAAAAAAAAGTCCTATGAACGTGTATCCAGAAATGCATCGTTGCCACCCATGCATGTGATAATGTTAACACCACGGCCTCGGCAACTACGACTGAAATGGGCACGTGACCATCGGCACTGGACGTTGGCGCTGTGGCAGAGGTTGCATGGTCTGATGAATCCCGATACCTTCTTCATCATGCCGATGGGAGGGCGCGAATCCGTCGTCCTCAAGGGGAACAGCTCTTGATAACTGTTGTGTACATAGTTCCGCATAGTCAGCTCATACACAACTTTACCACTAGAGCGCGCCCCGCCAAGCACAACAGTGCAGGCGCAGCGCTCGTCCGTCTCCGCACTACGAGATGGCGCTGCCATAGAGACGGACCAAATTCTGCCTCCGCCGATCCGCGTATTAATATGTAACGCAGCCAATGGCATTGCTGCTAACGTAGAACCTTTTCTCCTCGGGGACCACACTTGCGCAGTGAATACATGAACCGGAGAGGTATTATAACAAGTGTACAGACCTCCGATTAGTCAGTCTGCATTTGTCCGCAACAGTCTCTACGAGTTCTACATTTGTCTGTACCAGTCTATAGTCAAGTTTCAGTCTGCGTCCAATAAGATTACCATATTACTGTACATAGCCATGAAGATAAATGTATAGACACTTTTGTCAAGTATCAGAGATATATGTGAGAATAAGATTAACGTACCAATACCAAAGGAACTTCAGAATGTCAATTGTAAATAGCATCCAGAACCAAGTTAAGTAATTTTTATGCTTGTTATTATTTTATTAAATGTGTGTGAAAATTAATCAAGTTCTGTTTAAAGTTGGTCACCGTCAATCTGCTACACTAAGCGTGCAAGTGGTATTTCTATCATCTGACCTAATGGAAGAAGATAAACACGCCACGATAAGACCACGAGACATATTGGTGACACTCACCTACTTCGTTAGAGCGACAAGTCAAATAATCTGATGGTGCGTGTACTGAAGGTCATACAGTACGCACACCACACCAACTATGCTGCAGAAGGTGGCTCCATTGTGCTGTGGGGACATACACTTGGGCATCCATGGGTCTGTCGGAGATCGCGCAAGACACTATGATGACCAAGAAGTATCGTACATTGGTTGCAGGCCACTTGCACACCTTCATGACCATCACGTTTCCCGATGTCAACAAGATAACGTGTCATGTCACAAGGTCAGGAGAGTGATGGGGTGGTTCGAGGAAGACAGTGGCCAGTTCAAGTTGACGTGCTGGACACCCAACTCACCAGATCTGAACCCTATAGAATAAATCTGGGATGTGATTCAACATCACGTCAGAGCTCATCGTCCCCTCGCCGAAATTTACGGGAATTGTGTGAAGATGGGGTGCCAACTTCCTTCAGCGACCTACCAAGGCCTAATTTCTTCCATGACACGACGTGTCGCCAGTGTTATCCGTGCCAAAGGTGGACAAACCTGCTATTAGGTAGATGGTCATAATGTTCTGGCTGATCAGTGTACGTAGATGGCATTGACGAATGAAAGTTCCTCTGACCACGTGTCATGTCTGTAGCTTATAGATGAAGTTTATGCAGACTGATGATGCCAGTTCTGGTATAGGTTGCTTCGCTGGTAAAGAGGACTGATGACAGATATCCCATAATTGTGATGGCCTGGTGCAAACACCATCGACAAAATAATTCCGGTAGTTGAATATCCCCTGATGACAATCCTTGCACTAATTGCAGGTGACATTGATAGTAGCGGTTGTCGTGCAGAATACACATAATCGTACTTTGGCTTACACCGTGTTGGCGGGCCACTTGCGTGAAGCTTGTACTAGGGTTCGTCTCAATATCCCGGAGAACCCCATCCTCCAATCTTGGTGTTCGCACACTCTGCCGCCTCCCTGCACATTCGTCTGTCTGAATCGACCCATGATCACACAAACGACCAAAACAGGCCTGAAATATTGTATGATGTGGTTGGCGCTGCCCCTCGACCGTTTTCATCTGTTTAGCCATACACAGAACACCATCTCGTCTTGTTCCCGACACGAATACTGGACCGTTCTGATGCTTATAGTACGCTGCGTCAGTCACACGGCCCTCCAGATCCTCGAACTCCATGCACTCTGCCTCGCTTTCTGTATATGCCTCCCGCCCCCCACACGGATCCTCTATGACTTCATTCCTTTCCCCCATCTGCTCCTATTCCTCGAACATATCGGCATACTCTACACCTCCCGCCGCCTTGATCCCCCTCACCCCCTGGTTGCTCC
This sequence comes from Schistocerca piceifrons, assembly GCF_021461385.2. Taxonomy (NCBI): domain Eukaryota; kingdom Metazoa; phylum Arthropoda; class Insecta; order Orthoptera; family Acrididae; genus Schistocerca; species Schistocerca piceifrons. Next base: position 853,461,402 of record NC_060138.1, read on the forward strand.
TCTCCTCTCCCATCCCCGCCCTCTGCCACGCCTTCACTGTTGTGTCCCCTCCTACCCTCCATCTCTACACCCTTCATCTCCTTTCCCAAGGTGGCTTCCATCAATTCCCTCTCCCGGATGATGCCCTCTCTCCCTCCATTTATCCCTCCTATCAGTTCTGATCCTCACCCCCCTCCTTTCCTCTGTCCTTTCCCTGGGCTCCCTCTTCCTCCCCCCCTTCCATCCTGTTTTCTGCCAGCCTAACCTCTCCCTGCCTCCCTTCTCCCCCCCCCCCCAAGTCCTTTTGTATTTCCCTCCTCTGCCTTTCCCCACTCCCTGTCACGTCTGCCTAGCACCCCCCCCCTCTCTTATGGGTTCTTGTCCTCCATCGGCTCCTTTCCCCTCTCCCCCCCCCTTCGTTTTTCCTCTCCTTCCCCCCTTTTTCTTTCCCATCATCTTTCTAGGTCCCCCCTGTCTGCCCTCGACTATGGTATGTCATATTTGCCAACTTTTTAGTGCAGTGTTCAAGTGACTGTTCAGTGTTCGTCTTTCCAAAGTGTTGCGAACAGAAATCATGCTGTCGCTGTGTGTGAATTTTATGTCTCTTGCGAACAGAAACCAGACTGTCACTGTGGTTTTTAATTGTCTGTCTATTATTTTCCCTGTCTGCTTCATATGTATTTTATTAGCATCATCCCCCCTTTGTTCTATTTTTTAAGTTCCACTATTTTCCGCCAGGTTACCATTTAAGTCTCCGATTTTATCGCCTGTTTTTATAAGTTATTATCTCCATCATTTTAAAACAAATTCTGTAGGCTGAAGAGTGGCATACTAAGCTGCTGCCAGTCCGCCCCCTTCGGGGGGAATCGAAACTCAATAAAGGAAAAAAAAAGTCACACAGCCTGCACACACAAGGAACATGCGGCACTTGGTGAGAAGAACTATCATTCGTCAGCGCCATCTGCCGTGGCAACGACGCATTTCCGGACACATGTCCATAGGACCGTACTTCCTCCTGCAGCGTGTCGGTTTTATTAGTGTTCACCCTGCATACTAACGTACATAAGCAAAAGTGGAAAGCATCACACCATGACGCACCAGTCTGATATTTTTCTTTACACTACGGATGTTAAAAAATTAAACTTTAATTTCATTTCGAACCGATGTCCATCTTCACATCTGAGTTTGCGAGCTTGGCTTGCTCCTGGCGTGGCCTGGGACTCTAACAGATTGCCGAAGTGAATTTTCGAAAGCTCAACAGGAACAGGGCACTGAGTACAGAGTCGGTCTACCGGAGGTACTGGCCGGAATAGACAGCCATAGGCGACAGCCAAGGTGCCACTGTCCAACTACGAAATGTTAGCCCCCAATATTACACGGAAAAATATTGAAACTGAATCTAGTAGACCTACATAATACGTAAAACTATACTATTGGGCATCTCGATGTCACGAGTTCAGTTCACGAAGCTGAGTGTTTTTAATTGAGATCGATTTTTGTAAACAATGATTGCAAAAACACTTAAAATTATGCTACTGATAAACCAAAGCTGCCACTGTCGTATCACAGGAGCTTCACTGTACAGTGAATACATCCATACATCAAATGAAACTATGTGGTTTCAGAGACCTTTGCGATGTCGCGAAAGGCCAATGATGTTTACGGCATTCGACGCCCCACATGTTATCTACCATGCAGCCGCAATATTGGCTTCTAATGGCGACAGGGGGCGGGACTGGAGGCATCCAATGGTGGACACAGCATGAGGCTGCGGGGCGATTGCTTTCTTTATGTGCCGCCCGGTTCTAGGCGCTTCAGTCTGGAACCGCGCTGCTGCTGTGGTCGCAGGTTCGAATTCTGCCTCGAGCATGGATGTGTGTGATATTCTTAGGTTAGTTACGTTTAAGTAGTTCTAACAAGGGGAGGCCGCCAATTGTGAAATTCAGATTCGATTCATACTGCGCATAATAAAAGCTCATGGCCAGAGGTGTAATGTGGCAAAGCACCAAGATGCACTTCTCAGCCGTTGTCAAGAAAATCGACAGTTAAAAGAAACCGTTGCGGTGAAATACTCTCTACGATTAATAATTTTCTACAGCGTCGTGGCGCAGCGGTAAGCGCTCGGGTTCGTAATCCGAAGGTCACCGGATCGAATCTCGCGCCATGCAACCTTTTTTTTTTTTTGTTTTTGTTTTTTGTAATTCAAATGTACACACACACACACATATATATATATATATATATATATATATATATATATATATATATATATATACGTGGTAAACATTATGAAGACAATTAATAACATTTGTGAAATACAACTTTGTTTGCGGAAAACATAATGATGTTCGAAGTCGCCTATTTTTCCACGACAAACGACTATCAACAACTTATTATATTATTATTGCCGGGATATATATATATATATATATATATATATATATATATATCCCGGCAATCAGTTGCAACAATTATGCATATAATAAGTTGTTGATAGTCGTTTGTCGTGGAAAAACAGGCGACTTCGAACATCATTATGTTTTCCGCAAACAAAGTTGTATTTCGCAAATGTTATTAATTGCCTTCATAATGTTTACCACGTATAGTTAACGGAAGACGGAAAGTCAAACGTTCGAATTAGAATAGAGACCCCACGAACACAAATTTGCTGTGGCAGGTATGAAATATAAACTCCGTTACTCGCTCGTTACTCTTGAAGGACAGATGTTGAATGGGCCGAAACGAGCCGAAGCATAACAGCGTAGTTGCCTGCTAACTTCGAAAGAAGGCAGATGCGGTCCCTAGCGCAACTTATAACATCGTCGAAAATCAGTGCGTGCGTGAGAGCTTTGGTACACCCTGTTAAACAAATGGAAAAATGGAGGCGGTACAATTGGAGAGCGATCCGGGCCCTTCGCATGAAAGTGATGTGATCGAAGAAGATTCTATACACAGTGAAGTGGCGAAACAACAATTGAAAGATGCGTTGGTGTATTTTGAAAGCCTCCTTCGTAACAGTAATCGCATCGCAGCAGAACCGTCATCATCAATCAACGAAGAAGCCATGGTAATTGGGGAAGAAATGTTCCAGAATACGCTGCAAATGCTCGCCGAGAATACCCTTGTTCATGATGAGGAACTGATAGACATTAATGAAATCGACGATAGTAATGCCTACGAAGACACTGAAACGAGTCCCATTGCCAACGAATCATCAGACGAATACGAGCCGGGCGAGAAGAAAAAAAAAGGGTATGACTATATTTCTCTGGATTACAAAATTAGAGCTGTCAATCTGGCCAAAGAACATCCAGGCTGGAGTCTCAAGACTCTACAAGAAAAGGGGTGCTCTCGTTTGGCAAATATGGGCTATTTATCCAGGTGGGAAGAGCAAATCAAACGTGGCGGTAGCAAATTTGATGAACATTGTACCATCGATTCATGGGTGCATGATCGCTTCGTAGAAGCTCGACAAAACTTCCAGCAAGTTACTACCAGAAACCTGCAGCAGCGGGCCTTGGGCGCAGCAAGTCAGTTCCCAGATTTCAACTTCAAAGCTACAAAAACATGGGTCACCGAATTTAAAAAGAAGCATGGGATTCGGCAACGGAAAAATCACAAAATTTGTTTCCCGGAAAGACACGGCTACCCAAGACGGAATTTTGGCCGCAGCGACACATTTCGGATCCAGACGCGAACGTTGATAACTAACTTCGACAAAGATTTCATAGTTAATACTGATCAAACAGGTACGTAAAGAGCTGTTCACAAATGTCATATGACATGATGATAGAATATGATAATCTGATATATGATAGACAACACAGATTTCGTATGTTTCTTATATAAACGATATTTTTATATTTTGTTTGTCAGAGTGCCAGTACCAGTCCACGTTCAACAGAACTCTCGCCGAAAAAGGGTCAAAGGCTGTCCTGGTAACCCGACACGACATGAACAAGGTTACCCATTCGTATACGGCACAATATTCAATCACGATGTCTGGACGAGTCTTGCCTCTTGTTTTCGTATGCCTCCAAGAGTCCACAGGTACGTTTGGACCCAGAGTACAGAAGACAATCGACGAGTACGCCAAGAAGTATACCAACGTTGATATTACATCCTCCAAATCCGGTAAACTAACAACGGGTTTGTTCATGGACTTCTTGCGTAATGCTTTGCAACCATACGTACAAAACAAAGAATTTCTCCTTCTGGTCGACTCTTGGGGTGGGCAAACGAACCCGGCGTTATACGATGAGATGTTCCAGGACGATAAGAAGTTACCAACGTGCACTATAAAAGTCATTCCTCCAAAGAGCACTCCTCTCGTCCGTGTGACGTGTATTTTTACCAGCAGGTAAAAAATTTGATCAAGCGCCTTCAAAATTGTGCTTTTTTAATCGAGCGAAACCGTGACATCAACTCCAGAGACGATTGTATAAAAATCCAATCCATCGTCCACCACCAATTGTCTTCTCCGATTTTTGCCGATATGATACGATACGCGTGGTATGCATCAAACCTGACGAACGATAGAACAATTTTTCAGAATGTCAATCAGGTGCGTTTCGCAACAGATAATTTAAAAAAACAATTGTTCTTGTAAAACCGCATCGTTTATCAGATGTGCTCGATGTCGTGCTGTTTTCTGCTTTCCATGTTTCTATGATAACTATCGAGTGGTTCGTGTGATACTCCAGCTACTTCTGGTCGCTAATTGTTAATTACGTGCGAGTGTATACCGAACTTTTCAATAAATTCTATCCACTTGAATATTATTTGTGATATTGTGTTTTATTTCAAGTATTATTTTTCCACGACAAACGACTTTCAACAACTTATTTTATGCATAAAATCTGCAACAATTTTATGCATATAATAAGTTGTTGAAAGTCGTTTGTCGTGGAAAAACAATATATATATATATATATATATATATATATATATATATATATATATATATATGTGTGTGTGTGTGTGTGTGTGTGTGTGTGTGTGTGTGTGTGTGTGTGTGTACATTTGAATTACAAAAAACAAATAATAAAAAAAAGTTGCCTGGCGCGAGATTCAATCCTGCGACCTTCGGATTACGAACCCGAGGGCTTACCGCTGCGCCACGACGCTGTAGAAAACTATCAACCGTAGAGAGTATTTCACCGCAACGGTTTCTTTAACTGTCGATTTTCTCGATAACGGCTGAGAAGTGCATCTTGGTGCTTTGCCACATTAAACCTCTGGCCATGAGCTTTTATTATGCGCAGTATGAATCGAATCTGAATTTCAGAATTGGCGGCCTCCCCTTGTAAGTCTAGGGGACTGATGACCTCAAATGTTAAGTCCCATAGTGCTTAGAGCCATTTGAACCATTTTTCTTTATGTACGTGATCAGTGGCTCAATAGATGCCCCTAAAAACCGAAAGGTGTCAACCGTCTAGAAACTGAGAGAGGGTAAACCTACGGAACATTTTTGTTTACATAATTATCCTTCTGTCTGTTACTCAAAAAAAAAAAATACTTTTCATATAGCAAAACTGAAACTATCAATAAATAATTCAGATTTTGTTCGAAAATTATTGATTTGTAACGTGAAACACAGTGATGTTGTAATAATAAAAGTTCTCAGCATTATAACAAAGCACTAGAAAATGCAATTTCCTCAACAGTAAGGAAAACTAAAAAAAAAAGAAGATAGGCAAAACAAAAGTATATCAAACATTGCTTCAATACTTCGTCGAACTTAGGCCATATACAATATTTTTCTGTTATTCATAAACAACTGTCGCGTTTATCAACAATAAAAGCAAACTCTTGTTTGATCATGATGAAGAACATTCTACTGAATACAAAATAACATTTATGTTTGTGCGTGTTAAGTGTACTTGTATCATGCATTGCTCTGGTTACTTAAAAGTGCAGAAGTTGTGCGACCAGCTAAGTTTTATTACTTACAAAATGCAATTTATATTCTATGAGGATTAAAATACGCAATAGACTAAGATCGAATGGTGTGCTGTTCTAATTATGTGTAGAACAAACAGTCAAACAAACAAAAAACAAAGAGAATTCATCGACACTCAGTTTCTCTCGTAGACATTGAGTTATGATTCTTTCCATCCCAGTGTTACCAACATTATCGAACCGCAGTTCTGACAGAGCGCAACTAACAACACTACTGGCCATTAAAATTGCTACACCACGAAGATGACGAGCTACAGATGCGAAATTTAACCGACAGGAATAAGATGCTATGATATGCAAATGATTAGCTTTTCAGAGCATTCACAAAACGTTGGTGCCGGTGGCGACACCTACAACGTGCTGACATGAGGAAAGTTTCCAACCGCTCTCTCATACACAAATAGAAGTTGACCGGCGTTGCCTGGTGAAACGTTGTTGTGATGCCTCGTGTAAGGAGGAGAAATGCGTACCATTACGTTTCCGACTTTGATAAAGGTCGGCTTGTAGCCTATCGCGATTGCGGTTTATCGTATCGCGACATTGCTGCTCGCGTTGGTCGAGATCCAATGACTGTTAGCATGATATAGAATCTGTGGGTTCCGGAGGGTAATACAAAACGCCGTGCTGGATCCCAATGGCCTCGTATCACTATCAGTAAAAATAACAGGCATCTTATCAGCATGGCTGTAACGGATCGTGCAGCCACGTCTCGATCCCTGAGTCAGCAGATTGGGACGTTTGCAAGACAACAACCCTCTGCACGAACAGTTCGACGACGTATGCAGCAGCACAGACTATCACCTCGGAGACCATGGCTGCGGTTACCCATGACGCTGCATTACAGACAGGAGCGCCTGCGATGGTGTACTCAACGACGAACCTGGGTGCACGAATGGCAAAACGTCATTTTTTCGGATGAATCCAGGTTCTGTTTACAGCATCATGATGGTCGCATCCGTGTTTGGCGACATCGCGGTGAACGCACATTGGAAGCGGATATTCGTCATCGCCATACTGGCGTATCACCCGGCGTGATGGTATGGAGTGCCATTGGTTACACGTCTAGGTCACCTCTTGTTCGCATTGACGGCACTTTGAACAGTGGACGTGACATTTCAGATGTGTTACGACCCGTGGCTCTACCCTTTATTCGATCCCTGCGAAACCCTACATTTCAGCTGGATAATGCACGACTGCATGTTGCAGGTTCTGCACGGGCCTTTCTGGATACAGAAAATGTTCGGCTGGTGCCCTGGCCAGCACATTCTCCAGATCTCTCACCAATTGAAAACGTCTGGTTCAAACGGCTCTGAGCACTATGCAACTTCTGAGGTCATCAGTCGCCTAGAACTTAGAACTACTTAAACCTAACTAACCTAAGGACATCACACACATCCATGCCCGAGGCAGGATTCGAACCTGCGACCGTAGTCGTCGCTCGGTTCCAGACTGTAGCGCCTAGAACCGCACAGCCACTCCGGCCGGCCCGAACTGGCTCGTCACAATACCCCAGTCACTACTCTTGATGAACTGTGGTATCGCGTTGAAGCTGCATGGGCAGCTGTACCTGTACACGCCATCCAAGCTCTGTTTGGCTCAATGCCCAGGCGTATCAAGGCCGTTATTACGGCCACAGATGGTTGTTCTGGGTACTGATTTCTCAAGATCTATGCACCCACATTGCGTGAAAATGTAATTACATGTCAGTTCTAGTATAATATATTTGTCCGTTTATTATCTGCATTTTTTCTTGGTGTAGCAATTTTAATGGCCAGTAGTGTATCTACCTATCATGGTTCAGCATATATGGTGTCGTCATAAACACTGTGAAACGTGAAAAAATGCTGCATCATGCATGAAGTTTTAATACAGTTATTCTTTACTACTAAGACACTGAAGCAGACACTTGAAAGCTAGCAGCGCTTTTGACTGCTTTCAACTGCAAAGCACAAATGGCAAAAACAACAGCCGTCTATAGTATGATGAAGAGGTGTTGCCATAGAGGCGTTTACAAAATCGCTTAGTAAACACGTGAAGCAGCTGCGCCAAGCGTACAGAAACTGTTTTTCGATATTACACTACAAACATAGTTCATTTTTTTCCTTTTTAATAGAAAATTGACGAAATGAATACCCGGGCAATGCCAGGTTTATCATCTTGTGCTAACATAGCCTAACATAATTTGTCTAGAACTCAAATGGATCCAGAGTATCGACGATTTGATTTAAAGAACTCAGTTAAATTGACCAGAACTAAATTTACTTCGTCGTCACACATATCGTGACGTCAGTGTGTGTAACCCTATACCTTTACCCTCTTCCTAACGTATTTATGTTTGAACATGTAAGATAGCTCGGGCCACTTCCAGCGTCCGTTTCCACTCGTCGGCTTTGAGCAATGACGTCACACTAAGGCAGAGACGCTACATAGAGGCACTCTTTGAAAGCAGCTGATCATAGTCGTAAACAAAGAATTTAGCATACGATAAAATTACAACCACAGTTCACGTGATTAATTACTTAGCTACAAATTTTGTCTAAAAGATCAGAAGGTAACGAAAATAAATAAGAACAGAAAAAGAGAAGTATACATGTCTGAAGTAAATTATTATCTAGAGAAGCACAGAGAATCTTGAAATCCGTTTCAGCATAGCGCATGATGAAGTCATAATATTGTTAACTAAAGTTAATTTTTAGTAATAATTACTAAATCTAACGGCACTATACTCCTTTCACCATAAGAATAAACGTGATGTAAACAAACGCATTCGCGATGATTGGTCAGTAGCCGTAACTTTCGTCCACTGGTGTTGTTCCGCTCTTGGATGTTGGTGCAACTTATGTATTAGATATCATATTACTATCTCACTGTGAATGAAACTTTAGAACATTCTGATGTATTAACAGCCATCAACGTTTTTCTTAATCATACTTTAGCTACGTAATTTTTATTTCAAAAATCGTGTACAGTCACAGACTATGTAAGCGCTACTTGGGCTCAGATCGTCCCGCTGTTCATACGTAACGTGAAAAAGGATGACACTGCTTCCTGCTTCGTAGTGAAACGCGCACTCGGAACGGCGTTAATGACTAGAAACAAGATGTTCTTAATATTTTTCACAACACTACAGAGAAAAATCAGCCTTGAAGTTTTTCGAGAAGATGATGTACTAAATACGACGCGATATTTGAATAACATTAGCAGTGTAATCGCTAGCGTCGTGGGTTGATGGCCGAGCGGACTGGTGAGTAGCTGTTCATCACAATTTCTTTTTGTTCGGTTTGAGTATCTAAATCATTTAAATATGAAAATCAAATATGTGGTAACTCACACTTAACCATCATTTTTTCAAGAAAAATGCATGTCTTCTAGTTTCTAATTGTCCGCCCCGATAGCTGAGTGGTCAGCGTTACGGATTGCCTTCCTACGGGCTCGTGTTTGATTCCCCGCTGGGTCGGAGATTTTCTCCGCTCAGGGACTGTGTGTTGTGTTGTCTTCATCATCATTTCATCCCCATCGGGCGCGCAGGTCGCCCAATGTGGCGGCGAATGTAATAAGACCTGCACCAAGGCGGCCGGACCTGCCCCATAAGGGACCTCCCGGCCAGTGTCGCCAAACGCTCATTTCTATTTCCAGTTTATAATTACATATCACACACATAATTCTGGTTTTCATTTCAAATGCACATCCTTAATTATCGATATATTATGAAAGATTGTTAAAGGTTCTTAAGTTAAGAAAACATAACACAATTAAATATTTTGGAGAAAAATGAAAAATCAAATACTCTTTGTCTGAATACCCCAATTGTTTTATAGGGCAGATATGGTCTCACATAAGCGTCGTAGAAACGTGGAAAACAATAATTCTCAGGAAGTCGAGCACACAGCACAACTGCTGCATTTTTATAGCTGTCACCTTAACTCTGCAGTCTGAACCCAGTAAAATCGATCTGGAGCCAAGTTAAGGGACATATCACGAGAAATAACGAGTCATTTAAGCTGCCTAACTTACTGGAACTAACGCTCGAAGCGATGGCGAAATGCAGAACAGCACGTCACTCGAGAGGAGGAAGAAATGTGGAATTTTTGTGGCTTGAGAGTCTATTTCTGATCGCCTCGTTATCAACGTAGCAGCACTGAAATGTACCGCATTCCTCGGAGTCTGATATGGAAGAAGTTCGGAGGTTACCAGACGACTGACTATAATATCTACAGTGTGTGGTTGGTTGGTTTAAGGGGGCGGGGGAGAAGGACTAGACTGCATGGTCATTGGTCCCTTGTTCCTACAAATACACACGGGCAACAAACACTACAACGGACAAAATAAGACAAGAAAACCACAGAGAGACGCAAGGAACAGGTAGAAACTATTCAAACAAGAGAGAAGATGACTGTGGCTGGCTGATCACGAGAATAATTGGCTTCAATATTTAACTACATGGTAAAATCCCGGCAGTGCGCTTTTATGCCGCACATAGCTCATGCAGAAAAATTACCCTTGTTAAACTCAGGAATTTTCATCACTCTCGTTTTTACTTATTACAGTACAATGTTACCTAAGATAAAAAAAATGGCTCTGAGCACTATGGGACTTAACATCTATGGTCATCAGTCCCCTAGAACTTAGAACTACTTAAACCTAACTAACCTAAGAACATCACACAACACCCAGCCATCACGAGGCAGAGAAAATCCCTGACCCCACCGGGAATCGAACCCGGGAACCCGGGCGCGGGAAGCGAGAACGCTACCTAAGATCGACAGGATGTTATGTTTTCCGGCAGATCACCTGATAAGCGTATCGCCTGAGTCTTACGACTATTTTCTTCTCTTAAAAAATTAAATGACATTCAAGGCTTCATTGTTCTCTGCTTGTATCTTTTTGCATCTTTATTACAGCTGTTCACATCACTGCAGATTAGTTGGACCAGGTGGCCGGCCATTGCTTTCAGAGTCAAGATGCGCCGGTAAAGCTGTTGTCCCGTATTATCGCTGAGTCGATGTACGCGTAACGCACAGCATAAAACGTATCCTCATTATCGTACTTGACTGTACCCCGGACAGCTTGGCTTCTGCTCCACGTGAAACGAAATCCCTTAAGCTTGCAGCAAACGCGGAAGAATACTTAGTGTAATGTTTACATGAGGTTTAGTCTTATGATGGATAGAGTATAGTATACAAGTAACTAAAATTGACAAAACGGAGTGTCTAAGCGATATTGGAATCGGTAAATAGAATTAAGCTATATAGGTCAATTCTAGTTACCGATTCCAACCATTCGATGGTTCATTAATTAGATCGTTTTTTTCAGCGGATATATGCACCAAAATGTAGGCCAATAGGATTTATTAACTTCTAAGTGCTCTCTGAACTAGTGCAAAAAACATACTAATACTCTAATCGATTACTAGACTTGACCTATATAGAAGGTCATTCTAGTTATCGATTTCAATTGTTGTAATTTCACTGCAGCAGTTTTAGAGAGCATTTACGAACGTAGAAATGCTATTACGTTTCAGTGCATACAACTCTTGCAAAAATAATTTCCAAATGAATCATCGAAAGGTTGGAATCGGTGACTGGAATTTACCTATATAGGTTAATTCTAGTTATCTATTCCAATATTATTTTGAGAATAAGCTGTTGGGACAATGGTCACTACCATTTCATTTGTTCCTTGTGGCCTTGCCAAATGAACCTTGCTCTGGGCTAAGTTTGTTCGGATGTTCGTAATTGGCGGTTCCTTTCACTCTGTATTTAATTAATCTCATTAATGTGTAATTATTCAATTCTTGTTATGTATGTGCTCACAACTGTATGTGCTCACGATTGTAACAAACTGGGGTCAGATTGGGCCAAGATTTTTAAGCCAGTGGTTAGACGAACCCCCTTCTGATTATTAAACTTTTAATGATTTTTTTAACAACCAACACTAGGGACTCGTTTACACATGTCGTCATTCTATTTATACTGTAGAGCCCGTTGAATGACACATTCATTTCTATTCTGAGATTATGGGAAGCGATCTGTTTCTCGGGCGGTGTAACTAGTAAAACTCATTAAAGCAGTCGAAAGGCTTGTTTGTGTCTTACACATTCACCAGTTCAATGATGGACAATGACTGGTGAGCAATCATACTATCTAAAATCACATCCTTGCTAATGGGCATGAAAGCCACTGTCCCACATCTGTGTGGCGTCACTGTTCGCCACACGTCACGGGGCACAGAAGAGCAGGGCAGAGGAACACTGCCGTTGGACGTCGGAACACGAAAGAACAACATATAGACTGATAGATCATGATATGCTTTGGTTCAAATGGTTCATGTGGATCTGAGCTCTATGGGGCTTAACATCTGAGGTCATCAGTGCCCTAGAACTTAGAAGTACTTAAACCTAACCAACCTAAGGACATCACACACATCCATGCCCGAGGCAGGATTCGAACCTGCGACCGTAGAGGTCGCGCGGTTCCAGACGGAAGCGCCTAGAACCTCTCGGCCACCCCGGCCGGCGATATGCTTTGGTACATACACCGGTGTTTACGCACTGACGCCGTAAGGACGTGCGAATGATGTGGATTATTTCGAGGTGAATGGCTGGCGGATACCTTCACCAGCAGCAATTCACGCGTCTAAGTTCGCACCATTACAGTCTCTCTCTACGATTACCAGTGTAACAGTCTAAATTAATTGATGTATTATCTCTCCTTTGAACACAATGACATTTGCTTCTTCTTTCTGGAAGAAAACGATATACCGTGCAGCACCGTGATAAAGAATGCAGTATAATACAATCATAAATAATGTCGCCGTTTATATCCGAAGATCGGAGGCTACGGTGCATCCAGGAGTCATTCTCAGGATGAGCAGTTTAGAAACGAAAGAAATTGCCTCCCTTTCTGTACAAACTTTACACTACATACAGGATGTTTCAAAAATGACCGGTATATTTGAAACGGCAATAAAAACTAAACGAGCAGCGATAGAAATACACCGTTTGTTGCAATATGCTTGGGACAACAGTACATTTTCAGGCAGACAAACTTTCGAAATTACAGTAGTTACAATTTTCAACAACAGATGGCGCTGCGGTCTGGGAAACTCTATAGCACGATATTTTCCACATATCCACCATGCGTAGCAATAATATGGCGTAGTCTCTGAATGAAATTACCCGAAACCTTTGACAAAGTGTCTGGCGGAATGGCTTCACATGCAGATGAGATGTACTGCTTCAGCTGTTCAATTGTTTCTGGATTCTGGCGGTACACCTGGTCTTTCAAGTGTCCCCACAGAAAGAAGTCACAGGGGTTCATGTCTGGCGAATAGGGAGGCCAATCCACGCCGCCTCCTGTATGTTTCGGATAGCCCAAAGCAATCACACGATCATCGAAATATTCATTCAGGAAATTAAAGACGTCGGCCGTGCGATGTGGCCTGGCACCATCTTGCATAAACCACGAGGTGTTCGCAGTGTCGTCTAAAGCAGTTTGTACCGCCACAAATTCACGAAGAATGTCCAGATAGCGTGATGCAGTAATCGTTTCGGATCTGAAAAATGGACCAATGATTCCTTTGGAAGAAATGGCGGCCCAGACCAGTACGTTTAGAGGATGCAGGGACGATGGGACTGCAACATGGGGCTTTTCGGTTCCCCATATGCGCCAGTTCTGTTTATTGACGAAGCCGTCCAGGTAAAAATAAGCCTCGTCAGTAAATGAAATGCTGCCCACATGCATATCGCCGTCATCAATTCTGTGCACTATATCGTTAGCGAATGTCTCTCGTGCAGCCATGGTAGCGGCGCTGAGGGGTTGCCGCGTTTGAATTTTGTATGGATAGAGGTGTAAACTCTGGCGCATGAGACGATACGTGGACGTTGGCGTCATTTGGACCGCAGCTGCAACACGACGAACGGAAACCCGAGGCCGCTGTTGGATCACCTGCTGCACTAGCTGCGCGTTGCCCTCTGTGGTTGCCGTACGCGGTCGCCCTACCTTTCCAGCACGTTCATCCGTCACGTTCCCAGTCCGTTGAAATTTTTCAAACAGATCCTTTATTGTATCGCTTTTCGGTCCTTTGGTTACATTAAACCTCCGTTGAAAACTTCGTCTTGTTGCAACAACACTGTGTTCTAGGCAGTGGAATTCCAACACCAGAAAAATCCTCTGTTCTAAGGAATAAACCATGTTGTCTACAGCACACTTGCACGTTGTGAACAGCACACGCTTACAGCAGAAAGACGACGTACAGAATGGCGCACCCACAGGCTGCGTTGTCTTCTATATCTTTCACATCACTTGCAGCGCCATCTGTTGTTGAAAATTGTAACTACTGTAATTTCGAAAGTTTGTCCGCCTGAAAATGTACTGTTGTCCCAAGCATATTGCAACAAACGGTGTATTTCTATCGCTGCTCGTTTAGTTTTTATTGCCGTTTCAAATATACCGGTCATTTTTGAAACACCCTGTAGTTATCTAACGTACAAGTCATACGCCCTGCCAGTTTCACGAACGGGAAGAGACAGATAGTTGAAGAATGAAAAACTTGATACCGGTTTAAGGAAATATTAGAACACAGATATATTTTCATCTTATCACACATCTCTCTTTTTGGCGCGTCCGTGTTTATATTGCGTCTTTGTCTCGCTAAGTGACCCGATACTTATTAAATAACTTATATTTTATGGCTAAATCAAAATAAGATCTATCACATACAAGCCAATAAAAGGGTGCAAATACGCAAAAAACCTCAGGTGATTTGTCTCGCTTGCCGTCAGGTCACCATTAAGGCAAGTATTCTCACTTGAGAGATGTTTACATGGGACGCAAGGGTTCTCGCTGTATGTCTGCCATGTGTCCTACTGGCGAACGATATACATTTCCACTCTCTTACCATTTGCATCTTTTTCTGCACCTGAGGCATCCAGTTGGTAGCGTGTACGTCTTGCAAGACAATTCACCACCCCATCGCCTCGAGTTGTGTTAAAGTTGTTTTGAGGAACACTCCACAGACGTAAAGGGGCGTGTGAGGTCCCCAGGTTACCTGAGCTCACACTTTTTGAGCACATATTGAATGCAATATTGCGGGCTGTGCCCAGCGACCGATATCCGTCATTGGTTGGCGGCGACAGAGCATCTTGGATCAAGTCAGAGCCTGGCACTTCCAGTGTGTCGTGGAGTTCACGCGACGACGCATTGCCGCCGTCACCAGACCGAAACGGAGTGCTACGTGTTGTTATGTAGCTTCGAATCGATATGTGCAGTGCCCACGTGGGTAGCAGAGGTCTCTGACTAGTGAAAGATTTGTAGTATTTCCCAGGCGCTCGCTGAACTAGTGGGTATCAGATAGACAGTTTTAATGTGTCTGGAAAAACTTACCTCTTGTATCTTTCGTTACGACTCGCTAGCTCTGTGGTAAAGTGCCAAATTACAGTTTCAAAGGTCTGGGTTTCGAACAATGGGTGGTCCTAGTATTTTTCTGCCACTTATCACTGCTTTTTTGTTAATATGAAAGATATCGGATAGCACCGTGGTTCGGAATTCACGTTAAACTGTAGGTCCTCCTGTAACTAGCTGTATCAGTTAGCTCAGAGAGCGGAGTAAGGCAAGGGCGTACTACCTCCACCAGGTCCACGCCTAGTGAAGCAGTGCACGCCAGGCCATTCTCAGGATGGGCTGCGTTGCTCACTCGCTGTCGTTGTCGTATGGTAATCGGGTAATCGATGCATCACTGATTCGAATATCGCTCTGCTTTTCTTTGTTTTACTGTTTTTGTTCAGTTAAAATATCTACATCATTTAAATATAAAATTCATCAAATATATGTTAATTAACATATGTATAATCATAATTTCGTGAAAAATGCGTGTGATCTTGTTTCTTATTACATATCGCACGCATTGCAGATATAAATTCTTAGTTGTCAGCATTTCGCAAAAGACTGTTAGTAAAAATTATTTAAATTTTAAAAAGTCGCAGATTTATAAACAATATTTTATAAAATGTGGATAATTAAGAATTTATATTTGCAATGAAAACTCGAATTTTGTGTCTGATATATAATTAGAAACAAGATTATGTGCATATTAAAAATGGTGATTAGATATGTGTTAATTAGCATGTATTTGATGAAGCCTCTGCCCCGCATGTAAATTAAAGATCCTCGGATTTTCTCGAGAATTTTTGAAAACTGCATCGAACTGCTGTGGAAGATTGGTATTAGCGTTCTGAACGTCACGTAGCGTAAGTATAAAAATTACAAAAATCCGATTGCCGTGCGGTGCCCTTGTTGGAGGATGAGCTGGGCATGGACGTTGCTGTGTATACGAGGGCGCCCCGCTGCGACAGCTGCCGTCCGCCGCCAATTCCTCTGCGGACAGCTCTTTTCTGCGCACCTTCCTCGCATAACTGGAGGCCACTAGAAAAAGACCTTGGACAAAGTTCCTTAAATCCGCAGGTTTCGCTGTTGTCTCCACACAGTCAGCTGAAACATTTCTCTGTCTCAGCAACACGCGTTACATAAGTCAGTGCGGCACCACGTGCTCTCCACGTGACCTAGGCGAGGACTCATTTGCTCACAAAATGGAGTTCTCAGAACATTCTAGGCGATAGGCGTAAGATCGCCACTCCCGTTTCAGAAAGCTACGGAGGGCTGTTTACGAAAACACTTCCGCCGCTCTCGTGTTTTATGTGCGGTCGCGCAGTCGGCCGACCTCGCTGATAAGAGCCCGCCGGTGGTCGTTGCCACCGTACGGTGTGCGCTACCTCGCCTTTGTTTAGTTGACACGTCGTAAGGACCGTACGAGAAGGCCTCAAGCGTTATCTCGCGCAAGACGCACGCCTTACGCACTGACCCACTTGCGCTCCAATTTCCACTCGACAATCTACGTCTGTCTGATACGGTTCCGTTGCCCGCATAACTCTGATGAGATCTGTTGTCAAGTAATAAGGAAAAGTAAAGGGACAGACTAGTTTCTTGGCGATTAGCGCTCGGTACAAAACCGTGAATTCCGTTGCAACAAATTATATCGACACACAGCTGGTACGGAGTCTTCTATGAGTGCGAGAAATAGTAACGGGATTTGTTTTTGCGAACCTGTCCACACAATATAAAATATTTTTGTCTTTTATGGGTTCCCTTTGAAATCATTCAAAAAGAAAGGCGTAACGCTCTATATTCTCAGCACCTTTTAAGAATGCAGCTTTTCAGGCTGAACACAAGTAAGGACAAGCTCTTTACCGGAAGAAGTTGTTTGAAACGATCTGTTTGTTCGTTAAGGGGGGACGTTGATGAAATACACACACTATTTCAAAAATGCACCAAATCCACAGTTTTGGAGATATGGCAATGAAATTTTGTACCACGCTTTACATGAAAGTAACACATTTACATATAAAATCCTTTGATATATATATTCAATTTCTTTTTAATTAAATTTGAAGTTTTATTTTCAAAAAATAATCTATGTTCCTTTTTCTCAGAAAGTATTCAAGAGATTTCTACAAAAATTTCTCTATTTCATCTCTTTATATGTTGTAAGCTTCTCTCATGAGGTTTTTGGAATAGGTCAAATAGAAGAATTTTCATAATTTTTTAATTATAATTTAACAAGTACAATTTTTAACTTCATGCAAAATTCCGAGCACTTTGCCCCATATCTTAGCTTGCAATCAGAATTTCAAAATTTGCTCTTGAGACAACGTTTATTAGGTTTACAGAAATATGTGTACAAAATTTCATAATTCTAGCATTCATAGAATCTGAGGAAAAGATACATAAACTTTAAAAAACAAACTTTTCAGGAAACGTAATTTAAAGTTCAACCTAACTTTTTTCTTATGTCTCTTCTTCAGAAAGGCAACACATTTGTACTCTGGGTCGTCTTTCCCTTCAAGGCTTCTCTTCTGGTTTCTTGTTGTCTGTCTTCTTTCCTTTACCAGGTCTTCAACTGACTTTTCAGCTGCAGAGACACTCTGTAAATCTATTTTGCTCGGGATGTCTTAAGTAAAATTTCCTATCTTGAAGCCCATTCTTTCTAATACCTCCATCTTGCCGACGTTCCCATAATTAAATACAATAACTGCATCATAAGTTGCAATTCTGACAACTGTAGCAGATGCAAATGTGTTTTTAGGGCATCGTTTCCATATGAGTGAATTTAGAGACTCATTTGGATTTTGGGTTTTGCCATAAATACACTTTTTGAGAAGTGCAGGATCGGCCAGAAACCTGTAAGTGGGCGTGACAAGATCCAGGATACAATTTGGAAGCCTCTCCTTGTGAATGTAGGGGCTGTTATCCCTATGGGCTTCGGGTGGCAGGGGGGCCGCATCATATTTTTAATTAATTTTCAGGCACTTTGGATGCGATTTCAACATTGAAAGTTTGGGAACTTACTGTCCATGAGTTGTACTAACAAATAAAAAACAAATCGAAAATTGACATTTTTCGTCAATTTCTTTTAAAGCACTCCGTCGTCAGGCCACAAGTGGCCTACTGGGACCATCTGACCGCCGTGTCATCCTCAGTTGAGGATGCAAATAGGAGGGGCGTGTAGTCAGCACACCGCTCTCTCGGTCGTTACGATGGTTTTCTGTGACCGGAGCCGCTACTATTCGGTCGAGTAGCTCCTCAGTTGGCATCAAGAGCCTGAGTGCACCCCGAAAAACGGCAACAGCGCATGTCGGTCCGAATGGTCACCAATGCAAGTGCGGGCCACACCCAACAGCGCTTAACTTCGGTGATCTGACGGGAACCTGTGTATCCACTGCGGCAAGCCGTTGGCGTCCCCGCTTAAGGGTTGGGATAGTATACAGACTACAGCACTTAAGAATTTCTGGGCTACGCAACATGTACTGAACTGTATGCGAGGGCGTTCAATGGGTAATGCAACTATTTTTATCAGGTAAGTTTTATTCGGGATTCCAGTACATCATATTTTTCCCCACTCTTTTGGCTACAAAATCCTATTTTTCAACATAGTCGCCGTTCAATGCGACACACCACCTTACTGTGAGGGCATGTGTGCCCGTATGGTACTACTCCACTGGTCGACGTCGGAGCCAACGTCTTGCTGCATCAGTATCCTGCCTAATATCCGCGTACTGCTTCCCGCGGAGTGCATCCTTCATTGAGCCAAACAGATGGAAGTCGGACGGTGCGACATCCGGACTGTAGGGTCGATGAGCAAGAACGGTACAATGAAATTTTGTGAGCTTGTATTGGTTGCACAGACTTGTGTGACGCCTTGCGTTGACATAGAGAAGGTTCGCTTGCATTTTTGATACGACGAACACGCTGAAGTCGTTCCTCCATTTTCCTGAGGGTAGCACAATACACTTCAGAGATTATCGTTGCACCATGACGTGTGACACCAAACAGAATAACCCGTTCAGAGTCCCACAAGACTGTCACCTTGACCTTATCTGCTGAGGTTACGGCTTTGAACTTTTGTTTCGGAAGAGAGGTGGAGTGCCGCTTTGTTTCCATTTGAATTGATGAACTCACGTTTCGTCGCCTGTGATGATGTTCATCAAAATATATCACGGTCAGCCTCGCAATGCGCAAGCATCTCCGCAGATTGTCTTTCGTTACTCCTTAAGGTTTCTGTTTGGCGGCGAGGGACCCAGCGCGCACACACCTTTTGAAAATGGTTCAAATGGCTCTGAGCACTATGGGACTTAACAGCTATGGTCATCTGTCCCCTAGAACTTAGAACTACTTAAACCTAACTAACCTAAGGACAACACACAACACCCAGTCATCACGAGGCAGAGAAAATCCCTGACCCCGCCGGGAATCGAACCCGGGACCCCGTGCTCGGGAAGCGAGAACGCTACCGCGAGACCACGAGCTGCGGACACACACACACCCACACACACACACACACACACACACACACACACACACCTTTTGAGTAACCCAGTTGGTGGACAAGCATGTCAGCACTACCATCAGAGACGTGCAGTTGAGCAGCGAGTTGTTTGATTGTGATCCGTCGATCACCTCGAACGAGAGTGTCCGCACGTTCCAACATTGCACGAGTCACAGCTGTGTGCAACCAGTGGGGACGCGGGAGATCGGACATGTTTTCGCGACCTTGTTGCGATGATGAAAGATGCCTCGCCCAACGACTCACCGTGCTTTTGTTCACTCCAAGTCTCCCCAGACATTCTGGAAGCGCTTATGAATATCTGCGACTCTCTCTTTTCCGCCCTAAGAACTCAATGACAGCTCTCTGCTTGGAACGCACCTCCGTTACCGACCCCATTTTGAAGGCTACGTATACGACCGCCACCAACCGGAACTTTATAAAACTCCAGAGGGTGAAGTGGGAATATTCCACGATGTTCCATAACAAATTCCGAATTTTTTAACCAAAATTGGTCGAGAAAAAGATGCGTTGTATTACTTATTCAACGCCCCTCGTAAAAGATAGAAAAATATCAGTAGTGCGGGAAAACATTAAGTTAATTAAATTAAAAGTCAATAGGTTGTTACCTATGCAGTACTCGGAAAAGATCTTCAGTTGGTGCTGTTATAGTGAGAGAAGACAGCTAGGTTAACCATCTTGGCCGAATGGTCTCGACATATCGTTTGTCGGGGCAAATACAATGGAAAACCATTGACAAAGTTGTTAGATGATTAAAAGTTCTTTTGTTTTGCAATTCAGTGGCAGTTAATGAGAACATGTTCGGCATCCCGCATTCCTGAAGTTTAGTCAAGAGCTGATAACGGCTACGACACGTCACGTAGATTGATATTTACTGTTACACATTCGAAGACGAAGTATCACTTACGACCCATAACTGTTACAGCCACGAGAAGAGTGGTATCTGGAGTGCTGAGCACAATACTCATGAAGTGATTTATACATCAGACACGTATGTATTGCTCACCACTCGTCACAGGAAGGATCGTTTGCAATGAAGAAATGCTGAACTTCAGGGTCTTGTCCACATCCAGGTCACTAGAGACAGGACGATAGCTTGAATGGGACGAGGAGAGCTGAAGACATTGGCCATGATCTATTCTACCGGACTATCGTGGCATACGCATTATTTGATATATGAGCACCATGGAGAATCTAAAATTCGGATGGTCGAGACCTAAAAATTGGAATATTAGGGCCTAATATTCGGATGGTCAGATCCTAAAAGTCTGATAGTCATAACCTAAAACTGTAGAGCTCAGAGGAGAATCTGAGCTCCGGTTCTCCTGTGTGCTAATCCAATGTTTAACCTAGTGATGGGAGGGGCCGCATCAATATGTATACTGGGTTGCAGGTGAGAGCACGATTGTTCTCTTCACTAGTGAATTCTTGGTTGACTTGTTGTAGGATATCAGATGCTAGTCTTTTACATATGCGCTCCACATGCCACCTAATGGTGTGTGGCAGAGGATACCTTGTGTACCATTGTTCATGTCTCTATTGGTGCTCAGGAAGAATGATTGTTGGTAAGCCCAGAGTGAGCTTGAACCTTTACCTATGTTTTTCAGCCAAATATAAAACGAGGACCGGGAATGAGTCACCTGTACCCCTTAGGAGGCCTGACACTCTTCTTGACTGGTTATGGGCCCTATTCCGCCTGCTGTCATCTAATTGGTAGAAAACAGGCCTCCGCCTGTGGTGAAGAAGATACGCCAGAACATACTGTCTGAAGATGTCCGCTGTATGCCGACGCTGCAGATACTGATCGGCAGCAAAATCGGCCGATGCTGCAGATATTGATCGGCAGCAAAATCGGCACGTAAGACTCGATGTCAAGGAGATACTGCGTTGCGAGACACAAAGACAGATCTTGGACAACATCGTTGACGCTTTTCCAAGAAAGGGTTGGGCAGCGCGTTCTGTTATGAAAACGCCCGTCTACTGTACCACGAGAGGTTGTGACACGGGGTCGAGGAGCAACCGTGTTGACAGAAGACATTCCAATACCTCACGCTCACCCGTCTTAACAACGCCACAGAGACTCAGCCGTAAGCTGTGTCTCGTCATCCTAGGAACCAGAACCAGGGTGACGTGGAGCAACGTGTGGTTGCTTCCCTACCAGCAACAACGATGCTCACTTGGAACAGGGGAATTCTTCCCTGCAACCAGGAAACCAACAAACAATGGAAGAGGCAGATGCAACCACACCGTCCTCCAAGTGCCCAAGGAACCGGCAGGGCGTGCCTGTGCACTGAGGGAGGGACGGGGGGCACGGGAGGAGGCGATGGATTATTTGATAGTAGGTGCAGTTTTTTCATGGTAGAAATAGTATTTTTTTTTAATTATCATTGTTATTAATAATACTAGAAATGGTTTTAGTGATGAGAGATAATAATGGCATCCGTCCATCCTTGACGGATGATGGTGTAACACACTTGGTTCAGAGTCTGCACCGTCTGCTGTGGCTAAAAGGTCCCACTCAAGAGTGGCCGTCCCTACTGCAGTCTGGACATGTGAAATTTGAGGGACTTCGAACAGAAGCCGCTGTGTCTCTTCGCTTTGTCCTCTTCCTGATTTGTTCCTGTGTGCGTTCGTCCTCTGAGAGCTTGACGCCGTTGCGCACAGTTACTCGCCACTTGACACGGTCATCTGCAGTGCTTTCCCAGCGACTTGGATTGATTCTGGTCTTGGTCAGGTCTCTCTTGCAGACATCCTTGAAACGAAATTGCGGTCGTCCCACTGGCCTCACACCCTTCTCAAGTTCTCCGTACAGCAGTTGTTTCGGTATCCGTTCAGGATCCATGCGCCTGACATGTGATGAGAGATAGTATTGTAAAAATAAGTGTTAATGTATATTGTATAATTTGTGTAAGAATCAATACAGCCTGTGTTTAAATTGTAGACAGCAGGTTACAACTGAATGGAATAAATAAATAGGTGTACGTAGAAGGAAGCAATGTATTTGTTGAATCTTCTAGGAATTTTACGGTAAGCCACAGCTGGATGCACCACGTCGCTCAAGTGGCGCCTGCCAGTAGAGCTGAATGAGCAGCCATGTGACGGTTTCGCACTTACGTAACGACCCTGTGATGAAAAGCGCTGTTCTTTCTCTGGTCTCTGATCTCGAGGACGAGCAGAGCGATTTCGGTTTTATACGATCGTTGCTTGCAGAATCTATGTTGATTGCCACAGAGTAGACCTTCGGCTTCCACAAAGGTCATTACACGCAAGCATAAAAACTACTCCGATGTTCTACGACATGCTGGCGTCAACAATATAGGTCTTAGTTGCGTTGTTCTGTCCGACGATTCTTCTTGACAAAGGGGGCTAACTGCTCAATTTTCCAGGCTTGCAATGCTCGTAACAGAAATCGCTAAACATCATGAAGACCTAGCTCTGGAGATGTCCGAAGTCTGACAGAAAACGAACAAAGACACTCTTTGCGTTACTTCTACGTAGCAAGGTGGCACAGGGTTAGCGGCACTGGAATCGCATTCAGAAGGGCTTTGCGTGGTTTCCCAAAATCACTTAAGGCAAAAGGAAGAATATTTTTTTCGAATAATGCACTGTCGTTTCTGTCCCCCATGTTTCTTCAATGCGTGCTTCTGCTCTGTCTCTTTTAGGTCGTCGTGGAATAGACGTTAAATCCTAATCTTCCTCTTTTTCATATAGAGGTAAAGTCTCCTAAAATGACGTATTGCGGTAAAATGACATACCTCGTGTTTCTCGTTACTGCCACAAGAGCCAGCACTTTTTCGCACAAACTTACGTTCTTGTGTTTGGCGGCTCTGTTACAATACAAATGGGGAGGCCGATTGCCTAGAAGCATACGTGTTACCTGAAGAATCCGTGCACATCGGGATTCAGAAATTGTGACAATTGTTCTTCTGTGGCATACTACACCTGGATCATTTGATTTATAATATTGTTTACATATATGGTGAGCAAACACATCCTTTGCAAACATCTTAAGCACGTTTCTGGGTATGTAGGTCCACGTGTTTGTGGGTACTGTTCTTGTACAAGGAATGCTGTAACTGTGGGTAAATTGACACACCATCAATGGGATAAAAACATAGGTATATCATTTCACGTAGGTATGTCATTTTAGCCACAAGTACAATTTACGCTTCCTCTCTTTCCAATCGCTTCTCTTTATCGTAATACGACATGTAGGTCATTACTTTATTATTATTATTATTCAGTAATAATGGTTGGAAATTATTAGATAATCAGAAAACGTCGGTCACAAGATTCGTAGAGCATGCAGAAGGCTACTGATGCTCTTAATAACAAGCAAGTGGGCTGGCAGCGTGCGGCAGAAATGTTCGTTGTTCTTCAAGTTACTTTAAGAATAACAGTACAAGGCAAAAACAAGCAAGTTGTAGGGGTTGATAAAGAGTTTGGTAGGTTCCAGCAAACGCTTCCAACGTTATCTAGAAATGGAGCTGTTCGAGCACATTAAAGACTTTGAATCCAAACTATTCCGACTTAAATTACATGATACAAGGAAGATAAATACCTATTTAATCCAACCAAACAAACAATGAACATTTGGTAACCTACCTATAATTTGCTAAACGGCACTTTTGTGATGTTAACATGTAACTTCTGCAAAGAAAAATAAACGTCTATAGAGGGCAAGAGATTGTCATTTTGCCCAGCGGGTTTCATGACATGACATCGTGTAAGCTTTCTAATAATACAATGTAATGATCTTTTAAGGTGTAACATAGTTTTCTTTCATGAACCACTGTGCAGTTGATAGTTTTTAAAGTTAACGTGTTTCAGACAAACTTTATAAATGAAAAATTATAAGCACAACGCAATTTTCCCTTAGGATATATCATTTTAGGACACCTTCCTCTACTAACAAGGAAGCTCCCCATCACCCCCCCCCCACCGCCCCTCAGATTTAGTGGTAACATGCTCCAGTGGATAGGCAGTCAAAAACTGAACGCAGGTGAAGCATAAAAATAGGAAGAAGATGTACTGAACTGTGAAAAAAGAAGCAAAATAAAAAAGCGAACGGTCCAAGTTCTGGATGTGCAACATTGAGCGAATCTGAATAACAACGGCGTCGTGGTTATATGGTTACGGTGTTGGACTGCGAAGGTGGAGATCAGTGTGTGTGTGCTCTGTTTTTTTTTTCACAAAATGATGAACCGTCCGTCCGGTCTGTTCGCTGAATACAAATTTGTGTTGTGGTGTAACATCCGTTTGCATCAGCGAGGTGTCACGAAAGGACCCTCAGACGTACGTACCTCCTATTTGTTCTATACAAGTACCACATGTTATGACTCTTTTGTTCCGTTTTGGAAGTTTTGACTCTTGATTTCTTTGTTGTATCATAGTTCACACCGTTTATTTGTTATTTTTGTGAGAGATATATGCGATATGTCGCCTGCTCTCACTATTCCTCACATTTACTTGAGACGATAATGTATTCTTACCACATGACTCATGTTGGATGGCCAACGTATAGCATGACAACTGCCAAGACTACAGTAGGAGAACAGACACGTCAATGACCGGACGGACAGTTCATAAATTTGTGAAAAGTGGAGCACGATGGATATTTGGACACGGATCTCTAGCTTTGCAGTCCAACACTGTGACCACACAACCACGATAGCATGGTACTTGCAACTCGCTCGATGTTACGCATCGTAAGCTTAGACCGTTCACTGTTTATGTTATGCTTCTTTTTTCACAGTTCAGTTCACCTTCTTCCTGTTTTCATGCTTGATCAGTGTTCATTTTTTGAAGAGCTACCTACTCGGCCATTTACCACTAAATTTGAGGTGAGTACGATGGGGAGTTTCCCTTGTAAGCAACGGTTTGTCATGTTATATTATTCCTGGACTGTTTTGCGACCCCGAACTGTGTCCTCACGATGTAATAAGCTCCACTCTATTAACTCGGCGGAAGAAGTACAGATGTATCTCGCGTTCCGCCAACAAGTGTGCTGTACCTCATCTGTCACAACAGGATCGAGAATGACGTTGTACGTCTGAGTGCTTAGGGAGAGTGGTTGGAATTCAGGGTGAAAGGGTGTCAGTGATAAGATTAGCCAATGACATTGCGATCCTCAGTGAAAACGAGGAAGAGGTAGAGGGCCTGTTAAATGGAATGAACAGTCTCATGAGCACACTCTACAGATGAGAGCAAACCGAAGAAATACTAAACGGAAAAAAGTAATGAAGAGTAGCACAAATGAGATTAGCGGTAAATAAAAATTCATGATCACGAAGTAGACGAAGTGAATGAATCCTGCTGCCTTGGAAGCAAAATTACACATGATAGAGCAAATAGAGAAGCTCAAAATGTGAGCAGAGCGTTTCGTTACGGGTTTATTTAGCAAGCGCGGAAGCCTCATGGAGACGCTGAGCCATTTCCAGTGGCAGATGCTGTAGGAGAGGTGTTCTGCGTCATGGTGCAGTTTACTATCAAAGTTCCGAGAGCGTACGTTTTAGAAGAGTCAACCAATGCGTTGCTTTCTTCTACGTATATCTCGCGAAAAGACCATGGAGGTGAAATTGGAGAGATTCGAGCCCACGCGAAGATTTACCAGCAATCGCTCTTCCCGCGAATCATTCGCAACTGGAGCAGCAAAAGGTTCACAGTGGTACACAGAGTCACAGTGGCACACAAACTACACTCTGCCACACAACGTAAACTGCAGGTGTAGAAGGCATTCGAATGGAGTGGGATTCGAATACTCGCGTGGTCACCGTTGTTTAGTTCGTCAGTGGATTCCATAAACTGACTGGATCGTTCCTGAAATGGACCACGGCCGCATCATTCTGCCATTCTCCAATCATTTTTCAACTGAAATACTGCGTCGTCTCTAACATCTTCTATCAGTACTGTACACTAATGCTGGCTTTCTTTACTTGGTCATGAAAAGATTGTTGTCTGCAGGGAGTCCAATAAAGTGATTCAGAATAATGACTGTTTCAATCACATTTCAACCAGTGTACGGGGCTGATGACTTAACAGCGGCCATTACTCATCATCAGTAGTGGCTCCCTACGTGAGGTCAGCTGACTTGCCTCCTTGACGTTCGTGGCTGGCGACGTGCCAGGTGATTCAGCAGGGGCACGTCTTCCTATTGGCGTGTCTTTCGCATAATGCGTTTTATTGCTGCAGATTATGACATTTATGGAATTTTTTGCTTACTCATATGACTCATTTGATGTCACTTATCCGTTTCATATTATATGTGGAGGTTATAGTTAACGTCTTGAGACGGGGAACCTATGTCAGTACGGTGTTAGTAATGTGAGTGGCTATAGCTCATTTGGACTAACTGTTCGAGTGAATGCGTTGATGTATTCGTTGCACTCACTAAAATTTCACCTGGTTTGACATACTGGGTGATTACGAAGATATGCAAATATTTTAATATGTTATTCTACAAGTAAAACTAAAGAAAAAAGTTCATATAAACATAGGTCCGTAAATGTTTAGTTACGGGTTACAGCTAATAAAAGATTTTGCCTGAAATTTAGCAACTTCGCTAATATGAAGCCATCGCAAAACTGTACTAGGTTAAAGTAAAGCACGATTTCCATTTATTTTGTTGTTATTGGTCTGATGAACCTAATAAAACATGTCCCAGACGTGTATCTGCAGTAGTTTTCCAGAACATCCAGAGAAGCAAAGATTATTGTACAAGTAAACTTGTTTACTTTCCATTAAGAATAGAAACTGGTCACTGTGTTCCTCAAACCATTACATCACATCCCTGGGCTTCTGACATAGCGCATTATCTTGTTGAAAAATGCCACTGTCATCGGGAAAGATGGCTGTCATGAAGGGATGTACGTGGTCTGCAAAGTCCTTGGCTGTTATGGTGCCCTGCACGAGTTTTACAGCATTCATGGATGCCCACATAAATGTTCCTCAGAGCGTGATGGAGCCGCCGCCATTCTGTCTCTGTCTCTCAGTACGGGTGTCAAGGAGCTGTTCCCCTTTAAGACTACGGATTTGTGCCTTCCCACGGGTATGATGAAGAAGGTTTTGGGATTCGCCAGACCACGTAACGTTCTGCCACTGTGCCAACATCCCTTGCCCATGGTGACGTGCCAAATTCAGTCGTAGTTGCCGATGTGGTATTAACACTGGCATATGTATGGGTCGCCAACTGCAGAGGCACATCATTGGGAGTGCTCGGTGCACTGTGTGTCCAGACACACTTGCACTCTACCCAGCGTTAAACTGTGTTGTTAGTTCCACCACAACTCGCCATCCGTCCTGTTTATCCAGTCTGTTCACCCTACAACGTCTGACATCTGTAATGAGGGGTGGTCGCCCAACCCACGACATCTGGACGTGCAGTCACCTTGGTTTCGCCATGTATTGAAGACACTCACCACAGCACTTCTGGAACAGATGGCAGGTCGTGCAGTTAATGAAAACCTCGTGCCGAGCTTCTGGGCCATCACAACCTGCCCTCCGTCAGACTCAGACAGATCGTGCGCCTTCCCCATTCTATACAAGGACAGGACGCTCACTGATACTACATGCATTGCGCGTGTGTTTGACTAGCTGTCATTCCTCGCCAGGTGACACTGCTATCGCCTGGCCGGGTTTATGTCGATAGTGGGTCGGTGATCATAATGTTCTGGTTGATCAGTGTGTGTGTGTGTGTGTGTGTGTGTGTGTGTGTGTAGAGAGAGAGAGAGAGAGAGAGAGTGAGAGAGAGAGAGAGAGAGAGAGAGAAGAGGGGGGGGGGGGGAGGGGCACAACTTCAACGCGCACTCGTACAGTTGACTCCTGAAGGTCAGTAATCCGTTTGTCACTTGACGATGGATACCGTGCCAGATGTTTGACCATGTCAGGTAGGGGCCCAGAAAGAAGTTCTAAGGTTCGTTGTAGAGCGAGTACGTGAATCACGAGGATGCTTAATTTTTTGAGTTCAACTACAGCAACAGAATGGTCCCTAACAGTGTGAGGTGGTTTTAGATTTAATTCATGACATTTACGCAAAGTCTAGTAATGTAGAACTGTACACCACAGTCTTACGTCATCTTGCTGATCGAACACGCGTTAAGAAAGTTTCTTTCACCAAGAGGGTCAAAACCAGCTTCCTTTGGGTCACTCAGCACTGCAATTTCGTGCGCCACTGACATCGACCATGGTGGCGGGCAGGGCATCACAGTACTTCCAGACATACCTTTACCATGGGTATACGGTTAGAGGCGCCAAGTTATCACGCTGCAACACCACTGCGCGTCTCAGAGACGCCCGTGGATGAAGGTTTCTGGTGAGCCTCTGGATATTCAACTTTTAAGGTGTGCTTATTCGATTCAGGTTCATCGATGCTCCTGACCTTTAAGATAAGTAACTGCTGGCGCGCTGTTGCCAGGAATGACGACTCTAATAACTAGCTGCGCATTTGTCAGCGAACAACATCCGTCTGAAACGTGAGCGTTTGCGGCAGGTGGGAGGGAGCTTCCCTGATACCGCGCGTGAAACTGCTGGCTCTGTAACCTGCAGAACATCTTTCTAAAACTGTCAGATCTGGAGGTTAATGCGCCGATAAACTGACAAAATAATGGCCATCGGGCCATCTTATACATCTTGTAAGTAGGCTGTTTAGGTTTTTATGTTGGTAACGCCACGTAGCACTCTGTATGAAAATCACTGACTCTGCTGTGTGCAGTCTGTGGCTGCTTGGCATTGTTGGAATATTCGCCTGTGTAGTGTTGGGCAGTTGGATGTGAACAGCGCGTAACGTTGCGCAGTTGGAGGTGAGCCGCCAACAGAGGTGGATGTGGGGAGAGAGATGGCAGAATTTTGAGAGCGGACGATCTGGACGTGTGTCCGTCAGAAAAAGGAAATTTGTAAGACTGGATGTCATGATATATATATAATGACTTTTGGACACTATTAAGGTAAATACAATGTTTGTTCTCTATCAAAATCTTTAATTTGCTAACTATGCCTACCAGTAGTTCGTATATTCAGTAGTTAGAACCTTTTATTTAGTTGGCAGTGTTGGCGCTCGCTGTTTTGCAATAGTTCGAGAAACGAATATTTTTGTGAGGTAAGTGATTCATGAAAGGTATAGGTTATTGTTAGTCAGGGCCATTCTTTTGTAGGGATTATTGAAAGTCAGACTGCGTTGCGCTAAAAATATTGTGTGTCAGTTTAGTGTTGATCAGAATAAGTAAAGAGAGAAATGTCTGAGTACGTTCAGTTTTGCTCAGCTGTTTAAAAATCAAATAACGTAGAGGTTTCCCAGCACTGATCTTTACAAATTTTGCTAAGGGGATGTTTCAATCTAACCATGCGTTCTACACATTTTACAATTACATACAGGGGGATTCAGCTGTACCTACCGTCGTCTTTATATGCAAAACGCAATGTTATAGCTGGCCTTCATCAATCATGCGCGAGATTTTCATATTATTTCGCTCGCTACATGCAAACTATTAGTCCTACAGAAAAAGTGAAATGGACCTTTTTGTAGGAAATTTTATGGAATTAAATTTTGTATTGGGATACGTTTTCACTAGAGGTCGTATTCAAGAAAAGCGATCTTCAAAGGCACCCTCACTAGCACCCTCAGCCCCCACCTGTCAGGATTTCTAGTATGTTGTTCATGGCACTCCCTCCTACCACTGTCAAAATATTTGCGACTGAGCGAATTATTTCCCATATACGACCTTTTTTGTCTTCACTCACTGGTCCTATTACGCCACCGGCTTAGTCGAGAACTTACAAACTGTAAAGTTGACGTTGGTGTACATTTTACCTGAAAAGTTTGTGAACATTAACAGCATAAAATAAATAATTACGTCGTTGTATTCGTCAGGGCTTGAGACGAATCAACTGTGCTCGTTAGGGTTAAGTCTGGATCGAATTGTCAACGTAATTCGTTTTAGCGTCACGTTTACGAAAGTAGTATTTCGTTTCTTACCGTCATGGGCACGTTTAAATTAGTAATGTTAACGAAATAGTCGACTATGGTGGCGGTGTAACAGCTCAGTCAATAGAGACCAAAGAACGTCGAATATCGGGAATAGTTCGTGTAGTCGGAAAATTCTGTGCGATGGTAGGAGATAGTGCCACGAATAAAATGCTAGAAATCCTGGCTGGTGAGGGATGTGTGTTGTTTGTGCATGCGTTTTAATGCAATTTTTGTACATTTTTCTCGAATAACTGGAAACCCGTAGCCTCTAGTGAAAACGTACAACAGTACAAAACTTCACAACATTAAATTTGCTACAAAAAGGTCCTGCTCATTTGCTCTGTAGGACGACCAATTCACGAGCAGCGAGATAGCCTGTTAGAATCTCTTCGGTGTCAGAAATTTAAACCGCAAAGGTTTACCCGTCATGGACGGAAAGGTGCTGACGTACAACCCCTGAACACCACTGAACTGCTTCATTAATTCACGGGCGTTGTGTCGGATAATGTTGTGGAAGCTGCACAATATTTCGACAAGACAGCAGCTCGTCATCTCCAGGTGCTTACTGACATGTTGCTGCCATGGGTCGCCAATATACACCCTGACTCGCTAGTAAAGTACAGGCGCCAAGTTTACTCATTACATAGACTCTGCGGCCACCAAGAGGATCAGGATGACGTTATAGCCTCTACCCTCGGCGCCTGCGCTTTTCTGGCGAATCAGCATATATATTGACGAACCATTGCAGCAACAAGTTAGTAAGCGCCTGAAGATGACGAGCAGCTGTCTCGTCGAAACATTGTGCAGCCTCCACAAAATTATCCGACGCAACGCCTGTAAACCAATGAAGCAGTTACTATATCGGGAAAGTCTTAAATAGCACACGATTGAACTGGTTTACATTCCAAACGTTTCTGTACTTTTGCAGTGATTGAGAACATGTACCACTCTACATCCGTCCGTCTGAAATGCACCCGATTAACTTCAGTCGATTACTAATAACCCAATGGCAGGCTAACTTTAATGTGACCGTGATCTAATAGATAAATGCTAATCGGGTGTAGTTGTTAGTCGTTTCTAATCAGCATGCTACTGCTCAATAATGTTAAACACAATGAAAAGGGTTTTCGTTTCTTGCAGTTCCCAATGTTAAGGTATTTTACAATATTTGAGGGATACATTCCGGTTAGACACAATTTGAGGCACACACTACTTTCGTCTTACAGTTTGTTAATCTCACCTCTGGTCAATACTTTGGTAAATCGGTACACATTGCGACAATGGTTAACACACATTATCCTCACTACAATCCAATCTGAGGCTGGCGTGGTTGACGTGAACACGAAGATTCAGCATAATGTAAATCGTGGAGCCCTTGTCAATAATACCACTTGTCACGATTCGGTATAATGTTTTACTGAGGATCAACCCGCGGCGGTGAAGGCACTCACAAGCTGTACATCACTCGTTGCTCACTGGCTGGCTGCTGCGCCCAGACAGCAATCACATTCACCCACTTTGCTTTCCGGCGCTTAACAATCGATTATAGCTATCGTGTGAGGCAAAATGTCTTTATCACTGAGTAAGGGATCGTGGACCCCATACACGTCGAATGGGGACATTACGCACTGCGGCCTTCTTGGTGCCATTTGAGAGGGGTGGACTTCGTGCCAGCACCATCGTTCACCACCTGTCTACAGCAGCATCTGCACAAATACAACACTTTACATACCATAGAGCATACATACTGTGGCGTATGCATACCGCCTAACGTCAAAATACTTAGAATCAGTGGTAGAAATTAGCTGTAAACAATTTTGACTGTTTTTCTCTCAGAGAAAGTGAATCATTTGCAGTTGTTAATACGCTATGCTGCTTCGTGAGTATGACGCTTGGTACACTACGAAAATATGATTTCTCATGCACTAAATTCATTGTAATGCAATGGAAATACACGTAAGAAGCAAACAGTGGCGATTTTTTTATATTTTCTGTTACTTTAAAGAAACTTTTTAGCTGACACACGTGTTGTTATTGTTGTTGTTGTGGCCTTCAGTCCTGAGACTGGTTTGATGCAACTTTCCATGCTACTCTATCCTGTGCAAGCTTCTTCATCTCCCAGTACTTACTGCAACCTACATCCTTCTGAATGTGCTTAGTGTATTCATCTCTTGGTATTTTTACCCTCCACGCTGCCCTCCAATGCTAAATTTGTGATCCCTTAATGCCTCAGAACATGTCCTACTAACCGGTCCCTTCTTGTCAAGTTGTGCCACAAACTCCTCTTCTCCCCAATTCTATTCAGTACCTCCTCATTAGTTATGTGATCTACCCATCTAATCTTCAGCATTCTTCTGTAGCACCACAGCTCGAAAGCTTCTGTTCTCTTCTTGTGCAAACTATTTATCGTCCATGTTTCACTTCCATACATGGCTACACTCCATACAAATACTTTCAGAAACGACTTCCTGACACTTAAATCTATACTCGATGTTAACAAATTTCTCTTCTTCAGAAACGCTTTCCTTGCCATTGCCAGTCTACATGTTATATCCTCTCTACTTCGACCATCATCAGTTATTTTGCTCCCCAAATAGCAAAACTCCTTTACTACTTTAAGTGTCTCATTTCCTAATCTAATTCCCTCAGCATCACCCGACTTAATTCGACTACATTCCATTATCCTCGTTTTGATTTTGTTGATGTTAATCTTATATCCTCCTTTCAAGACTGTCCATTCCGTTCAACTGCTCTTCCAAGTCCTTTGCTGTCTCTGACAGAATTACAATGTCATCGGCGAACCTCAAAGTTTTTATTTCTTCTCCATGGACTTTAATACCTACTCCGAATTTTTCTGTTGTTTCCTTTACTGATTGCTCAATACACAGATTGAATAACACAGGGGAGAGGCTACAACCCTGTCTCACTCCCTTCCCAACCACTGCTTCCGTTTCATGCCCCTCTTATAACTGCCATCTGGTTTCTGTACAAATTGTAAATAGCCTTTCGCTCCCTGTATTTTGCACCTGCCACCTTCAGAATTTGAAACAGAGTATTCCAGTCAACATTGTCAAAAGATTTCTCTAAGTCTACAAATGCTAGAAACGTAGGTTTGCCTTCCCTGAATCTTTCTTCTAAGATAAGTCGTAGGGCCAGTATTGCCTCACGTGTTCCAACATTTCTACGGAATCCAAACTGATCTTCCCCGAGGTCGGCTTCTACCAGTTTTTCCATTAGTCTGTAAAGAATTCGTGTTAGTATTTTGCATCTGTGACTTATTAAACTGGTAGTTCGGCAATTTTCACATCTGTCAACACATGCTTTGTTTGGGATTGGAATTATTATATTCTTCTTGAAGTCTGAGGGTATTTCGCCTATCTCATACATCTTGCTCACCAGATGGTCGAGTTTTGTCAGGACTGGTTCTCCCAGGTCTGTCAGTAGTTATAATGGAATGTTGACTACTCCAGGGGCCTTGTTTCGACTCAGGTCTTTCAGTGAATACCCTAAATGCTTTTCAGTCAGATAATTTGAACAGTTCCTAATAGACGAACGTTAACTGTGATGAGACCGCTGCAAGCAACGTGTGTCCAGCTGGTAGCGTAGTCTGATGTATGATGGCCGCGATCGGGAGGAGTTGCACTGCAGTCGCCGCAATAGGCAGCAGCTATCTGGGCCACTAGCACGTCTGTTCTGTCGCAGCCGGCCGTGGTAGCCTAGTACGTATACCGTTCAAAACGATGCAGCGGCTTCACATTTGTTGAATAAGATTACGCTGTAGGTATCACGTAGTTCTGCTGTGTTTGCAAATGGATTAAGGAAAAATACATTGTAGGATATGCCGGGTCCTCGAGCAAAAAAAAGAGTACATAGTACTGTGCGCAACGCACAACGAAAGTGACAAGTGACTGTACAGTGTGTCCCTCCTAAGTGTCGTCAGGCGCATTTTCTCTGCTGTTTCGGCTGATATTTGCAGTTTTGTTGTGTAGCTGGAGTGAGCCCAGACAATTAATACTGCTCATCACGTGTTTCATGCTACGCCGAGGGTCAACGGAAGGTGTCAGTTTGTTTCCCGTTACGAACCGCATTATTTTGAAAGCGAGATTTTAAGTGCCCACTCAATAGAGCGGCTCCAAATTAGTCAAGTGTGATATTCGTTTTATTCGATGGAAGTAATTAAACTTCTAGTTATGAAACGCCCTAGAAAGAAGATCGCAGCTCATATTGCTGATGTAGGGGTAAACGCGATGGGAAAAGAAAGTCAGCGAAAATTTTCCAATAGATGACGCTGTAAGTGTCTTAACGTAAATGGAGTCGGCTGAAAATGACAGATGAATCGCAATATAACCTCTACAGTGTGACGTGCATGATTGCACAAGAATAAGATTTTCACTCTGCAGTGGAGTGCGCACTGATATGAAACTTCCTGACAGATTAAAACTGTGTGCCGGACCGAGACTCGAACTCGGGACCTTTGCCTTTCGCGGGCAAGTGCGCTACCAACTGAGCTACCCAGGCACAACTCACGCCCCGTCCTCACACCTGTACTTCCGCCAGTATCTCGTCTCCTACTTTCCAAAACTTCACAGAAGGTCTCCTGCCCGATAAAGGCAAAGATCCCGAGTTCGAGTCTCGGTCCAGCACACAGTTTTAATCTGCCAGGAAGTTTCATGATTGCACAAGTTCGGCAGTTAGCAGTTGTGGCACTGTTACTTAGTGAAGTTCATCCACCACGGCAAAGTCGTACTACATCACATGGGAAAAATCGGTTTTTGATTATCCTGAAGCCAAAACCATAAAAAGCAAAATTACGTCGGTTTTTAACTGTCCTGAGGGTGAATACAGCATAAAAAGGAAAATGCCATCGGCTTCTAACTGTCGTGAGAGTGGCGCAAGACAAGTTCGAGCCGCGCGGAGTGGCCACGCGGTCTCAAGCGCCATGTCACGGACTGCGCGGCCCCTCTCGCCGGAGGCTCGAGTCCTCGCACGGGCATGGGTTTTTGTGTTGTCCTTAGCATAAGTTAGTTTAAGTATTGTGGAAGTCTAGGGACCGATGACCTCAGCAGTTTGGTCCCTTAGGAATTGACACATTGGAACATTTTTTGACAAATTCGATATGCTGTCCAACGACCGCGCGGGGTAGCCGAGCGGTCTCAGGCGCCTTGTCGCGGTTCGCGCGACTCTCCCCGCCGGAGGTTCGAGTCCACCCTCGGGCATGGGTGTCTGTGTTGTCCTTAATGTAAGTTAGTTTAAGTTAGATTAACTAGTGTGTAAGCTTAGAGACCGAAGAACTCAGCAGTTTGGTCCCATAAGACCTTACCACAAATTTCCCAAAAAATGTCCCAATTTTTCGGCCACAAGTTAAAATCGAGAAACTGCACGTTCCACAACGAATCGGAGTGTCTCTGGGGTCTTGTTCAGAATGTGTTGCTCTATGCGCACCCTCTGTTCACCTACGTTCGTAACTGGAGCGCAGAACACAACATCTTTCAGATAACCCCCCGCCAGGAGTCATAGGGATTAAGGCCAGGTGATATAGAAGGCTAAGCTGTAGGGAAATTACCACTGATAATTCTAGCATTTCCAAAATGACTGTGCAGCAACCGCTTCACTGTGTGTGAAATGTGCGGAGGAGTGCCACCTTACATAAAAATGATTATACCCACTAATCAACGCTGTTGGAGGATTGGAATGACGTCGGTACGAAAAGGACACTCAAAGTGTTTACCAGTGACGGTACAGATAACAGGACCCGCAGGACCCATCTCCTCGAAAAAATACGGCCACTCGATAAACGATACCGTCAACCTGCACCACACAGCCATCTTTACAGAATAAAGTAGTACCGGTTGATGTGAGTGCCGATTTTCCGCTGCCCATATTCTCCAATTCTGTGTTTTGTCAAGTCCTTGGAAATGGGCTTCGTCTGTCAACAGAATGTCCCATTCATTGTACACTCCCATGTGAGCAAGAAATTCAAGAGCGAACATTTTTCTTGCTGGCAGGTCAGCAGAAACTGACAGGAGTGATTTTGTGTGAATATGCAGAATATTTTGTAAGATTTTATGCACAGTGTTCACAGTCATGTCCGACGTTCGGGCAATTCCTCGTGCCTGCAAGTTTGCCTACCATTACTTCCTGTAATGCTGGGGCTACATCTTTGACTGATGTCGGATCAATTGCTTCCCTCCCTAAGCCACATTGACTTCAAAAGAACGTATCTTCTCGAATTTCGTAATTATTCTCTTCAGACTGTTAGCAGATGTCGGACCAAGGCTTTTTTCATACCCTTGAGTGTACGGAACTTCTGCAAGACTACTGACGCACAGTCACCGTTCTTGTAAACGAGCCGTACCGGCAATGATGGACAGGGTCATGTTGGGCGTCTCGGACGCAAAGTAAGCCGCGCTGCGTCGGTGTGCACATTCTGATGCTTACAGCGCCATCTATTTGTCAAATTTTCGTTAAGTTTTTGTTTGTCCCATGCGTCTATAATATGCTGTATAAATATCACTCTGGGCTAATCTGGGAGAGCTCTATCGAGTGGGTACGCAAAATTCCTCTTTAAAAATAATTTTGTTTGTAACGGGAAAGAGAGCGATATTTTCCTTCGACCCTGGACGTCGCGTGAAATTCCTGATGACCAAAATTTATTTGGGCTGACTTCAGCTTCACATTAGTTATTTCATGTGGCTCAGTGACCTGCTCGTACAAATGTTTCTATTCGACGCCGTTTCGACGACTTGCGTGTCCCTGATGTCCTAAAAAGAAGACTGAAAAATCCGTGGTTCCATCGAGATTCGACCCCGCAACATCTCGGTTTCCAAGCGCACTCTTTACCACTTTACCACTGGGGCCGAAACTTGGAATATAAGACACTTTGCAAAAACGAAATTGAAAATATATGCTGAAACACAAGAGAAAATCTAACTGATGACTCTTAGGAGGAACACCCTCTATCCAGTGCTGAACCATAAAATTGCAACACCATGAAGACAGCGTGCAACATACATCAAACTGCAATGAAAGTCAAAATCGTCCAGTGTTCTAATTACAGATCACGTTACTAAATACCACCGACCACGTATCGGCCTCCTTTGATCTCGCGGCCCCCAAATAAAGCATCAAGTGGCGGCATTATGTTCAAAAAATGGTTCAAATGGCTCTGAGTACTATGGGCTTAACACCTGAGGTGATCAGTCCCCTAGAACTTAGAGCTACTTAAACCTAACTAACCTAAGGACAGCACACAAATCCATGCCCGAGGTAGGATTCGAACCTGCGACCGTAGCGGTCGCGCGGTTCCACACTGAAGCGCCTAGAACCGCTCGGCCACAGCGGCCGGCGGAATTATGTTGAGTCGGCCGCGGTGGTCTAGCGGTTCTAGGCGCTCAGTCCGGAGCCGCGTGACTGCTACGGTCGCAGGTTCGAATCCTGCCTCGGGCATGGATGTGTGTGATGTCCTTAGGTTAGTTAGGTTTAAGTAGTTCTAAGTTCTAGGGGACTGATGACCACAGATGTTAAGTCCCATAGTGCTCAGAGCCATTGAATTATGTTGATCGGGAAATTCCAGATTCGCTTCCTGTCTCTGTCTTTCTCAAGAGGCCACTTCCTGGTTGTCTGTGTGAACCAACGTCCCGAAACATGCAGACGAAGGTTTGCATCTCTCCTCAGAATACAGTATTTCTATTGGCTAACACTGGAGATAAAGGGAGGATAAAGGGAGAGCGGATACAATTCAGTGTCAAAAATAGACTGAAATAAGCCATTTGCACTACCCTTTCAAATTAATTGTTTAACAATTTATAGCAGTCAAATAGATCGCCTAAAACACTCAGCTCAACCTTACGGTGATCCTTCTTCGTAGTAAAACATATTTTCAACGTTTGGGTATCACACACAAACACCACGCAAATTAAGTACTACGTGCTTGGATATGTGTTCTTTCCGGAAATCACTAAATGAATCATTCTATCTTTCTGTGGCAGAGGGAGACGTCATTCACGGGGAGCTATGATTCTTCATATTATTTACGGCTCTATGACTGTTGACCATCATCCTCTTATTACGAAACATGTAATCTTAAAACATGTGAAATGTCATTCCTATTGGATGCAAGGCAGATGGCGCCCGAACTGAGATGTAAATAAATGAGGCGATGAAAAAGTTTCTGTTCGGAGGCCGCACTAACCCCTTGTCTACATGTTGGCTATGGTGGCGGGTTCGAATCCTGTCTCGGAGCCGGCCTCTGTGGCCGAGCGGTTCTAGGTGCTTCAGTCCGGAACCGCGCTGCTGCTATGGTCGCAGGTTCGAATCCTGTCTCGGGAATGGATGTGTGTGATGTCCTTATGTTAGGTTTAAATAGTTCTAAGTCTAGGGGACTGATGACCTCAGATGTTAAGTCCCATAGAGCTCAGAGCCATTTGAACCATTTGAACCTACATGTTGGTACTTATATACCCGCGTCAGAGTCGCGCTGGGTTGCATATACACTGCAGCAACGCCTTCAATCAGATTACCCGTTACAGCTTACGCACGTATACGAGCTCTTGTGCAATCGACCAAGCGCCGAGATCATGACCGTGGAAAAAAAAACAACTTAGCATGTTTCTACATTAAGAGCTAGTTGCCAAGTTTACCACCTCGCTGATTGCCAGTAATCTGACGCGACTTCATTACAGTTTTTAGCATGATTGCCTCACAGATACATACATCATTATTTAAAGCGAGGCTCCAGCCAAATTTATTCGCCAAATAACTAATGTAGGTCGTTTCAGGAAAGGTGGTAAATTTTTCAGGAAACAGCATCATGAACTAATTCCATTTACAAAAGTAATACAGACCTCAGCCCGCATTTTGGCATTATAGTGATTTACTCGCTTAATGCGTACGATTACATGTCCGACTACTTGTAAGCCAAGCTCGTCAACGACCGCTATTTGAAGGATTAATTCCGTGGTGCAAGAGTATAAAATTTTTGCCCTTTCTTGATCAGTCCAACTTTAATTAAATTAGCGAACTCACCGATAACTTTACATAATAACAGCCACTTACTATTACATCCTTTGCTAATAAACCGCGATGAAATTCTGTGAGTACCGACGTTACCGCGGAAATCAAAGCGCAGACTTTGACTCTGATGTTATCAGCTGGCGAGACAGCAGTTTTTGATATTTAGCTTGGACACTACAAGTTCGTAAAACAATACAGTACTTTTTTACAAATGCTACTGTGACATTTGGTTACAGGTTTCGTTTCCGAAAATCATTTCATTCCGGTGTACAATGTCATAGGTTGTTTCCTAGCCGCAGCATACCGAAACTGCTGTTCAGTCACATTTGTAATGAAATTCCTTTGGCTAGTCACTAAGGCACACTAAGGCTAAACGCGCAACTGAGCAAAACTTCGATGAAGCAGAAGTCGATAAAGCGAGTTCGTCTGACATATTTCAGTACGTATGGGTGTAGAACGTACAGAAATATGGCAAAAATTACATCGACGTGGCTTGTAGCCTTTTTGTTATCAATGGGTGCAACACTTTCACTCAGGAGACGAAGCTCAACACTTGCAATTTTATCTGTGGGTAATGGCCAATCACAGACTAATTTCACGCATATTGTTCACAGATAAAGCTACTGAGCCGGCCGCAGTGGCCGAGCGGTTCTGGGCGCTTCAGTCCGGAACCACGCGGCTGCTACGGTCGCAGCTTCGAATCCTGTCTCGGGCATGGATGTGTGTGATGTCCTTAGGTTAGTTAGGTTTAAGTAGTTCTAAGTCTCTGGGACTGATGACCTCAGATGTTAAGTTCCATAGTGCTTAGAGCCATTTGAACCATAAAAAAAAAATTTAAAAAAATTGAGCCATGCTGTCTCTATAGCCGTCCGGATTGCGGAAGTGTTGCCGGACCAGGATTTTGTGCTGAACTGACCACGATGTTTGGTGATCGTCATGTCGGGCGATCTGGGTGGCCAAATCATACGCTCGGCTTGTGCAGAATGTTTTTCAAAGCGATCGCGAACAACTGTTGTCCGGTAACATGGCGCATTGTCTTCCATAAAAATTGCATCCTTTTTTGGGAAAAAGAAGTCCATGAATGGCTGCAAATTGTCTCCAAGTAATCTAATATAACCTACCATTTCCATCCAATGTTCGGTTCAATTGGATAGAAGGACCCAGTTCATTCCGCGTAAACACGGACCACACCATTACGGAGCCATGACCAGCTTACACAGTGCGTTGTTCAGACCTTGGGTTTATGGCTTCGAGGGGTCTGCGCCACATTCGAACCTTACCATCAGCTCTGACCAACTGCATTCGGGACTCAACTGATCAGGCCATGGTTTTCCAGTCGTTTAGGGTCCAACCGATATGGCAACAAGCCCAGGAGAGGCGGTGCATGCGATGACGTGCTGTTACCAAAGCCACTCGTGTCGGTTGCGTGCTGCCGTAGCCCATTCAAGCTAAATTTCGCCGCATTGTCCTAATGGATAAGGTCGTCGTACGTCCCACACTGGTATTCTCGGCCCACTTTTGACACTGTGGATCTCGCAATATTGAATTCCCTAACGATTTTGGAAATTAAGTGCCCCCATGCGTCTAACCCCAACTACCATTCCGCCTTCAAAATCTGCTGATTCTCGTCGTGCGCTCACAATCACGTCAGAAACCTTTTCTCACGAATGAGCAGAGTACAAATGACAGCTCCGTCACTGCACTGCCATTTTATACCTTGTGTACGCTATAGCACCACCATCTGTAATGTGCACATCGCTATCCCACGACTTTTGTCACCTCAGTGTGTGATTGCCTGTCTCATAGGCGACCACTCATCTACTTTCCGGCTAACGTACACAGACCGACCAAGATATGATAGCCTCTGCCCACCACGAACTTGAACGCAGCCTGGTTGCGTTGCGGGCTACTGATCCGCTAAGGAAAGTATCCCGTCAGTCCAAAAACGTTTTGAGACTGTATTAACAAAAAAGAGAGAAAAAAGATCTGTAACTATGTTATAGGCCATTTTAATTATTATAATTCTGACGAAGGCACTCTTCCAAGTGTTGAAACCTGGTCAATAAGGCTTAAACATTTTGTGACCGAGGGCTCATTTGTTTCAATTTTAATTTAGAAACGGCCATTGAACCAAGGAGCCATGTTTAAAACTTTGCGAAAAAAGAGAGAGAAGGTAAGATGTTGGTTTCAGCGCACCAGGTGTTCTACATAGCTACCCCTCACTTGAGTACAACGTTCATAACCATGCGAAACTGTCAGGAATGTCCCTGTTTGTAATGTTGTTAATCTTGCGCGTCACATTCGTTGAATGTTGGTTGCGTCGTCTAAGCGTTTACCCATTATGTGAATTTCTGCAGTCATCCGTTATGATTTTTTCCAAAAAAAAAAAAGAACTGTTCACGTTTTACATTTCAGTTAAGTAGCGACAGGTATCCTCGCGTTGTTTGTTGTTTTCGTTCGGGAGCCGAGATATGCGTTACAAACTTTGTACACACTTTTCTCTTCTTCGAAGCATTCTGTAGAAGGCATCGAAAACTTGCTTTAGAGATGTCGCTTCATTGCGATTTGTGACACAACAACGTTCACACACTGCTACTCCAAGGCCACAAACAACGGTCCGTAATTAAGGAGAATTGCGTGACAGGGGCCGCATAACTCAGGAAACGTAGCAAGGACATGTCGATAACATGAGACGTAGAATTGCTGTTGTTTCGAGATCCAAAGACGGACCAACACATTCAGCAGGTCGTCATTATGTTTCGGCTCATCACTGTATGAGTAATCTAGTTACAAGTATGGCCAACTCCATACTTTTTAAGAACTGGAAGTTTATGCCTGCCTTGTAAAGATTATAGACAGTCAAAATCTGAGCTTATAGTCCGATTTCAAGTAGTCGGCATTTGACCGCTAGCGACCTGCTCTCGTCAGTAGTACACCAATGGCGGGGAGCCAAGGGTGGCTATACGATAGTTTGTGGGGTAGGGGCGGGGAGGCAAGACCTGGGGGAGTATTTTTAATACTCTGGAAGAAAAATGGCGACTTGTAAGTAGCCACAAAAAAGTTCCAGTTACGGCCCCGTTAAAAACCTGCATAATACCGACTTTTAAATCATTTTCTTGAAAGAAAAACACAACTAAACTACATTTTTTTGCCTGGTAACAGAGACCTTTAATCGCCACAGCCATATAGTTTCGTTTGATTAAAGCATCTGTACCTTGGTTTCAGGTGAAATTCATCGTTTCGTTTGATTCTGAGGTGCTATTCCAAAACAGTTGGAGAGCCTCTGCAATGATCTTCGAATTTAGGGGGAATACCAACGGGCTGAGACATGAATAGGAATTTCGACTGAGGAGGGAGCCTGCAGTGATAGTCCGTGCGGCTGTGAAAACCATTGTGCCAGTCTGGCCAGTCCCGACACGTAGTACAAATTTTCATTCATCGCTTCAGTCTGCATAGATATGTCATATATTTTTACCTTTTCCAAAGAGATAGCGGGAGCTGGGAGGGGAGGGGGATGGGGGGGACGTCCCTCGTTGTCCTCGTGTATGAGCTCTCTTACGGGGAGCCTCACATAGTCGCCTCCCACAATGTTGTCACTTCTGCTGTGCAGAACATCGTGCCTGCTAGCTCTCAGGTAGGAAAGT
The DNA here is from genome assembly GCF_021461385.2 of Schistocerca piceifrons. Lineage (NCBI taxonomy): Eukaryota > Metazoa > Arthropoda > Insecta > Orthoptera > Acrididae > Schistocerca > Schistocerca piceifrons. Next base: position 853,504,854 of record NC_060138.1, read on the forward strand.
TTTTCGGACGCAGCAGTTTCCGCTATATCTAGAAAATATGTAACTCCGACCCAAATGAAAATTAAGAAAAAATTTTTGACTTAGGTAATGTACGATAAGTGAAGTGTGTTGTTGTCCGTGACCACGAACGGAACCTGTGCAATGTCATCAATATGTTGCGAGAGTGAGTCGTGTTCAGAACAGTGTTCTGGGAGTACAGTATGTCGGAGCTCAGTGACTTCCGACGTGGGCAAATCGTTGGTGCTCGTATGTTGGATGCTTACGTTGCTGTGTAGAGAGGCACCGCGTTGAAGATTTACATGGGAAAGTGGAAAAGAATCGTCGGCTAAGTCATTAAAGCGGCCGAAAGTGTGTGTTGAGCGATTGTCACGGTCCGTCATTGAAGAGCATTGTGACGAACAATAAGAGGACGACTAGTGCAAAAGTCACTGCAGAACTGAATGTCGCACTCGCGAACCCTATCAGCACCGGAACAACACGAAGAGTGCTCCAGGAGCAGGATACTGCAGGACGAGCTGGAATTTAAGAACCACCCGTCACTGATGGAAATGTCCATAACAGGAAAACGCGGTACCGAAGCCATAAAATATGGACTGTGCAACAATGGAAGGGAGTAATTTGGTCGGATGAGTCTTGTTTCACAGTGTTTCCAACTTCCAGGCGAATCTACGTCCCAAGAGCTAAATATGACGAAGGTTGGGTGATGATTTGGGGCAGCCGTATCGTCCTGTTCCATAGCCCCCAAGGTTACCCTGCAAGGCCGCATTTCTGCCAAGGATTATGTGACCACTTTCACTGATCAGGTCCATCTCATGGTAAAATGTTTACTCCCCGATGGTGATACTGTGTTCTCAGAGGACGGGGCCCCTGTGGACACAGCTCGCATCGCCTAAGATTGGTTTTGTGAGCACGAGGAATTGGCGCATCTCGCCTGATCATCACAGTCACCAGATCTCAATATATAATGAACATTTCTGGTCTACTTTGGAGAGAAAGGTGAGTGGTCGCCGTCCACCTCCATCATTGTTATCTGAACTTGTCACTAATGAGCAGGAAGAACGCTATAAATTCCGTTTGAAAACCATACAGGACCTATTTTCATTCATTTATAACTGAAACCTGTTGTGAATGCCAACGGCTTTCCAACATCGTTTTATACTGTTAATGGGTTGTGTTTGTGGTATTTCGACTTTTGTCCACTCCCTGTATGTACTATAGGAAGACACGTACGATATTTTCTGCCTCTACTCTCTAATAATTTCCGAGAAACTAATTTCGTCATATTTGTAATTGGACTGATCATACTAATCTCGCAAAAACAGTAGGGATCAGTAGGTACTATCAATACGACATATGTTAGTTTTTCTTCCACGCTAATTACTAAAATTTCTAGTCAGAGTTCTACTCGTGCAAAGTTTTAAACGAAGCAGTCAGTATGGGTCCTTGTTTAACGTATGAACGACGTAAAATCGTTTAGTGTGGCAACTTAACTAGCAAACGCCTACTTGCTTGCTATTTTTTATTGGTCAGTCAACTGTGATATCTACTGCGATACTGTTTGCGTATTTCATATCGCGACGTTGTATCAAGTCCATCACCTTTAGAATAAGCTGGTTTCCGCGCAGAAAGAAGCTTTACAGACCAGATAATGTCACTGACGACCTGCATAGGAGCATCCTTTCAAAATAATTTTAAAAAATCAACTGCATTTGTATATATTTCAGCATATTATGATACAAAGACGTTCAAATAATACCATGCAGAAAAACAGTCCAACTTATTAATAGAATTCTTGCTGGCAGGTCATACCTGGTCATACTGAGCAACGGAGTAAGCTTTTCAACTGCACTAAATGATGAACTACCTCAGGGATCTATCCTCGCTCCACTACTGTTTAGTCTCCAATACACCTGAAACTAGGTCTCGTAGGTTTGAATGAACCGATGGCTGGGTGATGGGAGTGGGACATCGGAATTTTGTAGAAACAGAAGGTATCTTAACATCTGATCTGAAGAAAATGGGAACATACCTCTAGAGATGGAAACTGAAACCAAACTGCAACAAGACAGAGACGGCTTGCTTTCATTTGTGCAAAAGAGCGGCAAATACGCAGCTTTAGGTATATTTTGCTGACAGACTACTTCACCAGAGTCAGACCCAAAATGTCTAGGGGTTACATAGATGGGGCACTGTCCCCCAAAAATTATCTGAAAAGCTCTGCGCACTTCAGCACTTGATGTAGTCTACTAATGCAGAATCTGGTGCTAATGTATAGCTTAGTAGTGCACGGGCACAAACGCTCGATGTTCACCTGAATAGCACAACGAGAATTATCAGTTGTACACTAAGATCAAACCCCAACGAATGGCTGCCCATACTGGGTCACACTCCGCTCCCAGGACTTCGACGAATTATCTCTTCTGCGTGAGTTTCAACGCCTACAAGGCAACCCGCAACTCCATATACATCAAGTCGCGGTAATCCTAGAAATAAACCGACTTCGATCAAGAGAACCATGAGAGGCTTGCACTTCACATCGTCAGAAGTTGCCCTACATCCGAAAAAAACCCTCTACCTTCGTTCAATCGCGCAAAAAGTTGGCAAGTATCAACAGAATACGCACCAATAACGGCAGAAGTATCGGCTCTCTTCATAGATGGGGTAAGGCTACATCTCGAAAAGGCGATTGTGGAGCAGCCAGGCAAACCGTTTGTCGCATTGTTACAGGATGTCCCAACAGGGCATATCGTGAAACTTTCGACTGTTTCCTGATGACAACGAACGACGCAATAGATTATATTGAAAACTAGCAAACCTGGCAATGCTTTGGAGTTGCTAAATTTGTGTGGGAATTGGATATACATCCTAAACTCCTTCTCCCCTCTCTCTGCCCATCTCGTCCATCCCCCTCTCTTAGTTCCTCTCCTCCTCCCCCCTCCCTCTCTCTGTACATGTCTTCCTTCCCCTTCCACTCTCTGTGTATCGACGCCTCACCCCACTCTCTGTCCATCTCTTTAACCCCCCCTCCCTTTCTTTGTACATACCCTCCTGCCCCCTTCCACGTCCATCCTCTCTCCCATGCTCTGTCAATCACCTCCTCTCCCCTCTCCGACCTTGAACCTTGTTTACCGTTATTGTGAACATAACCTCGATTGGAAATGGAAGGCACTTAAAATGAATGGGAAAATCGACTGGGATCATTGGTATGGGGTGCAAGGCATACCTTCAACTGCTGGATCTGTGAGGATAGTAGCTTCAATGACAGTGTTTCACGTGGTTCCAATCTGTGAATCGGTAGGGTCACAGAGCTTCGAACGATCAGATTGCGACGTAGTACGAGTATTATAACCATGAGCCGATAAGCCATAAATACACATGTACTCTTTTCTGTAATACCAACAGCAGGGATGAAAACAAAACAACATTATTGTGTATACAATTTTTGTTTGAAACTAAGTAGAAAGAATATACATGTGAGAAGTAATTTCTTTAATGGTTTAAGTGCCTACCCATCGTAGTTGAAACTGACTGAAAGAAAGAAAAGTAATCCGCACATTCTCGCAGCAGACACCACACCACGGCATTTTCTTTCTCACAATCAGTTTCAACAGAAAATTCGTACATCAGCATTTGAAAAATATGTAGCCTATGTCCATCTGAATGAATAACAGTGTATCGTGTAAAAATTTGAAGTAAATAGGTCAAGAACTTTTCGAGATTTTTGGTAACAATGTTTCCCTGTGTATATTATATATACATTTATATGTTATATATAGTATACGTTTATTAGAGTATCGGGTAAAAATCTGAAGTAAATTAGTCAACTACTTTTGGACATTTTTGGTAACAACGTTAAACAACGACATGCCTTGACATAGTAGTATAGATTTAAATGTTTGTCTGTAAATTGCATGTGTTACTGTTTGTGTTACATTTGATGCTATGCTTGAAAAACCATACGATAAATAAATCACTTCAACCACGTGCCTTACAGTTGTTTCACTGTTTATTTGTTGCAAGGATTCCACTCAAGTCGAGACAGCGTATGCTTCAGTGATCGTCAAACCTATTTTGCTAAAGAGCCATTATGGACATTGTAGACGACACATCGGTCGCATAGGAAGGATGGGCGGGGTATAGGAGCGAGTAACGGGAGTGGGGGGGGGGGGGGGGGTGTTAAGGTAGCCACTCAAAGAGAAACTAAATTTTCACAAAACATGGTTATTGATGGAAGCTTACCACTTCCTCATTTTGAATCTACATATTACAAGGAATCACATTAACTATTTTAAAGTGAAAAAATAATAATATATAGGGACTACATAAATTTTTCTGAAGGCTTACACAGTGATCAGTTTTTCGTACCTAGCTGGGTACTGTGGCCAGTGACATCGCAACATGTTTGTTTTTCTTATTTCTGCGCACATTTCTAGGCATCATCACGCCCCAGTATGTGAAATAATACCGACTGGCTGCACCAGACCGTTTTCAATTGGACTTGGACCAAGTACATCAGAACGGAGACGGTTTAAAATAATATACCTGTATTAATTCAGGACTGTCATAAATGGATAGAATGGCGGATGATATTAAAGGGTTTGTTTCTTGGGGTGTAGGCCAAAAGATGTTGTTTAACCACTGGTGTTGTAGTAAGTTATTACTCCCCATTCCGATGAGGTAACAAGAATAATATAAATGACTTATGTTAAATCAACCACCTTAATAAACAAAAACGATTTTACTCGAAAATAACGGAGCAACCCTCTTCTGTCAATATCACTGACAACAATGTTAGAACTAGTCTGACAGTTTCTCGACGCTCTTCGGGTCAAAAAATATGGAATGACCACTTCTCCCGTTCTGGCCACTTTACCACGCCTTCCCGTGCCGATCTCACTGTCAACTGGTAACCTGCATGAATTAGTATCTTATATAAATTAATAGCGGTAACTGCAATACGAGACACGATCACAAATTTGTACTGATTGTTTTGAATGCCATTTTTCTTTTACTCATTGGATTGTCTTATGAGGGGCGACAAAAAAGTTTCCTTTTGAGGGTATTGCTGCAGCGTATACGCTCCCAGCGGGAATTCGATGCTGGTATACAAGCACCGACATGTAGACAAGGGTTTGCTGTGACCTGAACTCGCATTCGGGAGGACGTCGCTTCAAATCCGCGTACGGCATCCACATTTAGGTTTTCTGTGATTTCCCTAAATCGCTCGAGGCAAATGCCGGGATAGTTCCTTCGAAAGGGCACTGCCGATTGCCTTTCCCATGCCAGCTTGAGCTCCGACTTTAATGACTTCGATGTCAACAGGACGTTAAACCAAAATCTTACTGATATAAGAACGTAGGCTTCCGCGGCCGGTGTCATAGTGATTAAAATTCTTCTGGGTATTATGCCGCATCATTGCTATAAACTAACAACAATAATAAACTAAAACCGACGTTTCGGCCGAATTGCAACGGCCTTCCTCAGGGCACAACCAAAATCTTACTTCCTTCTTCTTCTACAACAGACATAATTTGATTTCATATTAGTTGCTACAGATATGCACCACATTAGAATATGACCGTCTCTATAATACGCAATCGCGAATCCATGTTACTTCCGTCTCATATTTTACCGTAGCTGGTAATCGACGCTAGTTGCGCACGTTCGTGAGTTGTCAACATTGGAAAACAATCAATAAGATATTCTGCCCCTCTCTTCTGTTTAACCTGCAGTGGCCGCGGTACACACCACTTTGTTCCTGACGTAAGCGGCGAACTTTACTCAAGGCCGAATTCACCAACGTCAATTTAAACCATAAGAACCTAAAATATGACTCTCTCTGTAAGTATTTTTGTTTGCTACTGGCCAAGATAAGTACTCTTAAGAAGCTATCAATGTTAGTTGACTTTTTAGATTCTGCTGTTAGTTGCAATAGCATATTATTACGCACGAACACTTGATTCGGGCCTCATGTGGTCCGCGGGCCGCAGTGTGACGACCACTGGCGTTTATTTATTAATGGCCAACTCTGCATGACATGAACAGTAGTGGCCCTTTCTAGAGCGTGTCAGATATCTGAAGTCGCGAACTCAAGTGCTGGGCGCAGGAGAGCCGCTACGGGCGGCTGCCTACCTGAAACACGGAGAGCAGGCGCTGTCGGCGTGGAGTGGAGTGCAGAGGTGCGGTGTGGCCGGGCCGCCGTCGCGACGCGCTCTGAGCCGCCGGGCTGCCGGCTGCGCGCAGTTCCCTGCTGAATCACCGCGGCCGTGCGCGGCGCCTGCGATCCGCGAACCTCTGCCCAATCTGCAGCCGCCTGCGCAGCACACTGCCACTCGGCTCTGGAGCTAACATCGCAATTCACGTCTTTCAAGCCAGTCGGCAGCTGACTCTTAGAGACACTTACATCCACTTGCGACGGCATGACTTGGTCATCGACTCTACAAGGCACCGAAACTGTCGGATGGCCGTACTGATCCACAACTGCTAAATCGACGTCCACATCTGACGGTTCTTAGCCGCAGGGTCCAAAGCGCACACATCTGACTCGCATCTCTTAACTGCTCAGTCGATTTGACACCATGTAATCTCCCCAGCCACAGAAGTACTACACTACTGGTCATTAAAATTGTTACACCAATAAGAAATGCAGATGACAAACGGGTATTCATTGGACAAATATATTATACCAGAACTGACATGTGATTACGTTTTCACGCAATTTGGGTGCATAGATCCTGAGAAATCAGTACCCAGAACAACCACCTCTGGCCGTAATAACGGCCTTCATACGCCTGGGCATTGAGTCAAACAGAGCTTGGATGCCGTGTACAGGTACAGCTGCCCATGCAGCTTCAACACGATACCACAGTTCATCAAGAGTAGTGACTGGCGTATTGTGACGAGCTAGTTGCTCGACCAACATTGACCAGACGTTTTCGATTGGTGAGAGATCTGGAGAATGTGCTGGCCAGGGCAGCAGTCGAACATTTTCTGTATCCAGAAAGGCCCGTACAGGACCTGCAACATGCGGTCGTGCATTGTCGTGCTGAAATGTAGGGTTTCGCAGGGATCGAATGAAGGTTAGAGCCACAGGTCGTAACACATCTGAAATGTAACGTCCACTGTTCAAAGTGCCGTCAATGCGAACAAGAGGTGACCGAGACGTGTAACCAATGGCACCCCATACCATCACGCCGGGTGATACGCCAGTATGGCGATGAATACACGCTTCCAATGTGCGTTCACCGCGATGTCGCCAAACACGGATGCGACCATCAGAACCTGGATTCATCCGAAAAAATGACGTTTTCCCACTCGTGCACCCAGGTTCGTCGTTGAGTACACCATCGCAGGCGCTCCTGTCTGTGATGCAGCGTCAAGGGTAACCGCAGCCATGGTCTCCGAGCTGATAGTCCGTGCTGCTGCAAACGTCGTCGAACTGTTCGTGCAGATGGTTGTTGTCTTGCAAACGTCCCAATCTGTTGACTCAGGGATCCGTTACAGCCACGCGGATAAGATGCCTGTCATCTCGACTGCTAGTGATACGAGGCCGTTGGGATCCAGCACGGCGTTCCGTATCACCCTCCTGAACCCACCGATTCCATATTCTGCTAACAGTCACTGAATCTCGACCAACGCGAGCAGCAATGTCGCGATACGATAAACCGCAATCGCGATAGGCTACAATCCGACCTTTGTCATAGTCGGAAACGTGATGCTACGCATTTCTCCTCCTTACATGAGGCATCACAACAACGTTTCACCAGGCAACGCCGGTCAACTGCTATTTGTGTATGACAAATCGGTTGGAAACTTTCCTCATGTCAGCACGTTGTAGGTGTCTCCACCGGCGCCAACCTTGTGTCAATGCTCTGAAAAGCTAATCATTTGCATATCACAGCATCTTCTTCCTGTCGGTTAAATTTCGCGTCTGTATCACGTCATCTTCGTGGTGTAGCAGTTTTAATGGCCAGTAGTGTATGATGTCCGTGGAGTGATCCTCTGCGTATTCTCACACAATTCGTGACGGACGAGGTCGTGCGTTCTCTTGCTGAAATATGCTGATAGATGTACAACGTACAGCTGTAGGCAAACAAACGGATGCACTTTGATCGGACAGTAGGCTCCAGTATCGCCCTTCTGTATGTGACGATGTTAGAAGCGTCAGTGGTCCGTGTAACTATCTCCGGCATCAAGACACCTCTACCGTGATTCGTCAGTGCAGACGACCAAATGCCGGGTTTCGAGCGTCCAATAACTGCATTCCTGCGGCCATGCCAGTCGTGTAATTTTTGCAAAGTGAAGGTGGAGAGTGCGGAGAAAGGAAAGGAACGGAAAGGAATTCATGATGCCAGCTGCACCGAGACTTTATGCGAAGCCAGCGGCAGCGAGTGTAAATGTGTGCCGGTCTAGGATCCGAACCCGTGATCTCCTGCTTACTAGGTAGTCGTGTAAACCACTGTGCCACCCGAACACAATGTTTACCGCAAGTGCGCGGACTATCTCGGTACGCTCCCCAGCTGACCCACATTCCCACCCAGCGCCATCTATCTGCAGTCCCCTTCCATGTCCACCTCACTCGCTACTGTGAGATTTTGAGAAGACGTCAAACGTTGATTGTGCATTTGCACTGAAGGTGGTGGTTTCGTAGCCCGTCTAGGCTAATCAGTTATATGAACAAGTTGTTGTTGTCTTCAGTCCATAGAATGGTTTGATGCAGCTCTCCATGCTACTCTATCCTGTGCAAGCTTCTTCATCTCCCAGTACCTACTGCAACCTACATCCTTCTGAATCTGCTTAGTGTATTCATCTCTTGGTCTCCACGCTGCCCCCCAAAACTAAAATGGTGATCTCTTGATGCCTCAGAACATGTCCTACCAACCGATCCCTTTTTCTAGTCGTGCCACAAATTTCTCTTCTCTCCTATTCAATACCTCCTCATTACTTATGTGATCGGCCGGCCGCGGTGGTCTAGAGGTTCTAGGCGCTCAGTCCGGAACCGCGCGACTGCTACGGTCGCAGGTTCGAATCCTGCCTCGGGCATGGATGTGTGTGATGTCCTTAGGTTAGTTAGGTTTAAGTAGTTCTAAGTTCTAGGGGACTGATGACCTTAGAAGTTAAGTCCCATAGTGCTCAGAGCCATTTGATCCATTTGAACTTATGTGATCTACTCATCTAATCTTCAGCATTCTTCTGTAGCACCACATTTCGAAACCTTTCTGCAAAGTGAGGTTAAATACACGTATGGGCAGTATCTTCTGTATCCTACAGCGAGAAGGCCGTTTCCCCATTTACTGTCCGGGATTGAAATGGCGAGAGATCTACTATACCGTAACCCACCTACCTCCTCTTACTATACGTACATACTACGGCCAAATCGTCTACACAGATGGATTCAAACAAAAGAATGTCGATAACTCACGATGCGCACATCTCTGTTCACATTTATGGACAAATCGATTATTCTGACTGTCAGCAAAAGTGACTGCTTGCATTACGGAAAATATTATTTTCCTGGGGGGCAAAAACTGTCTTCCAGGCTTTTCGAGTCTGGAAGCGCTTTGTTTTTAACGCTGAATGGAAAGACAGGGCAACTAAAAATACACCTTAAAGCTCCATGAAATCTACTAGGAGACGTCAGAACGTCGAGTTCATTTGGATAAACGTACACTCTGATGTTGAAGGGAATCAACGAGCTTATGAACTCTGTAAGGAGAGCCCGCATCTCGTGGTCGTGCGGTAGCGTTCTCGCTTCCCACGCCCGGGTTCACGGGTTCGATTCCCGGCGGGGTCAGGGATTTTCTCTGCCTCGTGATGGCTGGGTGTTGTGTGATGTCCTTAGGTTAGTTAGGTTTAAGTAGTTCTAAGTTCTAGGGACTGATGACCTAAGATGTTAAGTCCCATAGTGCTCAGAGCCATTTGAACCATCTGTAAGGAGATCGCCGCGAAGAATTATTATTCAGTAATAAACTCCACAGGACGACTAAGAGAATACCTTTTATACAGTTTTGTTATTTGGGATATTTTGTCGCACTATGAGCATAAGCTTTCTCAGCTTCCAGGACAGAATCACCATGTATTTAACTAGAGTGAAGATGTACATAGTTCGTATCAGCCTTCTCATCTCTATGGACCATAGCAGTCACTGTTCCACATGGAGGTATCGTGAATAAGTATGTTTTAACAGCAACCAGTTTAATGCAAGGAGCGACGGGCCTTCTGTAGGCTTTCTGACAGCATGTTGCCGCTCGTCTTCCCCGATGCATTGGCGAGTTGAGGGCAGCTGTACTGCAGCAGCGGCATTCATTCCCTACACAGCTTACACGCATATCATTTAATAATGTTCAAATGTGTGTGAATTCCTAAGGGACCAAACTGCCGAGGTCATCGATCGGTCCCTAGACTTACACTCTATTAAAACTAACTTATGCTAAGAACACTACACACACGCATGCTCGAGGGAGGACTCGAACCTCCGGCGGGAGGGGCCGCGCAATCCATGCATGGCCCCCCAAACCGCGCGACCACTCCGCGCGGCTACGCGCATCATTAATGCCGTCACACATTACTACGTGTACTGTATTGGTATTCGGAGTAAACAGAATGCATACTGACTAAACTGTACCTTCGACCTGGATATGTGGGGTAAACTAATCTGTGCGTCAGATTTAATTATCTTTCAGCGCTCCATAATCAAAACAGCTATGCTGTCTCAAATCTTAGACTAGCTTCTTACGCGAAGTTATTTTATTTGAATGTTCTTCCTAATCGAGAATTCCATGGAATATTGGCACAAAATATCCTGTCTGCCCTCAGTATTATACTTCCGTTAATGATTTGCAAATTGTTAGCGCAGTTGATAGTGTTTGACCATGAGGACCAGGGATAGTATACCACTACCGAACTGCAACTAGTGCTACTCTCTGCATACGAATCAATTATTCTCAAACATATTCAGATCGTAATTTATAATCAGGTTCTCTCTCTTTGCAAAATAATAGGTTTTGTACATTTCAGTATCAGAACAACGTATACTGAGAGATATTATTGGATTTCATTTTCCATAATATTCAATATTCCTCTTTCCGTCAATTTTCAAAGTAACTTTTCACTTAAATAATCGGGAAACCAGATGGCGGAAAGGAAAATAAATGTTCTGGACGTCATCTACTTCCAGACACAAAAAACGGTAAATACTTTTCCCATCACACAACTTCACCTTAGATTTACGTATTTTCATCACAGGGTAGGTACAGCATATGCCACGTATTTAAAACTTGAAGTTATTACATATACGCTAACTGAAGCATGGCTCGAACAAAGTACTAAACACTTTTCATTAGATTCTGGAGTTTGTTTATATCTTTACATTATTGTAATAGTGCGCAAAGGAGTGGAGTGCAGCGTCTAGCTTCTTCTCGAACACGCGGCCGGCGACCGGGTGAAAATTTTATCCGGTGACGAAAAATCCTCGTGCAGCGCGAAGAACTGCTGTCGGCTCCCTTTCGATGCCACAAAGAAGCATAAACAAAACATTCCGTGGTCATTTTCACATTACATTGCCACTACCATAAAAATCATTATCATTGAACGAAGAAATTATAAACAAATCTCAAAATATGTCGTGGAGGCGGCAAGCTACCGAGTGGTACATCATCACACGACGTATCACCACACGTCTATACCGCACTACCACGTCCATATTGTAAGTTCGGAGAGTTGCGCCTGTACTTTTACTTTCGTCTTATTTATATCGTGTCATTTGTTCCACACTGTGACTGAGTTTGGTCGGGGTGAACATGTAATACTCGAATTACTATTATTTTTATGATATTTTCTCATTGAATTACGGAAATGAGTACATGTACGTATTGAACACTCATTATAATTTAATTGTAATTACCCATCGTGTCACTTAACAACACAAAGTTAATCCAGCTGTTGGCTGATTCTGGCAAGATTGGCAGTTTCTGGTTTCCTTCTTCAGCAACTGACATAAGCTGACATGAGATGCACGTAGAAACAGGCCGACTAGAAAAACTTTTTGCTGTTTGACGCTGGTTTGCTGTGTTAATTTGTACTGTTGACCACTTCTGTATTTATGGGGAAGAAAGCTTCACTGGGGTAGAGAGCACAAGAGTCAGACTTTCCTTCATCGGATTCTTTTTGGCGGAATTGACAAGCAGACTACGAAACACATACACGTTGCGTAACTGATGGCATAAAAGTCAGACAGACTGTGAGAGGAAATGGTTAATTTGCCGAGTTTGCTTTCGTTGCAAGAGGGATAGAACGAATTCTCTACGTTAGTTTGGATGATAACATTGTCCTTGATCTCTCTCTACTCACTGCCTTAAGATTCCCTTAATTATTAACAGGAAAGATTCTCACACAGATGTTTACAGCTAGTACGACGCATAATCTACATCGTTCCTGCCGCGCGGGGTAGCCGCGTAGTCTCAGGCGCCTTGCCACAGTTCGCTCGGCTCCCCCCGTCGGAAGTTCGAGTCCGCCCTCGGGCGTGGGTGTGTGTGCTATCCTTAGCGTAAGTTCGTTTATGTTAGATTAAGTAGTGTGTAAGACTAGGGACCAATGATCTCAGCAGTTTCGTCCCATAGGAACTTATCACAAATTTCCAAATTTTCACATTGTTCCACGGGGAATGCTCGGGGTGCGATGAGTCCTTATACGTTTAAAGCTATGTTCTCATTGTTACCGACAAAACAGGAAGTGCGTTTGCTAAATCGCTTAACGTGAATACCACGACAATTTCACTCGAGTTTGTGCATTTATCTCTAATAAACTCATCGTGTGTGAGGTGTTAAACCCTAACCTGCCTTCCTTTTAAACCGGAAGAGAATAGAAGGCAGCTGGCTCATCAGGAAAATGTCGAGGGCAATCGCCTACCTTGACATCCCAAACAGAAGCGACCTCGTCCACGCTATCCACGCTATAAGAGGCACTTTTGTGAGTTATGGTCATTTGCGTAGGCTCTGATGACGCAATGGTTTCCTGCCCTTGTAGGTCAAATGATGATGAAAATTCTTATTTCTTCCCGCCTGAGTAGCACCATACCGACAACTTAAATGACTTGATCACATAGACGTCACATAATAATAACCTAATTACAACACTTAGTTGAGAGAATGTCAGAACCCTGCAACAAAAAAATATATGAGATACCCGGAAAACCACCGCTGTTGAGGCTATCGATAGAGGTGTTACGTAACGCGAGCCTCTGCTCTGTCTTCCGCCGTAGGGCAGGCGCCTCTCTCAGAACTGGTTCACCTTGGGAGAGATAGCAGCCAACACACACGGCTTTGACCTGCATTTTACTGCAGATAAAGTCTTTCATAGCAACGGAAGACACAGGAACCTTCAGCCTCATAATAATCGGCCATTTGAGATCTGCTCCTCTCGACACTTCCGTGCGTTACAACCGTGCACATACATGCTGCTCCTGCATTTTCACCCGCACGTCCCCCATTAGGTTCATCGTCTCAGTTTTGTCTTATCTCTTCGAATCCAGGACTTCCATGGTCCATATATCATCGACACATCTTGCTACTTGTCCTCTTCAAGTCCGTTTTATTTTAAGTACAGTCACAATTACTCATACTAATCAGTTCTGTCCCCTTAATCATTTGTTTATTTTATAGTTCTTTCCAGTAAATCGTAAACAGTTATTGTCTTACTAGTGAACGTATCATCTCCATATGTCAGAACTGATAATACACACTCACGTTAACTTTCATTTTGCAGACACATCGGAAACTTATATTTGAAGAACTTGTTTAGCTTACCAAAAGTATGCAAGGCAATTTTTACTTTTCTGTTAATTTCTTTTGCTGTCCACCCGATCGTTTTTTGCGACGGCCTTAAATATAAAAACTTTACAACTCGTTCTTTGTCATCATTGTCTTTTCGATATGGACCATATATACTTTATCCTCCTCAGTCCTGAGGGTAGCTTTTATGAATGAGTAGTTTGTATTGGTGGTGAATGCGTTGTTAGGCGACAAAATGTGACTAAAATACCAACTTAAAAAAATTGGCGCGATTCATCAAAATATCATGGCATGTAGGTTATATGCTACATCAGGATTCAAACACGTTTCTATTCTAGTAATACAAGGTATTCATAAATGTTTACTCTGATAACAAAACATTGTAACTGTTTATCGGGTACAGTAAATGAAACATGCGCTATACCACATATGCCTCTACTCACTAATATTTGAACCTTACATAAACTTTTGGTGCAGGTAGTACTCTTCAACATTTACATCACTTCAACTTGGGAACCCCTGGTAATACCTAATGTATCAAACCGGTATTCAGTGTCTTGCCACATCCTGCAACATATCTGGTGTGATTTTGCCAAAGGCACCTCTGATGCGTTGTTGCAATGTCACAATAACAGGTAAAGCCCCTTTGTACACAGTATTTTCACAAAGAAAGAAATATAAAGGGTGACGTCAGATGACCTCGGGAGCCATGGAATTGGGCCGCCTCTGGCAATGCACCTGTTAGGGAAGCTTTCATTAAGAAAATCGCGGCGTTATAGAGTCCTTTGAGGGTGAACACCATCTTGCTGAAAGATGATAGTGTCTTGCATATCCTGTAGCTGGGGAACGGCACAGTTCACCGTCATGTATAGGTGAACATAGCCACTTACATTGTTTTCAAAGAAGAAAAATTAGCCAGTCACTCATTACTCAATTAACCCACACCACACAGTAACGTTTGGAGCGTGCCGAATTTGTTCTCGTTCGACTTCGGGATTTTCGGATCCTCAGATTCGGATATTATGGCGGTTAGTTGAGCCACAAACATGAAACGTAGCCTCATCGGAAAAACAAACACGCGTCAAGAAATCATTGTTCAGCATGTCCACTGCAAATTGTTAAATTTTTGGGCAATCATCTAGTTGTAGTGCCTGAGCAATTTGGACATTGTATGCATACAGTTTAAGACGTTTGCGAACCATTTTATGCACTGTACTCTTTGGCTCCGGCGTAGCTTGGCCGATCGATTTCTGTGGCGACGTCGTGAATGCCTGCACAGTCTTCTCTGAAACAGATGGTCTGCAAACTTCCGCTGCACAGTCATCTCTGATTTGGTTTCTGCTAGCCACACAACACAATGAGCTTTCTCCTGGAGGGAAGCAATTTTTACGATACAGCACACACAGCGCTCCTTGTGACGGAAGTGTTGAACGAGACACAGTTGTACAAAACTCCATGGGTTCCCTAGTAGATGAGCAACAAAAAAAACATTACCATGATAAATATAATTAGTATTTGATCTCAAAATCAGGGTAAACATTTATGGACACCTCGAAAAATGTTTTACGTGACTGCTTTGATGGACGACTGTAATACCCTAAATACGTTATGCAAGTGCCACGGAATGTTATTTTATTACTATATGTGAAAATACAATCGGATAATTTTTCAAAATTGTAAAAATTTTTTTGTGGATTTGTAAAAAAAGTTTCTTTTTTATGTGAAACGAAAATATATTTTGCACAACTGTGAAACCCTTACATCCAGGCAGCTAACATCTCAAACAACCTTTCTGAGTGCTGTTCATCGTTTCAGGTAGGTGCATGGCGAGGAACTTCTTTGGTGTCGGTAATGGCACAGGCTTTGGTGTCTTCTGGCACTTCCTCGTTGGAACTTTCACATCACGTTCCTCTTCTTCTTCTTTCTCCCGAATTCTGTTTTCTGAATGACAGAGTATAAGTCTTTGCCGAATGTAGACACAGACCCAGTGGTACGTAGAAAAAAAATGTGCCGCCTTTTTGTTTTGATGAAACAAGCAATCACTTATTCCATAGGGTAGCGTAAATTAGTATACTTTATAATACTCTAAACACATTCTAGTTCAAAATTACCTTCATATCTCGATGCCATGCTGACGCTGCGATAGCCATCTTTCTTCAAGCCGATTCTACGACTTACTGGGAGCTTGCAGAAATCAAAAGAAGTGACGCGCAAAAAGCACGAGGTGCGAAGTACTCGCTACAATCTGTTACAGCAGGCTTAGCTTATTTCCGAACAAGAAAAAAAAAAGAAGTTGTATGTAGTACATACACTACATGAGGACTGAGAAGATTATTGTTGTTATAATAGATTTTTGAGGACTACCTTCAAAGTACTTCCAATCGTTGTTGTTGTCTATCTGCACCAGGGGCAATCACTACCGTGGCATCAGAAAACCGAACATGACTTAGAAATATTCTTCATTTCCCAAGTTTAATGGTCTGAAAATTTCCTCTAGAGTTACAAAGAACTGTTTCTAAGATGTGTGTTTTCTTGCTTGATTCTTCTTTCAAATCCAGATTTCTCACTATACTGGCTAAGTCTAATGCAAATTTAAACTTTGATGTATATAGTTTTCAGTTTTATACTACAAATACAAGCAATATTTCTCAATGGTACCGTCTTTGCTCAAACAGAATCAAAGCGTTCTCAAACGGTGTGAATCGTATAAAAAGCGGCATTCGATACTCTTTGCTATCTATCTTTCCTTGCAAACATTCTGTAAATAAATTAGCAAGTTCCTTTCCAATTACTTTACTTCTGCCTTTGACCATTTCCACTGAAAAAGCACATCTGCAGTTGCCATCGCTGTTTTCAAACACTAAATCACTTTATATGCCTAATGTGACATTACTTCCGGTATCTCTCTAATTACTTTATTGCTATACTAGCGATCGTGCCTTCTCTGGGTGTCTACGGCCGGACGACTTGCTTGGCGTAGCGATGATAACTTATATACGTAAACTTCCTCGTGAACCAGTCTGTCTGTTAGTGAAAACCGTGTCAAAGTAGCAACAGGACTCCCTGAGATTAGCCTTCTCGCACCGACAGAAACACGCGGCGGGACTTAAAATTAGTGATAGGTATAGACGCGTTTGTGATTAATCTCGTGGGGTGTACATATAAACAAAACTTTTAATATTCCTTTAATTTTCTTCTTTTGGCAATTACTGTGTATTACACCATCTGCCATCTGAACTGATGTGAAATATGAAGTCTAACCAGTTTCTTTATTCTCTTGATATTACTGTTTCCACTAGAGATCATTTGAAATCACAAAATGATTTAAGATTGGTTGGTTGATTTTGCAAGAGGGGACCAAACAGCGAGGTCATCGGTCCCAACGGGTTAGGGAAGGAGGGTGGAAGGAAGTCGGCCATGACCTTTCAAAGGAACCATACCGCCATTTGCCTGATGTGATTTATGAAAATCATGGAAAATCCAAATCAGGATGGCCGGACGCGGGTTTGAACTGTCGTCCTCCCGAATGCGAGTTCAGTGTGCTAACCACTGCGCCACCTCGCTCGGTATGATTTAAGACCATCACACCCTGTGTAATTACTATATTTCTGAACTGTTCCTGAAGGAACCTTCAATCAGAGCTGTGTAAGCAATGTTCATAACCAGTATTCGACCATTGAGAGGAGGAGAAGCGATGGAGAGTAGCTGATAATCATCAGACCGTGCGGCAGGGTCATGGATTAGTTCATAAAATTTCTCCAGAATATTTCATGAAGTGAGGGAATGAACGCCGTTGACTGTGATCGGTCAGTCACAGCTGAAGCTGAAAGGTACAATTAACGTCATTTCAATGGTACAGGATGTGTGCTAGTCCTGGATTGCACCTTCTTCCCAGTTTTCATTTTCATTTTCAGGATGTCCAGTGAAGAAGAAGTCTGGAGCAGAACAACAAATTGATAGACAGGTGTTTGTTCAAAGGAGAACGTATTAGCAACCCACAGCAACAACCAATCAGAGAATTAGGTTGCTAACGCCTACTGTTCTGTTCGAGATTATCATTCCGCTCTCTAACCTCAAGTATTAGTTAGGCCTACCACAGTCAGTTGCAGATGACACTTTAGGCCAGTAAGATAACAATGTGATTCGTGCTCGTCTTTTTTATTGTTTCTCTTTGAGGCGTGTTTATTTTATGCGATAAAATGTCTGAAACTAGCTGCGTAAAGAGCATAGGAAACTGATAAGGCTATACCATAGCGCTAAGCAAACCCAATACTGCACGTTGATGGGGAGTGTGTGATCCTATCTAGACTGAAAATCCACAGCTGCTACTGCCGCAGACATACTGTGTGCGCAGGCAAACGTGAATCGACAACATCGCCTCCTCTCATGCTCCACTGCCGCCGGCCGCGGTGGTCTAGCGGTTCTAGGCGCTCAGTCCGGAGCCGCGCGACTGCTACGGTCGCAGGTTCGAATCCTGCCTCGGGCATGGATGTGTGTGATGTCCTTAGGTTAGTTAGGTTTAAGTAGTTCTAAGTTCTAGGGGACTGATGACCACAGATGTTAAGTCCCATAGTGCTCAGAGCCATTTGAACCATTATTTTCCACTGCCAATCACTTTGATACCTTGGTCGAGGTACAGACACAAGTGGCAATACCTTCCCTCGGTTTAATGTCTTGTCTACAGTTAGGTCAATACAGGTCACCAACTTAAACCCCCCGTATACGATCAAATAAAACTTCACGCGTTTATCAAATTATATGGCAGTATGCTGCTACGTTTGACGTGTTTGTTAACAATAGAATGTGTCTTATGTGTTTAAGAGAAATTTCGAGTGATGGCCGATTTGGCTAACAAGTCTGACCGTTTACGCATGCGCTTGCCAAATAATAGGCATTTGCTTACGGGACAATTATCTGTAATCTTGAAATATTTTGCATCTGGAGCAGAATTCGAAGATTTAGTGTTTTTATCCTGCACTGATCGTCGTACATTGCACACTAGTGTCAAAATACAGGTAATTCGCGACACGATACGCGCAGCGTGATAGCTGCTTCAAAAGGTTAACTATGACAAACTTGTTTGTTGTCTCTGCGCGCTTGTTTGATGAACTAGTCGATAGCAAACAGCAAATTTGACAAACAAGTCTGATCGTTTACAAGGACCTTTAGAGATAATTTGTATGAGCACACACTTGTGAGTGGAAGTAAATGCTCATGCAGTATCTGAACAGTGCGGTGTATGCAAGAGTTAAATGTTTTGCTTATCAGACTCATATTGGCTGGTACTTTAAAACTAAAAACACCTCTTCAATTCATTGTAACAAGTTCTTTCCCTAACGACGATTGTCATAGGAGAATTATTCATCTGAACTTGTCCACTGCGCTCAGAAACGGGTACAAGGATGAGACGAACAGCACAATGTTGTAATACTGTCGCTTAACAAGGATTTGATTAACAGTGTAGCTCTAAATAGATTTGGTTTCATGTCACAAACATATATGGCCATCGTTGAGTGAGAACTATAAATCATTTTTTTGAATAATGAACTCAGTGTTGAGGCATCTGCGCTATTAAGTATTTGTATCTCATATTACCATGGTCTTAGGCAGGCAAGTCAGTTTGAATGCCCTAAATGCTACCAGACTAGTACATCAATACAGTGCTTACCTCAGTAGTTTCGCAGTTTCATTGATGCCTGTTTCTTCTTGCTTTTCTCTTCTGGTAGGTGTGACGTACGAGCACCACTGATAGGATTTTGTCGAAGGAGAAATAGTCCAATTTTATTAATAAGTGAGCTGGCAGTAGTCACTGTGGAAAGGCCATAAGATGATTCTCCCAGAGCTATCGCAAAACAAAAACTTCTGAGTGCGTCCTCATATTCAGAAATGTTGAATGCACAGTTGAGAGCAATTTGATATGAGGTCCATCGTTAATAGATCAAGTTTAAAATCTCTTGTGCATAGCACTGTAGACATATTTCGTCAACACTGGTGGAATGATCACCATCACTTAATGCATGCACATGAATTTTTCATCTGTCGCTATCAATACTGTCTCATTCGTTCCAACATGCTAATATCTACGAGGGTTATTCGGAAAGTAAGGAACTATTGGTCGCGGAATGGAAAATATAGTGAAAAATCTGATGAAGCTTTGCACAGATGCGTTGGGTACTGTGTCTAGTACGCCCGTCGATCGCTTCATGTCGCTCATTTCAGTTCTGTGCTCACAGTGAGAACGCAAAGATGGCTAGAAATTAGCGTCTCCCGCCAGTATGAGGGCCTGACGAAAGATTTCGCCTGAATCTATGCAATCCACGTAACACAACTGCCATGCGGTCCGTTCTGCACGACAATTCTCGGCCGCACGCTGGAGGGGCAATGAAGATGCACCTGCAGTGTTTTCGATGGGAAGTGTTTGATCACCCACAATACAGCCCGTAATTGGCTACCCCTGAGGTTCATCTCTGCTCAAATGAACCGCTAGCTATGAAGACAATATTTCGACACAGACAACTAGCTGCAGTCCAGAGTAGAAATTTTTCGAAAAGTACTGGCAGCTGTCTTCTATATCGAAGGAATTGAAAAGTTGGTACAACGCTACGACACATGTCTAAGTCTGAGCGGCGACTGTGTAGAGAAGTAGCTGGAAGGTGTAGCTAACTGTTGCAAATAAAATAGTTTTGATTTTCACTGTGGTTTCCATTTTGCGACCTATTGTTCCTCACTTTGCGAATAGCCCTCGTATACAACATCGTCTAACGAAGTGAAGGAGCTCCGCTACTCTGGAAGTAAAATTAAGTCCGTCGGATGAAGTAAGGAGCATATAAGAAGCAGAGTAGAAGAGGCAAAGAGAGACTTCCTCACAAAACGAAGTGTACTAGTATGAAAAACAGGACTTCATTTGAAGAAGAAATTTCTGAGACAGGCGTTCGGAGCACAGCATTATGGACAGTGAAGAAACCTTAGGCAGTCGACGCGTTTGAGATGTGGCGTTATACAAAGATGCAGAAAATTAGATGGTGAGGGAGCTGCACAGAGTAGAAACTATAGTGAAAAACAGAGATTTGAATATATCAAAAAAATTACTGTAGGTGATGTGTATAAATGCTACTCTGAGATGAAAAGGTTTACACAAGAGGGTAATTCGTGGTGGTCCACACAAAACAGTCAGAAGACTGACGGCTCAAAGAGAAACCTACTGTTACTAAAATAGAGAACGCTTGAGCACTAGTATAGAGGAAGTTACTCACAAAGGCTGACATTTTCTTAAGTATTCAAATGAATTTCAAAAAATAATATGACATGCAGCCCCATGGCTCATGTCAAATCATATATGAACTAGAACATGGTGAATGTGATATGCAACTCCTCAGCTAAGATGTCAGAGCGAGTGTATACATTCTATGGCTCAGATGATGAAGATTTGTAGACCTGAGAACACATTCAGTGTCATGCGACAGTACATTCAAACGGACATGAAATTCTTTCCATATACACTGAAGAGCCCAAGAAAATGGTATAGGCATGCGTATTCAAATACAGAAATATGTAAACAGGCAGAACACGGCGCTGCGTTCGGCAACGCCTATATAAGACAAGTGTCTGGGGCAGTCGTTAGGTCGGTTTCTACCGCTGCAATGTCAGGTTATCAAGATTTAAGTTAGTTTGAACGTGACGTTATAGTCGGCGTACGAGCGATGGGACACAGCATCTCCGAGGTAGCGATGAAGTGGGGATTTTTCCGTACGACCATTTCACGAGTGTACCGTGAATATCAGGAATCTGGTAAAACATCAAATCTCCGACATCGCTGCTGCCGGAAAAATATCCTGCAAGAACGGGACCAATGACGACTTAAGAGAATCGTTCAACGTGACAGAAGTGCAACCCTTCCGCAGATTGCTGCAGATTTCAATGCTGGTCCATCAACAATTGTCAGCGTGCGAACAATTCAACGAAACTTAATCGATATGGACTTTCGAAGCCGAAGGCCCACACGTTTACCCTTGATGACTGCATGACACAAAACTTTACGCCTCGCCTGGGCCCGTCAGCAATGACAATTGACTATTGATGGCTGAAAATATGTTGTCTGGTCGGACGAGTCTCGTTTCAGATTGAATCGAGCGGATGGACGTGTACGGGTATGGAGACAACCTCGAGCATCCATGGACCCCGCATGTCAGCAGGGGACTGTTCAAGCTTGTGGAGGCTCTGTAATGGAGTGGGGCTTGTGCAGTATGAGTGATATGGGGCACCTGATACGTCCAGTCACCAGACTGCCCCACTGCCATGTCACATGGCCGCAGCTCACCTCGGGATGAGCAGATATGCACAAGAGCTGTGTTGGTACTGCCAGCTAGGCAAGGAGGGAACTGAACTGCTGCGTGAACTGGTCGTTATTATTATTATTATTATTATTTACTTTTCATGTAGTCTGCACATTGGCACATTGTAATGTTGACTGAATAGTGATTTAGATGTCAGAGAGAGCTTATGACAGGTAACAAGTACGTAAACATCCTGTCTGTTCACCTGCATCCATTCATGTCCATTGCGTATTTCGACCGACTGGGGCAATTCCAGCAGGACAATGCGACACCCCACACGTCCAGAACTGCTACAGAGTGGCTCCAGGACAACTCTTCTGAGAATTAACACTTCCGCTGGCCATCAAACTCCCCAGAGTTGATCATATATGCGATGCCTTGCAATGTGCTGTTCAGAAGAGGTCTCCACCCCCTCGTACTCTTACGGATTCATGGAGAGCCCTGCGGAATTGATGGTGTCAGTTCCCTCAAGCACTACTTTAGACATTCGCCGAGTCCATGCCACGTCGTGTTGCGGCACTTCTGAGTACACGCGGTGGCCCTACACGATATTAGGCAGGATTACAAGTTTCTTTGGATCTTCTTTGTATTTAAGCTCTCTCTTACATCTAACCAGAAATTAATATTCAGTCAACATTACAATGTGCCAATGTGTGGACTACACGAAAAGTAAATAATAATAATAATGACCAGTTCACGGCACAGTTCAATTCCCTCCTTGCCCAGCTGGCGGTGCCAACACAGCTCTTGTGCTCCTGCCGCTACTGGAACACCCATATCTGCTCAACCCGAGGTGAGGTGCGGCCATGTGGCACGGCAGTGGAGCAGTCTGGTGACCACAACTGTAGTGGCAGCGATATCCTGGAGCCAGCACGTGGGGACCGTGAACAGCGGCGAGCAAGTCATCGGATGCAGCGCCAGTGCCACGAATGGTGGCTCAAATGGCTCTGAGCACTATGGGACTTAACTGTTGTGGTCATCAGTCCCCTAGAACTTAGAACTACTTAAACCTAACTAACCTACGGACATCACACACATCCATGCCCGAGGCAGGATTCGAAGCTGCGACCGTAGCGGTCGCACGGTTCCAGACTGAAGCGCCTAGAACCGCACGTCCACGCCGGCCGGCGCCACGAATGGTGCGCCGCCTGAGCTTGTCAGTGTTATCAGCGTGGCTGACCCACGGAGTTCCCGTGTTGTCAGTGCGGCACCGTGTGTACCAGGGGAGGTCAACCTATTTTACCTACCCACTTTTTTATCTTTGTCAGTAGTAAAATTTTCTTACCACCCACTGGTTCCACAGTAATGGTGGTTTATAAAGTAGGGAAGTAACTTTACTTAATAAAATTTATAAAGTAGAGTTTCAGAAAATTAAAGCATATAATAAGAATTACTTACCAAATACTTTACGTAAAAATTGTACGAAAACCTAATGAAAATGTTTTTTGAAACCCTTACCGCCTACCATATTCGGAAGAGCCAGTGAAGAAGGACACTACTGACAACTTTGAAAGCGAGAGCAACCACTGGGCAGGTGAAACGGGAAGTGTGGAACAGAGCTTGGTGGACTGATGGTCGAGGCTTGCAGTTGATTGCTGTCAAGACGGGGCATCGTTCCGTCTGGAGCAGCAGATCCAAGGAACACAGCACAGCTGGGAATCAAGAGTGGCTTGCTGTAGAGTGTTTCCAGCCACGACAGTAAGAGCCGTGTGTGTCTGGTGTCACCAGCACTATCATTAGTGCAGGTGGCTGTGTCAGGGCTGGTAATCTTAAGTCACCAAGTGCTTATGTTTGTGAAATACTACAAGGCCGTCGATTGTCCTGGACTATTCAGTTGGAAAGGCTCCATTTGACTGAGTTGTTCAAAAAATGGTTCAAATGGCTCTGAGCACTATGGGACTTAACATCTGAGGTAATCAGTCCCCTAGGACTTAGAACTACTTAAACCTAACTAACCTAAGGACATCACGCACATCCACGCCCGAGGCAGGATTCGAACCTGTGACCGTAGCGGTCGCGCGGTTCCAGACTCAAGCGCCTAGAACCGCTCGGTCGCGCCGGCCGGCGACTGAGTTGTGTTGAGTGAGAATTTTTATTAGCCATTGTTTTTGATTTTCACTATTTGACTGTTCCTATTTACTGTGTCCAGAGTGATCATACGGTTGGTGTCTTACTGTTGATTCTGTCTCTATCGTATTGTCTAGTGTTTTAAGAAAGCCGGCCGTAGTGGCCGTGCGGTTCTAGGCGCTACCGTCTGGAGCCGGGCGACCGCTACGGTCGCAGGTTCGAATCCTGCCTCGGGCATGGATGTGTGTGATGTCCTTAGGTTAGTTAGGTTTAATTAGTTCTAAGTTCTAGGCGACTGATGACCTCAGAAGTTGAGTCGCATAGTGAACAGAGCCATTTGAACCATTTTTAAGAAAGGTGTTGGCTTTGGTGCAGTGCAGGCCTATTTTAGGGTTGGGTATTTTCGTATTCTCCTTTTATTGTGTACTGCTGTTTGTGGTATATTAATTCATACCCCATTTTTTGTATGGTGTGATAAATTCAGAGGGGCTGGTTAATTGATTCTTTGCTCCATCGTATTAGATATTAAAAAAGTTGTTAGTTTTTAATGCTGATTAGTGAATTAATTGACATTTTGTTAAGTGTTTCCATCTGCGCAACCCTCAACCACTTCCACTCCGACCATTTGGTGCATTAAAAGTAATAGTGCACATTGTTAAGATTTCAATAAACATAGTAAATTAGTAGTTCATACTACTACTACTACTAATAATAATAATAATAATAACGGTAATGGTGGAAGTTGTCTTGATGATGGTAGTGGTGGTGATAATGACAATACATGTAGTACGGAATATATCGTATTTCAGAAATGCGAGTCTAACTAAGACTGCGGTTAGAAATATGTCATTATGTCCTGATAGAATGTAAGTAATGATATCTGACAAAAAAAATAGGACAGCAGTACAGCAGGAATCAAGTGTGATGAAGTACTAGACTGGCCCTTCGAAGAGTGAGAAATGATTGCCTAAGATGAAAGAAAGAAAACAGAAATGGATAATAAAGTAAGAGTAGCGTTGACGAGGTGACACAAATACTCGTTCGCTGTTGGGTAGGTAAGCTGAGAAGGAAGCTACGCCGCTGATATGAAGTGAAGCTCTAATCTCTTGAATGCAGTGCGCTTTTGGATAAGGTGCAGGTTCCTAGATAGTTTATTACAGAACAATATGGCTGAAATGTAGAAGGACAGGGAGAAAGATTCAGTGTAATAAATGGGTACAGTCAAAATGCTGGTTGTATCAGATTTTTTTATCGCAGCTATGAAATGATAGGTATTAGATATAAGAGGAGAGATTTTGAGGACGTCAGTAGCTAAGAAACCGATGAAGAAAATAGAGCATGTGAAAATGGCTGCGCCTGTCCACCCTAAAGGTCCACAGGAAAGACTTATTTCACCAAACAACCGAATGTTGCACACAAATCTTACACGTGGCTAGCTCGAGTCGAGTGGAGTTTTCACTTTTTGTGCCGTGTTGAAGTACTTCACAGTAGTACAGAACCGGCACCACTGAAGACGGAACTAGCTCTGATTTTATTCCTAGGCTATCGATGTCAAACAAACAAAATTTATAGAAATATAAAGTACGAGCTTGGATTCATAGTATGATTAAAAACGTACTAAATAATATTTCTGAACAGACAAAATTTTATTTCTCCACATAATCTCCATCGAGCCAATGAATTTGATCCCGCAAGATTTCAATTTTTGAAGCTCTCTGAAAAGGATATTGTTTCCAATTCTATTTGTTTATTGCACTGACAATTCTTCCACTCAAATAATATTTCTTGTGTCCATCTCTGTTTCTGTGAGAACAAGGATATAGGTCAGTAGCATCATACCTGGGGAGCAGTGTGAATGAGGAACCTCTTCTCACTCCAGCTCTTGCGACTACAGATGTTTGAGAAAGACAATTGTCCTAATGCAAAGGTTTGTTTTTCTTTTTCATGCACTACCTTAATCGGTTCAGTTCACTAGGAGAGCTATCCAACAACTTTGCAATTTAGAGCCGCTAACTGTTAAACTGCTTTTTCTTTTCTTTTTTTAAAAAAAAATGGTTCAAATGGCTCTGAGCACTATGGGACTCAACTGCTGTGGTCATAAGTCCCCTAGAACTTAGAACTACTTAAACCTAACTAACCTAAGGACAGCACACAACACCCAGCCATCACGAGGCAGAGAAAATCCCTGACCCCGCCGGGAATCGAACCCGGGAACCCGGGCGTGGGAAGCGAGAACGCTACCGCACGACCACGAGATGCGGGCTTTTCTTTTTTTAACTGCCGTTGCAATGATATCTTGTGAGTACCAAAAAGCAGCCGCAGTCACTTCTTGTGCAGCGTACTGGTCCTCTTAAGATTCGATTACGTTTCACCTTTGTCAGCTACCCACTGCGACTGCAGTTTTGTCTCCATGTTCTAAGTGTGGTTCCATGTTTCGTCTGCAGTCTCATAACTATGTCAGATTTTCTGTGAATTACGTTTGAACCCATCCAAACATTAACTAGAAGTTCCCTGCTGTCAAAAAACGTAGCACTTAGTTTCTTCATGTTTGTACCTTTACTCAGATTATTATTTTCTTGATCGTATGGGATGCCGTCATCTCGAAAACCTCATGAATGTTAAAGTCAAGCTCTTGTTTTGCAGAAGAAACCTCTATTGGGTCTTCGGAAATGTGCCCCGCAGAGCTAGTACGCCCACGTATAAATTGATTCATCCAGTAGGAAACGGTACTGAGTGCCGATGCAGAGGCTGCTCCAACTCACTAGACCGCAGCGTTCTACCGCTGTATGATATTCGCCTTTACGTGTCTCTACACGACGTGTGACCCAGATAATTTACGATTGCTGCCTGCCAACGGACAGCGACTCGTTGTGACTTGTAGAAGGCCGGGACGTAATCTGTACAAAAACGGCACCTGCTCATGTTCTTACTACCTGGTGAAATTTCTCACACATTTATATGTGTAGTAGTGAGCTTGTCCGGCTTCTTACAGGTAGCATTCTACATCTACATCCATACTCCGCAAGCCACCTGAAGGTGTGTGGCGGATTGTACCTTGAGTACCTCTATCGGTTCTCCCTTCTATTCCAGTCTCGTACTGTTCGTGGAAAGAAAGATTGTCGGTATGCCTCTGCGTGGGCTCTAATCTCTCCGATTTTATCCTCATGGTCTCTTCGCGAGATAAACGTAGGAGGGAGCAATGTGCTGCTTGACTCCTCGGTGAAGGTGTGTTCTCGAAACTTCAACAAAAGCCCGTACCGAGCTACTGAGCGCCTCTTTTGCAGAGTCTTGCACTGGAGTTTGTCTACCACCTCCGTAACGCTTTCGCGATTACTAAATGATGCTGTAACGAAGCGCGCTGGTCTCCGTTGGATCTTCTCTATTTCTTCTATCAACCCTATCTGGTACGGATCCCACACCGGTGTGCAGTATTCAAGCAGTGGGCGAACAAGTGTATTGTAACCTACTTCCTTTGTTTTCAGACTGCATTTCCTTAGGATTCTTCCAATGAATCTCAGTCTGGCATCTGCTTTACCGACGATTAATTTTATATGGTCATTCCATTTTAAATCACTCCTAATGCCTACTCTCAGATAATTTATGGAATTAACTGCTTCCAGTTGCTGACCTGCAATATTGTAGCTAAATGATAAAGGATCTTTCTTTCTATGAATTCGCAGCACATTACACTTGTCTACATTGAGATTCAATTGCCATTCCCTGCACCATGCGCCAATTCGTTGCCGATCCTCCTGCATTTCAGTACAATTTTCCATTGTTACAACCTCTCGATGTACTACTGCATCATCCGCAAAAAGTCTCAGTGAACTTCTGATGTTATCCACAAGGTCATTTATATATATTGTGAATAGCAACGGTCCTACGACACTCCCCTGTGGCACACTTAAAATCACTCTTACTTCGGAAGACTTCTCTCCATTGAGAATGACATGCTGCGTTCTGTTATCTAGGAACTCTTCAATCCAATCACACAATTGGTCTGATAGTCCATATGCTCTTACTTTGTTCATTAAACGACTGTGGGGAACTGTATCAAACGCCTTGCGGAAGTCAAGAAACACGGCATCTACCTGGGAACCCATGTCTGAGTCTCGTGGATGAATAGCCCGAGCTGGGTTTCACGCGATCGTCTTTTTCGAAACCCATGCTGATTCCTAGTACCTAGGGGCAAACGACTTGTCTGGCGTAGCATATTTTTTTTGCGGGCCACTGCGCAGACTTTAGCAACTGAATATCAGCACTTGCATATAACACGCGATGTAAGCAGCGCACGGCAAGATAGTTGTCCGGAGGCATGAATGTTATGTTTTCCATACTAAACTGGCATTTGCAGTGACATCTCATGGCTATGATGGGAGCACATCGTGATGTAAGTAATATGTTTGCAACCAGTGTGAATATTATTTGCAAATCGGGGGTGCATGTGAGTGCGAGTGATTCAGTATGTAGAAGCTGACTGATGAGGCAAAAATTAAAGAAAAATAAGAAAAACATGTATGATGTGCAGTCTTAACTCGTGTTACAGCACTCCTCTTGTGAAGCTTACTACGCACTGTGACGCATTGCTGAGACTCACTGCCTCAGTTATTTGTCGTGAACTCTTTTATAACAGACTTCTTCGCCATGCCACGCAAAGAATCGTGTCCACATCTATATCTGGTTCAATAAAGGCAGAAAACTGAGAGCTGAGTCATCTGCTGCGGTGCTAAAAGAACGTACTATACGTAAACGAAGCAAAATAACTGAAGTAGTTTTTCGGAAAACGTTTTATTTCTAGCATCAAAAATAGAACAACACACATTTCGGATTCGTATGTTTTTCCCATGCAGTTGTTCTCAAATGATTTCAGGGCAACTATTGCTTAAAAATATTTGATTATTCAAATTGTAAGTCTCACATCACAGCTTGATGATGAGGTGGTTATCTTTTCGTTATTTGTCATATTTATTACGATACTACAAAGATGAGTAACTCACTGCCTATTGTGATTCTTGAAGTTTACCCGGCGTACTGAATGTTCGATGAGGTTTCTGGATTTGCAGCCGGCTCATGTTGACTTCTTGCCACGGTGACGGACACTCACCTGAAGATGGCTGGACGATTGCCAACCGAAATATTGTGGCAAGAAGTCAACATGATCCGGCTGCAAATCCAGAAACCTCATCGAACTCACTGCCTATTTTTCGAGGGATTTGCAGTGAATTAAGAGTGCAAATTGTAATTGCTAATCTGAGCGGAATCAGAAATCAGCAGTCTGAAACTGTCATCATATTTCGAAATGTGTATGTCCACATCAGTGAGAAGTGAATGTTAGATTAAAAGACAGAGTGAAAGAAACTGAACCAGCCGGGTTTCAATTCCACTGTCTTTCGATTTCCAACCACATGCGCTACAGCTATCCACCACACCACATGCGAATTAGGGCCCGCTTACTGCTTTCTTTAGGTACTGATATTCTCTCGAGTTATGGTGGTTGTTCGCTAGGTGGCAACGGAATTGTTTTCACAACTTCAGTTAATTATAACACACACAATTTGCACGAAATATTTGTAAATTATATACAAAAACCTTCCTCGAGAAACAGTGCAACTATTAATTAAAAACGGATCAAAATCTCTGCAGCAGTTCCTGGGATGAGCCTGCATATACAGGCGGACACGAGCAAGCGAATTCAAGAGAAGAGATTTTCAAACCGATGGTCAGCGTCTTAAATCTGAAACTCGTGCCATCCTACGTTTGTCACGTGTATCCGTCGTGTATCTACAGAAAACTGTACATCACCATGACGGACGTTTATACATATTAGGATTTTTGACCTTGAAAGAATTTGCAAACAGGGACAAATAAAAAGTTTTTGCATAGTTGAACATACGGTGCAGGGCTGAGTATGTTACACATTTCAGTGATACCTAACGTCTAAAGAAAAGTATCACATACAGATTTTAGGAAAGACATATTTATGTATCTACACCACCATCAGCTGCTGTCCGAAACTCTGTTAAGTCGCTACAACTTTTGACCCATATGTGTAGCATGTTTTGGTACTGATCAAAAACTTCGCTGTAGAATTTTGCTTTCTGATAGTTTACACATATTTCCCTTAATGTTACATTCAATAGACTAGCATCAGTGTTGTTATTACATGTCGCTAATATACACTCCTGGAAATGGAAAAAAGAACACATTGACACCGATGTGTCAGACCCACCATACTTGCTCCGGACACTGCGAGAGGGCTGTACAAGCAATGATCACACGCACGGCACAGCGGACACACCAGGAACCGCGGTGTTGGCCGTCGAATGGCGCTAGCTGCGCAGCATTTGTGCACCGCCGCCGTCAGTGTCAGCCAGTTTGCCGTGGCATACGGAGCTCCATCGCAGTCTTTAACACTGGTAGCATGCCGCGACAGCGTGGACGTGAACCGTATGTGCAGTTGACGGACTTTGAGCGAGGGCGTATAGTGGGCATGCGGGAGGCCGGGTGGACGTACCGCCGAATTGCTCAACACGTGGGGCGTGAGGTCTCCACAGTATATCGATGTTGTCGCCAGTGGTCGGCGGAAGGTGCACGTGCCCGTCGACCTGAGACCGGACCGCAGCGATGCACGGATGCACGCCAAGACCGTAGGATCCTACGCAGTGCCGTAGGGGACCGCACCGCCACTTCCCAGCAAATTAGGGACACTGTTGCTCCTGGGGTATCGGCGAGGACCATTCGCAACCGTCTCCATGAAGCTGGGCTACGGTCCCGCACACCGTTAGGCCGTCTTCCGCTCACGCCCCAACATCGTGCAGCCCGCCTCCAGTGGTGTCGCGACAGGCGTGAATGGAGGGACGAATGGAGACGTGTCGTCTTCAGCGATGAGAGTCGCTTCTGCCTTGGTGCCAATGATGGTCGTATGCGTGTTTGGCGCCGTGCAGGTGAGCGCCACAATCAGGACTGCATACGACCGAGGCACACAGGGCCAACACCCGGCATCATGGTGTGGGGAGCGATCTGCTACACTGGCCGTACACCACTGTGATCGTCGAGGGGACACTGAATAGTGCACGGTACATCCAAACCGTCATCGAACCCATCGTTCTACCATTCCTAGACCGGCAAGAGAACTTGCTGTTCCAACAGGACAATGCACGTCCGCATGTATCCCGTGCCACCCAACGTGCTCTAGAAGGTGTAAGTCAACTACCCTGGCC
Source organism: Schistocerca piceifrons (assembly GCF_021461385.2). Taxonomy (NCBI): domain Eukaryota; kingdom Metazoa; phylum Arthropoda; class Insecta; order Orthoptera; family Acrididae; genus Schistocerca; species Schistocerca piceifrons. Next base: position 853,536,261 of record NC_060138.1, read on the forward strand.
AGCAAGATCTCCGGATCTGTCCCCCATTGAGCATGTTTGGGACTGGATGAAGCGTCGTCTCACGCGGTCTGCACGTCCAGCACGAACGCTGGTCCAACTGAGGCGCCAGGTGGAAATGGCATGGCAAGCCGTTCCACAGGACTACATCCAGCATCTCTACGATCGTCTCCATGGGAGAATAGCAGCCTGCATTGCTGCGAAAGGTGGATATACACTGTACTAGTGCCGACATTGTGCATGCTCTGTTGCCTGTGTCTATGTGCCTGTGGTTCTGTCAGTGTGATCATGTGATGTATCTGACCCCAGGAATGTGTCAATAAAGTTTCCCCTTCCTGGGACAATGAATTCACGGTGTTCTTATTTCAATTTCCAGGAGTGTAGTTTTGCTATCTACACACTTGTGACCTTTCGCTTCAGAAGCTGGCAAATACATACAAGGCCATTCAGAAAGAAGGAACAGATTTCTGACACTTATTGCTTCCATACTGCAAACGACAGAAAAACAATTCCAACCTTCCTGGAAAGAGAAAAGTTCGAATCTGTATGCACTCAATGTGAGCACCAATGTTTTACACGACAGATCTCTAAAGGGTGACTCATTTTCTGCCACACGAAGCAACTGGTCTCTCGTTATCCAATTCACAACCTCAACAATGCGATGTCGAAGACTTTCAGGAGTACCAGGTCAACGCGGTCTTTTACGTAACCCCACAGATACAAGTCTCCTGGGAGGCCATCCGGCGATGAAGTTCATCTTCTGCTCGTGCTCCTCCAATCCAACGTCCTGGATTGGTGACATTCATGTAAAGTCTGACGTGATTAGAGAATTTCTCTAAGCGCGTTCGACGTTACCGCGTTTTTAACCCCCCTATGCCTGACACTCTTGAAATCTGCAACATCATATTGTTGAAGCTGTGAATTCTATAATGAGACCAGCTGCTTCGTGTATGGCAGGAAACGAGCCACTGTTGTGATATTTTTTGTATAACACATGAAGCTCGCATTGAATGCATAAAGGTTTGAACTTTTCTCTTTCCAACAACCTTGGAATTGTGTTTCTATCTTTTGTAGTTTGGAAGCAATAAACGCTCGAAATTTGTCCCTTCTTTTTGAATAGTCCTGTAGTTTCGTCATTGTGGTTTCGTGTTAGTCGACGCCAGTACGTAAAATTGAATTACGTCTTCTATTCTCCATCAGTTTCCTACGCAGATTTGTTTAATCGTACGTAAAATGTTTATAGGTTTTTATTGTCAATGTTTATTTAATGTGTCTCAGTTTAAAGGTGTCGAAAAGTTGCCTGTTATTCATAATCAAATGTCAGAATCCACAACGATCTCTTGTAGTAAGCTTAGGGTCTTTACAGAGAGTGTCGGCTCACTCAGAAGATGGCCGAAAGATATACTACTAAAAGGTCTTTGTAAGATTATTTGCCATAGAACCATGACAAAATTAACCATTCTACGTACATAATGTAAGCCGAGTGCGATTTGAAGCATTACTTGACAAAAGTCATCTCTTTTAAACATAAAAAGTATTTCAAAGTGTAGTGCGATCTTTTCTTAAGGAAATATTTCTTGAAGTCTATGAAAAATGTAACAAAACGTGTATGAACTGTAAATTCAGATAAAATAAATCACAGAAATCAACCTATGGCTGAAACGAGTCAGAGGAATTGTATTTTCAAATGTTTTATAACAAAATGTAAGCGAGGAGCTAACCTAAGCGCCTCTCAGCAAACTGTACTCTTTTCTCGTGTCTTCATCGAACTGAGCAGATGTATTTTATGTAAGTCTCTCTGTAGTAGAAATAGTTTTGATCTGTTACTAAATATGTTAAAAATGGGTTATATTTATGTCTCATTTGAAAGGAAATTTTCTTCCCGCAAATATTAAGTGGTACATGACTTGCGATTTTTTGTAACATTTGTTTCTGAAAAGCTAGAAAAGTTAGATGGAACTACGAGTTCAGCAGGTCACGATAAAGCGGAGCAATGTGCCGATTGCGATTCGCCTTCAGCCAGCGCGTCCCTGAGATTATTTGAGGATCATTTAACAGTGACTTGCAGTTGTTTCCAGCGAGCACAAATTACATATGATCTGGCTATTGTCTCCGAACTGTGAATTTGCTTCTATCTCGCTTCTGTCAAATACGGGCCCCGCAGAACTGACGGTGGTGTTAAATTACTTTGGATCGTAAATGGTAAAATTACAAGAACAAAATATGTTTTAAAAACAATGCAATCTTTTTAGATGCAAATCAGACGCAATAGGAAAAATACCCATTGCTCAATGACAAACAAACTATAGCCGTTTGCTAATTTGATTTTCACGAATTCCGTCATTTTATTCAACTGTTGGAACCAACACGCGTTAGATTGTAAGTGGAAAAATATGTAATTTTAATCACGTGATGTGCACCCATATAAACGGTGCTCGTGATACTGGTTATATGACTACGACTACATTTTCTCTCATAAGCACGATGAGAGCGGACGCTATTCAATTATAACATGTGCAGAGACTTCTGTGACAAGTTCTCCGAATCACGGAACACATCAGCAAGAGTTTTAACTCCACCATGTCAACGGAAGCGCTTTTTATCGACCTCCAAACCTCCTGCATCAAGAAAGGTCACAGTTGGTAGTAACTGACGGAAAGTCGTCGAGTAAAACAGGAATGATATCTGGCGTTCTCCAGGGAAGTGTTAAATGTCCTCTGCTGTGCCTGATCTGTGTAAATGATTTAGGAGACAATCTGGGCAGTCTTCTAAGACTGTTTGTGGATGATGCTGTCATTTACCATCTCGTTAAGTCATCAGATTGTCAAAACCAATTGCAAAATAATTTAGTCAAGATATCCAAATGGTGCGAAAAATGGCGCTGACGCTGAAAAGACGAGCCTATCCTTGGCTCGAGGTGGTGCAGTTTGGACAAAATCTGTCATTGCTGCGGTTCCTGTAAAAGAGAGAAAGATATATTACCACTCTTGTTGATTGGTCCTAGCTGGTGTAAACTGAAAAAGAGAAAGACACACTCTGGTGGGGGATCAGTAAAACTTAATCCCTCAGCAGGTCAGGCCAACGCGTGGTTGGCCTGTGATGAGGTTGTTGGCCCAGTCCACGGATGAGTCGGTTGCGGGTGTGTCCCGCGAAAAATGGCAGTTGGCTCTAAATAATGAAAACTGTGAAGTCATCCACACGAGTACTAAAACGAATCCGCTATATTTCGGTTGCAGGGTACATCACACAAATCTAAAGACTGTGAATTCAAATAAATAATTAGGATTTACAATTATGAATAACTTAATTTCGAATGGTCACACAGATAATGCTGCGGGGAAAGCGAACTCAAGACTGCGATCTATTGGCACAACACTTAGAACGTGCAACAGGCCTAATAAAGAGACTGCTTAGACTACGATTGTCTGTCCTCTTCTGGAGTATTGCTGCACTGTGAGGGATTCACCTCAGATAGGATTGACGGAGGACATAGGAAAAGTTCAAAGAAGGGCAGCTCCTTTTGTACTACGCGAAACAGAGCAGGGAGTGCCATGATATGACACGCGAATTGGGGTGACAGTCATTGAAACAAAGGCGTTTTTCTTTGCGGCAGTATTGTCTCATGAAATTTCGATCACAACCTTTTTCCTAAGAATCGAAAATATTTTGTTGGCGCCCACATACATAGGGAGCAATGATCACTGTAATAAAATAAGAGAAATCGGAGTTCGCACGGAATGACTGAAATGCTAGTTTTTCCCATGCGCTGTTCGTGAGTGGAACGGTAGAGAAGTAGCTTGAAGATGGTTCGATGCACCCTCTGCCAGGAAATTAGTTATGCATGGCAGAGCAGTCATGTAGATGTCGATGTAGATGTGACATTACAATTTAGTCTACAAAGTGTTGACGCAGGCGACCATTTCGGTCATATATATCAAAACCGTTGACGATTTCCTGCGGATTAGAACATTTCTGCCGCGCGGAGTAGCCGCGCAGCTTTGGGCGCCTTGTCACGGTCCGTGCGGCTGCCGCGGTTGGAGGTTCGAGTCCTCCCTCGGGCATGGGTGTGTGTGTTGTCCTTAGCATAAGTTAGTTTAAGTTAGATTAAGTAGTGTTTAAGCTTAGGGCCCGATGATCTCAGCAGTTTGGTCCCATAAGACTTACCACTAATTTTAAAAGAACATTTCTCGTGGCACAGAGAGGCAAACGCTACGGCTTAAGCCGCATTTGGCGGGTACCATCGAAGCTTCATGCTATCATCTATTCTTTTCAACATATAGCAGGTTGGTGCATAGGTTCGTAGCTTTTTTGCTTTGCACGTTGGTATTCGGGTTGCTAAGAGTTTATTTATTTCACTGTTGCCATGAGTTTACATATTATCATTTTGTCATTTGGAGGTAGTGAGCGGGGCTGTGGACACTATAAAATGGAGTGACAAGTGGAGAAATCGGAACATTTCTGACATATTCTTCTGTTTGAGTTCCATAGAGAGCAACGGAGGCAGCCAGGAACATTTGCGCCGTGTATGGGGATAATGCCATCGGACAGAGAACGGCAAGGAAGTTGTTTTCTTGTTTTAAGAAGGTTCGTTTTGACATTAGTGATCCGTGTTCAGGAAGACCTTCAGGGTTTGATGAAGACCGTTTAAACGCATTAATCCACAATGATTCACCTCAGTGTACACGGGTACCGGCAAATGTGATGAACGATGATCGAGCAGGATTTACATGTAATGGAGAACGCTCAGATGTCGGGTGTATGAGTTCCGCATGCTCAAAGCCAAAATCACGAAAACAGCGGTTGGGTATTTGTGCCTCTCTGCTTGCTCGTCATCAATTGGCTCCTGAACAACACCGACCATTCCTATCCTGTGTTGTTACTAGCGACGATGAGTGATGTCTTTTGCTAACACAAGGAAGATAAAGTAATGGTTGAGCCCAAACAAAGCAACAACTTTCCCTACAAAGATCTGCACGCACCCACAGAAGATAACGTTCTGCATCTGATGGAACAGCGGCGGTGTAGCGTACTGCGAGCTGCTTTCCCGAGGTGTAAACATCTTGCAGACGCAGTCCAAGAAGAACGACCAGGAAGACTGCGTGAAGTGGTGCTGCTCTTCGATAACGCTCGTCCGCATTCTGATAGACTGACAGTAAACACTACACTGGAGTTAGGTTGAGAAGTTATTCCTCACGCACCTTTTCACCTGATCTTGCGCTCTCAGATTTTCACCTTTTCCGCTCTCTATCGAACAACTTTCAAGGAACTTCCCTCCCGGACGAAAATACGCTTCGAACATGGCTCGATGAGTTCTTCGTCTCAAAACTAGATGATTTCTACAGTCGCGGAATCGAAAAGTTGCCCCAGCGTTGACAGACTGTCGTAAAAGGTGAAGGAGAATATGTTATTGATGACTAAAGCCTCTGTTGTACGAGAGTTGACTGAAAAGTAATGCCTCCAGCTTCGTAACTATTCAACAGTTGGCAGCATTGGTATGCGGCAGGTACTGGCTTGTTCCGTAGCCTCTATAGCTCCAGTTGGCTGGAAGCCTTAGCAATGAACGGTTGTGTTGTTACAGCGTAAAGTATGGAACCCTGCGCAGATGGCTGGTCAATGCGATTTAAGCAACATGCAGTCATTGAATTCGTGACAGCAGAAGGTGTCTCACTCCCCCCTCACCCCCCCCCCCCCCAAAAAGGAGAGTATGAAAGAAGTTTATGATGGTGATTGTGTTGAGGTGAGTACTGTGCGTCGTTGGATGAGTAAGTTTAAAGATGCTGAGGCAGGAACATCTGACCTGCGTGGCAAACAAAGAGTTGGACGTCCTGTGGTAGCAACCACCGAGTTTCAAATGGCTCTGAGCACTATGGGACTTAACATCTATGGTCATCAGTCCCCTACAACTTAGAACTACTTAAACCGAACTAACCTAAGGACATCGCACAACATTCAGTCATCACGAGGCAGAGAAAATTCCTGACCCCGCCGGGAATCTAACCCGGGAACCCGGGCGTGGGAAGTGAGAACGCTGCCGCACGACCACGAGCTGCGGACCCCGAGTTTCACAAGCAAAATGTTGAGAGATTGACTCAGCACGATCGTCGTATCACTCAAAGAGAAACTGCAAGCACAATCGGCATTTCACATGAACGTGTGGGTCACATTATTGCTTTGCTTGGATATTGGGCACTTCACGTGCCACTACAGCAGAGACTGAATCTCACGACCGTATGGCATCCTCCACACAGTCTTGATTTAGCACCGTCTTACTTCCATTTGTTGCCGATAATGAAAGACGATCTGCGGGGACATCATTATGCTTCTGATGAAGACGTTGAGAGAACTGTGTGACTGTGGTTGCGGAAACTAGTGTCGACTTCTTCCTTGACGGCTTCAGAAAACTTGTTCATCAAAATGGTTCAAATGACTCTGAGCACTATGGGACTTAACTTCTGAGGTCATCAGTCCCATAGAACTTAGAACTACTTAAACTTAACTAACCTAAGGACATCACACACATCCATACTCCAGGCAAGAGTCGAACCTGCGACCGTAGCGGTCGCGCGGTTCCAGACACTTGTTCACCTCTGGCAGAAATTTATCCATTTGGTTAGTGATTATGTGGAAAAGTGAATATTGGTAATTAAAGATCACATTCTAAGGATTATTTCTACGTTTGATTTATTAGAATATTCCCATAGAACCCCAATTAACGAAGGTGGAGGCATTACTTTTCATTCAACCCTCGTATGTATCTGTTGTGTTTATTAAACTTGTGGAAGACTGCTACGAAATTATGCACCAACCTAATACGTTAACGACATGCCGTTAGCCCCCCCCCCCCCCCCTCTGTCACTTAGCCCAGTACGCCTACGGTACGGCGCTCTTTCTGTCCGGCCACAACAATGAGCACCTCATCAACCGTCTTCAAATGCAGGCAAATAAAACGATACAGTGGTGCCTTTGGTACAAAGTAGCGCTCAACGCAACCAAAACCACGACGAATTACTTCACTAAGAAACGACCTGTCCTTCGCAACATCACCACGGTGGCGCCAGCAATCCATCGTCCACTGACACCAAGTATTTAGGGGTGAAACTGGACAGTAAACCCCTCTTCCACCTCCACACTGAGTATATACTCGAAAAGGGCTCAAGCTGATGAAGGCTTTTTACCCTTTCTTCATTAGCAGAGGCGTGGCCTTCGATACGGAGCTCCGTCTGTATCGCGCAGTCGATTTACATATCCCATCTATGGTTTCTCCGCTTGGACCACGACCAGTGGAACGAGGATGCTGACTCTACGCCCCCAGAATAAGACACTGGGGTGGAGCCGCTTGCCCATCCTCTCACGAGGATTACTGCACGCCTCTAAGAAAGAGAGATGTTGCCAGTCAAATCTATCACGAGGGACGAGGCGTGAAGGCATCTCTCATCCAGTGAATGCCCTACGCGAACAAAATGGCTCTGAGCACTATGGGACTCAACTGCTGTGGTCATCAGTCCCCTAGAACTTAGAACTACTCAAACCCAACCAACCTAAGGACATCACATACACCCATGCCCGAGGCAGGATTCGAACCTGCGACCGTAGCAACAGCGCGGCTCCGGACTGGAGCGCCTAGAACCGCACGGCCACCGTGGCCGGCCCCTACGCGAACCCTCAGTAGACTGCAACACGTTGGCACCACTCACGCATGTACTTGGCGCCGTTATCCAGTTCCTCTAACCCCCTTCGAGGAATGGGACTCCAGTCATGGATGACATTAACGAAACTTAAAGCCACTAGCGTTGAGGAAGAATACACATTGGCATCGCAGAGACAGTACTCTCCGTGGGAGAGTGATGGAGTACGTCAACTGACACACCTTCAAAGTGTAATTAAGTCAATTAACACACCTCCCAATCAAAACAGACAGATCCATACCAGCGGAACTGTGCCTACACCGATGTCAAGAGAAAAAAGGCTATTATGATATAATGTGCTGTCGCTGAACTTACGTATAAATACTTGAAAATGATCTCGGAACGGAACTGTACAATGGTACACAAATGAAGAAAAAAAAAAAGGTGACATGTGCAGGCGTATCAAGTCATTCCAACAAAATATCAGTTGGATAAATGGCGATTCTTTGGTTGAACGAGATCTTTTGCTGTTTTCTCTCTTAGCTGTATTCCCGAGGCTCGGCGGACACCTTCCAGACTCTCCAAAAGGGGGAATCCGTAGCCGTCCAGCGAACAGAATGCGCTTCCTCCGTGTCGCTAACAGCACAGTTAGTACACAGACTGCGTAAAATACGAACATCAACTTTAAAAGCTTATTTTACGCAGCAGCTCATTTTCACTGGAACCAACGGATAAGTTGACAAATTTGAAGGTCCCACCCCAGTCGTTAACAAGACAGCATCAATGGAGGCAGTCCACAGCACCTACATCCTAAAATGTATTTCGTTTTCTTCCGTATACTTCTTAACATTTGAAACCAGTTGCCAATCTCTGTACCACTTTGAATTCTTATCCAAGTCTGACTGAATATTTGTTCAGCTTTTATCAGACAGTACTTCGTTATTGATAACTGCATCATATGCGATAAGTCCGAGGTTACTATTAATACTATCTGTAAGGTCACCAACATCCAGACATGAACAACAAGGGTTCCCATACACTTCCCTGGGGCACAACTGAAGAACTGATGTTACTTCTACATCTGTCGATGGCTCACCATTCACGGTAACATGCTGCATCCTCCCTACCAAAAATTCTCACTCCAGTCACAAATTTCACCGATACCCCATACGGCCGTACTTTTAATAATAAGCTTTGATGTGGCACCGAGGATACTGCATCTATCTGCCTGTGTTGATCCGTGGCTTTCGGGATGTCATGTAAGAAATGTGGGAATTCAGTTTCACGTGATCTATATTCTCAGAATCCATTCTAATTGGCATGGAGGAGATCATTGTGGTCGGAATACCTCATCACGTTTGAGCTCAGAATATGGTCTAAGATTCTACAACGAATGATGTCTAGGATACTGGACGGTTGTTTTGTGGGTCACTCCTGGCACACTTCTTGTAGACAGACGAGTGTGATCTATGCTGTCTTGTAGATATTGGGCACGGTTTTCTTGTCCGAAAGATCTTTGAGAGATAATAGTTAAAAAAGGGCATAACTAAGCAGCAAATTTGGCATATAATCTGATAGAGATTCCATCGAGCCCTTGAGTTTTGTTCACTTTTGAAATTTCATTTGTCTCGCAACAACACTCATACTAACATCAATATTACTCATCTTTGTAGTGGTGTAACAGTTCAACTAAGGACATAATTTGGGAAGGAATATTTGAAAACAGAGTTCAGCGCTTCTGTTTTTGCTTTGCTACCCTCGGTTCCAGTCCTTGTCTCGTCCGCGACTGACTGGACACTAACTTCGGTACCACTAACAGCCTTTATAATATATGGTCAAAATTTCTTTGGGTTTTGTAAGAAATCCTGCAACAACATTCTGCTACGGTAATCGTTGAAGGCTTCATACATTCGACAGCCAAAAATCTTTCATTCAGCAACTACTTATCTCTAGCCCTATGCTTTGTTTTATACCTATCATGCAGTAGTATCAGTTCCTAAAGAAGTTGCTTTACAAAGCCTGTATACCATGGAGAGCCCTTCCTAGCACGAACTGTCCTGCTAGGTACATACGAGTATGTATTAACTGCATGTAAATTTTTCTTACAAATCTGGGGCATAGTTCTTCTACATGCTCCTCTCCATAGGTAAAAGTTTCGATTTCACTATTGTCTCTCTAGCTATTCTCTCTACTATCTCTCTATCTAGTTTGCTGAACATATAAATTCTTCTACATGTTTTAGATGCTCTTTGTACTTGGTAATCACTTTTGCTACAATTGCATCACAGTTACTGATGCCAGTTCCTACTTGGACGTCCTCAAAGATGCATTAGAACCAGTATGTTTCCATCATGAGTGGGCTTACGAACAATTTGTTCAAGGTACTTCTCAGAGGGTGCGTTTATTAATGTTACGCAAGACATATTGTCATTTCCCCCCACCTCACTTACAAAATTGTAATTTTCCCTCTTGATTGTCGGATGATTAAAATCTTCTCCGTAATGGCTTCATGGCTGAGGAACTTACGTACCAGTGAACTTGGGGTTTCTCTAAACTTTTCGGCTGTATCTGGACTTGAGTGTGGTGGTCGATAGAAGGATCCAATTAAAAGTTTATACCCACTCTTATTCCTCTGTGATGCAGAGTTCGAATACAAGTAATCGAGAATATTTTTATCGGCGTGTATTTGTTTTGTTTCGCAACAGATTAGATGCAAAACTGACTTGTCAGCTCGTTACCTCTCAGAGTTATCAGTACTGTTATAGACAGGTACCTTGAACAATTCCTCGTCGGCACCTGACATGCAGATATTGTAGTTGCGTGGGAACGAGAATTATGTTATCTTTCATTTGCTGAGTCACAACTACCTGATGCAATATTAACAGTGCGTTACATCATTGTACAAGATAAACGCTTGTAACATTTAAGGATGGTTGTGAAATCCAACTCCTCTTCTTGAAGAGAAAAACATTCACCTTGAAGCTATATCAGTACTACCTGTCACCATTACGAGCTCATTCTGAAGATTGTTTTAGTTATGTTAGGACAGGAATACGAGACCTAAACGAAGTTTAGCACCGAGTAATCAGTACGGTTTCTCGTCAATATGGCTTCTCGCCTGAAGGCTGGCTAGTGGAGTAACATGTCGACCTTCAAAAATCTATTTCAGGTTATACAATAAAAGTGAAGTGGTCTGTGTTGATTACGGAAACTATTAACATTCATAGTGATTATAATTTATGATACGGGTGCATGACGCCGTAAATCACCAAAATTTCACGCAAATACGCGAACTTATCAGCGTTTTAAAGATGGAAATTTCCACCCACACTAAATGCAAACGATGCTGTCCCATCATGAAATACGGCACATGTTCAGGCTATCAAAAACAGGGGGATCCGCGAGTCGGGTGGCCATGTGCAGAAACTGGATTCGCGGAAGATTCGACCGCGACCTGGTAAGTCTTGATGCAGGCGCACAGACACATTTGAACGTGCTATTCTCATATGGTGTATTGCGAAATTCTCGTAAAATGTTACTCTGAAGTAATTAGAACATCGCCTAATATCACAATATGTCTGCGTACACGTTTAGACGCGACAATTTATTTTTTTTTATTTTTTTTTTTTTACTCACTTGTTCGAAATAAACAGCGAAGAGCGAGCTGTTGGATCCTTCTGCCCGGACATTATGCCTGTTGATTTTTCCAGAAAAATGAAAATTTTAGTCATCACCAATGATGACTGATTCGCTCCAATAAACCCTTATACTATTTGGTGACGGCCATAAAACCTTCTCAACTCAGCTGCTTCTTTACGCTATGTTTAGATTGATGTTTACATATTAGCTGCATTTCGTACAGGACTCCCGACAGTCGTATCCGTAGAATTTTCTTGTTGTTTCGTTCTCTCCACAAATCTTTCTGGACTCCGCAGAAAACTTTCACGCAAACTGTCGATAATATCTTCGTATTTGCTTGTTCTTTCCGCAGATCGTCTTGATGAATTAATTTTTCGTTGTCATATTCTCTTACACTGATAAATGAATGTATTCGTTTACGACGATCGCATTTTGTCATTTATTTTTCATGACAAACACCTTTCCACTCCTATGCAACGCACATGAAAATGGGTTCACTTCGCCTGAATTCTCGTTGTGCTAGAGAAAACAATATTTTTGACTTTCTTATACAACACTAACTATAGAATGCAACAACGCGTTTTCTTTTGTCATATAATGTTTATATATGATAACATAGTTACATGCAATTGTGTTCATGTCATACTTTCAATATTACACAAGCTGTATAGCTATCTATTTCCTCTTACAGCTCGTCACTACAAACATTATTCATAAGATGTCCACCACTGAACTGATCTGGATTATATTTAGTGAACCCACGGAGAACGATTATATGTACTCTGCGGCTTCAGCATAGCTTCAAGGAAAACCAGTTAAGTTGGTTGTGCAGTGCACTTTGTTTCCAGCAGACTGAAACTCCTGGTGCGCACAGTGCATCCCGGTAGGAAAAGGGAGCCCTCTGCCGGTGGGGATAGCGAGCCTAGCTACAACGTCGCTCCAACGATAATCTGGGGCTTCCAGAGCCGGCCGCTGTAGCCGAGCGGTTCTAGGCGCTTCAGTCCGGAACCGCTCTGCTACTACGGTCGCAGTTTCGAATCCTGCCTTGGGCATGGATGTGTGCGATGTCCTTAGGTTAGTCAGCTTTAAGTAGTTCTAAGTCTAGGGGACTGATGACCTCAGAAGTTAAGTCTCATAGTGCTCAGAGCCATTTGAACCATTTTACCGCATGTTGAGTTTTGTTTCTGATTATGGCCGTTTCGTTATCACAAGGAGCTTTCTGAGCAGATGAGTATAGTGCACTTTTCATTGATATTTTCACGGAAGTTTTTAAATCTTTGTAAATTTCATAAATACTGAATGATACGCTAATGTTAAATCATGTTTGGCACTGTTATGATAGAAGCGGTACGCTGCGTTTATGTTTATCATTTAAATACACTGCGACTAGATCTTGTACGAGTTTGTAGATCGGGCCTAGTATGCTTGGAGCGCTTAAGTAGACTATAATCTTCCTTTCGTTCATGGCGTGAAAGGTACTTAAATGTGATGCGAAGACGAAATGTTGTTCTCGAGATAGGGATGGCGTAGAGACATCTACTCCACAGTTTTTCTTTGCGAATTAGAAACATAATTCTGAACGAAAGGAACTAGTGTACATCTGAAAATGACTGCAGTGCAGCAACGATTAGATCGATAAGCAGCTCTGTGCTTCATGTCGGAATGTGGTGCAACATACTGGAGGATATCCACTAAACCGTTCGAGAAACTGAAAAACAATAGCACTAGGCTCAACCTAGATATTCTGTGTCAACATACATCTGGTTTTGCAATACATGCAGGACATCTAGACCGTGAGGTCACGGGTCTGAGTCGTTTGAAGCTATTTTACAGCGCAATTGCAACCTGTTCTGGCCGGCATTCATGGCAAGGGTGAGATCGCAGAAACGTTGCAAGCACTCGATGGAAGCGCCGTGCAGAGCACTTCAGCATCAAGGAATATAAAGCGATAGTATAACTTTTTAAACGTTAAGTATGAATCGTGATTTATTTATAAGATTTAAACGCTTCCCTGTTTTCGATCAACAGCCATGTGCATAATCAGAAGAAAAGATCCAAAGTATTTGGACAGGAATCTGCACTTTTGACAAAACACATAAAGTGTTTACATATTATTAATAAAATCCAGACTGAAATATTGTTATTCATGCGAAAAGGTTTCCGACGTGATTATGGCCGCTCGACGGGAATTAATACACTCTAAATGCGGAACGGTAGTTGGAGCTAGACGCATGGGACATTCCCTTTCGGAAATAACTAGAGAATTCAATATTCCGAGCTCCACAGCCTGCCGAGAACGCCAAATTTCAGGCATTACCTATCACCACGGGCAACGCAGTGGCCGACGGCCTTCACTTAACGACCGAGAGCAGCGAAATTTTCCGTAGAATTGTCATTGCTAACAGACAAGCAACACTGCGTGAAATAAACGCAGAAAACAATGCAGAACATGTGGAAAGCACGCATTACGACAGTGTGGCGAAATCTGGCGTTAACGAACTACGGCAGCAGACGACCGACGCGAGTGTCTTTGCTGACAGCACGACATCCCCTGCAGCGCCTCTCCTGGATTCGTGACCATATCGGTTGGAACCTGGACGACTGGAAAACTGTGGCCTGGTCAGATGAGTCCAGATGTCAGTTGGTGAGAGCTTATGGTAGGGCTCGAGTTTGGCGTAGACCCCACGAAGCCATGGATCAAAGTTGTCAACAAGGCTCTGTCAAGCTGGTGGTAGCTCCGTAATGGTGTGGCCTGTGTTTACACGGAATGGACTGGATCGTCTGAATGTTCGGATACTCGGAGACCATTTGCAGATATTCATGGACGCCATATTCCCGAACAACAATGGAATTTTTATGGATGACGATCCATATTACTGGGCCACAATTTGTTCGTAGTTGGTTTGAACATTCTTCTGGGCAGTGCAGGTGAACGATTGGTCACTCTGATTGCACAACATGAATCCCATAGAACATTTATGGGACATAATCAAGAGGTCAGTTCGTGCACAAAATTCTGCACCAGAAACACTATCGCGATTATGGACGGCTACAGACGCAGCATTGCTCACAGGGAACTTCCAACGATTTGTTGAGTCCATTCCACATCGAGTTGCTTTATTGATTTCCAGAGGGGGGGGGGGGGTTGACGGGAGCTTAATACGCTGCTCTACAGTCGAGAGAAGAGTTAAACAAACAATGGTTAGATAACAAACAATATAAAAAAGCCGATAAAACGGTGACTTTGTTAATAACAGTAAAATGGCGGAAAGTTGCGAAATTTAAAAGATAAAAACGCGGCGTTCACGATGCGGTTCAAAAGTGGCTCTGAACACTATGGGACTTAAATGCTGAGGTCATCAGTCCCCTAGAACTTCTACTTAAACCTAACTAACCCAAGCACATCACACACATCCATGCCCGAGGCTGGATTCGAACCTGCGACCGTAGCGGTTGCGCGGTTCCAGACCCTAGCACCTAGAACCGCTCGGCCACTCCGGCCGGCTCACGATGCGGAAGAAGACACACAGTAAGGAGACAGGCACAAGTAAAAAACACGGCGACAGTCTGGTGTCTGTCCGCACGAGATAAAAGACACAACTAGCAACAGTATGATGGCTGTTCGCAACACTGACAGGGGACGCACAGCACTGAACATTCACTGAAAACAGCACTATAGGCGACACGGCGGTAGATGGGGGCGGGGGGAAGACCCTGACCTATGAAGGGGAAAAAGAGGGGAGGAGTGGAAAAGAAAAAGGGGGGAACCAATGGAGGAAGAGGACATAGAAAATGGGGGGGGCCGAGTGGACGTGAGAAGGAGTGGGGAAGGTAGTGGAGGGGAAAGCAAAAGGACTCAGTGACAAGAAGGGAGTCAAAGACAGGAGAGGTGGGGAAGAACAGGATGGAAGGGGGGGAGGGAGCCCACGAAAAGCACAGAGGGGAGTGGATGGGAGGATCAGAGTTGATAGGAGGGATAAGTGGAGGGAGAGAGGGCAGCGTCTTGGAGAGGAGTTGGTGGAAGCCACCTCGGGAAAGGAGATGAAGGGTGTAAAGGTGGAGGGTACGGGGGACATAATGGTGAAGGCGCGGCAGCGGGCGAGGGTTGGAGAGGAGGGAGCAACCACAGGATGAGGGGGATCAAGGCGCCAGGAGGTGTAGATAACGTGGATACGTTCTAGGAAAAGGAGCAGATGGGGGAAAAGAATCAGGTCATAGAGGATCTGCATAGGGGACAGGTGGTGTATACGGAAGGTGAGGTGAAGTGCATGGCGCTCCATGATCAGGAGGGACTTATAGAATTTGGGGGTGGAGGGCGGATATCCAAGTGGGATAGGCATAACAAAGAATGGGATGGATTAAGGATTTGTAGGTGTGGAGGATGGTAGAGGAGATCAACCCCCATGTCCGGCCAAAGAGGAGTTTAAGGAGGCAGAGGTGGTTGTGGGCTTCGGATTGGATAGAGTGGAGATGAGGGATACAGGTGAGGTGACGGTCAATGGTGAGGCCAAGGTAGGTGAGGGTGGAGGAAAGGTGTACAGGACGGGCGCAGATGGTAAGGGACATGACTTTCATCACCTCAGGGTATGTATGAAACGACCTATGGGCCAATATACAGAGAACACGTTTTATGTGGAGGGGGGAGAAAGGAAAATAAAGGGGAAGGGATTACTGATGTCAGCTGCATCAGGACATTACGCGGAATCACCGGCGACGAGTGAAAGTGTGTACCAGACTGGGGTTCGAACTGGGGATCTCCTGCTTACGAGGCAGGTGTGTTAACCACAGAGCCATCTGGGACGCAGTGTTGTGGTAACAGCTCATACTACCTCGGCACGCCTGACGGCCGATCCACATTCCTACCGAGCACCAGTTATCCGCAGTCCCTGTTCATTTCCTCTGTGTTTGCTCTCTGAGATTCCCACAGGAATTTGGAAGTATTAGTGCATCCGAACTGAACAAGGCGGACCCATTGCCCATCCAGACGAATCAATTATACGAATTCACAGTTGCGGATTCCGCGTTCTGTCCGAAAGAACAGACACCACTCACTCATATAACAGATTTATCGCTGAAACTTCCTGACAGATTAAAACTGTGTGCCCGACCGAGACTCGAACTCGGGATCTTTGCCTTTCGCGGGCAAGTGCTCTACCATCTGAGCTACTGAAGCACGACTCACGCCCGGTCCTCACAGCTTTACTTCTGCCAGTATCTCGTCTCCTGCCTTCCAAACTTTACAGAAGCCCTTCTGCGAACCTTGCAGAACTAGCACTCCTGAAAGAAAGGATACTGCGGAGACATGGCTTAGCCACAGTGTGGGGGCGTGAGTCGTGCTTCGGTAGCTCAGTTGGTAGAGCACTTGCCCGCGAAAGGCAAAGGTCCCGAGTTCGAGTCTCGGTTGGGCACACAGTTTTAATCTGCCAGGAAGTTTCATATCAGCGCACACTCCGCTGCAGAGTGAAAATCTCACTCTAGATTTATCGCTTGTTGTAACCTGCAGCAAGACGTGTGTCGTGCATCAGTCCCACAAACGGTGTAGCTGAACTTACTAGTCTACTATGGTGTTCTAACTTCCTCTGCAGAACAAAATTCTGCGTACTATTGCGAGGAAGTACTAGCACTTGTGATCTGAGAGGTGACGTTGATAGCCATTTTCTTTATTATTGTTAGCGGACCATTGTGGTATTTCGCGCCAATGCAATATGGGTGAGGCGCAAGATTTGCATGTCTTTACTATCAGGTACACAAGATTCGATAGCAGAATTATCGTGTCTTGAGCACAGAACGGCGGTCACGGTTGCAGAATTTCCGTGAATAAAGCTGCTGTCTTCGGAGGGCACCGATCTCCCAAGAAGAAATATAAGGAGAACAATGAAAGCAAGTTCGTGAAATAAAGTGCATTTCAGTTTGAATGCTCTGCAGCTTCCTATGGAATTTGCGACGCAACAGTATAAATTTTTAATGCAACCATTGAATAAAATTTTTGGCACGTCTGCTTGGTGTGTATTTACGAAATCCAAGCCAAAAGTATGGCTTTCTGAAGTGCATACAGCACTTAGTCTTGCTACACCTGTTAGTAGGTCACAGTCAAATCAAACCTTCTGGACAACAGACGTTTCTCAGCAAATTACTCGATATAACTACGCTGTAAACTTTTTAAAATTGACTGCAACGTTTTTTTTGTTATTGTATAATATTGTTTTTTATCTTCATAACAAAATTCGCTATGTAACTTATTTATTTTGTTTCTCTTGTTCCTATATATCTTGAAGTAGGTGGTTTAACTACGATGGTTTATTCAGTTTTTTTTAATTGAAAGTGTTACTCGCACAGACACGATATGCACTACGCATTACCTCTTAGATGTAATATTGTTAATTTATATGTAGTCCACGCTTATCTGACGGCCATTTCTGATGCAGAGTTTCCAATGCAATGTACGCTGATATACATTTTACCTTGACTGGTACGTCATTACTTTTATTTCTTTCCTCACTTTCGAACTTTTATAAATTCGAGGTTTGGTACACAACATTTAACTTAGACAGTTTTCTGTTCTCCGATCTGAAGATGGTTGCTTAGTCAACTGAAACTCGTCAGCACATTTTAACGTGTAAGTGATTCAGGTAATTACAGAAAATTCAAAGAAATAAAAGTGTAAGAAATTTATATTTGATCGATTTCTCTTTTTCTGACATGTCATATACAGGGTGTCCCAGCTATCTTGTCCACCCAAAATATCTCTGGAACAATAACAGCTATTGGAAAACGACTTTCACCGGTATCAATGTAGGGCTGGGGCCCATGAATGTACATATTTGGAAACATTCTAAAACGAAAGCATATGTGTTTCTTAACACAAACTTATGTTTTTTTAAATGGACCTCCTATATTTTTTCTTCAGAAATCCATAGCATTACAAAGCACATACACAATGGTGTTGATTGCATCGCAATATTGCCATTACATCCCGAGATATTGAGACGCGAAGTTGACGCTTGAAACACCCGACATGCGCTGTTAGCGCACGTCCTGAGGCTCAGGCGTGAACCCCATACTGCCCGTAATCGCGATGTGATTGACAAGTAAGTGTCCCTCTTGATAAGTATGGAGGTGTGATTACACATGTCAACCACGTCACGATTACGGGCAGCATGGGGTTCACGCCTGAGCCTCAGGACGTGCGCTAGCAGCGCATGTCGGGTGTTTCAAGCGTCAACTTCGCGTCTCAATATCTCGGGATGTAATGGGAATATTGCGATGCAATCAACGCCATTGTGTATGTGCTTTGTCATGCTATGGATTGCTCAAGAAAAAATATAGGAGGTCCATTTAAAAAAACATAAGTTTGTGTTAAAAACACATATGCTTTCGTTTTAGAATGTTTCCAAATATGTACATTCATGGGCCCCAGCCCTACATTGATACCGGTGAAAGTCGTTTTCCAATAGCTGTTATTGTTCCAGAGATATTTTGGGTGGACAAGATAGCTGGGACACCCTGTATAACTAGTAGAGTACTGAGTTACTCGTACTTTACACGTTTCTCGTACTGAGCTTCAAAATGAACAAAATGACGTAGCTGTGCGGATGCTGGGCTCGGACAGGAGAAGTGTGTGAGAGCTGTGTGCACATATGCATCTTGATTTTGCTATTTCTGTGTATGTCCTAAGGTATTATCATCCAGATATTTTCTGATTCAGAAGCGCTATTGGAGTTAGAGTTGGAGTTGAAACTCAGTGCAGTGTTGATAATAGTGTCTTTGTCGCATTAAAAACATTCTTGACTAACATCAGCTCACCACGACCAATCTCAAAGGTAACTAACGCTGACGACCGTTAAGCGTGTATTTACAGCAAACCTGATCTGCACCCTCATAGCGGCGCTACGAGCGCCACTCTTACGCGACTGGTGCGAAACCTGAGTACACATCATCTGTCAGATGCAGAAACACGCCTACCAACTTGCGTTTACGTCGCACAACTCCTTCTAGGTGTTGCGACTTTTTCGCATCAGTGAATATAACACATTATGTATTTGTAAAGTAATCAGACATAGGAAGCTACTTTTTTAATCTGGTTCAATTATTTTAAGAAACAGGAGGTGACTCGTTACTACTTAACAGTCCCAGTCTCTAAATTCGCAGGGTTTTGTCAAAAACAAGTCACATTTCTTTTAAAGATTCCTATTGAAGATTCCAGAGTATCTGCGTCATTAACAGCGCATCTCTAAATTCCTTAGACACTTGCTGTTGTGCCTACTTGATAAGAACTTCAAGCTATGGAGCCATATTCTAAAATTTGCTGCAGAGACGTGTTGTAAATGGTTTCCTTTACTCAAGCAGTACAACTTACGGAATCTTTCCAACAAATTTAACTCGTCCATTCACCTTGCTTTCTAGTTTCACATGTTCCTTCCATGTCATGTCGCTTCTCGACATCAGCTCTAAATATTTAAACGCTGTAACCGGCTCCATAAGTTTCGCCCTAATCTAGAAATCTGATACCACATTATCCTTTTTGCTATCGGGGTTATCTTGCACTTAACCAATTTTAAGAACACTGAGGTTTTTATTCCATCAAATGAAAATTCATCCAAGTTTCTCTGCATTTCCTTCGATCATCCAACGACTGTACTTGAGAAGAGAATATTTTGAACACCAGTGGTCGTCTTACGCTTCCTTGAGGCACAGCGCGTGTTACTTTCGATTTTGTTAAACATTAACCGTTTGGTCAAAACTAAAAATCAATCAAACACCATAGTATGGTTCCAACCATCCAACTGTAGCTACAAGGCAATACGAGGAACGATCTAAGATCGTGGAACATGTGATCAGTACATCGTCAATCCCTCCGGCCGTTACTGCCAGCAGATGAATTCTGGTGATTCTGCTGCTTCCTTGCTCAAGTAGCTCCTTTTGTGGCCTCACAAAGCCTGAGTGAACCCCGTACCACACCCACTACCGGAGAAAAAATCCCAGACATGGTATGGGAATCGAATCCGGGTCCTTCCTCACCGAAGGCGGCGATGCTAACAATTTTCTAAGGGATGCTTTAAAAACAGCAATAAATTTAAAAATAGTTGTCATCACCGGTTGAAGTTTCAACAGGATGTAATATTATTTACACACAGTACCTACCAGATATCAAAACTGTACACATCTGTTGTCAATGAAGAAAAACTTCTGTAGCACTCTAGTTATCAACTACGCAACTTAAACCGTCCTAAGCTTGGAAATGATGTGTTTTGCGTAAATGAGGACCTAAATAAATATATCTTTGCATTACAGCTTCACAACTAGAGGTTTCGTTTATTATAGCAATAAATGTAAAGCAATATCCAGGTTAAAGATAAAAGCTAAAGTCATGTGTGTAGAAACAAACAGCAGCACTAACACAGTTGTAGTGATTTTCTAAAACAGTGCTGCTATTTACAATACCACATACGAAGTCAGTTTATGTGACTGCACAGACAGTTACATTATAAGCTATCCTGTAAGGTATACAATCGGTTGTCATCCCTTATTGGTACAATATTTGTCCAAAAATGTCCGCAGCTCGTGGTCGTGTGGTAGCGTTCTCGCTTCCCACGCCCGGGTTCCCGGGTCCGATTCCCGGCGGGGTTAGGGATTTTCTCTGCCTCGTGATGACTGGGTGTTGTGTGATGTCCTTAGGTTAGTTAGGTTTAAGTAGTTCCAAGTTCTAGGGAACTGATGACCATAGATGGTAAGTCCCATAGTGCTCAGAGCGATTTGAACCATTTTGTCCAAAAATCATGTCAAGAAGACACGAGAAACCAGCGGCGTATCAGAGAGGCCATCAGCGCCGGCAAAATGGCAGCATAACCATGTTGCCCAGCTGTATTATTAACAACGGTAGGTCAGACATACAGCAGGATATAGGAATGAATGACAGGTTATAAGTTAGAGGTGCATTTTTCAGCACGTTTTTTACGAGAGCAGAGTACTGGTTTAACTGTCTTAGATGCCAGTCATGTATCTGTCAACACTGAAGTAGCATACTGCATGTTACTGTGCAGCTAGTGAACAGAAAAGTAATCCTTATAAATAACACATGCGCACACTTCTCCAACAAATAACGTTTCGGTGGACTGAAGTGCCAAAGAAA
Source organism: Schistocerca piceifrons (assembly GCF_021461385.2). NCBI lineage: Eukaryota > Metazoa > Arthropoda > Insecta > Orthoptera > Acrididae > Schistocerca > Schistocerca piceifrons. The sequence goes on from NC_060138.1 coordinate 853,557,651, forward strand.
CTGGTATAGGCATGCGTATTCAAATGCAGAGATATGCAAACAGGCAGAGGACGGCGCTGGGGTCGGCAACGCAGTATAAGGCAACAACTGTCTGGCCCAGTTGATATATCGGTTACTGCTGCTACAATGGCAGGTTATCAAGATTTAAGTGAGTTCAACGTGGTGATATAGTCGGTGCACGAGCGATGTGACACAGCATCTCCGAGGTAGCGATGAAGTGGGAATTCTCCCTTAGGACCATTTCACGACTGTACAGTGAATATCAGGAAACCGGTAAAATATAAAATCACTAACATCGCTGCGGTCGGAAAAATATCCCGCAAGAACGGGACCAGCGACGATCGAAGAGAATCGTTCAACGTGGCAGAAGTGCAACGGTTTCCCAAATTGCTGCGGATTTCAATGCTTTTCCATCAACAAGTGTCAGCGTGCGAACCATTCAACGGAACGTCAGCGATATGGGCTTTCGGGGCCGAAAGTTCACTCGTGTACCTTTGATGACTGCACGACACTAAGCATTATGCCTTGTCTGGGCCCTGCAACACCGACATTGGAGTGTTAATGAATGGAAACATGTTGTTTGGTCGCACGAGTCTCGTTTCAAATTCTGTCGAGTGGGTGGATGTGTACAGGTATGGAGACAACCTCATGAATCCATGGACACTGCATGTCAGCAGGGGACTGTTCAAGTTGGTGGAGGCTCTGTAATGGTGTGGGACGTGGGGAGTTGGAGTGACAAGGGAGCGCTGATACGTCTAGATACGACTTTGACTTAATCCTGTCTGATCACCTGCCTCCATTCATGTCCATTGTGCATTCCGACGGACTTGGTCAATTCCAGTAGGACAATGCGACACACCACACGTTCAGAATTGCTACAGACTGGCTTCAGGAGTATTCTTCTGAGTTTAAACATTTGCGCTAGCCACCAGACCCTCCAGACATGAACATTATTGAGCATATCTGGGATGCGTTGCTGTTCAGAAGAGATCTCTATCCCCTCTTACTCTTACGGATTTATGGGCAGCCTAGGATTCGTGATGTCAGTTCGCTCCAGCACTACTTCATATTAGTCGATTAGTCGAGTTCATGCCACATCGTGTTGTGGCACTTCAGCGTGCTGACGGGGGCCCCACAGGATATTAGGTAGTTTCTTTGGCTCTTCAATGTATTTCTCTGCAGACTATACTCGTTTATGACCACATGTGGGATACAAGTACCCAGAAGAGGTGTAAATTTCTCAAATACGTTGGGTCCATAACTTATCGTTTTAAAAGGCAACAGCTTACTTGTAACCTTTTCTTCCGCGAAATCTAGAGCGATTATCAAGCAAAATCTTTTGCATTAAAAAATGTTGTTCGATAAGCGAAGTATTCACTGGGTACCGTTCCATCGTAGGTTGTCAGCCATTCGCGTGGAGTTTTCTTGTGTATTCTCACACTGTACTCTTCAGGAGGCACATTTTAAGATCTGCATGTGTTCCAGCACAACGAGACTTGTCTGCCAACCTCCCTTTTTGTCGGCGTATTCAATCATTATGAAATTTTTCTGCATTTGATGAAACCAAACACTACCATAGCCTTACCATTCGGCTACGGCGGTCACTTGTCGAGAGTACTGAAGATTGTTACTCAAAACGTGTTCGAGCAGATCACGTATCTTGAAGAAACTCACACCCACTGATTCATCAGAAAAGGGGACAGTTCTGGCTTTTAAAAACGTAACTGAGGGTTGAGGTGAAGTGGTAAGACAATGGCATCGCATTCGGGAGGTCAGCGTTCAGAACCGGCTTCCACCTATCCAGATTTAGTTTTTCCGTGGTTGCTTTAAAAAAGTTAGGGCAAACGCCGGGATGGACTGGTGGATTCTTTGAAAAGGATGCGGTCTATTTCCTGTCGATCCCTCCTACAATGAGCTGCGAAGGAAATCGACAACGAAGAAACAAGTCGAGCTTGTGCGTCGCCTCTAAAGACCTGGACGTCGACGTGCCGTTAAATCAGACATTTTCTTACTTTTTTTCCTTTTTCGATCTAAAACTGGTTCTGCTTAGTGTCGCGTTCCCAATTCAGGCAAAGAAGCATATGTTCAAACTTCCTTACAAATTTCAAGTACACAGTGGACCTAGACTCGAACGCGGAACTTTCCTGTGATCAGCTGCGCTATCCAGGCCCAACCAACTTCCCGAACCAGATCTTCTATGAGACAGTACCTGACTGCTTCTTCTTAAAGCCGACAGTGGATTTTTCTGCAAATGTTGCAGTACTATCACACGTGGCGGCTGCCTTGCATACGGTTTTCACGGGTCAGGAATTTCAGTTCAGGACAGAGAGAGAGTCATTCTGAACCAACACCCCAGTTACGGCGACTGTAACTCACGAATGTGACCTCCAAAAACAACTGCTGCTAAAGCAGCAAAGTTCAAGGTCTGCCAGACTCTTTCCTCACACGCACCTAGTCTCACCATTTCCGTTTCTCGTCGCCTAGTGCAGACCTTACTCACTAAATAAGGAGACAAATATCAACTGCTAAAAAATACGTCTTGGAGGCCTGTGAGCCAACACACTCCAAAGGCTCCTCTGTAGAACTGAGGCTGTGCTGTAGTCACATAATAAACTGCAGGTAATGTTGTGTCGTACCAATTTGTGTTTTATGTAATTAGGAATCAGAAATCTGCTAGTAGGAGGTTAACGGGCGGAGGTCGTTGCGGTACGGCGAGCGGGAATTTGAGAATTTGCATCTGACGGAAAGCGTGCCCAGCTGGCCGAGGCGCTTAAGGCAACAGTTCCAGAGAAGCAGGGCATCTGGGTTCGGACCCCAGTCCGGGACAAATTTTCCGCTTTCGCCGTTGCATTGCCACAACGCCCTGTGCGGTTGGAAGTCGTTATTTCTTCCCTATTTCTTTCCCATCCCGTTTCATTTCCATTCCCTTCACCCAAAAATATTCAAGTATGTGTGTTACGTCGTTCCTTAGGCGGGAACTGTACCTGTCCTTTATTATTCGCCATTGTTCTCTCAGATAGCAACAGACAGAAACAACAAAGCAAGCGGCAGCTTTGTAAACGAGAAGGCAGAACTTCCACTCGACGAAACCGACCCGGCGTTGCGTAAGTCATACAAGGAACACGTGTCCCTGCCGTGCGCCACGTGAGGAGTTGAACCATCCATACATCTCCACTGCACACACTGTTCTCCGACGTCTTAGAGGTCAGAATCATCAGAGGCAGATCACAAGCTCAGCTGGACAAGGATAGTGAAACAATTGGTCTTCGAATTAACCACTGTGGTATCTGACTGCAGAGGTGAAGTCTAAGTTGTGATAGTCAAACAAATATTTGAAATCTATTCTTTCTGAATATTAGTCCATTGCTTTAATCGTTGCGCCACCTCGCTCAACACCTTCATCGCGTACTGATGCGAAGAAGTGTCACTGCAGACAAATCTGCCCCTTTCACACTCGGCCATCTGCCGTGATTCCTTGAACGTTTCTTATAAATCACTCCTGCGGGGAAATATGGGGGACGGGGCTTCAGAGCCATTTGGGTTGTATCACAGAAACAGTTAATACCAGCCGAGGCATAGATATTGCAAGAATTGCTCTGATAGACAGCTTTAGCTTTAGACTCTTCCCTCTGCCTGCAGTAAGCCGTCACGTAAAAAAGTTAAGCGACGTCAGTTTGTTTAATTGACTTAGCTACCACGATATTTGGACTAGTACTGAATAAGACAGAGTAAGTGGTGTAATGGTTCAAACATGTGTGGAATATTACGGAGGAGAAAGTTTCAGATTCTCAGCAGGATTCCTGATGGTTCTGTTTCACGCCCTATTCGCCTTGTTACAGACTATATCTATCAGTTCACGAGTCTGTTTATGATTTATCGATTTGATGAGGCAACATTTTACAGTCGGGTCTCTTGTCTCAGTGCAGATAGCGCTGGCAAAAACGCAGTACACGTGACATAAACAACCGGATCACGACCATTACGAAGCACTGTTATTCTTAGATTACTTGACACTGACTGCGTGCGTTCCGTTGCTAGTCACGACCGGGGCGTTGCTTTCTAAAATCCCAAAACGTTACCTGAAGAGTTCACCAAGCATAATCTGCAATCTAATGTTTGGTGTGGTTTCTCTGAAGAGTTATCACTTCTTAATATTTTTGCAGTTAGTTGTACACTTTAAATTTACACGCTTTTAATGAAAGTATCACCTGAAATGAAGAGACGCTAGAGAAACGTTTCCCATACGCCTCTGAGGTCTGATATACTTAACGTTGTGCTCCATAACCATCACATCGTAGCCTGTGCCGTGTTGAACAGAGGTTCCGGAAACTCATGTCCATAGCAGGCTATTCGCAGAGGAGCGTATGATGCATTTAGTTACGCTGAGGACCAGAAAGTTTTCGTACACAAAACGCAAACTCTAATACTGTCAACTGAATCTTTTAATTTTGTTCCAGGTAGCATCGATTACGAGGGACTATAACGACTTTACAATCTGCAAATGAAGTGGGGAAACGTTGGTTGTGAGACAATATCTTCACTGACAAATGCTATTAAGTGGCCTGTCAGATTTAATTGACTTTTTTGTTACGTAAATTGGTCACTTTCATTTCAGGCGGGTCAAAAATGAAGAATAACAACTAATTCGTTATTAACTCACACACATTATATAGGTTAAACGACGATAAACACAAAGAAACAAACTTTGTCAAAATCGAAAGTTACCAGCATTTGTAATTTGTTGATGCTGACTGCTCACTTTCATTACAGGCGTCTAGAGTTGTAAAACTACCGTAGGCTACCGTAGACTATCACAAGTAAGCGAAGACTACGGTAGTTTCACTAGTAGCTTTGGTCAGTTAAAGTCGCACACGAGTTGTTGGTTGGTTGTTTTTGCGGAAGGAGACCAGACAGCGTGGTCATCGGTCTCATCGGATTAGGGAAGGATGGGGAAGGAAGTCGGCCGTGGCCTTTCAGAGGAACCATCCCGGCATTTGCCTGGATGGCCGGACGCGGGATTGAACCGTCGTCCTCCCGAATGGGAGTCCAGTGTCTAACCACTGCGCCACCTCGCTCGGTGCACACGAGTTACCTGTCCATTAGGTGCGGTGCATATCTATCGGGCGTTGCCTCGTAACGATCATTTTCTTTACGTATGCTGTCACTGTCTTCCTAGACTGCCTTAAAAATCGGAAGCAGTGAACCGCCTAGAAACTCGTGATATATAAATGGTCGGGTAACCTTCGGAACGTTTTTGTTCTATACAGTTATCCTCCCGTCTATTGCTTAAAAGTAAACAGCATTTCAAGCAAAATTGGAAATGTCAATGTTTCAGTGTTACAGCCGATTATCTTCGTCATCCTTGTCGATCCGGAGATTGTGCTGACGGTCTTTCCGTCGACGGAGCTTTGAATTGTAATGTCCCTTCTTTTAAAATGATTTAAGTATTTGGAAGTTGGTTATGAGCCACCTTATGGTCATTCTAGTATATAAAGCAGCTAACGGAGCAGCAGTTGACCACCACGCCGAGTTTGGAGGTACGATCACATTCAGACTTTGCAGGCAGAGCAACTTTTAGTGAGGCTAGTACTTCAGGTTTTGTACTTTATCCGAGGATTTTGAAATACATGTATGGAGTGGACAGTCAGAACTGAACGCATTCAAAAGCGGTGAACGTTGAAAAGCAAAGAGGTAGATAAGTACGAAATGAAGAAGTACTGCAGAGAACAGGATGAGAAAAAGTCTAGTGGAGTTCTCAATGGCAGAAAGGAGGTCCCAGCACGGTATATGCTCAAGATTTTACAAATTGTTTACATTATTGTGGAAGGAAAAAGAGCAGGAAAACATTATAGGAGAGGACAATTTTTGAATACATAAAACATACTGACGAGGACACTTTGCATCATATATATGAAAGGCTGAAAGATCAGTGCAAAATGTTTAACGTCCCAACAACGACTCCGTCATTGGAGACGGACAAAAAGCTCAATTTAGGGGAAGGGTGGGTAGGAAGTTGACCATCTTTCTGTCAAAGGAGTTGTCCCGTTATTTACGGTAAGTGATTTAAGGACATCTCAGAAAAACCTACATCCGTATGAGCACGCGAGAGAACATAGTATTCCCGAAAACAAAAGAAGGCGGGCGGTACTGTGTAGTCAGTAGAGAAGCACTGGCAGCAGAATGGGTCGCTCAGGAGAGGTCAGCGACTTTGAACGTCGACTAATCAGTCACTGCATGTCACTTGAGTAAGAAATCCATCAGAGACATTTCAAACCTTTTAAAGCTGCCCAATTCGACTGTAGGTAATGTGACTGTGAAGTTGTTCCAACAACAGCTGAATCAAGAGCCGGCAGGCACCTTGTACTGACTGACATGGGCCATCGAAAATTGCGGAGGATCCTTGTAAGAAATCGTTTGAAATCGGTGGGAGAAATCATTCGCGAGCTCCAGTGTGCTACCAGCAGTTCAGCTTGTACAATGACCGTGCGCAGGGAGTTGAAAAGAATGCATTGGTCGAGCAGCTCCTCATTTTTCTGTAACCACTCCTCATTTTTCTGTAGCCACTCCTTATTATTCTGTAGCCATTCCTCATTTATCTCTAGCCACTCCTCATTTTTCTGTAGTCAGTGCCAAGCGACACTTGAGGCGACGTAAAGAGCGACACCATTGGACAATGGAAACGAGTGATTTGGAGTGATGAATCACGCTACGCTACACCATGTAGCAATCAGATGGAAGGGTCTGGATTAGTCGAATGCCATCAAATGTAGTGCCAATAGTGAAGTATGGAGAAGGTCGTGTTATGGTATGGGAGCGTTTCCCGTCGTTAGGATGTGGTTCCCCTATTCCACTTAAGAAAACGCTAAATGTAGAACCATATGAGCACTTTTTACAACATTGTATACTGCGTACGGTAGAGGAACAATTCGAGGACTATGTTTGTTTGTACCAGCGTGACAGTGCACCATGTCATAAAGCGGAATCTGTGAGGCAATGGTTTGCAGACAACAACAGTCATGTAATGGACTGGCCTGACCAGAGGCCAGATCTGAACCCCAGTGGAATACTTTTGAGGTGAGTCAGAACGTCGACTTCGCTCCAAATTGCAGTGTCCATCATCACTACCTTGCCTGGTTCGGGCTGTTGAAGAAGAATGGGCTACCACTCCTCCACAGGCGTTCAGGCATCTCGTTGAAAGTGCCCCCAGCAGCGTTCAAGCCGTCATAAAAGCGAAAGGTAGACACACCCGATATTAATGTCCACTTGTAGCTGTCCGGATGCTTTTGGTGAGTCACTGTGTAACGCATTTATATCTGATACATAGTGACCTCTGGTTTTTCATCGGGATTCAGTAAAAACAGTCTGTTGTAATTAAGAAGATAACCAGATTATCGAAACCGGTAGTTAATAAACATTTATTTCATGGGCAGGTTTTGGTGGTTATGAAGTATGACTTTTTTTCTAGTCGGAAAGGTTTTCTTCAGCTCCACATACAACGCCCAGTGTATGTGAGTTGCGCCATATGTGTTTCTTTTTTGCGTTCGTGACTGTAACGGTGGATAAAGGGTACTTTGGTGTCATGTTTGTCTTTTACGGTACCAGCACACAGTCTTCTCCTCTCAAATAGCACCAAGGAGTTCTACGAGCTTACTGCCCCCATCCGAGTGTCACATGCTCTCACTCCATGAGACACTGCAGAGTCGTAACCAGGAACTTTTACACCATCACCTCTCCTCGCCTCGCCAGCCAAACACGGGCAGTGAAAAACTCTTCCATCGTCAGGATTCGAAGCAGACTAAACAAATATTTTGCTTGGAATTCCCTTTAGGTTCATGCCATTCGCAAATTTCCTTGATATGTTGTGATTTCAACGTGATGTGACGCAGAATGTACGAGGGCTGTTCAATAAATGATACAACACATTTTTTCTCGGCCAATTTCAGTTGAAAAAATACGTAGGCCCTAATTTATTATGGGACCTATAGTGGAAATGCGTTCCAAGCAGAGAGCTGTCATTGAGAACATCACAGATATTCATAGGCTCTTGCAGGATGTTTACGAAGACTTATCAGTGAACAAAAGCACGATGAATCGTTGGGCGAGGCACCTGTCATCATCGCAACAAGGTCGCGCAAACCAGTCCTATATCCCACGTGCGGACCGGCCGCACACATCTGTGAACCCTGCAATGTTGGAAATTGAAGAAACGACTTCAGCGTGTTAGTCGCCACAAAAATGCCAACGAACGTCTCCTTCTCCGTGACAATGAAGGCCTCAAACATGTCTGCGCACCCGAGACGAGCTCACAAAACTTCATTGGACTGATGTTCCTCATCCATCCTGCACCTCAGATCTCGCACCTTCCGATTTTAATCTGTCTGACCTAGTGAAGGGTGCACTCCGCGGGAAACAATACGTGGATGATGGGGAGGGTTACTGATGCAGCAAGTCGTTGCTCCGACGTCGACCAGTAGAGTGATACCATGCGAATGTACAGGCCCTCCCAGTAAGGTGGAGTAAGGCCGTCGCATTGAGTGGAGATTATGTCGAAAAATAATGTTCTGTAGCCAGAAGAGCAGGGTGTCTACGGTAAAAATGTGCTGCATTCCTTATTGAACGACCCTCGTACGTACTACATACGATTTGATTATCACAAGCAGGTGAGTTATATCCAAAGACAAGATAATTATAGAGAGTAAGAACAATACTACGTTGGATCACTGTGGTATTCGATAAATAAGAGCTGCACAGATCGTAGAGCCAATTTAGTGTTGCGCGTAAAACCAATGAGAACGGCATAGACAATGACAACAGAATGAAATGTAGATTTAGGAACCATTTTTAATATTTCCTCTGTAAATGAAACCATCTGATGTGCACTTGTCGCCCTGCACTTGTTGTCAGAAGTTAGTTACTACCTTCCGAGCTATGAAGTGCCAATGAACATTGTTTCCACCATGAATTTGACGCGGCCGTTGTGGCTTCGTGACCTCGTCTACAGAGTCGCGTTCGTTCCAAGGAGCCGGTTGGTTTTTCTTAACTGTGTGTCCAGCAACATGCTCGTGCAGGCTGGGTATTACGTAAGGAGGGATGACGCAGCGAAGTTCGGTGGCAAACGTTCAGAGGAAGGTCGAAGGAGCGTCCTCCGTCTGGAAGGAGTCAGCCTGCCACCACTGCGAGAGCGCCGAGATGGCTTCTCTCGATGTTACTCCTGCCGTCGAATGGCAGTCCGAGTTTTAGAGCGCCTGCATTCGAATCTACAACATTACCAACATTACACGTTCAGCAACGGGACTCTTTTTTTTTTTTTACTTTTTTACTCGATAATCAGAGATTCGTAAACTACATTAAGGGAGCGCAGGGTTGCTGGACCCGATACGTCGTTCAAGAGAAATTTTTTTTTTTTTTGAGCCATCAGTCTTCTGACTGGTTTGATGCGGCCCGCCACGAATTCCTCTCCTCTGCCAATGTCTTCATCTCAGAGTGGCACTTGTAACCTACGTCCTCAATTATTTGCTGGATGTATTCCTCTCTCTGTCTTTCTCTATAGTTTTTGCCCTCTACAGCCCCTTCTAATACCACAGAAGTCATTCCCAGATGTTTTAACAGATGTTCTCTCATCCTGTCCTTTCTCCTTTTCAGCGTTTTCCATATATTCTTTTCCTCTCCGATTCTGCGGAGAACCTCCTCATTCCTTAGTTTATCAGCCCACCTAATTTTCAACTTTCGTCTGTGTAGCAGCACATCTCTTCGATTCTCTTCTGTCCCAGTTTTCCCGCAGTCCAAGTTTCACTACCTTACAATGCTGTGCTCCAAACGTACATTCTCAGAAATTTCTTGCTCAAATTAAGACACATGTTTGATACTAGCATACTTCTATTGGCCAGCAATCCCCTTTTTGCCAGTACTAGACTGCTTTTGATGTCCTCCTTGCTCCGTCCGTCATTGGTTATTTTGCTTCCTATGTAGTAGAATTCCTTAACTTCATCTACTTCGTTTCTCACTGTTCTCATTTCTGCATTCCTTTCGTCTTTCTTCGATTTACTCTTAGTCCATATTCTGTACTCATTAGACTGTTCATTCCATTCAGCAGATCAAGAAACTCTTCTTCACTTTCACTCAGGATAGCAATATCATCAGCGAATCGTATCATCGATATCCTTTCACATTTCTTTTATTTCCATCATTGCTCTTCGCTATGCAGATTGAACAGTAGGGGCGAAAGACTACATCCCTGTCTTACACCCTTTCTAATCCGAACACTTCGTTCGTGGTCTTCCTCTCTTATTATTCTCTCTTGGTTCTTCTACATCTTGCACCATTTTACACTGTCGAACGCTATTTCAAGGCCGACAGATCCTACGAAGTGTTTTGATTTTTCTTCAGTCTTGCCTCAATTATCAACCGCAACGTCAGACGTGCTTCTCTGGTACCTTTACCTTTCCTAAAGCCAAACTGATCGTCATCTAACACAGCTTCAATTTTCTTTTGAATCCCTCTCTATATTATTATTGTCAGCAACTTGAATGCAGGAGCTGTTAAGCTGATTGTGCTATAATTCTCGCACTAGTCAACTCTTGCAGTCTTCGGAATTGTGTGGATGATTCTTTCGCGGAAGTCAGATGGTATGTCGCCAGTCTCATACACTCTACTTACCAACGTGAATGGTCGTTTTGTTGCCACTTCCCCCAATGATTTTAAAAATTCTGATGGAATGTTATCTATCCCTTCTGCCTTGTTTGATTTTAAGTCTTCCAAAGTTCTCTTAAATTTCGATTCTAATATTGGATCCCCTATCTCCTCTAAACCGTCTCCTGGTTCTTCATTGGATCCCCTATCTCCTCTAAACCGTCTCCTGTTTCTTCTTCTATCACATCAAACCTCCCCCCCCCCTTCCCCTTCCCGCTCATAGAGGCCTTCAATGTTCTCTTTCCACCTATCCGCTCTCTCCTCTGCATTTAACAGTGGAATTCCCGTTCTACTTTTAATGTTACCACCCTTGCTTTTAATTTCACCGAATATTGTTTTAACTTTCTTATATAGTAAGTCGGTCCTTCCACAGTCTTTTTAGATTTCTTCACGTTTTACAAGCAGCCATTTCGTCTTAGCTTCTCTGCACTTCCTATTTATTTCATTCTTCAGCGACTTGTATTTCTGTATTCCTGAATTCCTTCTTTCATCGATCAGCTGAAGTATTTCTTCTGTTATCCATGGTTTCTTCCCCTTTACCTTCTTTGTACCTATGTTTTTCTTTCCAGCTTCTGTAACTGCCATTTTTTAAGATGTCCATTCCTCTTCAACTGTACTGCCTACTGAGCTATTCCTTATTTCTGTATCTCTAGCCTCAGAGAACTTCAAGCATATCTCGTCATTCCTTAGTACTTCTGTATCCCAATTCTTTGCGTAGTGATTCTTCCTGACTAGTCTCTTAAGCTTCAGCCTACTCTTCATCATTACAGCATTGTGATCTGAGTCTATATCTGCTCCTCGGTAGGCCTTACAACTCAGTATCCCATTTAGGAATCTCTGTCTGACCATGATGTAATCTAATTGAAATCTTCCCGTATCACCTGGCCTGTTCCAAGTATACCTCCTCCTCTTCTGATTCTTGAACAGAGTATTCGCTATTACTAGCTGAAATTTATTACAGAATTCAAGTAGTTTTTCTCCTCTCTCATTCCTTGTCCCAAGCCCATACTCTCCTGTAACCTTGTCTTCTACCCCTTTCCCTAAAACTGCATTCAGCCCCCATCACTATTAGATTTTCATCTCCCTTTACATGCTGTATTACCCTTTCTATATCCTCAAATACTTTCTCTAGCTCTTCATCTTGTGCTTGCGACATCGGTGTGTACACCTCAGCTATCGTTGTCGATGTTGGTTTGCTGTCGATTGTGGGAAGAACAACCCTATCACTGAAGTATTCACAGTAACACACTCTCTGCCCTACCTTCTTACTCGTAACGAATCTTACTCCCGTTATACCATTTTCTGTTGCTGCTGATGTTACCCTGTACTCATCTGACCAGAAATCCTTGCCTTCTTTCCATTTCACCTCACTGATCACTACTATATGTAGGCTGAGCCTTTGCATTTCCCATTTCAGATTTTCTAGCTTCCCTAACACGTTCAAACTTCTGACACTCCGCGCCCCGACTCAAAGAACGTTATCCTTTCGTTGGTTATTCAATCTCTTTCCCATGGTTACCTCCCCTTTGGCAGTTCCCTCCCGGAGACCCGAATGGGGGACTATTGCGGATTCTTTTGCCAATGGAGAGATAATCATGACACTTCTTCAATTACAGGCCACATGTCCTGTGGATACACGTTAGTGGCACTTTCCCACGCCAAGGACAAGAGAGTGCCCTGAACCTCTGTCCGCTCCTCCGCCCTCTTTGACATGGCCGTTGGCAGAATGAGGCTGACTTCTTATGCCGGAAGTCTTCGGCCACCAGTGCTGATTATTAATCAAAATTTAAGCGGTGGCGGGTTTCGAACCTGGGACCGAGGACGTTTTGATTACGAGTCAAAGTTCAAGAGAATACCATTTGGAAAACTGAAATTTGAACTTTGATTCATCTGCGATTTCAGCAAGTATCGAGAAAGTGAAAAATTATTTTCAAACTGTTCTGGGAAATGGATAGAGATGCCGCTAGAAACTGTTCTGAAAAAAAAAAGGGGGTTAACGACGCCAGCGAAGAGTTCGCAGTTTTTTCGCACCCTAGTACTGAGTAATAGGAGCATAAGGTTAAACTTAAATAGTAGCTACAGCTGTTTTGTAATCCAACGTCGTTTATTCAAAACTTGCTACCAGTTTCGACCTCGAAAACCATTATCTTCAGGCCCCAAGTGTAATCTGCCATCCACGCAAAAACCACAGTGACTAAGACCAACAAGAGTCTTTAAATGGAAACTATACCACCTAGTAAACATGTCGTCTGCCCACTGGTGGGCTTGTTACTGATACCGAATTCGGTTGATTTTGACACCTCTGCACTCGACTTTGTTGGTTGCACATGCTGGCGTAACTTTCTTAACAAGTGGTACAGTTTTCATTTGAAGACACCGTTGGTCTTTATCATGGTCTTTCGTACGTCGATGGCAATTAACGCTTGGAGCCTGAAGACGATGTTTTTGACGTCGAAACTGGTAGCAAGTTTTGAATAAACGACGCTGGATTACAATACAGCTGTTGGTTTCAGTTATCACTATTAAACTACTTCATGTCCGCACTCCACAGCGCTCTATGGATTACCAGAGACTTAAATATTCCGTTCACTCAGAGATTACGCTCGGTTGCAAAAGATGACGCAATACCGCTATTTAACGAACTGAGGGTTCTTCCAATTGTATCGTTGTTGTTAACGACGTACGGGCGAAGAACTGCTGTTCTTCCTGCAGATGAGCCAAGCGAGTCCGACCGACCGCCGTGTCACCCATGAGACAATGACTTCATGCGGAATCAGTATGGAGGATTGGGGTAAGCACATCGCTTTCTTGGCCATTGTCACTTTTTGTGACCTGCAGCAGCTACTACGCGGTCAAGCAGCTCCTCAGCAGAGAGTGAAGCCAACGAGTTATTTGTTGTCTCGAGCTGGCGACGGAATGTCTCGAGATTCTGAGCGTTAATAAATATTCAAATTATGAATAAACAAAGGTAAGGTGTGCGCGCAGGGAAGATGAATAAAAAGGATGCATGCCGCTAACTGTAATGTGCTAGTCACTCTCACTAGTGGTGTGCCGCTTTGGGTGATTTCCCACAAACAGGATTTACATTTGGAGAATGAGTTCATAATATTCCACATGTATTTTCTACGTAAGAAGTGCATTGCAGATAAATGCATCTAATGGCACAAGTGACGTAACTTGTCAGTTTGCTTGATTCCCCTTTACATTATAAGTACGAGGGACGTTCAAGTAGTAATGCAACACTTTTTTCTCGACCAGATTCGGTCGCAAAATTGTGGAAATTGTTGTGGGACATGGGGAATATTTCCGCTTCAGCCCCTATAGCTTCATGAAGTTCCGATAGGTGACGGCGCTATACGTAGCCTTCAAAATGGCCTCTTCAACGGACTTGCGTTCCAAGCAGAGAGCTGTCATTGAGTTTCTTCTCGCGGAAAACCAGATTATCACAGACATTCATAGGCTCTTGCAGAATACCCGCGGAAAACTGGCAGTGAGCCAAAACACCCTGAGTCGTTGGACGAGGCATCTGTCACCATCGCGCAAGGTTGCGCGAACCAGTCCGAGCTCCCACGTGCCGGCCGGCCTCTCACAGCTGTGACTCCTTTAGAACTGGAACACGCGGACATTCTCATTCAAGGTGATCGACGGATAACAAACACCTCGCTGCTCAACTGGATGTCCCTGTTGGTGGTGTTGACACACAATTTGTGTGTATACATAATACTGAGAGAGGCCTACTTGAATAATGCTCGTGTATGGGAGCCACACCAGGTCTGGCTAACAAAGAACATGGGGCATGTGCGAAGAAGGGCCACCAGTTTGTGTACCCGAAGGTGTGTGCCCACTAGGTTCCTCGCCGCATAACAAAGACCGTGAAGAGCAGCGAAGGACTACCTGTGCAGAATTGGTTGCGCGTTATGATACTGATCGTGAATTTTTTTGTCATCATCCTAGGCTGTGAAACATCGATTCATCACCTCTAACCAGAAACAAAATAGCAATTTTTGGTGTGGCGTCATACCAATTCTCCTCCGAAGAAAAAGTGCAAAGCCGCACCCTCAGCCGTTAGAAACATGGCGACGGTCTTCCGGGACTCTGACGGGATTATTCTGTTTGACGACCTCCCTCACGATGCAACAATCAACTCTGAAGTATTGTGCTACCCTCAGGAAACAACTTCAGCGTGTTTGTCGCTACGAATATGCAAACGAAGCTCTCCTTCTCCGTGACAACCCAAAGCCTAACACAAGTCTGCGCACCTGAGAGGAGCTCGCAAAACTTCATTGGGCTGTTCTTCTTCACCCACCCTGCTGCCTGGTATCGCGTAACTTTTTGAAAAGAGAAAAATGTCCCGTTAAAGAAAATCTCTTTAACACCCAGCTAAATTTTTATTTCTCAGGACGTTATCGCCAGAAACATCATACGAATTCCATCGTGAAGACATCCGTCTTACGATGCATAAAAAAATATCTTTCTTTAGTGTTGCGCGATAAGCAAATTAAATATAATACTCAAACAATTATTTTGCTCTGTTAGGCTTGATGCTCCAGTATAGCTGCCTACGTGCAGTGGCAGCGTACACAATTAAAATAATTGTTTTCAATAAGACTGTACCTCTGGCCTAAAATGAAATGGAAATTATTATGAGACGACGCTTTACATTTAGTAAGATTAAATCCTTTCAATAGTTTCAGAATTAAACAACTATTAAGAAATATTTGTCAATTTTAACAGCAATGGCGTCGCTTCAACAATGCAATTACAAATGGCCAGGGCAACATTCAATTGTTACATAATAAATTAAATAAATGAAACAGGAAAAGTACTTTCTTGCTACTAACAAAAACTCATACTGCATTAGATACTGGCATATACATTTAGCAGAAATTCTAAGTACACTACATATGAGTACATTAATTAATTACAGACTGTGATTTATGTGCGACATTCAGCTAGGGCGTCAGAACCAAGAAGACAAAAGAACAACAGAGAGAACAAGAAACAAAGTTTCTTTCTTTTATACTACTTGACAAAGATCATGCTTATTATAATTCTTAGAGCGCATATATCGCTTTCATTTTCGTTTAATATCGATTATTATATTTTATATTCCATTTTTCAAGAAACAATACTATACCGGATCTCGAATCTTCCGACTTTCGTTTGTTGGGCCCTATGAGGGGATGCACTCCACAGGAAGCAATACGTGGATGATGGGGAGGTTAGTGATACAGCAGAACATTGCCTCCGACGTCGAACAGTAAAGCAGTACCATGGGGCATGTCACCGCCTCCCAGTGACATGGCTAAAGGCCGTTACAACGAGCGGAAATTATGCTGAAAAACAGGGTTTACTAGCCAAAAGATAATATAGTGTATTGGAATCCTGGATGAAACGAACCTGATTTCAGAAAAAAATGTGTTGCATTAGGTACTGAACGCGCCCCATATTTACATTTTTATGAAATAGATGAAAATTTGTGCCAGAGCTAGATTCGAAATCTCATCTTCGGCTGATAGCGAGCAGTCGCCTTAACTAAGCATGCCATCCGAGCATGCCTGCAAACACAAATGTGCATCCATTCACGTATGGGCAACACCGGCAGTTTGTATGCCTTTGTGTGAACTGTTTCTCACCTAAATGTACCTCCACCATATCTACGGGACAGATAAAGTGCGCGTCATATATCTTGGCGGCCGAGTTTAGGTTCGTTCTGCGCATCTGACGTCACAAAACACAGTCAGCCAATGAACAGAGAACGACGTTGCCAGATTTCGACTGCAGTGCAGAGCACGGACGAGTGTCTTCAGTTTTAGAAACGTTCAGTCATGAAGAAAGTAATAGAACAAAAGCAATGTCTTGATAGCAGAATTTCTTTTATAGAAAGTTTGGAAAAAGCATTCTTTATACCAATTGCTTCATATTCTATTAATTAATTAAACCAAACAAGCAATAAGACTCCTAATTCAGGCGATAGCAAGGAAAGGCGTTTGTTTCAATCTCACGAACTGCTTTTTCGCAATAAAGAACAGCGGTAATCGTTTATTTCCTATTGTACTTCGACAAAGCGTGAGTAATTCATAGTCATACCAACAGTGTTTATAAGTAGTTGCGTGAGATGTTAGAGTCCTTATGGAGTCACACTGATCGATGAGCTGAGGTAGTGGAACGGTTAAGCTGTTGGGTTGCCCAGTGAAAGGTTATGAGTTCAAACCTTGTGTGGTGCTTCATATTTTCTTTATTTAAAAACAATATTGGAGTGCCTTACTTCACGAATTTTATTCGTTTGAATGAAATTTCTAGTGCTTTGCCTCTTCATTAACTTTTTCGCTGCTGCAGACACGTGCTCCCCGCATTCCGCGCTGTGCGCGATTTTGTCATCACTGCACTTCTCGCCTGTGCAGACACATGGTGTCCCCACTGCTTTGACACACTTATCATTCGATTTCACAAAAACTATTTGGCCAAAAAATTTGATTTTTACACGTCTTCCTGACTGATACCTTCCCCCCATAAATGACTTAATTTTGTTTTGATGTGCAGCATTAAATGTAGTAAACCATTGCACGAAATTTTGAAGAGTTTGCAGAGGTAAAAGTCCATAGCGTATACTTTCCGTATGGTCGATTTTAGTTGCCACAATGTTGAGAATGAAATGTGGACAAGATACCTAAATTTCATATAATATTTACTGTGTAACAATATCTCATTTAAGTACCACATAGGTGTCGTATGTAATATTGAGAAATATTCCGTCTTTCGCGACTGTAATAAAAGTTTTATTTACACAGGGCGCTTTTGGCTTTATTTTAAAGCACTTCCATCGGTGAAAGGTATGGCACATACACAATGGTATTCATGTTCTATTTCTTGTTTATGTTCCACAGTCGCAGTTTTACCAATGGTATTGAAATGTATCCCTCTTCTGCAACTGTAATAAGCGACTTATTTAGACCAGACGCGTTTCTCTCTTTTGAAGCATCATAAGAGGACTGTATTTTGTGTCCTCCATTGCCAAGTCACCTTTCGTAGTTTTGTGCTGCGGTAGCACAATATTCAACGTTTGTGTTGGCTCGTCAGTGTTTTAGCAAATAAATGCTGTTTGTATGTGCCACACACAAAATTATATTTGACATAGCTCTGAGCACTTCACTGATAGACGGCATATTCAAGTCCTAATGTTTTTGTAAGTCCACAGTTTTGTTTAATGTATTTTGTCTACTTCCTTTTGATTGATTGAAGTGCTTTAAAATAAAGCCAAAAGTGCCCAGTGTAAGTAAAACTTTTGTTACAGTCGCAAAAGGTGGAATATTTCTCAATATTACATACCACACTTATGTGGTACTTAAATTAAATGAAATATATAGGTATCTTGTTCACATTTCATTCTCAACATTGTGGCAACTAAAATCGACCATCCGGAAAGTATACTCTATGGACTTTACCTCTGCAAACTCTTCAAAATTTCGTGCAATGGTTTACTATATTTAATGCTGCATAATAACTGCGTTGAACATAGAAACAAAATTAAGTCATTTATGGGGGGGAAGGTATCAGTCAAGAAGATAGGTAAAAATCTAATTTTTGAGCCAAATGGTTTTTGTGGGATCGAATGATAAAGAGTGTCAAAGCAGTCGGAACACAATGTGTCTGCACAGGCGAGCAGTGCAGTGACAAAATCGCCCACAGCGCGGAATGCAGGGAGCACGTCTTTGTAGCAGCGAAAGGATTAATACAGCCGTGGTGGCTTTACTTCATGAACTGCGCGCTCCCCCCCTAAACGTAAGCTTGCGAACTATGCTATACCATGGCGCTGCTTCTCTTGGCGCGTGCGTCGTGTGCAACTGGCAACGCAGCAATCTCCCGCGTCTAGACGGGCATGCGCGAGCCGCCAAGATAAAAGAATTGAACTATAAGAAAGGGTGAAACAATACTTGTGGTTTCTGCACTAAGAGGCGATCTTGAAGTTTTTCAAACAGGTTCTCACGGGATGTACGGCGCCTTCCTTCAGGTCGCTGCTAATTAAGTTTCTTCCACTTATCTATTAAACTGTCTCAGCAGTCAAACAATCCTGTGATCACACTCTTCGCCCTTCTTCGTACATGCTCCATGTTTTTTGTTAGCCAGATCTGGTGTGGCTCCCATACACGAGCATTATTCAAGTAAGCCTGTGTAAGTATTATGTATACACACAAACTGTATTTTCTCAGGGCCGTACCACTGAGTCACAGCCTCACAAACTGTATTTTCTCAGGGCCGTACCACTGAGTCGCAGCCTACCTTTTACTCTACCTACAACCACAGACTAATACATACAGTCAGCACAATCTCTGGTGTGAAATCTGTTATATGGTTCAAATGGCTCTGAGCACTATGGGACTTAACTTCTGAGGTCATCAGTCCCCTAGAACTTAGAACTATTTAAACCTAACTAACCTAAGGACATCACACACATCCACACCCGAGGCAGGATTCGAACCTCGGACTGTAGCAAACGTGCGGTTCCAGACTGTAGCGCCTAGAACCGCTCGGCCACCACGGACGGCAAAACTGTTATACCCAGAGCGACACTAGCGCTCCAAACGGTGAGAAAGCAGACGTTCACCTGCATCGTAAGAATAATGTTTGTTTTTAAATATTTACTACTTAATTAACGAAATAGTTGTTACATTTGTTTGTTTCGAAAATGTATAATTGCAGCTTACGCCGCTGAAAGTAAGAGACTGTAAAGATATATTGTATGCATGGGAAGCACATATTTCTGTTGTTATTATCATAGGCACTTTCTATGACACCTAAAAGAAATTGTGGAATCTAATGATTCGCCGTTTCTGACACTTCACACGACTGTCTAATACAGAGGTTCTGAAACTTTTGTTTGTCACGCCCCCCTTCTGCCGAAAAGAAAACTTCCGTGCCCCCTAAAAATATATAGAGATTTTTATTAATTATCAAGAAACTATTGAAAAATTTGTGATGGTGACGTCATGTAACATGGTGGGCTGTTAATGTATCGAGTCGCAGTTATCACGTCATCACTCCAGTCTAGTGATTATAAGCCACTCCTAAAGTAAAGAAAGTCCTTGGTAAACAAGGAAAAATATTTGCGACCTTTGCAGATTAGTGGATGCGGGCCATTATTTTAAGTTGAGTGTAGCTTATTACTTTCACTCATTATCAAAAATAGTCACTCAGTCACGGTGTTAACGAACATCACCGATTTGTACGCCTATAGTGCTCCCCATTGTCATTGCGCATAGGCTGGCATTTATGTCAACGACGACGGTTGCCGAACGGCGACAAACGCCCAGTTCTCAGAACCAGACAAAATATAAAAAATAAGTTTTACGAAATAATTTTGCAGACTACACAGAACTTTAAAAAATATGAATAAAACAACTTCCCTACCTTCATTACATTCCCTTGCTGCACGCCATTTCTTCACCAGTATACGATTTTAGGACTAATCTTCGCTTGCCATATCTAGGATAAACTTTCACTATGTCTTCATCTAGAAGAAATACTATTATTAGTTGAAATAACATACCACACGTAACATCAGAATCCTTTAGGATCAGACGCAGTATTTATATTTAAATCAGATTGACTACGTTTATTTTATATTGTTTCTTCGAAATAGTTTTTTTATAATTTTACAGTATTACCTACATGTAAGGATAGTTAGCAGAAAAATAAGAAGTTCTCTTGTAATGTGACGTATTTATTATCAAAATATTATTTCGACACACATATTGCAAGAAACAAACAAATAAATCAATGTGAAGGATGAGCTTGCATACTTCTTACAAGATTTTAAATTCTTGGCTGAATAGTAGAAACTGCACAACGTAAATCATTGGCAATACCGAGTTTGCTTCTAAGCTTATTTTTTATCGCCACTACCGCTGAAAATGCTCTTTCGCACAAATAAGTGCTTGAAAATGGTAAATACAGTTTCAGTGCTTGCTCTGCTGTGCTGGGATACACCGAGAGATATTTCACCCAAAATAAAGGCTTGTCCATCTTCTCAAAGTCATACTTCACTGCAGAATCATTTTTAATTTCTAAGACTTCCTCTTGTAGTCTGTCTGTCAACACATCAACGTCAACGTGAAATGGAGCGTCGCTAACCTATAATAAATTTTATCATCACAACTGTTAGGGAAGCATCGTTTGAATTCATCAGTGAGGTGCTGCAAATGGTTCGATATTTTACTTTTAGTATCAGTATCCTTAAAATCGTTGTGAAATCGGACTTCTTCCAGGATTCCAAACAATCTGGGAAAGCAGGAATAATTGCAGGCTGAAATTTTACGTTTCCATAGTTGCAACTTATCAGTAAACGCTTTGATGGCATCCCGATGAAAAATTATGTTTGACTCTCCACCTTGTCATTTCAAATTCAATGTGTTTAAAGATTCGAAAATATCTGGCAGATAAGCCAATGCAACATGAATACCGGGCTTTTTAAATTCCACATACAATTCAGTTTGTTTGTTATTTTCCAAAAACTGCATCACTTCATCTCGAAGTTCAAATAATCTTCCTAGCGTATTTCCTTTTGAAGCCAGCGTACTTTGGTATGAAATAAAAGTGTTTTATACTCTGCTCCCAAGTCTTCACAAAGAGCCGTAAATAACCTGGAATTTAACGCACTCTTTCTAATATGATTCACGATTATGATGCACAATTTCGAGACATCATTGAGTTCGTTTGGAAGTGTCTTAGCTGCCAATGCTTGACGGTGTATTACACAGTGGATAGCAGTAACACTAGGGTTTTTTCCTCTGACCATCTGCACGAATCCTGAGCGACATCCAAGCACTGATGGGGCGCCGTCTGTGCACACGCCTATCAGTTTCTACCATGATAACTCATTTTTACAGAGGAATTCAGAGACGGCTGCCATTATATGAATTGCTTTTGAAGTTGTCTTTAACTCTGTAGAAAACAGAAACTCTTCTTTAATTGCTTCGTTTTCTACATAGCGAACGAAAGCTAGCTGTTGGCAACAATTCGCAACGTCTGTACTCTCGTCTAACTGCATTGCGAAAAACTGCGATTGTTTGACAGCCGTAACTAATTGATTTTGTATGTCTTCGGCCATATCATCAATCCAACGTTTCACAGTATTGTCAGAAAGTGGTATTTGTTTACTTTCTGGCCCAAGAACAATATCAGCAGCTTTCAACAAACATGATATGACTAGTGTCTCTCCGATAATATGACTTTTCTTGGTCCTTGAAATAAGTAGCTATAACTCATATGAGGCTTCCAGTACCTTTTCTGATGTCTGAGCGAAGGATCCAGCAGTGTCCAACTTCATCCGTTTCAAATTATCACATTTTAAAGCAAAAAATTCCTTCGGCTTCTCTTTCAATGCACCATGCTTTGCCCACAAATGGTGTTCCAGGTGAGGTCTCATGGAATCATTGCTCAAAACCTCATAGCAAATAACACATTGCAGCATTTTTTTGTATAGAAGCAAAACCGTATTTGATATAATCATCATTATATTTACGTTTTTTCACGACACTCATGGTGAAGTAAAAAGAAAACAAGAAGTTAACAGTACAATTTCGCACTAACACTGATTTTACTGAGGCACAACTGTGAAAGAGTCAACGCGATTTCAGCAAAATCCAATACACCAGATGTGTCAACAACTGCAAGCAACCAACTGAAATAAAGGAAAGCTACTGTCATCTGTCGGCACCTCAGATGACTGCCTGTGAGGAGTGGGGCGAAGAACGGGGAAGCCCAGCCGCAGCGCAGGTAGTCAGTGCACTATCTGCGACCTGGTGGCCGAGCAGGGCTCTTGTTGGGAGAAACTGGCTTTTCCCGGATTAGGGCGGAAGCAGCCCACAGGCACCCTAAGAATTTGCTACCGGTTCTGCGGTGCTGTTCTGAGCAGTGCAGCCTGGGGTTTTAAGCGAAAATCGTTTTCGTGCCCCTATCTTTCGTTACTTATAATCGAAACGTTGTAAGTTCTGAGATAACATCAATGAATTGGTTGTCAAATTTCACAGTAATTAAGTAAGGTCATGGAAACACCTCACACATCGCTGGAAACTGTGCACAGTGCCAAGCAGTTGGCTCTGTACTCGTATCAAAAGAAGCCATTGTCGCAGCAAAGAACGTACACTAATTTCAAACGAAATTATGCCGTATTTCAAAAAGGCAGAAGAAAAATAACTGTTTTGTCAGATAAGTAATCCGAATGAAAGAGCTGTAGTACTGACCGTTCGAAAAAAAAAAAATAGTCTCACTAATGGACTTCATTGTCTACTTGGCTGGGTTATGTTTCATTGTTAGCACTCACGACAATGTTTCCAGAACGGCGTGAAGTACTCTGCTCAGAACGAACACTTGTACTAGTTTCGCATTCACGTCGTGCACCTTTTTCTGGTGACAAAGGGCATAACCCTGGCGTCCAAATTACGAACCCGCCACTTCATTTGAAGCGTATACACTCTGTCAAAGTCACTGTAATCGCATCACATGGGGATCAGCGCGTTGACAGGGTAATAAAACGGCATTTTTGCAGTTACGCAGTATAAGTGATTATTACTCTGATGAACGGCTAAAAGTTATAACATGATTACGTTCAGTTCATGTGTACAAGTGTACGGAATAGTTAATACCTGACTTTTCTGTTTTCCAGTTGTCATAAGTAAGTTGTTTACAAATCTTATATATTAGAATTAACGCATATCGCCTACGCAATTTTGAGAGTTTCTGTGTGTGAGATTCTAAACGTGACATTCTAAACGTGATCTTCAAAAGGTATATGTTCTAAGATAGGTTATTGAGATAGGATTGCGGGAAGTGGGACGCCAAATGATTGCATTTAGCACCGTAATCTATCATTAATACCTGCACATTCATTTTTATTAAAACATAGATATTAAAAAGAAATATTAGGTTTATACCGCCAACTCCAACCGCGCCCCCCCTGCAACATCATCACGCCCCTCCAGGGGGGCGCACCCACCAGTTTTCCCAAACTGGTCTAATACATAGATATTTTTGTAAATGTAATTAGTTTTGCTCAGAATTAACAACGGCTGTTGAACTGGTTTCTTTTGTGTTGGGAAAAAGCTTTATTGCTTTTGACGATTTATTATTACGTTTGTGGTTTTCCCATAAGCTATAGGTGTAGTGTCTTATTTGGTACGTTAAACAATGTAGATATTACGAGGTATGTTCACAAAGTAAGTCCCGTTTGGTTATATAAAACAAACGTGTACAGATACAGAAAAAATGTATATTGTACAAAAATCTACAACTGTTAAACTACTTTTCTACATAGCTTCCGAAATTTTGTAGGCAGTTGTCATAGCGTGCCACAGGTTTTTGTATGCCTTCTTCATAGAAATTTGCGCCTGTGTATTCAACCATGTGGTAACATGTTCTTGCAGCTCGTCATTATCGTTGAAGTGTTGACCACCAAGGACAGATTTTAGGTGTAAGAAGAGACGAAAGTCGCTAGGAGCGAGGTCTAGGCTGTACGGAGGATGATCAAATGCGTCCCAGTGAAATTCCCGTAAGAGTTGTTTGGTCACATTCTCCGTGTGAGGTCGGGCACTATCGTGGAAAAAAACAAACACCTTTTGACAGTAATCCTCGGCGCTTGTTCTGTATTGCGCGGCGGAATTTCTTAATGGTCTCGCAGTAACCTTGTGCATTGATTGTTTAGCCTCGTGGTAAGAAATCAATCAGCATAATGCCTTTTCTGACCCAAAAAACGGTGCACATGACTTTTCAAGGTGTCAAGATTTGCTTACGCTTAACCTTCGTTGGCGATGAAGTGTGCCTCCATTCCACTGATTGCCGTTTTTTTTCCGGGGTGTCGTACGATACCCAAGTTTCATTCCCCATGACTATCTGAGAAAGAAAACCATCGCCTTCTTTATTGTAGCGTGTCAAAAACTGAAGTGCACTGCTCATCTGCTGTTTTTGTGTTGTTCAGTAAGAATTTTTGGTACCCAACGTGAGCTAAGTTTTCGAAATTTCAGTTTTTCAGTAACAATTTCATGAATTATTGATCGTGAGATTTGCGGAACTTCCATAGCGAGGGCACTAAATGTAAATTTACGGTTGTGCTTAACCTTCTCTTCAATTGTGTGAACCAGTTCATCAGTAAGCACAGAGGGGCGTCCATTTCGTTCTTCATCGTGCAGTTGATCACGTCCTTCACTGAACAGTCTGACCCATAATCTAACCATTGAGTCACTCATAGCGTTTTGTCCGTAAACCTCGCAGGCTTGCCGACGAATTTCCTTTGGTTTAACTTTCTTTTCATTTAGAAAACGAATCACAAATCTGATTTCACACGCGGCGGCATTTTCAATTACGGCTGACGTTATAAAGAAGCACTACAAAGCACACGTCGGCAGCAGCGATCTGAATATGGTGTACATGTCTTCTCCTTGAGTCAGAGTAACAGCCGCGCATGCTCGGAACTGCGATCGTAGCGCTGCCGCGGATAGAAATAGAAACGGAACTTACTTTGTGGAAGACCCTCGTACATTCCATATAGGTTTTCTACTTGCACGTCCTCTGATTTTGGCTGAAAGTTTAGCGAATAAAATTCTTCATTGTTGGATATACCCCTCCCAGGGGACACCGCCTTATCGTAGGCACCTTCAGTGTTAGGCGGGAGGGTTTGTGTCCTCTGATGAGGTAGAGAGCTGTACCGGCGGTAGCGTACCGACTGGCAGGGTCACCCAAGCCGGAGTGGTCTCGACTGAGGAGCCAAATGAAGTGTGTCCCACACCATAGGGAGGCGGGACACTATAGGCTAGGCCGTCAACACTGCTAGGGGAGCCAACCCCGAAATGAAAGCCCGGTCCTTCAGGTTCTGGGTTGAGCGCAGGGTTAATACCCTTGCCTTGTAAAAGATATATTATTGCGAATAATTCAACAAGGAACGCCGGACTGCCCCTACGTAGACCAACTATGCTAGGAAACAGGAATATGGATTTATCGGTGCTTAAATTTTGAACATGGAACGTGCGTGCGCTGTTGCAAACAGGAGCGCTGATTAGTGTTGCAGAAGAGGTGCTAAGGTATGGAATGTGTAAGGGGCCCCGTAGGCCCTAACTATAACTTTGCACTCGGCGCAGGTCGATAGGGCGAACAATCGATTGTGACGTGTTGCAAGAGCGAGTGTCGAGATGCGCCAGAGTGGTTGGCGGGAATGGTGTGTGTGTGTGTGGAGGCCATTGTTGGAATACCGCGCCAGCCTAACCTTGGATTGCATTATTGGATGCAGTGATGGATTAGCATGTGACGATAATGGCAAATGAAGAAAGCCTGTGCTGAGATTAGCCGTAATTAGATATGTATGACGAAGGCAGTGGCTGTCTCCTTTTGTGTTTTGAGAAGAATATAAGTTCGTAATTAGTAAAACTATGTTGGTGTTCCTTATTACCATACATTCAGTATTATAGTATTGAACAGGACGAACTGGAAAGTAACAACTTCCATAGCAGTCAATTCCGATTACCAGCCCCATTAGGTTCACAGTCATGTTAATAATAAATATTGGGCTGCTATTCGATCAGATCAGGTCGGGATAAAAAGGGAGGTGTTACAAATGGGAGTTGTTGCAATGCAGGAAATTGGGTGGAAGGGAAGAGGAGAGATATTTCAGCAGAAATTCTCCATGTACTGCGCAGGGAAAGACGAAAGACAAAGGGAGTATGGTTTACAGTCTCCAAGGATTTGCATAGACGAGTTATTGCTTCACCCCATACAATGAAAGAATATGTACACTGCATATGAAAGATACATTTTACAATGTGACCTTCGTGAATGTATATGCACAAATGGAAGAATCAGATGAAGATACTGTGGACATCTTCTACGATCAACTACAGGAGGTGTGTCACAGAATACCCAGATATGATTCCAAAATAGTTCTTGGCGACTGTAATGCAAAACTGGGAAAGGAAGAGGCGTTCAGAAGTGTGTTTGGTAAGGAAAGTCTGCATCATGAAACTGATAATAATAGTATGAGGGTTGCCCAGTTTGCTTCTGCAAACAAGTTGAAGGCAGTAAGTACCCGTTTTCCAAGGAAAAATATCTACAAATGGACATGGAAAATACCAAGCGAACCAAATAGACCATATATTGATATCAAAGAGGTGGGTATCCGATATGGAAAATGTGTGCAATTCAGGAGGAGCTAATTCTGATTCTGACCATTAGCTAGTAGGAGCCAAAATGAGACAGAAACTTGCCATGGCTGCCAGAGAAAGTAGTACCACAGTAAAGAAATGGAATATAGAACCAGAACAGATTGAGACAGGAGTTACAAACAAAAGATATGTTGTTGTTGTTGTTGTTGCCGGCCGAAGTGGCCGCGCGGTTCTGGCGCTGCCGTCTAGAACCGCGAGACCGCTACGGTCGCAGGTTCGAATCCTGCCTCGGGCATGGATGTGTGTGATGTCCTTAGGTTAGTTAGGTTTAACTAGTTCTAAGTTCTAGGGGACTAATGACCTCAGCAGTTGAGTCCCATACTGCTCAGAGCCATTTGAACCATTTGTTGTTGTTGTTGTGGTCTTCAGTCCTGAGACTGGTTTGATGCAGCTCTCCATGCTACTCTATCATGTGCAAGCCTCTTCATCTCCCAGTACCTACCGCAACCTACATCCTTCTGAATCTGCTTAGTGTATTCATCTCTTGGTCTTCCTCTACGATTTTTACTCTCCACGCTGCCCTCCAATACTAAATTGGTGATCCCTTGATGCCTCAGAACATGTCCTACCAACCGATCCCTTCTTCTAGTCAAGTTGTGCCACAAACTTCTCTTCTCCCCAACCCTATTCAATACTTCCTCATTAGTTATGTGATCTACCCATCTAATCTTCAGCATTCTTCTGAAGCACCACATTTCAAAAGCTTCTATTCTCTTTTTGTCCAAACTATTTATCGTCCATGTTTCACTTCCATACATGGCTACACTCCATACAAATACTTTCAGAAATGACTTCCTGACACTTAAATCTCTTCTTCAGAATCTCTTTCCTTGCCATTGCCAGTCTACATTTCATATCCTGTCTACTTCGACCATCATCAGTTATTTTGCTCCTCAAATAGCAAAACTCCTCTACTACTTTAAGTGACATGAAATACTGGTGTAAGCAAGGAGACTTAGGAATGAAGACTGGTATGATGATGAACGTAGACAGGCAGTGGAACAAGAAAAGGAAGCAGGGTGAAATGCTTGCAGAAGAATACTAGATCAAATCAGACATTATATAATAAAAAGAGAATAGAGGCGGCATGGTATGCAAGAGGAAGAAAAGGGAATCCATGAAGAGAAACATAGAGCACTACCAAAGGAATGAAAGCAGAAAATTCTACAAGAAAATTAAAGAAGGAACTCAAGAATATAGACCAAAAATAACATCTTGTAAGGACAAAGAAGGAAATTTACTGACAGATAAACATGATGTTCTGGATAGGTGGAGAGAATATTTCAAGTGAATTTTGGAGGGCAATCCTACCAGGAATGAGCAGCCGCTCGATTATACCGTAGATTCAGAAATAGAGGAACCAGAGAACTGATAAAATAACTGCAGAACTTCTAAAAAATAGGGGAACTGATCTTGATAAGCGGACCCACAAACTTATTAAGTTGTTATGGAATCAGGAAAGAATCCCAGAAGAATGGACTTAGGTGTAATCCACCAATACACGAGAAAGGAGACGAGACCTCCTGTTCAAATTACCGAGGAATTACCCTGCTAAATGTAACCTATAAGATCTTCTCTAGTATTATCTATAACAGGTTAGTACCATATGCAGAAGAGATTCTGGGGGAGTATAAGTGTGGATTCGGCCTAACAGATCAACAACAGACCAGGTATTTGTGTTGAGGCAAATACATGAAAGGCGTATGAGTATGACACTGAGCTTCATAACCTCTTCATAGACTTCAAACATGTCTTTCATAGCCTCGATAGAGCACAAATGCTAAATGATTTGGTGCTGCTTGGTATACCATTGAAGAATGTCTCACTTATTCAAGCAACATTGGCTGGTTTCAAGGCTTCAGTGCGAGTGGATGGAGAACTGAGCAATTGGTTTAGCACTAGTAAAGGAGTCAGACAAGGGGACCTCCAGAGTGCTTAGGAAACTAAAGAGAGACAAATGTGGAGTAATTTTTTCGTTAAGGTCGATTTTTATGCCACTACATACACTCCCTATTGCAAAAACTAGTTTCAAATTAATATTAACGTTTGTATTCGCGCTCAATCGTTACCGTATTCAGAACAGTCGCTCGCTGGCCGCTAGGGGCGCTGCTATCGCAGTGGGTAACAAAAACCAGACGGGAGTGTTGCGACTGTTATGTTAGACTGTAGTACAACTGAGCTTATATGATCGATCCGCTTCATGTCTCTGTACATTGTTACTTCAAAATATTTGTATAAGACTGAAATGTGGCTGTGTAAACCGGCTTTCATATTTACTGTTTGATATTGCTTAATTATCACATATGGGTTGCAGAGGCAGTTTTATGTGTGTTACACGCCCTTGGTAAGAGAATACATACAATGCGATTACATTTATTTTGTGTACAAACCAACATCCTCTCCCTATCCTCTCTATTTCCCCAGATAATATCTGCAAAGTATGAATCTGTGGGTGCATGTGCGTAAATCTGCCGATGAGGGAAACAGAGACTTTCTTGTGTGTCTGGGCCGTGCAGTATCAAAATCAGTAGCTTTCCGCAGAGAGGTTAGTAGAGTTGTTTCTTTGCGAATCAGAGCACTTTCCGCCTTTTCCCGCCAAACGTCAGGAGATGTCCATCCCTCACCACCTCAAAAAGAAAATAGACTTTCGAGGCAACTACCTCGGCTGGCTCTTTTGAAGCGGCGCTCTCAATCCTATCACTGAGCTAGTAGGAGTTAATGTTCCTTGGAACATAACTTGGCATGGTTGTTGTCCTCATTAGAATGTTCGGGAGGGCATTTTTGTTTCGTTTCGTTCAGTTTTTAGTTAATTTTCAAGAGTAATGCTTGAACTGGTACTGCGTCTTTGTCCATACCGAAAGTGACCATGCGCCATCAGCACTGGTCCCTCTTTGATTGAAAGCCTACCGTCTTTTGCTTAAGGAAAATGTATCTTTTAAATTTCCAAGAATAACGATGCTAATTTAAATCATCAATGGGGCCTATCCTCTATGAAATGGAGCAATACCTACAGGACCCATTGAAATAATGAAGTCTATAGAGCACAAAATGCGGACTGCTAGTAACCAAAGAAAGATGAAAATACTGTGAAGTAGCAGAAATGAGATTGGCGACAAGCTTAATATCTCGAACCACAATGTAAGTGAAGTGGAGGAATACCACTATTTTGGATGAAATAAATAACACATTATGGATGAAGCAAAGAAGATATAAGAAACAGACAATCACAAGCAAAGAGAGCATTTCTAGGGAAATTAATCGCATTTCTATTGATAGCAAATATAGGTGCTATATTGAGAAAAGAATTTCTGAGAATGCACATCTGGGAAAGCCAGAAAAGAGAGAATAAAATCGTTTTAAATGTGGCCACGAGAGAATGCTGAAAATTGGGTGTACTGATAAGATAAAAGAAGGAAATTCTCCCCAGAACCGGCGAGTAAAGGACTATTTGGAAAACTCCGAGTAGAAGATGGGACACGATGACAGGAATTTTGTTCAAGGAATAACTTGCATTGTACTAGCTGGGGCCACAAAGAGCAAAAAAATTGTTGGTTAAGACAGAGACTGCCTGTCACTGTTGTTTTTTACCTGTCATATAGTGGGTGCTCTTTTAAAAAGAAAGAAAAAAAGAAAGTTCCTGATGGTGGCTAAGAAGGGAGATCTCTATCATTTTCAATTATTCTGTTCGGTACATATTTTTCTAGAATTTGGACGACTATTCGTTTGATTTTAGCCATATTTTCTCTACATGTCCACTGCCTGAATGAAATGATTATAGTACCTCTCGAGGGGGGGGGGGGGGGCTGTTGGCCTCAGATGTTAAGTTCCATAATATTCAGAACTATTTGAACCATTTGAACCTCTCTTGGAAATGCGACAACCTCCTCTTCATCCATTTAACTGAACACGTAAACTTTGGTGGGCGATCTTGCTACAGGGTATCAAATCACTGAGCTCAGTCTCCCACTGAGAATTCTGAGATGGCACTGTTTTGTGCAAAAAAATCAATATTTCCACCACTGTCAGATGTCAAAACATGTGTTCTAGGTAATTTTCAGAGTGTGCTTTTATAACTATTTTGCAGGAAGTTTTCTCTCGTCTTCCAGTTGAAGTTACCATTTTCACTGTTACTGGCTGATTAAGCTCTCCTCCAGAACGGAATGGGGTGTGTAAGGATGAGATACTCGTCACCTCTTCTGGAGGGCAATGGTTCAAATCCTTATTAGACTATGCAGATTCAGATTTTCTGTGATTTTCCTAAATCGCTTAGGGAAAAATGCCGTAATGGTGCCTTTTAAAAGAGCACATCCGATTTTCTTTCTGCATCCGAGCTTGTGCTTCGTCAGTGACGCCTCTTCATCGATGGGACGTTTCTTCCTTACATGTATTATAGCATGACTAGAAAAATTGTATACTGTGAGGCGGGTGCTTTCTCCGGAGTTGTCAGGTACTTCTACAGCTGTGTTGGCTTATAAAAGGATCCAACTACAGTGTTATTCCATTCGTGCAGTTGATTCGAGACTCTTGTCTACTGCTACAAATACACCTCGTCCCATCCAATGGGGCCTGTCTTTTCGGCAAACACTTCATTTTTTCCTAGGATTTCACTACTGTCAATTTCTGACTAGCCAATTCTCAGTAAGTGTCAGCATAATTAATGGTACTTCAAACTCCGGCACATTTTTGCGAAAGCTGCTGCAATTTATCATGACTATCATGATATTCTTATCTGTTGCTTGAGGTCTGATGTGAAGGATGGCCAGTGCAGTCCTGGATGAAAAGTCAGGAACAGAAGAATTTCTTGGACCACGACCTCACATCCCGAAAGGTTTACCAGCAGCTGCGTCATCCGGTCGTGAAAGCCTTCATTCTATGAATAGGCATCGTTTATTCAGACATGAGTAATAATTTGCACCTGTTTGCACCTCTGCCCTCAACGTGTTCTATAGCTTGTAAGGTGGCAAAATAAATGGTCAGATTCGCACCTTACGTGAGACCTTTATAAATCGCAATGAGAAGGTGAAGATGACACCTAACGTAAATCGGCAGTTATGAGAACATTTGCCTATCAATATGTAATGCAAAAAGGGATGACAGTAAATCGACAGTAATTATCACACCATTCCTATACAATGCATGTCTTTGAGCGGAAGGTAGAATAGGGAACATGAGTCAAGTTGCGCGGGAGGAGTTACGCTGGAAACCACTTAAAGGGGTGGCAGGAAGGAGAACAGCGACCCCAGGCCAGGTGATTCAAGCTGGAGGGCAGCATGTAGCGGGCATCTGCGCAAGGGCAGAGAAGAAGCTTTAGAAAACTGTATTTCGAAATTCTAATGGGATACGAACAAAAGAGTGACGCATTTTCGTCCAGCGAGTGCGACGTCCAGAATGGTCAATGTACTTTAGGCGTCTAGAACGGGCACAAAACGTCTGATTGGCGGAAACACACTAGGAAGGAGAAAAAATACTGAAGTTTGATATAAGGGATGTTGCGATTGGTAGAGTGTGTTTCTACAAAATAAGAGGAATGTTCCTATTGGTCAAAAAAATCCGTGACGTAAAAAAGGAACCCAAGTGGAGGGAGGCAGTTCTGCCATGAGTAGGACAAGAGAGAAACTTTGGAGGGACTCTTCTCTGAACTGGCGTCAAGTGCAGAACGGAGTGCTTAACGCTCCATACAACACAGAGAAGAAATTTGTGTGTAAACTGCGTTCACAATGGCTGCACTCCAGCTAAAAAATTAGCTGCAACAACGTTTAGCACCAACTGTGGAGAAACGAACCAGCCAAATTAGTTAATTGTTCTTGCAAAAATTGAGAGGGCCTTATAATATGCAGGCTGCTCCAACTATGCACATGTATATTGCCTCATAATATGACTAGGGCTGAGTACATGTTTTCTTGCATAACAAGAAACATAGGGAAAGTTTCTGCTGGAAAGTTCAGCAAAGGCCAGGTTAGTATTGTAGGAATTTCAGTGGGAGAGAGCCGCCTTGCAGACAGGAGCACATCGCAGCTTAAGGTAAATACCGCGTGCAGAGGCGTAAACTTTGTTGGTTCATCATCTTGCATCCACTATAAACTCGAGCGACCTTTGATAATCTTGCGCTCAAATTTGTCACTTGACTAATCATCCACTGTAGACTTGATCGTCATTTTAAACAGTAACGAACTTTGAACCGGAGTCGGACGATTTTCGTAGTACTGACCAACATCGTAACGTATGTGTAGGAGCAATTTTGTAAAGAAATGTCCAATTAAACTTTCATACTATTGTGCTTAGGATTAATGTAAAGAAACTTCCAATTAAACTTACATAATATTGTGTTTAGAACTAACGTGCTTTCAGAGAGTTAATATTGAACATTGTTGTATATAAACTTATTTAACTTTTTGATGTTGGCAAAATGTGTTATCCATTACGCTGCTTTTATGTTGGCGAGTTGAAAACTGTGTGAAAGCTGTAATTTGGTGAGAAATAGTGTGACATTAAAGTTGTTATTTCACCTCACACAGTTGTTCTCAATTCTACAATAAGCAAAAAATCAAACCCCAACCGCTTACAAGCTTAGTGAGTGTACATCGTTCTCCTTCCGATCACTTGCAGCCATTTCTCTAAGGGACATCATTATTGGCTGCACGTTTGAACTATCGATGATTAATATAACCTTCCACTTCCGAATCTGCTTTGACCTGACGCGGGTTGTAGCCTTCCGATGTTTCCCTTCTGTTACTTTCGAGGAAACAACCACAGGTTCACCTTTCTGAAACAGCACAACTAGAGGAACGATAATTAGGAAGGACCATTGCTTCCCTATCCACAAGAATATGAGTCAGTTGAACTAAAAACACTGAAAAGAAATGAGTTTTATCAGTGAAAGTGAAGCAAATGAAGTACAATGACGTGAAATATCAGTGTAATCCACTCACAAATACTGAACCTTCAGTGCACAGACTATGTTAGAACAAAAGAAAACTTACACCAATCGGGGAATTCTAACTCGAATTTCGTGCCTGTGGCGATCAGTCGTCTTATCCAAGTAGATAATCCGAGCACGCTTTCAAACTGAATCGTACTTTCAATGTCACTGATTGTTTTGTCGTCTTTGGGGGTCTAAGTGGCTAGTTACGAATGTTTGAAGGCGCATTTATTCTTAATACTTCCAATACTAAATGAGTTGTTGTGGGATCCTTGCTCAGGTTTCTGTTAACGAATAAACTGTAATACCTGTGAAATATCGCCGATATTAACGACGGAACTGAAACGCTTGACACTTTGTCTTTTACCAGTGCCAGGACCCTAAACCATCGACACAATTTCCGTTAGAGTAAACGAGAAAATTCACTCCTCTTCTCAGTTCAGTTTCTTGCAATAAACAGTGTAGTCTCACTCTTCATGTAGTCTACTGAACGCCTTTTTCACAGTTCAGAACATACATGGAATTTAGATGTACGATGTTGTGTAGTGGGACGAAATTAAGCGTCACCCATCCACCAAAGTCAGCCCAGTTTGCAGGTGACTATAAGTTTAATTTAGTTTTGTTTATGTGTTTTCTTATTATTTGTAATAAATGTGAATTATCTAAAAGTTTGTATTTTTTTATGTGTTTCATGTACGGAGAGGTCGGCGCAACGAACGGGGACAGCATCTTCGTTGCCGCGACCAGAGAGGAAATTGCTGGCCGCTATACGTCGCGGGTCGACAGCCAAGGAGCAACAGAAGATCCTGGAACCGAGTTGTTGCGTCGTGCTTCTAAAAATTAAAAATGAAGTTTTATACTCTTTTTGTAC
Source organism: Schistocerca piceifrons (assembly GCF_021461385.2). Lineage (NCBI taxonomy): Eukaryota > Metazoa > Arthropoda > Insecta > Orthoptera > Acrididae > Schistocerca > Schistocerca piceifrons. The sequence goes on from NC_060138.1 coordinate 853,592,335, forward strand.
AACAATGACATCATATAGATCTTAATCTTATTGAAATGTTAGTCACTGTCTGTCAACGCTCAAGTTCACATCTGTATGTGTAGGAAGCTAATAAAATAGTGTATGCTACTAAAGTTGAAACACGTGTCTTGAAAATTTATTTATGAAGAGTTATGTGAACGGATTAATAATATATTTGACAAGATTATTGATTCAGACAGCGTTGGCCGAAACTTTGAATCTAAAAAGTTTATTTAATGTGTGATTCTGATATCGATTAGATCAAGATAACGTGTGTCGATATAATTTTCTGAGGAGAAACAAACGAAATTTAAATTCGAAAAAGTTACGAAAACCATTTGGCCCAAGTGATGTAATTCTTTGCACACGACTCAACAGATGTTTTACAGTTTCGTTCAAGAACCATTCTATGACAATTTAAAAAGAATATGAATCATTTTTGAAGTGGGTTGTAACTGACGTAGGTGACGAAGTCTGCACATGGTCATATATCAAACGAAAACCTAAGGCGTCGTTACACCGCACCGTGGCGACCATGACAGGACTTGTGTGCAACTAAGGCACACAGGTACGAAACAAAGCATCAAGAGTCCTTCGGAAGTCAACGCGAGTTTCTTGGAGCCTTCACCAGCCAGCGGCGACTTCGCGGGTGTGGGCATCTGACGGAGTGCAGCCAAGCAGTACGGTCACGCAGTTGTTCCACGAGAAGGCGCATCTGTTGGGCAGCAGCTGAACGCTGCAAACCCCGACAACCTTTTTTCTCCCTAAACTAATAGGCCCAGTACGTCAGCTGCGGGGCGTTCCTCCGGCTGGTATTAGAGGTGTTGCTGAGGGCTTCGCCTGTCTACGGCGGTGCCGGGCGTGGTTGCAGCTAGCGACGTTTCCGGTGTTCGGCTCAGCGTCCTGCCGGTTGCGGAAGCGGGGTCGCAGCATCTCAGCGGCTGCATCGACGGCTGTTACATCTGCAGCCCATAGCAGCACACTAATCATCGAGAACTACAAATTACAATATTAGTGTCCGGTGAGTTTGTTTCAAGTTGGAAGTGGAGTGTTGTACATAGAAAGTGTGCTTTTACAGGATTGTTGATTACAAGTCTGCGTGTGTAAATAGTTAATATCTTACAATAATGTCGGGAAGTGAAATGTCAGACGAAGAGCAATCTATGTCCGATAGGAGCGTGAGAGCCCTTTTTAGGGCGATCGCTAAATTAAAACAATCTAACGAGGAAGCTACTGCTAGATTAAAAGAGGAACTAAAACAGCTATTAAAACAGTCTAACGAAGAATCTACTGCTAGATTAAAACAGTCTAACGAAGAATCTATGGCTAGATTAAAACAGTCTAACGAGGAATCTACTGCTAGATTGAAAGAGGAACTAAAACAGGAATTAAAACAGTCTAACGAGGAATCTACTGCTAGATTGAAACAGGAACTAAAACAGGAATTAAAACAGTCTAACGAGGAATCTACTGCTAGACTTAAAGGGGAGCTAACAAAATCAACAGACAGGTTGCAGGAATATCTTAATGAAACCAGTCGAGAATTAAGTGATAAAATAGAGTCTTCTAAAGTTGAAATGCAGGAAAAACTAGTAGGACTTAGTAATAAGATTGCTGCTAATTGTAAAAGGTTAGAAGAATATATCCAGGAATCGCGCGAGGAAAAAGCTCGCATGCGACACGATATTACTGACTTATCCGAGAGACTAGATAGTGTCAATATCTTAGTTGTAAATGAAATACAGAAAAATAACAACATGTTACGAGATGAACCTTCTATGCAAACGGAAACGGTTCGTAGAGAATTATTGGAATCTATTAAAGAGGTCTCTACCAAACCTGTAGAGATTTCTTCAATAGATAATGTAGAATTAGAGACATTAACTCATCAAGTAGAAAAGGACCATACCGAAATCGAAAACATGAAATTTTTAATTACTGAAATATGCAGTAATCTTGAGACTGCCAAAGATAATAATATTGACGAAGGTACAGAGCGTTCACATCGTGAACACAGTGAAGAATCGATATTAGCTAGTCGCGTATCCAATACAGAAATGCGGATACAGGAAATTACTAAACGGTTACCAGAATTAGATAATAACGAGAACATTTCAGGTAGCAGAGGTAATAACATAATCAGAGACAACAGTCGCATCGAATTTGCTAGCTCAGACGACAACAATATGAATAAAGCAATCACGGCAAGCCAATCCGATGCAACTCCGTCTCTGAAATCTAAACAAAATCCGACTATTTCTCTCGCAGAATGTCTGGATGACATAACGACAAATTCAAATGTAGCAAGTCGATTTCCTGTATTTAAACCAGGAGGCGAACTTCACCCTATAATCTTTATAAAAGCTTTTGAAACATCATTATCTCCTAAATGGAGTAATGAAAAACGCATTCAATTTGTAATAGGACATTTAGAAGCAGAAGCTGCGGAATGGGCAGTACTGCATAGAACTGAATTCAGGGATTGGGATGATTTTGTTAAGCAGTTTAAACAAAAGTATTGGTCAAGACGAAAACAACAACACTTAACTTTAGAGTTGTTAGCCCCTCCTCCATATTCTAAACGGTGGAGAGGTTATAGGAATTATTTTGAATGGAATTTAAACCGTGCTAAATTAATTGAAAATCATCTAATGCGAGTCCTAATTAGTGGATTACCGTATTACATAAAGGAAAGAAAAATGTTATTCTACGAATTATACAAAACCTTAATAATGGGGACGAAACAGTTAACACCCGGGGTGTGTGGTTATATTTTAACGACTTGTTGTATTGGAAAGCACAGAGGGAACACCAGAGATGGAAAATCTGCATTCCGAAAACTGTTGTGGACGAGTTAATTACTTATATTCATGAAGGTTACGGGCATTTTGGAATTCATAAATGTATTAAACATCTATTGAAGTATTATTATTTCAAAAATATGTCCCGTATTGTGAGAAGTATTATTAGGGCTTGTGAAACCTGTCAAAAGGTTAAAGTTAATAACAGATCCAAGCGTTATAAATTATATGCTGTAATTCCTCGAGGTTTGTGGGATCTACTGTCATTAGATTTTTTCGGCCCTCTGCCTCGGAGTTCAGGAGGATTAACATATGTGTTTGTTGTAATGGAATGTTGGTCCAAACATGTGAAACTGTATACTTTGAAACGAGCGAATACAGCAAGCGTTATACGCTGCCTCACCCGAAATTACTTTGTTAACTGGGGCATTCCTAAACGACTTATGTCTGACAACGGTAGTGCCTTTATTAGTCAAAGATTTCAAGATATGATAAAACAATATGGAATCAAACATATCTTAATTTCGAAATATCACCCTCAAAGTAATTTAGTAGAAAGAGTCATGAAAGAATTAGGACGATTATGTAGAACTTATTGTGCACATAAACATACTCGGTGGGCCAAACTAATGCCTGAATTCGAAAAGATATTAAATGAATTGCCTCACCTAACGACGGGATTATCACCTATAGAAATTTTAGGCAAACGAATTATAGGTGAGCCTTTACTAGCTGCTTTACCTTGGCCACCAGTAAATGAGATCCAACAATGTATCCCAGACGAAAAAGTTTGCGAACAGATTGTAAAAAATGCCGAACGGAGAATTAAAAGTTATAATCAACAGGCTATAGAACCCTCATTTCAGGTAGGAGATCTTGTGTTAGTACGATCTCATCCTAAAAGTTCTAAGATCGGTAAGGAATGTAGAAAATTCTTCTTGATCTTTGAAGGTCCATATGTTGTACATAAGATTGTACATCCCAAAGCATTACTTCTTATGGAACCTTCATCAGGTGTAATTAAAGGATTATATAGTGTTGATCAAATGAAACCCTTCATTCCTAAATAAGTTAATATTTAGTATATGTTACACACGGAAGAGCGTTCATAGTTTATTCATGTGAAGTTTTTCGTGATAGTTACGTGTTATTTTAAATAAATGACAGAAAGCTTAAACATGTGTTCTACAATAATCTACTGGTACTTCAAAAAGAGAAAGATAACCAAAAGGGGGATTTATATGGAGGAAACTTTGCTCTTAGGTCTAAAGGAATTTTGCGTATTTTAAATTTACTCGGATAGTAGGAACCAAAGGGGATGGTTAATAGTTTTAGGGACCATGGGCGTCCAGAGCTATATGGCTCACGAGAACATAGCAGAGTGCCTTTAATAGAGGTTTGTAATAGTGTTAATATAGAACACACCAAATGGGGCTCTCTCGCTTGTTTCTCCTAAATAAATGGCCATTACCCAACAAGGTGTCCGAAGGTAAAGAAAGCCGTGCCGAGATTCCAAAGAAAGTTTTGCTTGATTTCTTCTTGACCTCAGGCATAAATAAGGCATTAGGGAAGAGGATGACGTAAAGTAAATAGTACTATTAGTTATTGTGAGAAACTTATTAGTAATATACATTCTTGAAAAGAATAACTCTAGTAAATAAATGAAACTGAAACTAATCTATCACAATTTGAACGCTCTGTCCTAATGTACAACGTTAAAGAACGTACTAAATTAGTATTTATTAGCAACTATTAACTGAAGAGGAGCAATCTCCCTATATGCGGTTACGAATTACCATAAGAGCACAATTAAGAGTAACTGACAAATAGTCACAACGATATCGTATTAAAAGGATTAAATCTATCTAATAGCAAGGACTCTAGGTTACGTAAAATGTGAGGAAAATGTATTAACAGTTAAATATTGTATATTGAACAGTTTTAATTCCGGTTAAAACCTGACAAACTGAGCTTGTGGGTGGGGTATGTAGTGGGACGAAATTAAGCGTCACCCATCCACCAAAGTCAGCCCAGTTTGCAGGTGACTATAAGTTTAATTTAGTTTTGTTTATGTGTTTTCTTATTATTTGTAATAAATGTGAATTATCTAAAAGTTTGTATTTTTTTATGTGTTTCATGTACGGAGAGGTCGGCGCAACGAACGGGGACAGCATCTTCGTTGCCGCGACCAGAGAGGAAATTGCTGGCCGCTATACGTCGCGGGTCGACAGCCAAGGAGCAACAGAAGATCCTGGAACCGAGTTGTTGCGTCGTGCTTCTAAAAATTAAAAATGAAGTTTTATACTCTTTTTGTACAACAATGACATCATATAGATCTTAATCTTATTGAAATGTTAGTCACTGTCTGTCAACGCTCAAGTTCACATCTGTATGTGTAGGAAGCTAATAAAATAGTGTATGCTACTAAAGTTGAAACACGTGTCTTGAAAATTTATTTATGAAGAGTTATGTGAACGGATTAATAATATATTTGACAAGATTATTGATTCAGACAGCGTTGGCCGAAACTTTGAATCTAAAAAGTTTATTTAATGTGTGATTCTGATATCGATTAGATCAAGATAACGTGTGTCGATATAATTTTCTGAGGAGAAACAAACGAAATTTAAATTCGAAAAAGTTACGAAAACCATTTGGCCCAAGTGATGTAATTCTTTGCACACGACTCAACAGATGTTTTACAGTTTCGTTCAAGAACCATTCTATGACAATTTAAAAAGAATATGAATCATTTTTGAAGTGGGTTGTAACTGACGTAGGTGACGAAGTCTGCACATGGTCATAGATCAAACGAAAACCTAAGGCGTCGTTACACCGCAGTTGCGAAGAGTTTGGTTACAAGGCTTTGTTTGCGTCACTTTGTGTTCTTCGTTTTTGCCTTTCGTAAACGGGAACAAGAGTTATTATCTCCCTGTCCTATATATTGTACACTGCTGCGCAATTAAAACGGCTTGTGTGCTGTTAAAGATGCGTATTTCATTTTAAGATATCACGACAAGCGCACATTTGCTATCTCGCCCCAGATTATTTTTTCTTGCAACCAGTGTATCTCCAGCCACAGGAAAATTCCAGATTTGCATCCATAAGTATCGCGGAGAACATTAGTGTACCGTTGTACAGGAGGATTAACGTAAGATCACACTGAGGACAGCGAAATATCGCTGGTTTTTTTAAAATTTGGAATAGTACTGGAAATTCAATTCATAAGAGTATAAATGGTATTTCCACCGTGTACTGACCTTTTCATCTCTGCATACTTGCTCACCCCTATTCTGTTTAGTCTACTCTGTGTCTCCTAATTTTCGAGTACCAGCACAATTTTTTCCCCATTCCTTCTAAATTTCTGATGCTGCCTTAGCTCTGCTCCCACTCCGACCTACTTCTGGAGTCTGCCTAGCTTCGGACAGAAGACCGGTGTTTATCAACGAGATAAAATGTCAGTCAGTACAAACAATGTGCAGCGCGTAACAAAATCGTACGACCATGAAAGAAAATCTGAACACTTCCGTTCAAATTAACGTTCAAACAGATAATTTTCGCGTGTTTTTGTACCAGTTATTGAGTCAATGAGACAGTTCTACTGCTTACTTCTTGCAGTTTCCGTATATTCGGTTTAGTCTGAGACTAATCATATGTCATGTTCCATGTTAAATCAGTTGCTCATTATTGTTCCATTCCTACCGCAATCGAATGTACACATTCATATCTGTAAGTTGTGATGAACGGTATCACTAATCCTTACGCTTTTACTGATAAAAGGGATACTGAAGTTAAAATCTTCTGGGTTATTAGGCCGCGTCATGTTTCTTCTAAAATGTTCGACGTTTCGACCCCTCTGCTGGGATTTTCCTCAGGATCTTTTTGTGTCCACTACTGCTAGAACACTGACACCAAAAGATCCTGAGGAAGATCCCAGCAGAGGGGTCGAAACGTCGAACATTTTAGAAGAAACATGACGCGGCCTAATAAACCAGAAGATTTTAACTTCAGTGACAACGGCCACGAAAGCCTACAGACTTACATAAAAGGGATACTACCAACGACCTGTTACCACAATGTTACCAAATCTATTATAACCTCGTTTTAGTGTTTCAGTGCATTCCCAGAGCCGGCCGGAGTGGCCGCGCGGTTAAAGGCGCTTCAGTCTGGAACCGCACGACCGCTACGGTCGCAGGCTCGAATCCTGCCTCGGGCATGGATGTGTGTGATGTCCTTAGGTTAGTTAGGTTTAAGTAGTTCTAAGTTCTAGGAGACTTATGACCACAGCATTTGAGTCCCATAGTGCTCAGAGCCATTTGAACCATTTTTTTTTTTTTTTTTTTTTTTTTTGCATTCCCAGAGACCGTTATCTGAAAATATTTCCTCATTCATCGAAATATTTCCAAGAACGCGGCACTTACTTTCCGATTTTGCAGATCAGGAAAACAGATGCTAATAATACTTTTGGTATGCGCAGACTTGATTCATCTGCGAACAACCATTTTTCACTTTTAGTGTTGACCATTACTGTCAGTTCTTAGAATAGCGAAACGTCCTAAACTTCTACGCCGAATTAGTAAAGCTACAATTTGCAAACAAAATATGCAACCTCATTTTGTGCTGTCTCAGTATTTACTCTATTTCCTTGCAGGACAACCTGAACGGATTTATTTCTCTTAACACATCCATCAGGCATGTTACCTGTTATTTTGACTTGGTCGGCAGACAAAAATCTGACATGAAACAATACCTGAGAAGCTTGGTCGTATCACGTAGCAGTTGAGTGCTTGCAGTAGGGCTGCTAGTAGAATATCGATATCCCGATATATCGATACAATTTTCCAAAAGACTCGATATAAGCATGTGTTATGTTTTCCCTGATATATAGATATCGACATGACAGTATCTAGTACCGATATTTTTATTTTATTTTTATTCGCAAAAGTGAATGATAGATGTTGAACACGTGACATCACCTGATGACGTGCCTAGCGGCACGTACAGCGACCTGCCGCCTCTCATCATCCTAACCCCAGTCCAGTATTCACATCGGTGTGGTTCCGGGCGTACGTGCGCGACTTCAGCGCGTGGGACTCCGGATTCGAGTTTTGCGTCTGGCAGGCACTATTTTTTGCATAGCGTTAGACAACTGTGTGTTTACATTGAGGTAAGGTTTATTATTTTATTTACCGGTCTCACGGTCTCCGCTGGTTTATTTCAAAGTACAGCACAGGAAAAATGGTTCAAATGTCTCTGAGCACTATGGGACTTAACATCTGAGGTCGTCAGTCCCCGAGAACTTAGAACTACTTAAACCTAACGACATCACACACATCCATGCCCGAAGCAGGATTCGAACCTGCGATCGCAGTGGTCGCGCGGTTCCAGACTGTAGCGCCTCGAACCGCTCGGCCACTCCGGCCGGCTACAGCACAACAGAAACCTTCCGTATTGCGTCACAAGTAAGTAAGTACAAGCATCCGACTACATCGGTAGCATTGAATGACCTACGTGTTCTTTACTAAATAAACACTGTAAACAAACAGAGGAGGGACAAAAGGAAAGAAACACAAGAATAGCTTTTGGTTGGTTACAGCAAGGACAATAATTTTGTAGAAATTCTTCCAGTCCATATGTGGCATACAGAAAACCAGTGCTTACAGTATTGGTTAAAAACAGCCTTGGTTGCAATATTATTTTTCAACGACACGTTTCGCCTTATGAACGCGTTATGCACATCTTGGTGCCTCTCGCGTCCATCTAGAAAAGATAACCTGAAGATGCCTAAATAAGGCGAAACGAGTCGTTGAAAAATAAAAAAAATAAAATTGCAACCAACACTATTTTTAACCTTTACTAATAATTTTGTAATTTCTACGTTTACAACAGATCACATTTACGAAATATGTTCAAAAACAGAACAGCCTAGCGGGGCAACGTGTAGTACTGTCCCCTGTTGTGGAGGGTAGGATCGACGAACCCAATCGCCGCACAAACGGCGAGCGAGGTACGTCATCTGGTGATTTCACATGTTCAACGTCTGTCAACCACTTTCGGGGTGTATCCGCATGTGTCTTATATAAAATTACATGTGTCAGCGTCATCTACGACTCTTCGGTGTTTTAAAACGTCAATAAGAAATTCCTCTTATACTCTGCAAACCTGTGTAGAGTGCATGACTGGGGTACCTAGCGTTGCATTCGGCATTTTCGCGTGTCTCTCTTTCTCTAGTGGGTTGAATGTACATTTACGAGTTATCAAGTAGATATGATAACGCATAACTGAAGTAGCAACTGTGAAAAAAATGCCAGAAAATGTTAACAATATCAGATGTAGCTCTTACCGTCGTGCTGACTTTCTCTGCATACGCTCAGGATCCTTCGTTAGTCCTTATTGACCCCACGCACTTGTGCATTTGTTCTGAGATGGGATGTACGACTAATTTGTAAACAGTCTCATTTCGTAGACTCACTGCATTTTCCTAGTCTCCTGACAATGAACTGAAGTCTGTTACGTACTTTCCCTAAGACTGAGGCTAAGTGATCATTCCCTTGCACACCGCTAAAAAGTGTTACCCCCTTGTATTTGTGCGAAGCGAACGATTCCAAATTCGGATTTCCAATATTGACTCATTGATGTTATAGTCGTTTGTTACTGTCTTTCTGTGTTTTGTCAAATACAGATTTAAATTGCTGTACGCGTAAACGAAGAGCGAAATCTTTACACCACCTTGAAACCTTATCAGGCTGTGACTGGATATTTGTGCTGGTGTTTCCACATTGTCTGAAATGTGTCCTCTTCAGATCGTACCATGCGTACGCTTCTCACGCGACGTCCGCGGTTTTGACGTTCCTTGAAACCACCAGTTTGACCCAGACGCTGATGAATAATCGCAAACGTAGAATGGTGTGTCTGACGCCTGTCTGGATATCTTTGCCCATAGACGTGTAAAGCTGCTCGCCCATTTCCTCTCGCTTCGCCATACTCGAAATGTGTAACACGCTGCTTTGACCAAGTTAAGTCCTCCATGATGCGACACAACAGCACGAGACAAACTGCGAATATGCACTGTGTTTCTACAGTATGTGTTGTCTTTCCCCTCTGGCGACACCGCTGTTAGCGGTCTCTACAGCGTTGTTGTCACAGGCTTTGCATTCATATTTCCTTTCCTTTAAATTAAAAGCGCCGAATTCTCGAAAACTCTGCGGTTATCCACTGAACGCAATTGATGTGGCTCAAACTCCAACGGAGTAGACGGTGATAACTTCTGCGTAGGCAGACATTAGCCAATGTATTTCCGACGCTGTCGGCGTATTCCTATAAGGGACGATTAAAAAGTTACCTTCTGAGGGCGTTGCTGTTGCATATATGCAACGTAGCGCGATTTCAGTGAGGATATACGAGGGCTATCCACAAAGTACATTACGTTTTGGAATTAAAAATAAATAAAGTATTGGAATTTTTTTTTATTATATACAGATGAAAGCCACACTTAAATACTACTTTTCTACATAGTTGCCATTTAAATTAAGACACTTATCGTAGCGATGGACGAGCTTGGAAATTCCTTCGTCGTAAAATTCGGCCACCTGCGCCTTCAACCACGTAATGACTGTCTTTTGGGACAGAAAAGGTGTGATTTTTGTTGATTTCCTGGAAAGAGGCACTACAATAAACTCTCAAAGGTATTGCCAAACTCTGCACAACCTCAGAAGAGCAATACAAAACAAACGCAGGGGAAAGTTGGGCTCAAAGATCTTGCTGATTCACGACAACGCCCGGGCCCACACGGCAAATGCCACACGTGAAGTTCTCGAATCTTTTAAGTGGGAGTTGTTTCCTCATCCGCCGTACAGTCCCGACCTGGCACCGAGCGACTTCCACTTATTCCCAGCAATGAAGAAGTGGTTGGCTGTGCAGCGTTTTGATGACGACGCACAGCTTCAAGAGGTAACCACGTGGTTGAAGGCGCAGGTGGCCGAATTTTACGACGAAGGAATTTCCAAGCTCGTCCATTGCTACGATAAGTGCCTTAATTTAAATGGCAACTATGTAGAAAAGTAGTATTTAAGTGTGGCTTTCATCTGTATATAATTAAAAAAATTTCCAATACTTTATTTATTTTTAATTCCAAAATGTAATGTACTTTGTGGATAGCCCTCGTATAAGCACTGACATGTATGCAAGATGTTAATGTAACATTCGTGTCTTTCCGACGTGCTTGCGGTAAATGCGGAAACGTAAACTGTGGCGACGTTATTACCAAATGAGTCCAAACCGGGCCAACGTGCTGTTATTCTTCTCTTGGCTGCCGAAGGAGAAACACCGGTCGACATCCATCGAATCTTGAAGAATGTGCATGGGGCGCATGTCTGTCTAAAACCAGTATTGTGAAATGCTGCGCCAAGTTCTGTGATACTGCTTCACGTTAACGCACATCCCATTATCGCAAATGTAACGCAGGAGTTACGCAATTCGAGTGGGAAACACTCCACTCGCCCTGTAGTTCTGATCTCTCCCCATGTGATGATTACGCCTTCGTCCCTTAAAAAGGACCATGATTGGTCGACGATTTCTGTAGGTCGAGGATGTGGAACAGGCAGTTACAGACGTCTTCTTCACACAGCAGGCCACGGTATTTTACCAAACGGGTATCTTCAACCTGAATCGATGGCGGGATGATTGCCTCAATGCTCAAGGTTACTTTACCAGATTGACATACTATTTCTGAACTGTTAAGCCCTACGAACGGAAACTTTTTGACTGCCCCTTATGTCACATCAAGTACACGAAAAAAATTGAGATTTTAGGGTGCAAGGAACAAAAACTGCGGATGGAAAACCGTTTACGAAACCGTCATCCACCGAGGCAACAGAGCATCGCATTCGTAGGAGAGAACGCCAGTCTACGCAGCAGCTGGCTCCATCTTCTCCACTTGGTGATCGTGGCAATCAAGTCTATTGCGAGAGGTACCGCCTGCGGTATGTCAGCGAACTAAATCACGTTTGTTGCCGAAGTGGTGGCATAGCGACAGGCGGCAGCGCCTGTAACTTCGAGGCTCTGCAGCATTGTTAAATGACGTTTGCGGACCCTCAATTTGTTTCTCAAGACACACTCCACAACTCCTCAAAATTTGTCGTATCGTTTTGTAACACCCTCCATATAGTACACATGGCGAAATATTGCTAGTAAAAGTCTCGAAAACTTCTTGACTGATTTACTGCAGATTTTTACACTATACTCTAATAAACATTTGGACATACATAGTATACATATTTTTCAAAATAGATATTATATAAATATATATACAAGACGTAATGGGTATAGGTTGCGGGCTTTCTAATAGAAAATGAAACGAGGTGTGGCCCTCAACTACGCACCCTCCGACTCAGAGTTGCAATATTACAAGTTTTGTTTGGTTTCGTTGTCTAGGGGCTGGGATACGTAGTTGCCGCATTACAGGCCAAATACTGCTGAGTCTACAGTATACGACAAGAATACACACATGAATCGAATAGTTGAAGGTTTCTATCACTCGGCAATTGCAAATTATGGATGTAACGTATAAATTTATAAATGGAAGATTGCAATTAACTAGAATCTGCAGGTACTACCTTAACGACTTTAAATGATGAGTACGATAGAAGTAGTACTTTTGAGAATGCCGTATATTTCTGCAAAACGCTTACTGGTGTCGATGGTCCAGCAATTAAATAACATATAAGTTGAATAACAGGGAAACAATAGATTCCTACAGTACGTATTATGAACAACAACACAGCTCGCGAGATATTCACTTCTAAATGCACACTACGTCTTCACTGTGGAAGCCACGGAAATCTCACAAGTGCAAAAGTCGGCGCTCCTAAGTATTTCTATCTGCCGCGACCACGCGCAAACCGCTCCACCTCCAAGTCCTTCCTCGCGACTGTCGCATCCGGCACCTCCCCTGTCCTGTGCCGTACTCCACGTGTCCTGTGCGACTTTCCTTCGCGCCGCACTGTTCCAAACTCAACTTATTTAGACTCTGAGCCCCCAAGCAAATTGCCTTTAATGTGATAGATCAGGACCTCTATCGATAGCATGTGTTAATTGTGAAAATTACTGCGTAATTTCACTATCTCCAGAAACCTACTTGCGAAAAAAAACCGATCTCACACTGTGTTTTGTGAGAGGTTCACTCTACAGAAATCTCTACTGGCTTTGCAAAGGTTCTTACACTTTGCATAGTACACTGAATAACAGAGAGCAAAGGAATTACCAATTTGCAGCCCCCAAATCCCGGACGAGCCAATTGCGGGCTTTCGAATAGAAAAAAATGAATGAAATGACGTGTGGCCCTCAACTATGCACCGTCCGACTCAACGTTGAAATTTTAAAAGTTTGGCTGGTTTCGTTGTCTAGGGGCTGGGATATGTAGTTGCCGCATTGCAGGCCAAATACTGCTGAGTCTACAGTATACAATATGAATATACATATGAATCGAATGGTTGAAGGTTCCTACCAATCGGCAATTGCGAATTTAGAACGTAACAAAGATGTTTATAAATGAAAGATTGCAATTAAATAAAATCTGCGGGTACTATCTTAACGACTTTAAATGATGAGTACGACAGTAGAAGTACTTTTGAGAATGCGGTATATTTCTGCAAAGCACTTATTGGTGTCGACAGTCCAACAATTAAATAAAATATAAGGTGAATAACAGGGAAACAATAGATTCCTGCTCCACGTAATTAGTTATGAACAACAACATAGCTCGCGAGATATTGACTTCTAAATGCACACTACGTCTTCACTGTGGAAACCTCGGAAATCTCACAAGTTCACAAGTCCGCACTCCTAAGTATTTCTATCTCTCGCGACCACGCGCTAACGCTCCACACTCCGTCTCTCTCGCGACCGTGCGTCCCTCGCGCCGTACCGTCCCGGCACCTTCCATGTCCTGTGCCGTATTGTCCAGGCCTGCCGCACTTCGAAAACTACCTCGTGTCCTCTCCAGAAAACCGTGCTCCTCCCCATCCTCCATACGTCTCTCTTAGTAACGAGTGCTGTGATTGGCCAGAGCACTCCCTCCATGTCTGCAAGCCAACGTATTCACACAAACATAATGAAACACATTCGAAATACTGGATTTACACGTAAATAACTTGAAATTAAATAAATATTCCTACGGCTGGACCATAAACACCGACCAACACACATTACTAAATACATAAACAAATTAAATAAACATATATCAAAGGAATAGCAACAAAAGGTAGACCAGTAGCCTAATGTCTCTGTACTTTCTAAAACACAGTAAATATTTAAGCAATTTCATTGCTACCGTTTTTTCGTGTACCTGTGGAGTACTTATGGCCTGATGCCATCGATAGAAATCGGCCACTTTGACCACCAATAACTCATGTACTATTCAAGTTACATGCCTGTAATTTATACCAATTTAGGTTTACACTAATAGTTTTCTAAAGACATGGCGATCGACAAAATCGGATGAAGCGTTTAGGTTTTGGATATTCATTGCTAGGTGTTACTTGTATAATTTACCGTCAGATACTGAACTTTAAACTGATGAAGATATTGAAAATCTGATTACACCATCAGAATCGTCGTGCAAATAATAGTACTGTGCATGTTTCTTTTTGAGGTGTCGTGATTCATCTGGCTACTATTAATTTCTATACGAACTGTGAAATGTCTGCCATTAACGTCTCACAAAATCCGCTATCTTTGGCCCTCCCGGCGCACAGCGTCACCAAGGAATTCCCAGCCACGTGCTCGATGGACCACGCACTGGGGCTCCCCTCATGCTCAGCTAAAGTTCGGGCCAACGTTGTTGCTGCCGGGCCGCGGCTTTTACCAGCGTCCTGTGCGGCCGCCCAAACTCCGAACATATAATATTTCCAGGGCGCCATAACTCGCCCGTTACCTCACAAGGTGCAGTATTTCTACTGGTGACTGAGGACAGTGTACTGAACAACATTACATCAGTATTTACATCATTTCAAAATGGCTCTGAGCACTATGCGACTTAACTTCTGAGGTCATCAGTCGCCTAGAACTGAGAACTAATTAAACCTAACTAACCTAAGGACATCACACACATCCATGCCCGAGGCTGGATTCGAACCTGCGACCGGAGCAGTCGCTCGGCTCCAGACTGTAGCGCCCAGAACCGCACGGCCACTCCGGCCGGCATTTACATCATTTGCGGACTAATAATTACACATGTTACAAGTCGTATGTTTTTAGGTTGGTACCATTGTAAGTAGGCTGTTTAGGTTCTTATATTGGTAACGCCACCACCACCTAGCGCTCTGTATGAAAATCACTGTGCTGTGCTGTGTGCAGTCTGTGGCTGGGTGGCATTGTTGGAATTTGCTATTGTAGTGTTGGGCAGTTGGCTGTTAACAGCACGTAGCGTTGCGCAGTTGGAGGTGTGCCGCCAGCAGTGGTGGATGTAGGGAGAGAGATGATGGAATTTTGAGAGCGGACGATCTGGATATGTGTCCATCAGAAAGAGTAAATTTGTAATATTGGATATCATGGACAGATATACATGGTGAGTCACCTATCGTTACCGCTGGATATATTTCGTAAACCACATCAAATACTGACGAATCGATTCCACAGACCGAACGTGAGGAGAGGGGCTAGTGTAACTGGTTAATACAAACCATTAAAAAAAAATGCACGGAAGTATGTTTTTTAACACAAACCTACGTTTTTTTTAATGGAACCCCGTTAGTTTTGTTAGCACATCTGAACACATAAACAAATACGTAATCAGTGCCGTTTGTTGCATTGTAAAATGTTAATTACATCCGGAGATATTGTAACCTAAAGTTGACGCTTGAGTACCATTCCTCCGCTGTTCGATCGTGTGTATCGGAGACACCGAATTACGTAGGGATCCAAAGGGAACGGTGATGGACCTTAGGTACAGAAGAGACTGGAACAGCACATTACGTCCACATGCTAACACCTTTTTATTGGTCTTTTTCACTGACGCACATGTACATTACCATGAGAGGTGAGGTACATGTACACACGTGGTTTCCGTTTTCAATTACGGAGTGGAACAGAGTGTGTCCCGACATGTCAGGCCAATAGATGTTCAATGTTGTGGCCATCATTTCCTGCACACAATTGCAATCTCTGGCGTAATGAATATCGTACACGCCGCAGTACATCTGGTGTAATGTCGCCGCAGGCTGCCACAATACGTTGTTTCATATCCTCTGGGGTTGTAGGCACATCACGGTACACATTCTCCTTTAACGTACCCCACAGAAAGAAGTCCAGAGGCGTAAGATCAGGAGAACGGGCTGGCCAATTTATGCGTCCTCCACGTCCTATGAAACGCCCGTCGAACGTGTACCTCACCCCTCATGGTAATGTACATGTGCGTCAGTGAAAAAGACCAATAAAAAGGTGTTAGCATGTGGACATAATGTGCTGTTCCAGTCTCTTCTGTACCTAAGGTCCATCACCGTTCCCTTTGGGTCCCTACGTAATTAGGTGTCTCCGATACACACGATCGAACAGTGGAGGAGTGGTACTCAAGCGTCAACTTTAGGTTACAATACCTCCGGATGTAATTAACATTTTACAATGCAACAAATGGCACTGATTACGTATTTGTTTATATGTTCAGATGTGCTAACAAAACTAACGGGGTTCTATTTAAAAAAAAGTAGGTTTGTGTTAAAAAACATACTTCCGTGCATTTTTTTATGGTTTGTATTTACCAATTACACTAGCCCCTCTCCTCACATTCGGTCTGTGGAATCGATTCGTCAGTATTTGATGTGGTTTACGAAATATATCCAGCGGTAATGTTAGGTGACTCACCCTGTATATATATTATGACTTTTGAACACTATTAAGGTAAATACATTGTTTGTTCTCTATCAAAATCTTTCATTTGCTAAATATGCCTATCAGTAGAGTGCCTTTAGTAGTTTGAATCTTTTATTTAGCTGGTAGTAGTGGCGCTCGCTGTATAGCAGTAGTTCAAATAACGAAGATTTTTGTGAGGTAAGTGATTAGTCAGGACCATTCTCTTGTAGGGGTTATTGAAAGTCAGATTGCTTTGTGCTAAAAAATATTGTGTGTCAGTTTAAACACAGTCATTTATAATTTTTCTAAGGGGATGTTTCATATGGCGACCCTGTCAGGATACCTCACTGGAATCTTCTGATTTTTTTTCTTGTAGTTTGTGTAATTAGTGTAGCTTTTGTTTATTGCTAGTGCTTAATTGTAGAGAGAACCTCCTTTGTAGTTGCAGTCTTTCATTGTTGTACAGTAAAACAGTTGTGGCATGCATGTACATTTGCACCAAGTATTTCACGGCTGCACTTGTGATTAACTAGATATTATTTTCAGTGCTATATTAATGTGTTTTCTTATTTTTGCTCTTCAAATTGCGCTTTTCTGTGTTATTGTGTGAAACATTGTGACAATAATGGCGTGTGAAAAACGGAATACTAGGCTCCAAAGTAAACTAAGAAATGACAGTGAAGACGAAAGCAGTGTGTTAGCGACACCGTGTAATGAATTAACTAATGTTCAAAGTAGTAATTTGGTTATTGTGCATAGGGAAATGGAGCGGGCTGCAAATAATGGTGTAGACAGTGAAACAATTAGTGAACAGGGAAGCATTATCGATCGATCAGTTGGCAACAGCTCACGTCAGAAATCCGAAATGACAGGACACAATCTTGCAAAGACTGTAGATTCAGGTTTTGCGTCCTCGCCGTTTTCTCAAATAAGTCAAGACACATTTTCTGGTTTTCAAAATGCGAATATTGCCACTTCAAATGCACTGCCGAATAGCACTGAGGAACATGTTTCACACACCAGTGCATTGTTATTACAGTTATTGCACCAAATGGGACAAAGGCTACAATAGTTAGACACAACGTTTGAACAAAATCAGAAACAAATTTGACAAATTCTTAAAAAGCTAGACACAATCGAACAAAATCTTCAAAAGTTAGACACATTGGAACAACACCAGAGACAAAACACAGCAACACTTAGACGCAATGGAGCAAAATATTCACACCACACTTGAACAAACACGTGAAGATTTAACTACAGAGTTACATAAAATCGAATCGAAATGTCAAAAAGTCTGTAATGACGTAAAAACACAAATTTGTGAGCATTTTCAACGAAAAGTCTGTAATGACATAAAAACACAGATTTGTGAGCATTTTCAACCTATTTTTTCGCGTCATGAAAATGCATTACAGAATCACGAAGCAGCCATAAAAGAACTGAAAAATATTTTTCATGAAAATCACGACACCTTGCACGCTATAATTGACTCAGTTGCATCTACCGATTCTGTTACGCAACTTGCAAAAACTCAGGAGAACTTAAAGGACACAGTAGATACGATTTCAACACAAATGGACACTCTGAAACTTGCTTCAGAAAAACACACTGAGGAAATAAGTTCACTATCGGAGAAAGTAACTGAACTTTCGGATCAGTTCACTAACTTATCTACAAAAGTAGATGATGACCTGAATGACACAAGACCTGTAGCCATCACTGACACAGAAGAGTATGAACAAATTAGAAAATTCAAACAAAATCAAATCAATACACAACACCAAAGAGAAATCCGGGAAGTACAAGATCAGTTGACACAGGTAATACAAGAATTACATATTTCAGAGGACACTCACGCTCCAGTACGGGAAGAGGGACATCGAAATACGGAACAGCCACAAAATAATGACACAGGGCACTACGGAAATTATGAAAGAAATTGGCAAGGTACACCGAATTTTGAGATGGAACCGCCGAAACGAAGTAACAATGACCGATATCCGACTTGCCGACATGATTATTTTGACTATAAGCTGTTTATTACTACACGTAAATTCAAAACATTTAGGAATTCCGACAACGACATTCATCCACAAGCGTGGCTTCATCAATTCTCTCATTGTTTTCCTCCCAACTGGTCATTAGAGCACAGATTAGAATTTATGTGTGCCTATTTAGAGAATGAACCAGCTGTAAGAATGCGATCGTTCATTCACGATTGTCACAGTGAAGGAGAATTTTATCATGCCTTCCTCTCAGCATATTGGTCTCAAGCTACACAAGACCGAGTAAAACATAGCGTCATAATGATGAAACATTTCGAACAATCTGAATTTTCCAGTCTTGTGAAATATTTTGAAGACATGTTGCACAAGAATCAGTACCTGTCAAACCCATACAGCCCCTCAGAACTCATCCGTATTTGCTTAATCAAATTGCCTGAACATTTACGACATATTATTTTGGCAGGACGTTGCAAAGACGACATTGAAGATTTTCAGGGACTGTTACAAGAATTGGAAATTGACATTGAAAATCGCGGAACGTGAAAACAGGAGCACAACAATTGCAGGTCACATCCGTCACAATTCCACGATGAAAGAAATAATAACTGGACACAACAAGGCTATTCTTACAACGCAAATCGTGAACAAAACAGACACCACCCGATGGCAACCACTGGCAGAGTAATGGTTACAGAGAAAGATCGCATTTCCATAGTAATGAATATGACAGAGACAATCATAGAAACAGACAATATGGCAACCAGAACTATTATTATCACGGTAGACATAATAAATTCAGACGCTACAGTTCAGCGCACAGTTACGATTCAGGGAGAAATTCTCCACCACGTGACCGACAAGAAAGAAATTATGGAATCTACCGACATGACGACAGACGATATAATCATAACGACAGACCTGAATTTCATCAGAACTGGCGGGATTCAGACAGGACTGGGCCCTCTCGGTAAGGTGAATTTGTAGAAGTTAGGTCTCCTAATCCCAATAACGACGCACGCCAACAAAGAGATAGCAGACAATGAGTCGCACCACAGGCAACCACGTGCGCCGGCTGTCTCAGAGAAAAATAACATAGACACTAACCTTGAGAAAAATTTGAACATACTTTACCGATGTATCATATACCACATGATAATTCCGTTGATGCTGGAGCTCTGCATATTAGGAAGAGTAAAGGCTTACACCATATTTCACACGTAAAACCGTTTATTGAAAGATAATCTGCTTTTTAACTTTGTCTTTGCCATAAAACTTTTCACTTCACGTTACTAGTATGCTTTGTCACACTTAGAAACTGTTAACACGCAACTATGTTTTAAAGTTAACTGTCCAGTCAAGAACATGGGCAACTTATTTAGACAGTAATTACGAATGCATTGTTATAGTGAACAGACGACACAGTGTTATTGTGCGTGTACATTCTTGCTTGTTAGTTGCACGATTACGTAATGGCTATAAGGCTCACATACTTAGAACATATACCGGCACTGCTAGTGAGATTTTTATGCAACATTTTGGTTTACTTGAAAATCCATTCTGGATTTAAAGTACTTTCTGAGAGATACCAGATGACACAGTGGTTAGTTTACTTGATAGCTACACGATTATATCATGACGCTACTAATGGGTGACACAATTTACATTGTTGCTTTTGCGGTGTATCTGTTTTATCTCTGCACAGCTTTTCTGAATTCTTCTGGAAAGGAAAACATGTTTTAGTAGTAACTTTGTGGTATAGCTACAATGAGACAGCCTTTTCCATAGCACAACAACTCGTTGCAATACAGTACTTACTTCATCACGGCAATAAGCGTAGTAACTAAGATATCTATACGCATAGCATTTCACTTTTGTTTATTATGAGGTAAGTACATTGACTTCTACAGAACTTCGTTTATGGACAACGATAATTACGACACTTGGCACATTTTTACCGTTAATTAATGACAGAGATTATCTCACAACAAGACGCACAGTTTAGCGCTAAAGGACATGTATTTGAGTGATTAATTTTGTACTTAAAACATTTATTTTTAAAGGTTTTTGAATCACAAAGATACGTTTCATTCCATTGCTGTAATCTGTAAAACCTAAGGGTATAATAACATTAATTCTCAGGGGGATACAGGCTTACTTTGTGTACCATGTGTTTGGCAAGCACAAGGAGCCCTAGCTAATATGGTATTTGCTTATACAACTTTACACATTGGTACCATATTTCTCTAACAAATAATTACACAGCTATCTGATCATTTAACTGAGAGAGACAAACATTTTTTTACTACGTCAGTGACACATGCTTACGCAATTACACAGTTGGATAACTTCACACTTATAAAATTGTATTTTGTATGTACTTTGTGAACTGTTCATATATTTTTTCAGAAACATTGTGATACTATGAGAGCTTTGAATGGTGTATTTGGTATGAGATCATGATTTTTAAAGTACGTTTGAGGTAGATAACACTATTGAAATGACCAGAGAATATTTTTTAGGTTTTGAAATTATTGCAGAAAGCTATGACGTTTTTGAGATTTGACTGAGGTGTTATTATCACGATGACGATGTGTATTATGCTGTTGAGGTATGTTTATGATCAATAAGCTGATGCTATATGAGGAATTTGATTATGCTATGTATTCATTATGATGAAATATTGAAGAAGTGTCGACGAATATGTATATGTGTAATAAGGTAAGGAATAATGAGTAGTGGTTAGGGACTCTGACTTGTGAAAAAGGATGTTGGAAACCAAGAATCATACTTTAAGAGTTATGAAATGTATGTATATGCGTGAATGAATCACAATACCGGGAAAATTTTTTGGACGCTGTTATATTTATAGGATTTTGTTTCTACACATTCGTAACGCAAATTCTCGACCTGTGAAATTTTTTTTTATATGAGATTGTCAGTGCTGTCATAAATATTTCGGTAAGAAAGTTAAGTGACCTTCACGTAATGCATCACGGACGCTGAGCTGTGCCACCTACCTGGAGAAAAAGCCATTAGATGAAAAAAAAAGAGAGCCATTAACCTCGCTATTGACATTCCTTTGTAGAAAGCATTGCAAATACGACATGCTCATTACTTGGAAACATATGATTATGTTGTGGAGCGCGTACTTTGTGCTACTTACTGAAATGATTATAAACTGATGGGAAATATTCTTACATCTGCACACCTGATTATGACAAGTGTCTTTCTATGAGAGTTGAGAGAATTTCTACTAACTTATGAAATGTCACATGACTATTGAATGATATTTTTATGCTTTGCTTTTCATAGTTGCTTATTTCATTTGATATCTGGTTTCCAACTGTGTTGCAGCATTGGTTTTATGAAATAAAATTAAATGCATTTGCTAATGTGAACACTTTCTGTCAACAGATCTATTAAATAATAATTTTATGATCCACATTCTTTGAAAAAGGAGCACTTGGAAAGGAAAGAACAATAAGAAGGGATTAATAACAGTTACTGCATACGTAATTTTCATTTCAACTACTTGGTAATTTTTTTGGTTGAATAACTTCTTGTGGTGCACCACTTTAATGACATAGATATTAAGATGTGAATAGACATTTCCCTTATTTGCATTGTTGTCTTTAGTGTAATATTTTTTCTGCTTGAGCTTTGTCAGGTTACAGCATTTGCTGCTGCTGTTTGCCAGACATAGTGCTACTAAATTTCGCTTTTTATTACTCTGTTAAGCCAGTTTTACTACTGATTTATTTTCTTGTTTGCTGCACAGTGTCTTATATTAGTTGTAATATTGCAATTACTTTGCTAATTTAGATATACTGCTCCTTGCTTTGCCAATTTGCATTTTTTTGTCATTGCTGTTTGTGTTAATTGTTTTGTACTGCTGCATTGCCTCGTCCCTTAGTATAGATATGTGAGCTCAGTAGATTTAAGTTAGCTTAAGAGGGGGTAGACTATATAAGAAACTGACTATGGAGAATAGGGAAAGAATGCATTGAGAAGTTATATGAAAAAGATTTGGGCCAAAATGAGTATTGTACAATGAGAAATAATTATTTTGAAAGAAATATGAACAGCATACAGAAAGGAGGTATAGATAGGACTTTTTGGGAATAATGATGAATGAAGGGAGATCTCCAAGAAGTAAAGAAAGTTTTGTTTGCAAAATACTGCAGTAAAACAAACCCTGTCCTTTCCTTTTGTATTATTCCGTTATATGTTTGTGTACCCTTGTGTGTTTGTGTTCTTCCTGTCTTTATGTGTTTAGTTAATAAGCTTTATGTTGCAGAATTTTTCTAGTACTAAGCTACATTCACTATGATGAGGAATACTGTTATCCTCAAATATAATATGCATTTATAATATGTTATTTTCTTTGTAAAGATGTTTAGACACTATTTATTCTGTTCTGTTTTAATGCTCATGTGTGAAATTAATGTTTCAAAAACTATTCTCATTATTTTATATATTTACTTATGTCATAATTCCCGTAACATTGATGTATATGTCTATTTCAATTCTTTTGTAAAGCCTCTATTACTACAAGTGTTATCTATATTATTATGTTTTCATGATGTTTTCTGTATCTCTGTAATTGTATTCTCATGTTATAAAATTGTAATGGACACCAGTTCATCAAATTAAGTAACTTGTAAGCATACAGTTCACCACACACATTTCTGTTGGTCATAGTATATGCACAATATGTGAAAAAAAGAGGACTGTTAGTGTTTGGACGTGTTTTGATAATTCAGCAAGGGACTGGTTAACAGCATTGCTGGTTCTAAGGACATTCCAAAAAGTTTTGTGATTGCACAAGTGGTGGTTCATGGACTTGCTATATTGTCCGCAAGACTCTTCAATGGTGATTGTGCACCTGCACAGTCGCAGCAGATGGCTGCTGGCCATCTCTACAAGGACTGCAGTGGGTCTGCACCTTTGAAACCCACCAATACCATTATTTCTACAAGGACTGCAGTGGGTCTGCACCTTTGATGGCCCACTAATACCATACTCTCTACCAGGACTACCGTGGGTCTGCTCTGTGATGACTTACCTCCCAATATTCTTCAAAACTTCGACTGACTCTGACAATTGCCCATCCACCTTTAAACAGGAAGACAAGATGTCATCAAATATGCCCCGAGATCACGGTTTTGGGGTGGGGTAGAGCGTGTGACAGACAAGCTCTTCTACTACATTGGATAACGTGATTGACATTGGGGATGAGCTCTACTATAATATAAATCAGGATAACAGTGAACCTTCCACAGTGTCATAATCAGCAGTTAGTGCAAAAGTAGGCAATATTTCGTTTACCACAATTTTATAAACATGTTCTGCTGTTAACGTGGGCTCCGCCGATCTTTAACCATCAGTAAACGCAAATTCCTGGGAGCCTTAAGCACCAGATCTCGGGACATAAAAATACAGGGCCGTCTGCCTATACATCTAAGAAATGTATCAACTTACTGCTAATTCTTAGCAGTCGATAGTTTATTGCTGGAGCTTTATTCCTGGAAATCATACCTTGTAGTTGATGGTGTTGGAATATCTGCAGATTTGCTAGAAACGGACTTCAAGCATAGTAAATTTTGCCATGGTAAAAAAGGAAAGGTGATCAGCAATGAGAGTGACGTAATGAATATGCAGCAACCTAAGGTAATTGTTGTTCCTTCAACTAAGGAGAATATTATGAATAAGGCAACCAAGTCTACATGTCTGAGTTGAAACCAGTGATCTGACCTGCCAAGAGTTTGTTAAAATATTCTGAACTTCTGAAGAGAAACTTATTGTAATCCTAGGTTACGATACCACCTTGATGTCACTGCACAGAAGATTTACTGTCACAATTTTTATTCCATTAACTAGGCGAAAAGACAAGCCACATTAATGGTGGTAGAAAAGGCTCATCAGAAAAGGAACAGCTTTTTAGCAAAATATTCAAAACACAGATGTTTCATTTCAGAGAGAGTACTAATATTAGAAAGTTTCCCAAGTCCTCACTCCTAAGGAAAAGGAATAATAAATTACAGCTATTATAGAAAGGGCTTGGGGAGCAAAATGACTGATGATGGTCGAAGTAGAGAGGATATAAAATGTAGACTGACAATGGCAGGGAAAGCGTTTCTGAAGAAAAGAAATTTGTTAACTTCGGGTATAGATTTAAGTGTCAGGAAGTCGTTCATGAAAGTATTTGTATGGAGTGTAGCCATGTATGGAAGTGAAACATGGACGATAAATAGTTTGGACAAGAAGAGAACAGAAGCTTTCGAAATGTGGTGCTACAGAAGAATGCTGAAGATTAGATGGGTAGATCACATAACTAATGAGGAGGTATTGAATAGAATTGGGGAGAAGAGGAGTTTGTGGCACAACCTGACTAGAAGAAGGGATAGGTTGGTAGAACATGTTCTAAGGCATCAATGGATCACCAATTTAGTATTGGAGGGCAGCGTGGAGGGTAAAAATCGTAGAGGGCGATCAAGAGA
The DNA here is from genome assembly GCF_021461385.2 of Schistocerca piceifrons. Taxonomy (NCBI): domain Eukaryota; kingdom Metazoa; phylum Arthropoda; class Insecta; order Orthoptera; family Acrididae; genus Schistocerca; species Schistocerca piceifrons. Next base: position 853,617,490 of record NC_060138.1, read on the forward strand.
TGAATACACTAAACAGATTCAGAAGGATGTAGGCTGCAGTAGGTACTGGGAGATGAAGAAGCTTGCACAGGATAGAGTAGCATGGAGAGCTGCATCAAACCAGTCTCAGGACTGAAACCACAACATCCAAAGGGAAGGTGAAACTACGTTCATACTTCATTTTGAAGGCTGTCTGCTTACTTATCACGGAAAAAAAAACAAGATTAAAGGGCTTACCCCACCACGGTCTGAAAACATACTTCCAATGATGTTTTATCAACATATTTGTAGATAATTGGATAATACATGTAGTAACTGCAGTGGGACTTTGTCTTACTGAACATGTGTACTGTCAGAGTAAAGAGATAGATAAACAGAAACTGTCAACGAATAATTATCTTACTATGATGTACACTGGGCGACAAAAGTCATGGTATAGAGAGCGATATGCACATATACAGTTGGCGGCAGTATCGCGTACCCAGTATGAACGGCCAGTGCATTGTCAAAGCTATCATTTGTATTCAGGCGATTCATGTGGAAAGCTATCACCGGCCGTTGTGGCCGAGCGGTTCTGGACGCTTCAGTCCGGAACCGCGCCGCTGCTACAGTTGCAGGTTCGAATCCTGCCTCGGGCATCGATGTGTGTGATGTCCTTAGGTTAGTTTAAGTAATTCTAAGTTCTAGGGGACTGATGATCTCAGATGTTAAGTCCCATAGTGCTCAGAGCCATTTGAACCATTTTTGAATACGATGGGGGTACAATAAGTAATGCAACATATTTTTTTCTGAAAGCAGTTTAGTTTTATTCAGGACTCCAATACACGACATTATTCCCCAATCTTGGCTACGAAACCCTATTTTTCAACGTAATATCCGTTCAATGTGACTACCTTACGTCACCTTACAGGGAGGACCTGTATCTCCGCATGATATCACTGTGCTGGTCGAAATCGGAGCCAACGTCTTGCTGCATCAGTAACCGCCCCATCATCCGCACACTGCTTTCTGTGGGGTGCATCCTCCATTGGGCCTTAAAGATGAAAGTCGGGAGGTGTGAGATCCGTACTGTAGTACTGATGAGGAAGAGCAGTCCAATGAAGTTTTGTGAGCTCCTCTCGGGTGCGCAGACTTGGTTGAGGCCTTGCATTGTCATGTTTGCATTTTTGTGGCGCCGAACACGCTGAAACCGTTTCTTCACATTCCTGAGGATAGAACAATACACTTCATAGTTGGTCGTTACATCGTGAGGGAGGACATCAAACAGAATAACCCCATCAGAGTTCCTAAAGATCGTTGCCATGGCTTTACTGGCTGAGAGTGCGGCTTTGAACTTTTTCTTCGGAAAGGAAGTGATGTGGGCACCGCTTCATGGATTGCCGTTTTATTTCCGTTTGGAAGAGATGTTTCATCACCTGTAATGGTGTTCAATAAAAATACTGTTACGATCAGCTTCATAATGCACAAGCACAGATGGTTCTTCGTTGCACTTTATGCTCCTGTGTTTGGTGGCGAGGAAACTAGTGGGCACACAGCTTTGAGTACTCCAACTGGTAGACGAGTGTGTCAGCACTACCAACAGAGACGTCCAGTTGTGCAGCGAGGTGTTTCACTGTGATCTGTCGAACATCTCGAATGAAAGTGTTCTCACGTTCCTACGTTTCAAGAGTCGCAGCCTGTGTGTGGCCGCCCGGCACAATGGAGATGGACAGGTTTGCGTGACCTCTTTAGGATGATGATAGACACCTCGTACAACAACTCATCGTAAATTTGTTGACTGCCAACTCTCCGTAGATACTCTTCTGGTGGCTATTAATATCTGTGATGCTCTGTTTTTCCGCCAAAAGAAACTCAATAACAGCTTTCTGCTTGGAACGCACTTCCGTTACAAAGCATTTTGAGGGCTACGTATAGCACGGCCATCTGTTGAAACTTCATGAAACTATTGAGGCTGAAGCGGACATATTCCACGATGTACCACAACAAATTTCGCATTTTTTTCAACCGAATTTGGCCGGGTAAAAAGTGAACACCCTTGTATTTTCAATTTCGTACTGGGGAAGGTACATTACCATGCGTCTGCGCCTATAAAGATGTTTTTGCATTTTAAATGTTGTAGGATTTTAAGCATTACTACACTAGACCGAAAAATGACCTTTATTAAACATTGTTAAAGTTGTCAGTGGCTCAGAAAGGGATTAAGTAAAATGTTATGCACTAACAATAACTAGTCGTATGTGCAGACTGATTTCACGTGTAATCCGTGGTGGCAATCTAAAATTGGCACATTGGAAAAACAGTCATTCAAAACATTAATCGAGTAAATCACTTGTTGATGAACACTAGCAAACTGGATGCGACGAAAAATAAAACTCTAACAATGCGTGCTTGGAAGTGTGAATTGTCACTCACTTCCTCTTAGCGATTTCGCCGACGTTGTACAGAAATCTTTATTAAGATGTGTGGAAAATTACACATGAACGCGAATCCTATAGTATCATGAATTGGACGATAAAAGACTCCGTATGAACCACTGAGTGAACTGCCGCACTGCTGTGCACATTTTTTTTTTTTTTTTTTTTTAACAGGGTGAAATGGACACCTGTGATTTGCACGTATTCAAGTGTATAATACTGCGATACGCAAACTGCAAGGACGTTCTATGAATGCCCTTGTGAGTATTATGAGCAGTTTTGAAGTACTGCTAGCTGCATTTCGTGCTGAGGGTTCTATTACGAGGGCACGAATTACATCGAGCAGATTACTAACTGTGCAAACCACTCGCTGTCTGTTTCTTGGTTTCTGACCAACTAGGGCTATTATGCCCGGTGAATACAGTATTAGCTGTGGGTGTGGATTGCAGTACGTCACCCAAAGTGCAGCGATGCATATCGCAGCGCTGCTCGACCAAAGAGACAAGTGTGTATTGGTAGAGCACGACATCAACCAAGTTTGCAGAAGGATAGTGTAAGTATGGCGAAATGTGTAAATGTGATATATCAGTTGGACACCTGTACGTATGCATCTAGTATGAAAAGAAAAACACGTGGATATATGAAAAGGACGGACAAATGAAAACTATTATTGATGCTTAGCACGAGTAGGCAAAAAATGTGTTTGGAAACAAACAAAATATTCAGCTGCTAAAGACAGAATTTTTTCTAATCTACATGATAAACATAATAACCGCTTTCATCAACCTTAATACACTATGTACTACTGTCTCTCTTAATATCTAGGAGATTAGGTTTGTTAAACAAATCCGCAGTAGCTGTTGAATAATCCTTTATCTAGTGAAATAAATATAACTTCAATGCTGTTAAGATACTAAGATAGTAAGATAGTAAGATACTAAGATAGTAAGAATCAGGTATACAATAAGCTGAATACTCACACTCAAATAATTTACAGTAAAAACGTAGAGACTATTGGATGCTCCCATCACTCTCAGTCATTTTGTACTTAATTGTCCTTAAAAGAGCAGTACTCAAAATAAAGAGTGGCGCAATGAAAGAGACGGCCATCATATGTGCCTCAAGTTCTAAAATGAAACATGGGGAATAACACACTGATGCGACAAAAGTCATGGGGTAGAAAAACGTACATTAACAGATAGCGGTAGTATCGCATACGCAAGGTGTAAAAGTGCTCTGTATTGGCGGAGCTGTCGATGGCACTCAGGCGATTCATGTGGAAAGATTTCCGAATTGATTATGGAACCACAACGGGAATTAACAGCCTTAGAACGCGGAATGGTGATCGGAGCTAGATGCATGGGACATCCCATTTCGGAAATAGGGAATTCAATATTCCGAAGTCCACAGTGTCAGACACCAAATTTCAGGCATTACCTCTCACCGAGAGCAGTGGCTTTCGCGTAGAGTTGTCGGTGCTGACAGACAAGCAACACTGCGTGCAATAACCGCATAAATCAATGTGGGGCATGCGACGAACGTATCAGTCAGGACAGTGCAACGAAATATGGCGTTAATGGGCTATGGCAGCAGACGACCGATGCTAGTGCCTTTGCTAACAGCACGAAATCGCCTGCGGCGCCTCTCCTGGGTTTGCGACCATATCAGTCTGGCCCTAGACGACTGGAAAACTGTAGCTTGGTCATATGAGTCCCAATTTCAGCTGGTAAGAGCTGATTGCAGGTGACGCAGACCCCCCGAAGCCAAGTTTTCAACAAGGTACTGTGCAAAATTTTTATGGATGACAATGCGCTGTGTCACCAGGCCACAATTGCTCGCTATTGGTTGGAAGAATATTCTGAGCAATTCGAGCGAATGATATCGCCACCCAGATCGCCTAATATGATCCCATCAAACATTTACGAGATGTAATCGCGAGGTGAGTTCGTGCACAGAATCCTGCACCACCAACACTTTGGCAATTATGGGCGGCTGTAGAGGCAGCATGGTTCGGTATTTCTGTAGGGTCGTTCCAACGACTTGTTGAGTCCACACTACGTCGAATTGTTGCACTACGCCGGACAAAAGGAGGTTCGCCACAATATTACATTAAGACGTAGCCCACGACTTTTGTTAACTCTGTGTATAATGAAAACATATCAACCGGATCAAGAACTGGAGAAAACCCGTAAAAGTTTGTGGTATCATGCTCACCATGGTGGTGGCGGTGGGGGGGGGGGGGCGGGGGGGAGAAATAACCACATCATCGTTTAGGCCCAAGACGTAGACAGTACTACAAAAGTACTAAAATCTCCAAAAAATAGCGGCTGCGATAGCTCTGTCATTTCCTTCGTAAACATCTTGTACAAAGGGCGTGCAAAAAGTTTTGCACAGTCGTCTCTAATTTTTTATTTTTTGCAGAAGGAGAATGAAATTTTTTGTGAACATACTTGCGACATTTAGCTATAACTTGGTACATAAAGGTATTTTCTTTTATTTACAGGTGAGCCATGGATCGTGAAGTAGATGTCAGGTTGCGACAACGGTCGGTGATGGAGTTCCTCTTTAAGACCGGTGAAGACTGCACATCGATTCACAGGAAGTTTCTCCCTCTTTATGGGGAGGACACAGTGGATCGCAGCAGTATCCAGCGGTGGTTGCAGAGGTTTAAAGAAGGTGATTTCTCTCTACTGGACAATCCACGATGCGGCGGACCATCGACGGCAGTGAGTGATGTGAATAAGGAGACCATTGATCAATCATCCTAAATGGCAGATGTGTGACGACACGACAGCTTGCCGAAATGACTCGTTTGTCATTGGGTAGTGTGGTATCACTGGTACAGCCACTAGGGTACAGAAAAATCTGTGCACGTTTGGTGCCTAGATTATTGACAAGAGAAATGAAAACGTTGAGCTAGAATGTGTGCGAGGGTTTCATGAAGACCTTTACTGAAGAGCAGAAACGGTGTTTTGACAACGTCATGGTTGTTTTTGTCCGAACCTGAGAACAAAACCCAATCTATGGAGTGGCGTCATCCGGGTTCCCCTCGGAAGGAAAAACCATGAGTTTCACGAACAGCTGGCCCAAAGGTGATGGCCTTCTTCTTCTGGGACCAGAGTGGTGTCATTTTCATTGACTTTTTGGAACCTGGCTCCACAATTAACCGGGACCATTACCGTTTGTCACTGGACAAGCTGCGATGTGCCATCAAGACGCACAGACCACAGCTTCAGGGTCAGGTCATCAGACTACACCATGACAATGCCAAACCCCATACAGCCCTTATGATGTAGGAGAAAATCAAGAAAATGTGTTAGAAAATTGTTCCTCATCCTCCCTACAGTCCGGACTTGGCTCTGTCTTATTTTTACCTCTTTGGTCGTCTGAAGGCCCACCTGTGCGGTAAAACATTCCTGTGTCAAGCGATGGTGTAAAAGTCAATCCCCAGAATTTTACCAAAGTGCATTTACTTCATGGAAAGAACATTTGGCCAGATGCATCACAGCTGATGGGGGCTTCATTGAGTAGGCTGAATGTATGTCTAAATGTTCCATGTATGTCCACAAAAAATTTCATTCTCCTCCTGCAAAAAATAAAAAAATTAAAGATGACTGCGCAAAACGTTTTAAACGCCCTTTTTATTGTGCACGGGTTGTCCAGGAGGAGGCATACAAGTAGGTGGCTTGGATCTTCTTCAGCCCCGCAGTCGCAAGAGGTGTCTGAGCTCGTTGGAAGGATTCCCCATTTCTTTAGGTTGGTGTTGCATAGGGGGACGCCCATTCTTAGGCGGTCAAGGCACCTCCATACAGGGTATCGTAGGTTTCCGCTAGGAACTAGTTCTTCTTTAGGGCAGTGAGTTCTTCCATGTTGAAGGACGAATTGTCTCTGGTGCTCCCTCCACTGGCGCAGTCCTAGCAAGGAAACTCTTGTGAGATTTGAGGTACGATCTTGCTGCCTGATGACAATACAGGGGATGTCGGCGGTCATTCTCCTGCTTCGTTCTCTCATTGTCGGCAGCAGTGGCTCTCCGGATATTGAGAGGGCTATTCCAACAATCGGATACAATTTCTGCTCTGGTGTGGCCTCAAGCATCCTGAGATGATCCTTGCAGTATCGCTGACCGCAATATCGACTTGCTTAGCATGAGATGAAGCGTTCCACACAGGAGCAGCATACTCAGCGGCTGATACACAAAGCGCAAGTGCAGAAGTCCTTAGGAGGAGCGGGTTGGCTTCCCAGCTGCTGCCAATCAGCTTCTTAAGTGTCCCACTGCGAGCAATGACTTTCTGTGTCACGTTTAGGCACTGCTGCTTGTACGTTAGAGCCCTCTCCTGTGTGACACCTAGGTAGATTGGTGTTGGGCAATGTTTAAGTTGCTCTCCTCGCCATGTGATGTCCAGCTTTTGCTGCGCTTCCCTGTTTCGTAAGTGGAAGGCGCTCACTTGAGTTTTACTGGGGCTGGGCTTCAAGTGGTTGGCATCATAGTACTTGGAGAGTTCATCCATTGCTAGAGACAGTTTTCCCTCTACTTCTTTAAAGGTTGGCCTCTTAACAGCTACTGCTGTGTCATCAGCATAACTGAAGAGCCTAGTACTTGCTGGTATTGGCTGATCATTTGCGTAGATATTATACAGTGCTGGAGCAAGCACACTGCCTTGGGGGAGACCGTTCTTCTGCCTTCGTCATCATTATTCTGTAATGAAACTTGGAATCTCCTGTTCTGAAGTAAGGTTCTAATAAGGGATGTTAGTTGGTAGTCCTTAGTAAGGTCATACACTTTCTTTAACAGTTTCCTATGATCCACAGTGCCGTATGCAGCTGTTAGATCAACAAAAGCGACTCCAGTAAATTACCACGCTGAAAACCGTCCTCGATGTGCTGGGTTGGATTCAAGATCTGACCACAGCATTATTTACTAGCACGAAAGCCTGCTTTTTGTCGGATAAACCTCACTTTGAGTGTGGCGCTGATTCGGTTAAGTACCAGTCGTTCTAATATCTTGAAGGTGTGGCATAAAAGGGAGATAGGTCGAAAATTTTTTGGATCGTTTGGTTCCTTGCAATGACTCGAGACTTCCGCCACATTTTGGGGATGTGTAGCTTGGCGACACATGTGTTCATTAGGCTTAGTAGCCACTCCATCGTTTTACAGCTGAAGTTCTTTATCTGTTCAAATCTAAGGTCATCGACACCTGAAGCCTTTTGCATCTTCAAACTGGAGATGGCAGCTTAGAGTTCAGTCATGGAGAAGGGATCCCAAAGAAAATAGTGCTCTGTTTCTGGGTCACGCTGAAAAGCTTCTTTGGGCGACCTTCCTTTTATTTTGCCTTTCTGCAGGAGCTGGGTTGCCACTTTTCAGAAGTCACACTCGTAAAATTGTCTTGTGATTTTACAGGGTTGTCACTCAGGTTTTTAAACAGTTTCTAGGCTTGTCCACTGTTCATCTGCATGTTGAGGTTCTCTACCAGGTTACTCCACTTGGCCTTGCGAGTTGGTTCAAATGGCTCTGAGCACTATGGGACTTAACAGCTGAGGTCATCAGTCCCCTAGAACTTAGAACTACTTAAACCTAACTAACCTAATGACATCACACACATCCATGCCCGATGCAGGATTCGAACCTGTGACCGTAGTGGTAGCGCGGTTCCAGACTGAAGCGCCTAGAACCGCTTCGCCACAGTGGCTGGCCCTTGCGAGTTTCTGAAATGGGTTGCAGCAATATTTCACCAGCTTAGATCGTTTCTTCTGCGAATGGATCTTCTTCATAGAGAGTTTGGTATCTTTCTAACAACAGTTTGTCGTCACTCGACATGCCTGGAACGTACTGAGTTCTGCATCCTTTCGGAATAGTTTTCCTCGAAACTTGTTGGACGCATTTGATGAAGGTTTCGTACATTTCAGGTTGCAGTGGAATGTTTATCACTTTTGAGTCAACCTCTTCACTGAACTTCTGCCACTCAGCCTTCTTGAAGTTAAACCTCCTCTTGAATAGTACCTCTTCATGCGCTACTACAGAATTCACAGTGCATATGACAGGTCTACGTTGGGTATGGGGGATGGGCTCTCCTACGGTCTTCATACAGTGTACAGCTACCTTTGAAGAAACAAAGATGTCTGGGTTGTACCCTCTTTTCCACCTGCCACTGTTAAAAAGAATGTGCGAGCTCCGGATCATGGATCAAATGTAGGTGATGAGCCTCTGCTCATGTTTCTAGACTCGTTCCGTTTGTGTCGGTATCTGGGTATCCCCATGATGTCCTTCTGCAATTGAAATCGCCTATGACAAAGTTCACGTCCTGATCGTTGAAGTTGGCTGGTGTTTTACTGGTGAAATTGGCATCGAGTGGCTTGTAGACCGATGCTACACAGAAGAATGGAGTTCGACTGTGAGGAGCTCGATGTTGTTGTCTTCCGTCGGTAAGGCTGTGTGATATTCACGTTAGGTCTGACAAAGATGGGGCAACGGCCTTGCAGCAGTGGATACACCGGTTCCCGTGAGATCACCGAAGTTAAGCGCTGTCGGGCGTGGCTGGCACTTGGGTGGGTGACCAATTAGCCGCCATGTGCTGTTGCCATTTTTCGGGGTGCACTCAGCCTCGTGATGCCAATTGAGAAGCTACTCGACCGAATAGTAGCGGCTCCGGTCAAAGAAAACCATCATGACGACAGGGAGAGCGGTGTGCTGACCACACGCCCCTCCTATCTGCATCCTCAACTGAGGATGACACGGCGGTCGGATGGTCCCGATGGGCCACTTGTGGCCTGAAGACGGAGTGCTGACAAAGATGGCACTGCCGTATTTGTCGTGAGGCTTCTCCAGTATTAATTCCATGCAAGCAGTTCTTGGGCAGTTTTTACTATTTCCCCTGTGTGTTTAGTGAACTAACAGAATGTTACACGTATATTTTTGACATAAATTTGCTACTAAAACTTCTTTCTCTCGGGAAAATCTCTCAATGTTTATGGAAATAAAACCAAATGGTCTTGAGAAAGACCGGTCAGAATGCAATCCATTTGAATGGAGACCGTTTGTGAAAGGATCTGCCATCGGCGGGCTTCGTAGCGTCTTCTGACGTTGCCCAAGGTACTCCTTTCTTGTTCTTCTCTTATTGCAATCTTCGTGGAGGTTCCTTTCACGTTCCCCATAAACTGTAATGAAATACAGGAATCCACAGTGAAAATAAGACGAGCGGAAGTTAGAACGAGTGACAAGGAAAACAATATAAACTGAAGAATAAAAATCCTGGGTCTTTACCGTATACACCCAACGTATCGCAGTGAGAAGACGCACGAGCTGTCGCCATCTAATTACTGAGCGTGCGGAGAAGTGTCACGTTGATAAGGAAGTGCGAAGCAGAAGCGAAAATAGAAAGCACACCAAGTTGAAACAAAGACAGTAAATAATAAATATGTTTTTTATTTTTTTTTTAAACATAACGCTATGAACGGAAGGGCGAGTCCCATGACTCTTATTGAGGGTCTTCTTTCATCTTGCCAGGTCGCCTATTTCCGTGCCTGCTTCGCGCTTTCCTATCAACTTGACACGTGTCATGTAAACGTAACCCACAGAAACGCGTCTTTTCGTTATTGAAAGAATGTAACTTAAGTATGAGGGGCGTTCAATAAGTAAAGCAACAGATTTTCTTCTCGGCCAGTTTCACTTGAAAACATGTGGAATTTATTGTGAGACATTGTGGAATATTCCCGCTTCAGACCCTATAGGTTCATGAAGCTCCGACAGGTGGCAGCCCCGTGCATTGCCATCAAAATGGCGTCCCTAACAGAGGTGCGAGCCAAGTAGAGAGCTGTTATTTACTTTCTTTTGGCGGAAAACTAGAGCATCGTAGATATTCATAGCCCCTTGCAGAATGTCTATGGAGATCCGGCAGTGAACAAAACAACGAAGCTTGACGAGGTGAGGCATCTGTCATCATCGCAACAAGGTCTCGCTAACCTGTCCGATCTCTCGCGTGCCGGCTGACCGCACAACGACTCTTGGAATGTTGAAACGTGCGTACATTCTCATTCGAAGTGGTCGTCAGATGACAATCAAACACCTCGCTGCACATCTGGGTCTCTGTTGGTAGTGCTGACACACTCGTATCCCAGTTTGGTTATTCAAAGATGTGTGTTCACAGGATTCCTCGTCGCCTAGCTAAAGACCTTAAAGAGCAACGAAGCACCGACTGTGCAGAATTGCTTGGACGTTACTAGACTGATCATGACAATTTTTTATTGAATATCGTCACAGGCGATGAAACAAGGGTACATCACTTCGAACCGGAACAAAAGGGCAGTTCATGCAGTGGCGCCACACCATCTCTCCTCCGAAGATAAAGGTCAACAGCGCACCCTCAGCCAGTAATACCATGGGGGCGGCCTTGAGGGATCTGAAGGGGTTATTCTGTTTGGTGACCTTCCTCACAGTGCGATGATTAACTGTAAAGTGTTGTGCTACCCTCGGGAAATTACAGAAACGAAATCAGCGTGTTTGTCGCTACAAAAAGGAATATCAAGGCCTCCTTGTCCATGACAATGAAAGTCTGTGCACCCGAGAGGAGCTCACATTACTTCATTGGACTGCTCTTCCTCTGATCTCGTACTTTAGAACTTCCAGTTGTCTGGCCTAATGAAGGATGCACTCCACGGCAAGCAGCAAGTGGGTGATAGGGAGGTTACTGATGCAGCAAGACGTTGGCTCCGACCTCGAAGGGCCGGCCGCGGTGGCCGAGCGGCTTTAGGCGCTTCATTCCGGAACCGCGCGACTGCTACAGTCGCAAGTTCGAATCCTACCTCGGGCATGGATGTGTGTGGTGTCCTTAGGTTAGTTAGGTTTAAGTAGTGCTAAGTTCTGGGGGACTGATGACCTCAGATGTTAAGTCCCATAGTGCTCAGAGCCATTTCAACCATCTGAAACGACCTCGAGAATGGTACCACGGGGGCATACAGACTCTACCAGTAAGATGGCGTAAGGCCGTCCCAATGAAAGGACATTATGTCAAAGTGTAGCGCCTTTTAGCCAATGCCGGCCGGAGTGGTCGAGCGGTTCTAGGCGCTACCGTCTGGAACCGCGCGACCGCTACGGTCGCAGGTTCGAATCCTGTCTCGGGCATGGATGTGTGTGGTGTCCTTAGGTTAGTTAGGTTTATGTAGTGCTAAGTTCTAGGGGACTTATGACCTCAGCAGTTGAGTCCCATAGTGCTCAGGGCCATTTGAACCATTTTTTTTTAGCCAAAACAGTGGGGACTAATATGGTGTATTCGAATCCTGAATAAAACTAACCTGCTTTCAGAAATAAAGTGTCGCATTGCTTATTGAACACACCTCGTATATAGTTGCTTTATTTTCTTTCCTTAAGGCGAATCCTATGGTTTCTGTACGTGTAGCTTTAAAAATAGGAATGCTACTTTTATTTATAATACTCAGTAGCAGAAAAATGTTGACAAAAATATCAGTGTTATTTTGTCCTGAATAAAGTTTGTAAATATGTCGACCTGTTAACCATTCAACGAATCTTTGTTAGAGAAGGCGTTCTTGTGTCCAGCATGCCATTTTAAGCGCGCAGAGGGACTCCTCGGTGGTTAATTATTCAATTCATTATTAAAAAAACGTTCGTTTTTAGTATCCGATCGTTGTTAGATACGAAAGACCGCTATCGTTTTATTGCGGTATTATATTTCACTAAGGATTATGTGCTAAGTCTTTTAGCCCTTCGCCGACCAGATATCACGTGTTCCAAAATCGCTGCTTCTGCGTCGAAACTGCTAGTAATCTGGCTTAGTGGTCCGAGTGCGTTCCTGCCGGATTATTAAGTGACAGGCAAATCTGAGATGAGAAGCGAAAGTTGAAAGGACAACCTCGCTGTTACCAAGCGAAACGCTAGTTGCTATATCATGGCCATAACCAGTCACGCTAGGCTACTTTTATATCCTATATGAGTGCTGTTATAGCTCTGAAGTTGTCCGACAACAGTTCTTTCTTTACTGTGCGCAACACCAGAGTGTTCCAACTATACTTTTATTCGTTACAGAGAGTGCTCACAAATACCACAAGGCATTTCAGGGCTGCCCTTGCGTGCCTACTTCACCGCGAGCCACTGTGACCTAGCCCTTTTCTATTGCTCGTAATCAGCGCATCAATCAGAACTCATCAACCACAATGGTGTCTTTCTTTAGAGGCAGTCGATGTGGTCGCCGGCGAACCGTGGCTGCATCGCTGTTTACGAGCAGTTTATTCCAGACCCGTCGATGCTTGCGTAAGACCTGGTATCCATTTCATTCATCTTCTACTTATAGCTTGTCTGGTTGCGACGCACGTCGGGCACACAGTCTGTTCTCCGTGGCTGGGTTGACATACAAGATTCGCAAGGTCTAGGATGTTGTCATTGATCGTCCTGTATAGCAAATTAGTAAATTATGAGTACCAGCTACTATCGTTGCAGCTGCGCTAAAACAAATTTGTTGCGTAAAAACAAATCCAAAATGTCTGTCTTTCACTAATTATTAAAAACTGAAAACATGTTTATTAGTTTTTTCTCTCCCATTGTCTATATTCTGACGTCACTACCTTCAGTACCGAACATTTACAAAGCATGGTAGCACGAATGGTCACAGGTTTGTTTAACACATGGGTGAGCTTAAAGAAGATGTTGAAAACACGAACTGTCAGATGCTCGAAAATAAACACCAAATAAAATTTCAAGAGGCAGTGTTGGGTGAGGAATCTAGGAATGTACTACAACCACATACGCGAAGGTTACATTAGAGTAAGAACAGTGCGCACTGAAGCGGTTGGGGAACCAATCTTCCTGCGGTCCCAACACTAATCTAACGGGCAGGGACTTCTTAGTACATGGTTCAATTAGAAGTACTATCTGCGATGTATTTCACAGTGTTTTGTGTAGATGGAGATGAACAACCTTCCCTCCTATATATAACAAGAAATGGAGAATCAGGAAGAATTAGAAATAAAATCAAATATAAACATATCGTTAGCCGTTGTTTCCAGAAATTAGCTAACAATGTAGACTTAAGGATAAGAAACATATTTTATCAGCATGGTATGCAAAAACTCTCATTTCAAGTAGGTTTCTATTGATATGTTTTGACAGTATTAGAAAGAATATCAATGAAGAGCACAAGGTCACCAGCCACTAAATTAAGAGTTACATGCGGGTGTGTTTCATATTCTTGCACATATTTGCCATGAGATATTTGTGTGACATGCTAACTTCGTATCTGGTCGACTATATTTGAATTGAAAGAAAATATTTGTTAAGCTTCGTTAAGTATATAACTTAATATTTTTTCTAAATTAAGAACTAATTAGTAATAATCGCACAAAGATAATATCTTGTCAAGATATGGTTGGATAATTATTACAAGTTGTACTGGTAGAAAATAGCATCAAGTCAGAAAAATGTATGTGTAGTGGCTATTGTGTTTTCTAGATTTATGCTCGGAATAATGTTTGTTTATGCCTTCTGTGTATCCTCCGCCATGCTTCTCCCTCCTTTCCTCTCACAACTTTCCACTTATTTCAATTTATCTTCCTTCCCTTCTGTTGGTCTTTGTTAACTTTCTCTTCTGTTTAATTTTTCCTTTATTTTCACTACGGTTTCTCAGATCATGTCAGCAATCAGTTCAGGTCCGGTAGTTCTTCTCCTGTCTCTACCACCGCCAGTTTTATTAGCTCAAAACTACTTCCAGATATAAATACGGTTTACTACATCAATAGAACAGTTATACGTATTATTATTTTCATTATATCACCATTTTCATTAATATTAGTATGAAATGAAATGATCTTTTGGCACTGGTGGCCAGGAGTCCCCACCTGGGGAATTCGGCCACCGAGTTGCAAATCTTTCCAGCTGACACCACATTGAGCGGCTTTCGTACCGGTGACGATGAAATGATGACAACATAACACTCGGCCCCCGAGCGGGGAAAATCTCCAACCCAGGCGGGAATGGAACCCGGGCTCACTGCATGCCAGCCAGCTAAAGATTTTTCCAAATCTATTAAAAACTGTGGTAAAAATTGAGATAATTAACTACAAAATTTGATTTTTTCTAAACACAAAGTTTAAAACGTAACAGCTCATTCATTTTTTTCATAAGTTAAATAGATTCTAGAGTTTCAAACACCTGTAAGTATGGTTTGTATTCTGTGCAAAATTCATCGAAGAATCTCTCTTACTTATGAAGAAAAGTGTACCTATAGCAACAAATGCAGCCAATAGTAAGTGAAAAAATGATGAAATGTCACATGCAAAAGATTTTTTTTGTTATGTTTTTGAACATCCGCTGCTATGAGTGTGAATCCTGAATCCTTCCTGGTCATGCTGACAAAGTTTTATGAATTTACTTGTAAAAGTATAGACAGTGGCAATTCAAATGTCCTGTGGTGCCTCTCCTGCTCCAAGTAGTCCCGTTTGATGTCCTACCCCCTTTAAACGACCTGATCAACAGTTGCTTACACTAGTTCCGCTGGAGTCGGAGCAGCGTATACTGGGTTTCAGATCAGGTAGAGAACGAACGTGTCCCTGGTAAACGCGTTCTTTTAGATATATCCAGAGCCACAAGCCACATGGAATCAGATCAGGTGATCTTGCAGGCCATGCACTTAAAAAACCTCTAGAGATAACGTGTTTGTGGAAAGTTGCATTAAACAAATCTTTCACTGCGCGAGCGACGTGAGGTGTTGCCCCATCTTGCATGGAAGCGGTTGTTTCCACACAGTTGCACTCTTCCAAAGCAGAAAGCAAGGAGGTCTCGATAACATGCAGATGTCACGATACACCTGACAGGCCCTCTGAGTATGTTCTCTTCAAACAAGAACGGATCAAGAATAAAGGCGCTTGCCAATCCACACCACAGAGTCACCTATGGCGAGTGAATGACTTTTCGTGCTCAGTATGCGGTTTGACGGTACCCCAGATTTGACAGTTGTGTATTCTTCCGTCCTGTAATGTAAAATGCGCCTCGTCACTCCATAGAATATTGCGAGGCCATATGTCATCAATGTCGACCCGTGCCAGAAACTGAAGAGCAAATTCAGAACCTTGCTGTGGATGATGAGGTTTAATTTGGTGCACCACTTAGGTCTTATTCGTCCTCAGTTATTTGCTCGAGATATCCCAATCTCTACATTCCTCTGCAGTTTTTACCCTCTACAGTTCCAGTTCCATCTAGTACCGTGGAAGTTGTTCCCTGACGTCTTTACAGATGTCCTATCATCCGGTCCCTTCCTCTTGCCAGTATTTTCCATATATTCCTTTCCTCTCCGAATCTGGACAGAACCTCCTGATTCCTCACCTTGGCAGTCCACCTAATTTTTCAACATCCGTCTGTAGCACCTCATCTCACATGCTTCGACTCTTTTCCGTTAAGTTTCCGGTTTTCCCACAGTCCATGTTCAGAAATTTCGTCCTCAAATTAAGGCCGATGTTTGATATTAGCAGACTTCTCTTGGCCAGGAATGCCCTTTTTGCCAGTGCTAGTTTGCTTTTAATGTCCTCCTTGTTCGATCCAGATGTTAAGTTTCTCGCTGTTCTCATCCCTGCTACTTCTCATTACTTTCATCTCTCTTCGATTTATTCTCGATCCATGCAGATCCTGTAATTCTTATTCACTTTTACTGACGACAGCAACGTCATCAGCGAATCTCATCATTGATATAATTTCACCTTGAATTTTAATTCCACTCTTGAACCTTCTTTTACTTTCATCACTGTTTCTGTGGTGTCACCGCCAGACACCACACTTGCTAGGTGGTAGCCTTTAAATCGGCCGCGGTCCATTAGTATACGCCGGACCCGCGTGTCGCCACTGTCAGTGATGGCAGACCGAGCGCCACCACACGGCAGGTCTAGAGAGACGTACTAGCACTCGCCTCAGTTGTACAGCCGACGTTGCTAGCCATGGTTCACTGACAATTACGCTCTCATTTGCCGAGACTATAGTTAGCATAGCCTTCAGCTACGTCAATTGCTACGACCTAGCAAGGCGCCATTTATCCTTTGCTGGTTATCTTATAAAGCCTGTATCATCAAGAGCGATGTTATACAATTATGGATTAAAGTTAAGTATTCCAGAAGCTACGTACTTTTCTTTATAGCATTCATTACGTATCCCGTTTCAGACCTCACGCCAGCCTGCGCGAGTTTAAGCGCGTGCCTTTCGACTTCCTCTCATTGTGTCTAGGCTGTCTTGTCTAGACACAACAGTTTCTTCGATGTACAGATTGAACAGTAGGAGCGAAAGACTACATCCCTGTCTTACACCCTTTTTAATCCGAGCACTTCGTTCTTGCTCTTCCGCTCTTGTTATTCCCTCTTGGCTCTTGTACATGTTGTATATTATCCGTCTCTCCCTATAGCTTACCCCTACTTACCTCAGAATTGCGAACAATATGCATCTTTTGACATTGTCGAACGCTTTTCCATGTTGACAAATCCTATGAATGTGTCTTGATTTTTCTTTAGGCTTGCCTCCATTATCAACAGCACGCAACGTCAGAACTGCCTCTCTGGTGCCTTTACTTTTCCTAAAGCCAAACTGATAGTCATCTAGCACACCCTCAATTTTCTTTTCCATTTTTGTCAGTAACTTGGATGTATGAGCTGTTAAGCTGATTGTCTGATAATTCTCGCACTTGTCAGCTCTTGCCATCTTCGGTGTTATGTGGATGATATTTTGCCGAAAGTCAGATGGCATATCGCCAGTCTCAAACATTCTACACACAACATTCCAAACCCAATGCGTTCGTACCAGAATCAATATAACAACCACACTCTCATGTTCAGTCATGACAAGGCCAAACTTGTTTCTTGTGGCTGGGATGCTAACATGGGCGATTGCCTAACTCCCTTTCCCTGCTGTATCAATTGTAATGGCGACCAAGCCACCTCACCCCATGAATGTCCCACATATATAGATGAGCAAGCTATCCAGGAGGTATGGGTGAAGGAAAAATTAACTTACCCTGTAGCTCGCAAGTTGTTGGCTAGTTGAAAGCCCTGTATTTTACCATTCGGCACTTTTAGTACCGTTCTTGCTACGCCTAGCTTCATGATGGACGTGGTCACACAGACTTGCGACCTCCAATTCACCAGTGCAGTTATAAACTCGGCCAGTATCAGGTAGCATCCCCGTCTCCTTCTCCTACAACTGCGCAACAAACCACCAAATCTTCGACCATGGCATCGAATCACCTGCTACACAACCGACGTGCAGGGAAGGATAAAAGGAATACTCCTGTGAAGACTTTTTGGTCCCTTCTGCCGACAACTGTCTGAGTCTTCGTCTGACAATGCGAACGGTTTTTCCCTTCCCCTTCCCCTACTCGGAAATGCTCTTCAACAGTGTCGCCGAGTGATGCCCTAACACGGCCGACTTCCATTTCGCCGGTACGCGCCGCCTACCGTTTTTCTCCCCTGGAATCTGCAGGCCGATCCAGGGAGAATGCCGATGCCTCTGTAGAGTTCATGGAACAGGATACTCCAGCCTCTGCGCTCTGTAGCAGTGAGTCTTCAATAGCTGGCACTTGGCAGGCACTGAGGTGACTACCCTTCCTTTATTCATTCCTCCCCATTCCACATTATACGTCTCCAATAGAACGTTCGTGATATTAGATCCAACAAGAAGGGCTTACGGCTGCTCTTGGAATCGCAGCATCCGGTTGTTTTCTGTCTCCAAGAAACAAAATTGCGTCCTCACAACCACTTTGACCTCTTGCGTTTCCTTCCGCTCTGCTTTAAACTTCCCCCTAAAAATGGCATTGTGTTTCATGGGCGAGTCATCCTGCTCCTTCAGGATCATGTCCACAGCCAACCCATCTCACTGAACATCCGGCTGCAAGCTTTTCTCTTTGTAACGTCTACATCCCTCCGTCATTTGCTGTCACTAGGCCAGACTTCCCCCAGCTTATTGATCAACTCCCTCACCTCTTTTTGCTGCTCGGTGACTTTAACGTGCACTATCCCCTCTGGGGCTCTTCCAGAACTTGCCCTCTTGGCTGACCTTCTCATTCAACTCAACCTCATCTGTCTTAACAGTGGAGCCCCCACATTCCTTTCAGACTCCACGCACACCTATTCCCATTTGGACCTCTCTTCCTGCCTTGCTCAGCTTGCCCATCATCTCAAGCGAGTAATACTCTCTGACATGTAGTAGGGCAACCATTTCCCATCCGCTGTCTGTTTGCTGACTCCCACCCCACACTCATGCAAACCCAATTGGCAGCTTTCGAAGGTTGACTGAAGGCTTTACTCCTACGTGACGACCTTCAAGGAACAACATTTCCCCAGTTGTGATGACCAAGTAGAGTACCTTACGAATGTTATCCTTACCACAGTAGAACGTTGCATACCTCACATTTCAATTTACCACGCTTTGTTCCGGTCACCTGGTGGACTGAGGTGTGCCACAGGGCGATTCGCGCACGGAGATATGCTCTCTGCGTTTTTAACTGTTATACTACGATGGCGAACTGTATTCATTGTAAACAGTTGCGTGCGCAGTGTCGTCACATTCTTCAGGATAGCAAAAAAGCTAGCTGGATTTCATTTACTAGTTCTTTTAACAGTTTCACTCCCTCTTCCATTGTGTGGGACAACCTCCGTCGGTTCCAGTATGACTATAGCAGATGATGTCCTTGTGGGCCCTATTGCTACGTCCAACACCTGAGGTCTCTATTTTACGGAGATTTCAAGCTCCACTCACTATAACCCCACCCTCCATTCAGAATCGTGGGTGCTACAATTCCACCTATAGTATGAGGAAACTTGACCAAGCTCTCACTTCATACCTATCTTCCGCCCCGGGGTCGGGCGATGTTCATATTCAGACGTTGCAGCAGCTTTCTCTTGCGGGCAAGCACTTTCTGCTTCATATGTACAATCGCATTTGGGCAGATGGCACGTTTCCCAGATGCTGGCATGAGGCCACTGCCATACCTGTACCTAAGCCTGGTAAGGATAAACACCTTCCTTCTAGCTACCGCCCCATTTCTCTCACCCAGCTGCTTTGCGAGGTGATGGAACGTATGATTCATGGATGGCTGGGATGGTCTCACAATCTACTGACCACTGCACAACGTGGATTTCCAGCGCGCCGTTCTGCACCTGACCATGTCGTCACTTTGTCAACCCATGTCCTGAACTGTTTTCTGCGGAAATACCACACTGTGGTGGTGTTTTTTGATTTAGAGAGAGCCTAAGACACCTGATCCTCCATACTCTATACACATGGAGCTTCCAAGGACGCCTGACCGCATTTCCGTCAGGAATTTTTAAAAGACAGAGTTTTTAAAGTATGTTTGGGTTCAGCCTTGTCGGGCATCTTTATCCAGGAGAACAAGGTGCCTCAAGGCTCTGTCTAGAGCGTCGACCTGTTTGCTATAACCATTAACCCCATTATAGCTTGTTTCCCGCCAGGTTTCTCTGGCTCCCTCTTCGTCGACGCGATCTATTGCAGTTCTCCACGGACTTGTCTGCTTGAGCAGCGTCTTCAGCGACATCTCAATCGTCTTTATTCGTGGAACATCGACAATGGCTTTCATTTTTCCACTGACAAAACCGATTGTACGAATTCCTGGTGGGGCAATGGGTGTCTTCCACTGTCTTTACATCTCTAGGCTGTTGCTCTTTCGTTCACACTAAAACTACGAAATTCCTGGGGCTCACGCTTGATAGAAAACTTTCTTGGTCCCCCCGCATGTCTTACATGGCTGCACGTTGTACCCTGCCCCTCAGGGTCCTACATGTTCTCAGCGGTACTTCCTGGGGAGTGGATCAGACCACCCTCCTAAGTTTGCATCTATTCTTTGTCCTTTCAAAACTAGACTATGGATGTTTCGTTTATTCATGTGCATGCCTATCCACCTTAAGATGTCTGAATACAATCCATCGTCGTGGAACATACACTCCTGGAAATGGAAAAAAGAACACATTGACACCGGTGTGTCAGACCCAACATACTTGCTCCGGACACTGCGAGAGGGCTGTACAAGCAATGATCACACGCACGGCACAGCGGACACACCAGGAACCGCGGTGTTGGCCGTCGAATGGCGCTAGCTGCGCAGCATTTGTGCACCGCCGCCGTCAGTGTCAGCCAGTTTGCCGTGGCATACGGAGCTCCATCGCAGTCTTTAACACTGGTAGCATGCCGCGACAGCGTGGACGTGAACCGTATGTGCAGTTGACGGACTTTGAGCGAGGGCGTATAGTGGGCATGCGGGAGGCCGGGTGGACGTACCGCCGAATTGCTCAACACGTGGGGCGTGAGGTCTCCACAGTACATCGATGTTGTCGCCAGTGGTCGGCGGAAGGTGCACGTGCCCGTCGACCTGGGACCGGACTGCAGCGACGCACGGATGCACGCCAAGACCGTAGGATCCTACGCAGTGCCGTAGGGGACCGCACCGCCACTTACCAGCAAATTAGGGACACTGTTGCTCCTGGGGTATCGGCGAGGACCATTCGCAACCGTCTCCATGAAGCTGGGCTACGGTCCCGCACACCGTTAGGCCGTCTTCCGCTCACGCTCCAACATCGTGCAGCCCGCCTCCAGTGGTGTCGCGACAGGCGTGAATGGAGGGACGAATGGAGACGTGTCGTCTTCAGCGATGAGAGTCGCTTCTGCCTTGGTGCCAATGATGGTCGTATGCGTGTTTGGCGCCGTGCAGGTGAGCGCCACAATCAGGACTGCATACGACCGAGGCACACAGGTCCAACACCCGGCATCATAGTGTGGGGAGCGATCTCCTACACTGGCCGTACACCACTGGTGATCGTCGAGGGGACAGTGAATAGTGCACGGTACATCCAAACCGTCATCGAACCCATCGTTCTACCATTCCTAGACCGGCAAGGGAACTTGCTGTTCCAACAGGACAATGCACGTCCGCATGTATCTCGTGCCACCCAACGTGCTCTAGAAGGTGTAAGTCAACTACCCTGGCCAGCAAGATCTCCGGATCTGTCCCCCATTGAGCATGTTTGGGACTGGATGCAGCGTCGTCTCACGCGGTCTGCACGTCCAGCACGAACGCTGGTCCAACTGAGGCGCCAGGTGGAAATGGCATGGCAAGCCGTTCCACAGGACTACATCCAGCATCTCTACGATCGTCTCCATGGGAGAATAGCAGCCTGCATTGCTGCGAAAGGTGGATATACACTGTACTAGTGCCGACATTGTGCATGCTCTGTTGCCTGTGTCTATGTGCCTGTGGTTCTGTCAGTGTGATCATGTGATGTATCTGACCCCAGGAATGTGTCAATAAAGTTTCCCCTTCCTGGGACAATGAATTCACGGTGTTCTTATTTCAATTTCCAGGAGTGTATTTGGCCACTGGCGCCTTTACACTAGCCTGTTTGAGTCTCTATGCAGAAGCTGCCAAACTACCACTGCTATGCCAGTGTGATGTTCTCCTAAACAGATACACATGCCATTTGTCTGGCATGCTCCGCCATCCATCTTATGTCCTCCTTTTCGATGACTCCCTTGACCGCCAGTATGGGATGCGCACTTCTTCTCTGTTACCTCCTGAAGCTCGCTTTTGGTTACTGCCCCAGCAGCTTAACTTTACGCTAACTGCCATATTCCCATTGGGTGCGAACCCTTCACTTCCTTGGCTTTTTGCAGCCGCCCGTGTTCTTATTGGACGTCATTCGCTTCTCAAGGAAACGACTCTAGATTCGATCTATTGCTGTAAGTTTCTCGACCTTGACACGGAACTTAGCGACAGCACCTTCATGTACACTGACTAAGACCGACCGTGGTGTCAGATGTGCCTTCGTCTCTGGCACCGACCATTTTCGATATCAGCTTCCAGAACACTGCTCAATATTTACAGTGTAGCTCTTTGCCCTCTATCAGGCCACCCAGTGCATCCAGCGACACAGGATTTTTAATTGTGTCATATGGTCAGATTCTCTCAGTGCCCTTCAGAGCCTTTGTGTGCTACACAGCCCATCCCTTAGTGCAACGCGTCCAAGGAAGCTCCCTCTTGCTCACTGTTGAGGGAGCGACTGTAATGTTCATGAGACTTCCTGGTCACATCGGTCTGACGGGAAATGAGGCTGTTGATGCTGCTGCCAAGGCTACAGTCTTCCTACATCTGCCTGCTAGTTCTTCTATTCCGTCTGATGATCTCCGTGTTGCCGAACGTCAGAAGGTGGTGTCACTTTGAAATCACCACTGGTCTTCTCTTCACGGAAACAAGCTGCGGGGCCTCCAACAGCAGCTTGGCCGACTTCCTCTTGGCCGTCTCACCGCGAGGAGAGGATGCGAACTGGGCACTGTCTCTTTAGCCATCGCCATTTTTTCAGTGGTGAACCCCCACCACCTTGTGCTCATTGTCATCAACCTTCCACTGTTCGCCATTTCGTGGCTGAATGCCATTTTTTTAACCGCTTACGTTCCATTGCATGTTTGCTCTCTGTGTTATCGGCCGTTTTATCGAACGACACGCGGCCTGCCGACCGCGTTTTACTTTTTATCCACAGTAGGAATATGGCGAAGAATATTTAATCTTTGGTTCGGGACCTCCGCTGTCTGTACGGCGTATTTTGTGGACCTTTTTCAAAGAGGAATTCCTTGGTTTTAGCTCGCTTTCCTTCCGTCGACTCGGCTTAAAGTGTAGTCGCATTTAACTTCTTTTTCTTATTAATGTTCTAAGGTTATGACATGGGCGCTTATGATCTCAGTTGTTTTTGCGCCCTAAAGCAAAACAAAAAAAGCAGTCCTGTAATTGCTGCCATTCACGTGAAACAGTTTCACTAACAATGTAGGTTTCTCTTCTCGATAGCCGCGCGGGATTAGCCGAGCGGTCTAAGGCGCTGCAGTCATGGACTGTGCGGCTGGTCCCGGCAGAGGTTCGAGTCCTCTCTCGGGCATGGATGTATGTGCTTGTCCTTAGGATAATTTAGGTTAAGTAGTGTCTAAGCTTAGGGACTGATGACCTTAGCAGTTAAGTCCCATAAGATTTCACACACATTTGAACATTTTTCTTCTCGATAGCCATACTGTTCACTCCCTTCATCGTTTGTCCAATGACGGCGCGGATGTCGTACCATCATACAGTGTACATGGTGGCAAAAACTAGAACTATTTTTTTCCATCGTTAATCAGTTTCGCATTAACGCATTAGCATTTCTACTTAGCTTCACTGCCATAGGATAATTACAGCTCAGGCTGGACCTCCATAAGTAGCTGCACTTTAATTATAACCACCTGGTATGTGTCAGAAAGCTGTATGGAATAAGCGCAGTGAGGTACTTCGACTTGGAGACATGGCAAATGGCGGAAAGGAATGATAGCGTTTAGATATATCCATGGTCCCGCCTCGGATCAAGTTGCTTCATTTGTTAGTGTATCAACGCGGACTGTCCAGAGTATCTACAAAGAATGGGGTACCACTCGCGACATGTCTTCCAGTGACAACTGGCTAATCGGTTTCAAGCCAGACAGGAATTGCTGCTGTCAGTGAATGCTTGCCTGTCTCAACTGGCTTCCGCACGAACACTGCAAAGAGAACTGCATGCAACTGACATTTACAGTCGGGCATCTCGCAAAAGACCATTGCTCACAATGGCACATGATGTCGCACGTCTTAAAAGGACTAAACATCAGAGAATTAACTGTACTGACTGGACACTTGTAGTGAATCGCGATTTTGTCCATTTTCGAATAGTGCAAGATGCTGTGTGCTCTAACAGCCTTTTGGGGCTTCAGTCCGTAGTATGTGGCGGTTCTAGTAAGGGCCGGAGTTGATTCTGTGATGTTTTGTGTACCACGTCCTGGGTCTACTCTTACAGGTTATCGTGAACATGAAGCAGGAACTTTATTTCAGTTCCTCAGTGGCCAAGTATTGCCCTTTCTTCTACATCTTCATGATGAGTGTGCAATGGACTTTCCCATCTTCTAGTATGAAAAGGGGATGCACAAATACAATCCAGGTTTGATGGACATTTAGGCACCCCATCGTACCTCGAATGCGCCGCTAAAACGCACTATCTTAATCCCAAAGAAAATGTCTGGAGTCATTTGGAACAGAGGGCGATATTTAGAAACCAACATTCCCGCAAGATTTGGTATTTCTATGGGATCTAATAGTCAATGAATGCCCTCACCTGGAAATGGATAATTGCAGAAACTTGTGGGCTCTCTTCCTCGCCAAAATGATGCCCTTACCAAAGCTAAACCGTTGTGTGTGATATTAGCGAGATGTCTCCTGAGGGTAACTAATTTCATGTCTGGTGTGCTTATCACATAAAACACAGCTTGCTGCCTTCATACTTTAAGACAGGCAAGGTAGATTCAGTAGTTCACAGCTTTTCCAAAAGTGTCAGTTTAAGAATCGCTTCGAAGCCTGCTACCGAAAATAGATCTACGTCTTTGCAGTTTATTACTTAGACATTTCCGCATTTTTTTCAGGGCGCAATTCAGCAAAGCGCCCATTTTGCACTTTGTTTATTCTATAACGAAAATGAATCTAATTCTTCCACCTGCTATACTACGCCAACAGTTATATACTTATAATTACTGGTTGTCCAATACTTCGTTGCGCACTTTCGGGAAGATTTCATCTGTGGCTTCTGTTTTGCGGCGAGCAACATGTGGATCATCCCAGAGAGAAATATGAACTGCCTCTGTTGAAAATGAAGCTACAGTCTCCTTATAAACTTTTACTGTCTTTGGCAGCCGCGCGGAGTGGCCGTGGGGTTTGAGGCGCCATGTCACGGTGCACGGCCCCTCCCGCCGGAGGTTCGAGTCCTCCCTCGGGCATGGGTGTGTGTGTTGTTCTTAGCATGGGTTTGTTTAAGTACTGTGTAAGCCTAGGGACCGATGACCTCTGCAGTTTGGTCCCTTAGAAATTCACACACTTTTGAACATTTGTCTTTGGTTAGACTGTCCGTTGGTAATAAACGTGTCTACAAAGTATTTTGCAACTGTAGGTTATTCATGTGAACAAAACATACACAACACAATTGCTGTAAGAAGTTGTACAGTAAACAAGCCTACTGCATACATCTAGTTGTCATTTGACTTACGTTACTGCGAAACTTGTAATAACGTAAGAAAAACGACATTTCACTGCAATCATCTTCATTTGTTTATCAGGTGACAAATTTTCATCTTGCATTCTTTATATCAACTCTGTGTTCAGCCTCATATCTAACTAAACGAGCAATATGATGCAGTAGACACTTATTGTGAAGGACGTCGGTTCAGATCGGCTACGGTCTTTATGCTATTCACTAAGCATGCCTTCGTCACTGCTTCAGGTCGCTAAATACCAAGAAAACACTTGTCACAAAAACTTTACTTAAGCGTTTTGTGAATGGTTCAACATGAGAACACCAGAAACAAATTTCATACAGAGTGTTGTGTCAGGTGGTAACAGCATAAGGTTTTTCCTCCTCTGTGTAGACACATGCTCAGAGAGCGATGTACCCATAAGTATCAGCAACAATTGCAATTTTATGCTTTCCACACAAAAAAAGACTGATAAAAACTGAGAACCCAGTAAGTGAAAATAGCGGCCACCACCTATGTTTTTTTGTTCATTCAGTTGGTAACATTCTTGGTTTTAATCTTTTCCCAGTGACAAATAAATTTCTCAGATCCATCCGAACTGCATCCTACCAATAGAGATTTTCGTCTGTGAACACGATTGTCGCTTAAACGGTAAAGTGATGTTCCGTAAGCAGCAGTTATTACTGCCAGTTTTGATGAGTTTGGAGACTTTTCCGCGTCATATTGCTCTAGTATTGAAGGCAACGTAGACTACAAGTGGTCTGTATTCATAGTCGGTAAAACTTGGTTAGCTTCAATGCAGACGTATTCAATGCTTTGCTGTTCATTTTGTTGAAATATTCCAATCAGCCCGTCTCGCAAGTTCATCAGTTCTTTTCCGTAATAAACGTCATGATGTGGGAGCGTTCAGAGTTGTTTGAACGGAACAAGCAACTTAGTCACTATATTTTGGTGTAAAGCCACCGAGGCTAATTAATAATTATTTTTGAGAGAGAGTAATGCGTTCAAGAGTATAACCTTATTTTTGCATGTCGCTGAACACAGGAACAATACCAAACCCAAGATACATCAAAAGAGATGGCATAGCGCTAGAACAAAACCAAAGAGTAAACACATTGTAAATAACATTCTTCACAGAATAAACGCCAAAGTCCACTGTGCGATTTCGTTGTGTCACCAGGCGGTTCCTACTGTGGTGTTTCAAAAGTCTAATCACGAAACATCGCGTTTATTTACCGCTTGATCGACGCCAGGTAAGAAATGTTAATATATGTATTTATTTATTTGTAGTATGTTAAGTGGAGACTTGTCATTTAAAAAGATTTTGTTTCTTTTCTTTCATGTCGAGCGTGGTAGCAAGATGATCCAGTGGGGACTCCAGACGCGGCGAACGACGAGAGCTAACCACTATTGCACTGTAATCGACGGCCGGCGGCTGGAAGAACCGTTGAAACATCACGCTGACCATTATTAAAAAATGTTTTATGTTTTTTTTTTAATTGAAAAGGAGTTCAATGTTGAACGTGGAATTATAAAGTTCGTAATTGGGTGTCAGTTGGTTATCAACGGTTAAATAAACTTCAAGTTGGAAGTTAAAACAGTCAGTTGACTCTGTTGTTACGACATACATCGTAAATATTACTTATGTGTGAAAGTTGACTTCTTGAAGAGATTCTGGCAGAATTTTATCAGGAGTGTGGATGATCTTCAATAATTAACTAGTTTAAAGTTTTAGTAATGAGAAGTCGACACGTATTGATATTTTGAAAATAATCGATGCTGTGAAGTGTAATAAAATTCTGTTTTAAAACTTTATCGGCGAATTGTGGTCAAGAAGATCGGTTTTAAAGTGGAATATTTCGTTAAATGAGAACAAGATTGATCCTTTAGTGACATTAATTAATTATTTAAGGAAAAATTAGGAGAATTTCAATTTATTCTGGCAAAGATATCAAGGAGTGTCAGACCGCACAACGAACATATAGAAACTCTGTGACTTTGTTGAGCTGTCAAAATTTTTTTTACGATAAAACGTTTCTTCAACAGGGACTGGTGAATTTTGTTGCGTCTCTCCTTATCTTCTAGGTTGAATCTGCTACAGCTTAATGTTTTTCTTTATGGATTTGTCAAGTAACTGGGAAAAGAAGTTGTTATTTGATCTGCGGCTGACCGTCGATATTGGGTACACGGTTAGGCTGTTGCGAAGCCTGTTGGTTTGCAGATTGCCTTTCCGTTGCTGCGACAGGATCGGCGGTTCAGCGCACTACACAGCCCCCCCCCCCCCCCCTTTGTAGAGCGGAGCTCCGGGCACACATAAGGATACTTGTATTTTATAATTATGCCCGCCCTAGAGCACTTCTCTGAGAACGGTGGGTCTTCCGATGTGGTTTCCTGCTTCTGGCTTGGCGTGTTGCTCTCTACGGGCAACATCTCTTCGCCATATTATGTAGGCGGCGGTTCTTCACTAGTGTCTTGACTTTCTTCGTCAGCTGCTGGCCACATGTGCGCCGGTTTAACTCTCTCAATGGAAACTGTTTGTCGCTTCCCGTCATGGTTTATCTGCAGCGTATGTTCATCTCTCGCGAGTACTTCATAAGGCCCAGTATATGGCGGCTGAAGAGGTGTTCGTACAGCGTCTGTCCTCAGCCACACATAAGGGCAATCGCTAAACTGCTTGTGAACGAATGGCGTGTTGGTGCCATGTCGAGAACCAGGTGTCGGTCGTAGCTGTGCCATGTGGTTGCGGACTTGCAAGACGTAAAGCATGTCACCCGCTGTCGCTTCCGTCGGTTCAACGAAAAATTTTGCCGGCAGCCTGAGGTTCTCTCCGTAAACCAGTTCAGCCGTGGATGCACCTAGGTCTGATGTGCAGGCAGTTCGGAGACCTAGCAGCACCACTGTCAACGCTGAAGTCCATCTGTCCTTATGGCACATCAATTCTGTTTTTAATGTCCTGTGCCACCGCTCAACCACGCCATTGCTCGCTGGGTGATAAGCGGTGGTGCGGTGATGGCGGAAACCACAGAGCTTGGCTAATTGTTGGAATAATGTGAATTCAAATTGTCGTCCTTGATCGGTTGTCATGTATAGTGAACATCCAAAACGGGAGATCCAAGAAGCCAAAAAAACTCGAGCTACCGTCTCTGCTGGATGTCCGATAGTGGAGAAGCTTCTGCCCATCTTGTATACCGGTCCACCGATGTCAACAAATATTTGTAGCCTTCCGAAGGTGATAGAGGGCCCACAATGTCCAAATGAACGTGGGAGAACCTCTTTTTTTACCGGGGGAAAATCTCCAACTGCTTTGTGTACATACCGTCCAATCTTGTTCCTTTGGCACAGCACGCATGTTGTTACCCAATCGCGGCAATCCTTCCTTATACTCGGCCAGACAAAACGCTCCGTGAATAGTTTGATAGTTGCTCTTCTACCCGGATGACCGAGTCCGTGTACGCTGTCGAAAACCTCTTTCCGTAATTGCCTTGGGATGGAGACCTGGGTTTGTTCGTAGCTATGTCGCATCATATCTTCACATTCGCGTCTGCCAGCTGGATTAAAATTAACTGAAGTCCGGTTGTTACGTCCTGTAATTACTGTTGGAGTTGAGCGTCATTAGCTTGTGCTGTGGCTAATTAATCGTATTCTATGGTTTTTGAAATAACCGAGACCCGCGACAGGAAATCGGCGACTATGTTTTCGACGCCCTTGATATGTTCAATATCTGTAGTAAATTGACTGATGTATTCTAAGTGGCGAAATTGACGTGGAGAACAGCTATCCTGTGCCTTACTGAATGCAAAGGTTATTGGTTTATGGTCGGTGTATACAGTAAATGCTCTCGCCTCTACATACGGGCGAAAGTACCGGATGGCTTCATATATCGCTAATAGTTCTCTGTCGTATGCGCTCCACTTCCTTTGTGGGTCTGTAAGGTTTCGTGAGGAAAAACCCAAAGGCTGCCATTTCTCGTTTACTTTCTGATGGAGTGCGGTTCTCAACGTGTCTTGGCTGGCATCGACTACTACTGACAGAGGTGCTTTTGGTACTGGATGAGTAATGAGTACTGCTTTTCCTAACTCGGCCTTTATGTGTTGAAATGCTCTAAATTCAAATGGCTCTGAGCACTATGGGACTTAACTTCTGAGGTCATCAGTCCCCTAGAACTTAGAACTACTTAAACCTAACTAACCTAAGGACATCACACACCCATGCCAGAGGCAGGATTCGAACCTGCGACCGTAGCGGTCGCGCGGTTCCAGACTGTAGCGCCTAGAACCGCTCGGCCACTACGGCCGGTTTTGAAATGCTCTCTCGATATCCACGTTCCACTGCAAAGGTCGTTTGCCATTTGCATTTTTACCTGCGAGAGCTTCTGTCAAGGGCGCTTGTACTAGAGCAGCTCGCGGCAAATGCTGTCTATTGAAATTCACCGTGCCTAAAAATTTTCTGAGTTAATGGTAAGTCTCGGGGCGGTTCATGTTGTCGATTACAGCTACCTTGACCTCTCGCGGGCGTATGCCCTCCGCCGAAACTTCATATCCCAGAAACGTCACTTACCGTTTTCGCAGTTCGCATTTTGCTTTGTTGACTATTACTCCGTACTGGTTTATGCGGGCGAACACTGCGGACAGTTGCTTCTCGTGTGCTTCTGCCTTCGTTGATGAGATTAATATGTCACCAAGATATGCGAAGCATCCTTTCAGCCTGCGCAACACTTCATTAATAAATCGTTGCCATGTTTGAGCTGCGTTCTTTAACCCGAAAGGCATTCCGACATATTCGAATAAACCGAAAGGTGTTATAACTGCTGTTTTCGGCGCGTCTTCTTCTGCGACCGGTATCTGGTGATAAGCTTTTTTACAATCAATAATGCGAAAGATCGTTGCCCCAGCTAATTCATTTGTGAAATCGCAAATATTAGGCACTGGGTAACAATTTGGTATAGTACGTGCGTTTAACTTCCTGTAATCGCCACATGGTCTCCACGACCCACCTTTTTTCTTTACCAAATGTATGGGTGACTCCCACGGGCTGTCTGATCTACTTACGAGACCTGATGACAGTAATGCCTCGAATTCTGCTTTTGCTGCCACGAACCGATCGGGTGCTAATCTGCGCGGTCGTTGATGTGTTGGCTGACCGGGCGTGGTGTAAATGCAGTGTACAGTTTTGTGAGTTACTGCGGATTTTTCTGCGATCATCTTATCATTTACGGCATGTGAAACCGCGTCACAGTTATGTTTGCCAGAGCGGTAAGTGTCACGTTCCGTGATGCCATCTGTTGTTGTTGTGGTCTTCAGTCCTGAGACTAGTTTGATGCAGCTCTCCAAGCTACTCTATCCTGTGCAAGCTTCTTCATCTCCCAGTAACTACTGCAACCTACATCCTTCTGAATCTGCTTAGTGTATTCATCTCTTGGTCTCCCTCTACGATTTTTACCCTCCACGCTGCCCTCCAATACTAAATTGGTGATCCGTTGATGCCTCAGAACATGTCCTACCAACCGATCCCTTCTTCTAGTCAAGTTGTGCCACAAACTCCTCTTCTCCCCAATCCTATTCAATATTTCCTCATTAGTTATGTGATCTACCCATCTAATATTCAGCATTCTTCTGTAGCAGCACATGTGAAAAGCTTCTATTCTCTTCTTGTCCAAACTATTTATCGTCCATGTTTCACTTCCATACATGGCTACACTCCATACAAATACTTTCAGAAACGACTTCCTGACACTTAAATCTATACTCGATGTTAACAAATTTCTCTTCTTCAGAAACGCTTTCCTTGCCATTGCCAGTCTACATTTTATATCCTCTCTATTTCGACCATCATCAGTTATTTTGCTCCCCAGATAGCAAAACTCCTTTACTACTTTAAGTGTCTCATTTCCTAATCTAATTCCCTCAGCATCACCCGACTTAATTCGACTACATTCCATTATCCTCGTTTTGCTTTTGTTGATGTTCTTATATATATGATGTCATCTACCGTCTCTTAATTTCGTTTAATCTGTGCATTAGCAACATCTATGGTAATGTGCATGTCACAAAGGAAGTCTGCACCCAATATCGCCTCTGACACCTCGCCAGAATGAAGGGCCACTGACTGCTTTGTAAGAAACCTAAAGTGACTTCAATTTTACCTGTGCCATGTGCAACAATGGGCGACTTATTTGCTGCGGTTAAGTGTATCAGTGGAGTGCTATCCGTGCCTTGATAGTCAGTAAAGGGGAGCACACTCACATCGGATCCCGAGTCTATTACACTACTGGTCATTAAAATTGCTACACCACGAAGGCGACGTGCTACAGACGCGAAATGTAACCGGCAGGAAGAAGATGCTGTGATATGCAAATGATTAACTTTTCAGAGCATTCACAAAAGGCTGGTGCCGATGGCGACACCTACAACGTGCTGACATGAGGAAAGTTTCCAACCGATTTCTCATACACAAACAGCAGTTGACCGGCGTTGCCTGGTGAAACGTTGTTGTTATGCCTCGTGTAAGGAGGAGAAATGCGTACCATCACGTTTCCGACTTTGATAAAGATCGGATTGTAACCTATCACGATTGCGGTTTATCGTATCGCGACATTGCTGCTCGCGTTGGTCGAGATCCAATGACTGTTAGCAGAATATGGAAGCGGTGGGTTCAGGAGGGCAATACGAAACGCCGTGCTGGTTCCTAACGGCCTCGTATCACTAGCAGTCGAGATTGCAGGCATCTTATCCGCATGGCTGTAACGGATCGTGCAACCACGCCTCGATCCCTGAGTCAACAGATGGGGACGTATGCAAGACAACAACCATCTGCACGAACAGTTCGACGAAATTTGCAGCAGCATGGACTATCAGCTCGGAGACCATGGCTGTGGTTACCCCTGACGCTGCATCACAGACAGGAGCGCCAGCGATGGTGTACTCAACGACGAACCTGGGTGCACGAATGGCAAAACGTCATTTTTCCGGATGAATCCAGGTTCTGTTTGCAGCATCATGATGGTCGCATCCGTGCTTGGCGGCATCGCGGTTAACGCACATTGGAAGCGTGTATTCGTCATCGCCATACTGGCGTATCACCCGGTGTGATGGTATGGAGTGCCATTGGTTACACGTGTCGGTCACCTCTTGTCCGCATTGACGGCACTTTGAACAGTGGACGTTACATTTCAGATGTGTTACGACCCGTGGCTCTACCCTTCATTCGATCCCTGCGAAATACCACATTTAAGCAGGATAATGCACGACCGCATGTTGCAGGTCCTGTACGGGCCTTTCTGGATACAGAAAATGTTCGACTACTGCCCTGGCCAGCACATTCACCAGATCTCTCACCAATTGAAAACGTCTGGTCAATGGTGGCCGAGCAACTAGCTCGTTACAATACGCCAATCGCTACTCTTGATGAACTGTGGTATCGTGTTGAAGCTGCATGAGCAGCTGTACCTGTACACGCCATCCAAGCTCTGTTTGACTCAATGACTAGGCGTATCAAGGCCGTTATTACGGCCAGAGGTGGTTGTTCTGGGTACTGATTTCTCAGGATCTATGCACCCAAATTGCGTGAAAATGTAATCACATGTCAGTTCTAGTATAATATATTTGTCCAATGAATACCCGTTTATCATCTGCTTTTCTTCTTGGTGTAGGAACTTTAATGGCCAGTAGTGTAGATAGCAACGGTTCATCTTGACATCTTTGACATCAAGCCCTTCGATGGTGGTAAGAAAATTATTGACGTTACTCACCTGTCCGTAGTCTGTGTCTGTCTCACCTCGTGGTTGCAGGCGCTCTTCTGTGCTACCGCGGCCCGCTGCGTCTACTGATGACCCCCGCACACGTTTGGGTACACACATGGCTTGCGAATACTTTGTTGTTTGTTGCTCTATTCACGAAGCGTTGATGGTACCAACATACCCGTCCTTGTTAATTTCGTCGTTGGCCTTGCTGTTTTCATCCTGTAACAGTTGTGAGACTTGTTGCTGCAATAATGTCATCTGTCGTGTTAGTTCTTGTATTTGTTTGTTGACGTCCGTGCTGAGTCTTCTGTATTGCTGCTATCACTTCTGACGCTTCTTCCCCGTTAAAGATTGCCATGCAAGCCATCTGTGGATTGCCTATGGTCGCATGGACTTTGTCTGCTATCTCCAAGAGGTTCTGCATGTTGTTTTATTCACGAGTTACTACTGCGGCTTTTACCGTGCTTGATAATTGATCTAGCCAGATGTGTTTGAGCGTCGCATCTGACAATTCTTCTGCGAAAGAACTTGCCCCCTTTCTAACAGCCGTGTACCGCAAGTCTCTAGAGGAACGGAAGGTTCCAAACGATTGGAAAAGAGCACAGGTAGTCCCAGTCTTCAAGAAGGGTCGTCGAGCAGATGCGCAAAACTATAGACCTATATCTCTGACATCGATCTGTTATAGAATTTTAGAACATGTTTTTTGCTCGCGTATCATGTTATTTCTGGATACCCAGAATCTACTCTGTAGGAATCAACATGGATTCCGGAAATAGCGATCGTGTGAGACCCAACTCGCTTTATTTGTTCATGAGACCCAGAAAATATTAGATACGGGCTCCCAGGTAGATGCCATTTTCCTTGACTTCCGGAAGGCGTTCGATACAGTTCCGCACTGTCGCCTGATAAACAGAGTAAGAGCCAACCGAATATCAGACCAGCTGTGTGGCTGGATTGAAGAGTTTTTAGCAAACAGAACACATCATGTTGTTCTCAATGGAGAGACGTCTACAGACGTTAAAGTAACCTCTGGCGTGCCACAGGGGAGTGTTATGGGACCATTGCTTTTCAAAATATATATAAATGACCTAGTAGATAGTGTCGGAAGTTCCATGCGGCTTTTCGCGGATGATGCTGCAGTATACAGAGAAGTTGCAGCATTAGAAAATTGCAGCGAAATGCAGAAAGATCTGCAGCAGATAGGCACTTGCTGCAGGGAGTGGCAACTGACCCTTAACGTAGACAGATGTAATGTATTGCGAATACATAGAAAGAAGGAGCCTTTATTGTATGATTATATGATAGCGCAACAAACACTGGTAGCAGTTACTTCTGTCAAATATCTGGGAGTATGCGTGCGGAACGATTTGAAGTGGAATGATCATATAAAATTAATTGTTGGTAAGGCGGGTGCCAGGTTGAGATTCATTGGGAGAGTCCTTAGAAAATGTAGTGTATCAACAAAGGAGGTGGCTTAAAAAACACTAGTTCGACCAAAGAAGAGCGGGTCGTTTTGTCACAGGGTTATTGGTAAGCGTGATAGCGTTACGGAGATGTTTAGCAAACTCAAGTGCCAGACTCTGCAAGAGAGGCGCTCTGCATCGCGGTGTAGCTTGCTGTCCAGGTTTCGAGAGGGTGCGTTTCTGGACGAGGCGTCGAATTTATTGCTTCCCCCTACTTATACCTCCCGAGGAGATCACGAATGTAAAATTAGAGAGATCCGAGCGCGCACGGAGGCTTTCCGGCAGTCTTTCTTCCCGCGAACCATACGCGACTGGAACAGAAAAGGGAGGTAATGACAGTGGCACGTAAAGTGCCCTCCGCCACACACCGTTGGGTGGCTTACGGAGTATAAATGTAGATGTAGATGTAGAAGTTGACGATACCGCGCAAATGCTTCCAAAATTCCGACGGTGTCCTGTCACCTATAGCTTCTTCTTTAAGCACCTGCCGTATGCGTTGATTTAACGGTTTACGCATTCTGGCGAGTAATACATTTTTCAAGGCCGCGTGCGGTCGTTCTGCTAGAGGTCGGAGTATTACATCTTCTGCTGCGGTTGCTGCTCTAGCATCCAGCGCATTCACCGTTATGGCGAACTTCGCCTGCTCAACATGGATCTTGCTTTGGGCAAACGTGAACTCAATCATTGCAAACCATAGCTGCAGTTTGTCAGGCAGGAACTGCGGTGTTCGAATCTTTACGTGCTGCATGTTTTCCGTAGGGCTGTTGGTTTGTACGGCCGCACGCGTGTTTGACGTTGGAGTAATAGGCGTCACCATTGCTAACTTCAGTGCTTCACGTTGTTCATGTATCTGTTCTTGAAGGTTCACGAGCTGCATCTCTTCATTCCTCCATGAACTTTCTGAAGTCGCTGAATTCTCTTGTTTGTATATTGTAATTTTCTTCATATTCACTGTTTGGGGTCACCACTAAAGCCACTGAGGCTAATTAATAATTATTTTTCATAGAGAGAGTAATACATTCTTCACGCCAGAGTGCACTGTGCAATTTCATTGTGTCACCAGGTGGTTCCTACAGGTGTTTAGCTTTCCGCATACATTTTTGCTCAGTGCCCTCTAAAACTGCAGTAGTATGATTCCTATACGTACCTATCGTCAACAGTGTGTATGTTTTCGATCTCCATTTTGCATCAACTGCTTAAGCAGCTCGAAATTCATTTCAATCAAATTAGCGTTTTGTTTTCGCTCTGATTCCTGTAACATAGCATACAAAAAATAAATTTACATTACCTGTATTTGAACAAGAAAAAAAAACACACATAAAACGAGTTTGCCACAAAGTTCACTGATGTCGACACACAATTAATCGACTCTGACACATACGTTAACGAATTCGAAAACTGATTGAAGTGTTGCGACCATGCTTTTAGAAATAAGCGGTAAAGTAGCAGTAGTACCATATTAACCATTGTTTATTTTATGCTGAATATCAGTGTGAGAGGAAGTGACTGGCGAACAACATTAATGTGTCCATCAAAATGGCTCTGAGCACAATGGGACTTAACTGCTGAGGTCATCAGACCCCTAGAACTTAGAACTACTTAAACCTAACTAACCTAAGGACATCACACACATCCATGCCCGAGGCAGGATTCGAACCTGCGATCGTAGCGAATGTGTCCATGCCCAGGGAGCAAAATCTTGTGAAAACCGTGAACTGACGGTAGTCAGAAGGTAAGCCGCCAACAAACATCTGATATTCGCCATTAAGTTGTACCTGAAACACAATTGATTGTACCTTTGTAAGGACGTGTAACCTAAATTCTCAGAGGTGTGTATATTTACTAGTAAGGACAATTTCGATCCAGAAGTTATATTCTGGGTAATCTGATTTTGCAACCCGCTCATCCACACTGTTTATTAAGGTTTGTCTGAGACAGTTTGTGTAGGAGAAGCAAGAATTTTATAAATCTTGTATTTAGAGGAAAAAAAATACATTCTCCTACTTCTCATGCTAAGTGATCACTGTGTATGCTCGACCAGTCGAGTTTGTCACGAAGGTGTCCTGAAACACGTTTTCCAAGCATGTAGCATAAAAATAATTCCTTTTCGTAAGTTTTTCCAACGATTATAGACTAATTTCAAAGTTTATTGTAGGTCTGTTGTCAACTGTGTGTGTCTGTGTGTGTGTGTGTGTGTGTGTGTGTGTTTTCATCGTCATTGAAGCGCAAGTCTTCGAAGGGGCATCAAATAAAAAATTTGCATTATGCGACCGAACTCCCCAAAAGAGTGTTTCTGGCCAAAAAATACCGCATGCGCGTGTCATTTTTTATCTGTGCGCAATAGGGCTGGCAAGAAACGTCATTATTTCATGCATCTGTTTCATTTTGGTGATAAATAATCTGTAGCAGTGAGTACTTGTATATGACGCTATTGTATACTTCCTCACCTGACACAACAAATAATAATCGTTCACTTTAGTGGTGGGCAGGAAATCGCGTATCTGTTAGAAATCACAGTGATTGAGAAGTCACAGATATCACAATAGCAACTTTACAAAATCTAACTGCGATTTCAGTCACAGTTAGCAGTCGCAAGTAGCATTTCACATTCAACGCCGTGAGCCATCTGTTGGCCGAATTCCGTACTGCTGTCTGCGATTTCAGTGACAAATCGCGGCTAGAAGTCGCAAGTAGCAACTAAAGAGCGCAGTTAGCAGTGCCATCTGTTGGCCAAAGTTCGTACTACGCTCTTCTCTGCGACACGCTATCGAGTCCAACTGCGATTTCTGTGACAAGTCGCAACTAAGAGTCGCAAGTAGCAACTAAAAAGCGCAGTTAGCAGTGCCATCTGTTGAGCAAAGTTCATACTACGCTATTCACTACCGAGTCAAACTGCGATTTCTGTGACAAATCGCAACTAAGAGTCGCAAGTAGCAACTAAAAAGCGCAGTTAACATTCTTTTCCTAGTGCCATCTGTTGACCGACGTACGTACTTCGTTATGAGAGCCTTGTGCCTCACGAGATCGATGTGCTGTTTGTGCATATGAAGGGCTTATTTCAATAGTGGTACAAGTCCACTTTTGTTCATTTTGAGATACAGAGTCGTAAAGTTAAATGAGTGCTGAAAAATCTGCAGTTGAGATACCAGAAATATTCAAGCATATGGCTTCTTGCTAGAGATGAACCTTTATTTATGTTTGTTTGGATCATTAATTTCAGAAGCATTATAGACAGAAAAGTGGAGGTAATGGACTTGTACCACTATTGAAATAAGCCCTTCATATTATATGACGACATGCACATTCAGCATCATTTATGGTTGGTCAAACACAGCTGTGACTGAATGTCTTATATTAATAAGAAGCAACATTGCCTTTTTCTCCTGAAAATATTAAGTAACGTAACAAATGTGTTTGATTCTGCTTCCAATATGACAGTTTTGGTTAATACTCCACATGCCTACAGGACTTTGCAATGTTAACACAGCAGAACTCAGACACCTGTATAAGTGTAGTGAAATAAAAACAGTATTATTGTGTCATATGAATGCCTCACTTTTGTTCTGACACAGTTGAAGACTCGGGAGAAAAGTTTTACACCTGGTGTTCTACATGGCAACTTCACACACAAGAACTTTTTGCCGATACTGCTACCACCTACATAAGTAAGCCTTTCCTGTGTTATTTTCAAGTAATGCACTTAAGCTATTCCTGATTTAACTGTAAGATCTGTACTTCCCACTTTCGTATCAACAGCCTCAAAATGCATATTATAGACTTCGGGATATGTTACTGGTCAGTGTCACATCAAGATTGTGGAGAAAGAGGGGGGGGGGGGGGGGCATGTCACTCTCCAACAAGTGTTTACCAATAAATATGTGGCGGAAAATTACGGGTATAGGACGGCTTAACATGTGGAAAATGAGATTTTCATTATTCATTCACTGTATTTAACATTTATTATTCCTTTAAAATCGCACAACAACTTCAATAAAACACAGTTTAATCACTCATCTGCACACTTATTTCGCAATAATGTCAGTTTTAAACTGCAAATCCTCTAAGAGCTCTCTTGAATCTTCACGAGTCTCTGCCAACAGCCTTGATGTGGATAGATACGTACAGCAACCAAAACTGTGTCTGCAACATCACAAGGATTATTAAACAATTTTTGCTGTCACTAATTACAAGCAATATAATTGACAGAGTAGATTGCTAATTTTTGCTGTAATGAAAGCCACTCAATGGGGTATATTTCACATTTGTAAGAACGATCTCACTTAAGTAATTAAGTCCATCGAAACACTTAGAAACTAATCTCTCGTCTGACGAAAACGGTCTAAAGACGCAGCGGCAATTTCTCCAGATCTGCTGACAATGATATTTTGAGTTATCACTTTACTGAGTTTCTGAAATGTAGTTCGGGTACCTGAGAACATAACAATATGTTAGAATTCATTTTCTAAACACGAACTATTACGGTACTGTATGGCTACTTACATATTAATTACACTATTAATATTTTCACAGTTGTTTCTTTAATACAAAATTAAAGCCAACGGAAGAACAAACGTAAAACATACTTACCAATGACAGGTTTGTTGAGATGCAATTTTCTGTGTGGACAGATGTAGCTTTTTCATACGGAGGTAAGTCGCAGAAATCGCAGGAGTCACAGACATCGCAGAAGTAGCAGAAGTCACAGAAATCGCAGAAGTAGCAGAAGTCACAGAAGTAGCAGAAATCACAGAAGTCGCAGAAATCGCGGAAGTAGCAGAAATAGCAGTGGCGGAGCGATACGCGACCTAGGTTCCGTAACTGCGACTCTTAACTGCGATAAATCACAGTTAAGAATAACAGATACTGAAAAGTAGCATTCACAGAAATCACTGATATCAGAACATCGCAGTTTAGCCCATCACTAGTTCACTCCAAAGGCTGGCAGCAGTGGCTGACGGGAGTAG
This sequence comes from Schistocerca piceifrons, assembly GCF_021461385.2. Lineage (NCBI taxonomy): Eukaryota > Metazoa > Arthropoda > Insecta > Orthoptera > Acrididae > Schistocerca > Schistocerca piceifrons. The sequence goes on from NC_060138.1 coordinate 853,657,097, forward strand.
CAATTTTGCTATAGAAGTCTAAAGACGGTATGACATCGGACTGATGTTAACTGTTTCCGATCCAATTTTAGCTTTCACTAGTGTGCGCGAAGTTTATCTTCATTGAATAAATTTAAACAACTTCAAATTCAATTACTTATAGCATTTCTGGGTAATTTCCAAGAATGATTGCCTATCGAAGTGGAGGGGTCCAAAAGATACATATCGAACGTGCGATCGTAAATCGATAATGCGACTCTGGTGGCGGGCGTTGTGATCAGTTATTTGTGATCGTCATTTCTATGTTTCCCGTCGTTCCCTTAGTTGCTCTAAATTACATACCTCCGCGAATTATTTGTGAACTGCTAGGGAATACCAGACGATTTATGTGGTTAGTGAGTGGGATGTCTGGTGCTCTTGACGTTTCTTCGGCAGATTATCTCATATGGAAAAATTTAATTCCATGTTTATCCAGCGTAGAAAATTGTTCGACTTTTTGTCGCAAATATGGAGTACTACTGGACGAGGAAATAATGGACTGTGTAGACTTCGTAAGAACAGTTTCGATGCTGAAATACCGTTTACAATTTCATTGTGGACTGTGCGGAAAACGAACGAGTATCAGGAAGAATACATGGTTCGACTCTTCCAAATTATCCATCCAGACCACGCTAATGGACTTTCTTTCACGTGTTTCCAACAACGACGACGAGTAGGGTATGTCACAGAACACCAATATAGTAGAAGTGCAAAGACCACGTTATTATACGGAAACACAGAACGACACCAGCGCTACTTGTGGCCTGGCTGTGAACTTCAATACGAAAAAATATGGCGTGAAAATCTCTTATGTTTATTTCTACATACGCGAATTAGATGACAGTATTTTTCCATTTAATCTTTGAATGTGGGGCGCATAGTGCACTAATAAAGGTTTTTGAGATCTTGCAAAGTAATACATAAAAGAAATCTCAATCAAAAACAAACTAACTACTCGTAGCTGCAGTTTACATTGTGAAAATTTTCGTAAATTACGACGTCACCTTTTGACTGTGAAATTTTTTTGTAAAACTCAACATTGCGATTTTGGCCGTGTGACCATTATCATGTGAAAATAAACGAGCTTTAGCACATGTCAGATTAAAAAGTCATCTGACATTGCATGCATATATAAATGATTTTTACGTTTCCACATATCCTAAAGCACATTATGTCCGCTCGCATGATCGAAAGTGGAATAGTATGTTACACAAATAAATAACTACACAGCTAAAGGATAACCAAGAGGTCATTTACAAAAAAATCTGTGCTACAAACCAAGGATGTACTGTAAAGTCTACAAAATCCGATTTATTATTTTTTCTGTTGTTATTTATGGATAGTCAGTCATCTGAAATTGAACTTCTGCACAGTTCAAATAAATTTATGAAACACACAAAATACTACTTTACATCAACTGAAAAACAAATTGGGAACAGAGCAGGTAGACACTCAATGAATGTAGCCAAAATGTTTTTGCCAATGACACACACAAAGAAAATGAACTGCAAAACATAACATTTTTTTTCTTTTTTCCGCAACTTTGCTGTTATTTTGGCAACACACATAGTGTTTAAATAATGAAAGAAGACGCTGGAACACCATTTATTTTTAACATTTTTATTTATTTACTTCCTCTTTGAAAACTTTGTTTGGTACACTACTGAAAATTAACACAAATTCCCCTTGACAGCACTTTATTCATTATACTTTTAGAGTCCAATCATCACATCTAGAAAGTGTTAAGTTATGTTCCTGCTGAATTACCAGATTTTGTCATAACAAATCAAAGGCATGATTTTGATACAAGAACATGTAATTCTCTGCTTTTAACACATTTGTATATATATAGGGAGCTTACTCTCATTGTACACATAATAAACACTGAAATACAAAGTCTTTTAACATGATTTGAACTTCTTTTTAAGTTGTTGCATACACAATTTCCTCTTGTTTGTAAATTTCTTTTCTTTCACACAGGCTTCTTGTATATTATAAATGGAATACCTGTCTTCAGAAGTGTCTCTTCAATGTCATGTTTATTACAAATTGTTGTATGAGACAGAACAAATGCATTTTTAAAATTATCATGTGGTCTTGTTGTGTGACCATGACTATTTAGACACTCATACAGCTGATCATGGAGTGCCCTTAGGAAAATCATGACTCTTTCACTTGCATATTTCAAATGAGAATGCTCCTCACTATTCTCTTTAAATGAGGTAAACAAATGATTTTCAGTCACAACAGAAGAGTAGAGACTGGTATTACATGTTTCACAATCGTCTGGTACATCTATGGCTTTTAGTACGTAACCTGCTACATAGGCTAAGGATTGTTGATCTTCTACAGACTCGATGATACCATCTGAGTAAGAATAAATTTGCTCAGGTGTATCAGTCTCATTCATCTCACGTTCACTTAAATGTTCACTCCTGCCACTAGCTGCCAAAAAGTGACACAAACTGCTCAAGGGAGTGTAATCATCATTTTCACAGTTACTTACACTCATGGCTTTGAAAGGCAAAGTCATATGATTGACAACACAAGTCTTCAGAGCTTGTACAAACTGAAAACAAGTTGGGTTTGTATTAGCAATACCATGTTGTCTTATACAACAAAAGAAATTTTCTAAGGCATCTTGATTTAACGCCTTTAAATTTAAGTACTTAAAGCCAACCACTTTGAAGGTCTTCCACAAGAAAATAATAGACTGTAATGTAATCTTCCAACCTTTTATGAAGCTAAACATATTAGTCTTATTTCTTCCCGTTTTTAAATCTATTATTTGCCAGCTGCCTATTTCCCTCAATATGCTATACCACATTTCTAAATGTGACGAATTTTCTGATAAAGCACACCTAAATTGTTTTCCATCCCTGGGATATTGCTCATTACTGTTGAGTGAATCAAAGAGATTATCTACCTTTTCCACAAACTCAGCTGTGTGTATAGCTGCAGATGGTAACGTGTGAGTAGAAACATATGTATCAATTGCAGCTGCAACAGTATGGCTCATTTGTGCAGCAGCAACTTTTAACTTCATTTTGACATGGGAATCAGAAAAGTTTAAGTGTTGTGCTTTTAATTTGGGTAGAGTTTTGAACAGTTTTTTTTATCCAAAAAGAACACTGTACTGATGTACTCAAACTTTGCTGCTTTGTGAGGTTCAAATTGAATTTTATTATCTATCAAAGCATTTCTAGTGTTTTTGAGCAGATGTGGTACATCATAAATGGTAACAATTGGTTGATTATTGACAACAAAATGAAATATACTGGGCTTCAACAAATTTGCTTCACACAGTTGCTTAAGGGCCTTTTGGTTTGTTGCATTCTGGTCACATACAGTACAAACCACTTTGAACCCAATATTCTGTAGTTCACTTATGATGTGAACAATGAGTGATTTCAAATGAGTGTAGTGGAAAGTGGTTGCGGCAAAGTAATATGCTAGAACTTGTTTCCAAGTTCTGTGAATGCCTTTCAGCATAAAAACCAATGCTTGACTAGCAGCTACAGGTGAACGTCCTAAATGACCCAAGTCCTGATACCCATGGATTAGCTGTTTGTGTGCATCATAGTACATACCACCATCCAGAGATATTTCATCACAAAGTAGAGCACAATACTTGTCATTTTCATGCATATTACTTACTTCTCTTGCTAAAAAGTTTAATAAAGCTGGATTAAGTCCTGTATCAAATGATATGTGGGAAAGAACTCCCTTGAGCAGCCTGACAGATGGAAGGGAGAAGTATGTGGCCAAACATCTGTACAAGCGGGGGCTACACTTATAAATAGATAAAGCAAATGCCTTATCTTGTATAGACCACCGTACTGCTGTGGGCTGCATATTGGCATTTCTTAACTGACTATTAATAAAAGTTTTAGTCACATCATTCAACTCTTCTTCAATTAACTGAAATTTCCTGTCATCATACAACTCTTTTAGAATTTTCAATTTATTCCTCTCATTCTGTAGCTGTTTTTTCAATTTACACACTCTGGAAACTGTAATTCTATGCAGTTTATACGTTTTGTGTTTTCTTGGGGTTAAATCACGTTTAGAAACGCCAGATCCCATTACACCTGGACTACTTTCAACATCATAAACAGGTGAGGATAAAAAGCTGTACTCACCATCATCTGTGCTCTGTAAAGGGGGACTGCTTCGTTGTATTACTGTAGATTTTGCATTGTCTCGTGCACACTTATATTTGCACCCGATGTGGTGAAACCGCCTCCACCACCAGTGTAACACAGATGGGTGGGGGGAAGGTGATACAACACCAATTCCATGTGCTTTGGTATAACACCAGGATTTAGCCTGTGTCTAGTAAAGTTCACAAAATCTGCTTCATAAAAATGATCCTCACACACGTAATAATAACTACAGTTGACACCTTCATCTATATTACAGATCAATTTCCACTTCTTTAAAGTCTCACTTTTTGAAGCAGCTGGAAATTTATAGAAATGTTTATTCTTGTGTTTGGAATTTGTTTTTACATAATAACTACTCCTGCATCCAGGAAACTTGCACGAGTATTTCAATTTCAATCTCAAAATGGATTCTTCTCTTCCTGTATGATCCATCCTCATGTGTCTGAAATGTTATTCAAACCAAAAATTAGGAACGAGAAAAAAAATCAGGTATGGTTTACATTGATTAATGTTAAAGAAAACTCAATGTGGAATTAATTTCACTATCAAAAATCATATTAGCTTATGTCTAAATGCAGCTATCCTGTATTGATAACTGTTATCATGGCTTGGAATCTGATGTGGTATTGCTATAAAATAGTGAAAAAACGAAACAAATTCTCATTTCTACTACGGATATGCACATCACTCTATATATAACTGCGTGGGCGTAGTTGCACTATATTCCATATTCAACACTACTTTGTTAAACAGTGCTATTAGGCAGTAGAAACACTGCTTATTGTACCATTTCAGTATATTTCAGCATCTAGATACCATGGTAGATACCAAATTCAACTGTACATTATCAGTAACAGTTACAGCTGTAAATCTGTATTACAATGTGTTGAGCATTAAAGTGCGAGAAGATTTCTACTGCATTGGATATTGCCACAATAATACGTGTAAATGTCCAGCTGCTTGAAGGACCTGCTTAGTGTGACTTCCAAACAAATGTCTTATTATGTGAGAACACAACCTTTGTCGATACAACAGCAACAAACACTTTTTACCTGGATAGAGTGTTATGTACTGTACAGAATATTTACTGTCGAAAACGGGAAATAGAACACACTCGAGGCATTACGAATCAATTGTAACACGTCCAATATTTGGTATGTAGTGAACGGCACAATAAATGGTACTTATTATGTCACTAAGAGTACTTCGTGGCAAAAAGGAAGATGAATCAAAGCCAGAATTATATTCCATTACAGGATTCGGAAAGTTGAATACCAACTATGACAAAAGCTGTTAGCATGGGATTCTCTATGAAATACGAGGAAATATGAACACAAATAAGAAATATACTTACCCTTTAAGTAAACTGAGCAACGGAAATTGTATTTCTTTACAGGAACAAATATACAAGAGTCCACAGAACGTAATGTGATGATACAACATCGTATTCTATATGAAACAAAAGTAAAAAAGTAAATACTGAATCATCACACCATCAAATATTACGAATGCATCCCAAAATTAAGCAGAATAATACCAACATACTTACACTGCAATTTAAACGAAAAATCACTATCACGTTGCTACGATATCAAAACAATAATGGAAGACTACGTCATCCAATAGGAACACGAGACTATAAATTGCTAAACTTGCAGCGCTCCAAGTGGCCTGGGACCAAACCAGCGTCGTGTTACCGGAAATCCCTATATGAGTTTCACCCCCCCCCCCCCCCCCCCCGGGGTAAGTCGTTTCTTTTGCAATTACAAGTATTTTTGTAACGCTCTTCTTTTGTCGTTGCTGTAGCGACCACCATAAGCATACTCATAACGCCCGCCACCAGTGTCGCATGATCGATTTACGATCGCACGTTCGGATATGTAACGTTTGGACCCCGCCACTTCGATAGGCAATCATTCTTGGAAACTACAAATTTCTGTGTGACTTTTAACCATAGTCTTAACATAAGACTGTGCCTTTAACATGGCATTCCATATCTGCTTTCGATTAAGAGTTCGCAGACGCACTGAACCCAGCGTCATATGATAGCTAAAGTTGTGTAAGTGACTTGCATTTCATTCAGAATGACTTAAAAACCAGTTCTGATACAGGAAAATACTTCACTTGATTGATCGATTTTGCTGATTTTTGCCGTATATTCTTTACGTTTCTTGCTTTCGGTGCCAGGGACCTGTTATCCTCGTTAGCCCCGGTCAGTGTACCCTTTACCCCAGCCTCGTTACTCCCCTAACTTGTGTGCTAAGAAAAATCGACTTTTAAGCACAAACGGTTTGACAGAAAAATTAATGTCCTAAAATAACACGTGCAAGGGGGATAACCTATGAGCATCGCAGCCAGTTGTAGCTACTTTCTTTGCGATGAGCGCTTTGTTGTACCGTATGACAAGATGTTACCAGTATATCGTGAACGGATCTTCTAACTACGTTTTAGTCTTATTCTTCCAATAGCTTTTAAGCGGCCACACCAGCGTGTGTTGGTAGACATGGTTCTCGATTTTCGAACCATCGCTACACATGCCACCCTAAAGAGAAAATTCATACACAGGAGTCTACTTAAATAAGCAATTCACTGGCACGCTAGCTAGGCCTGTATTAACAGCATTTACTCATCTCAGAACGGACAAAAGGGATTCTGCTTTACACCCTCTGTTAAAAATCGGTAAAGGCCACACTGCCCCACAATTTTTGGACCAGCCGCATGACAGTTTGTGCCCATTAGCTCTATCAGCCACAAAGATAGCAACAGATTGGCGTGGCAGATCACTGGTAGTGTTTTTGCAAGTGAAGATTTCATTTTAGTTACCATCTCCGCTACCTTTAACACTCGCGGGTTATATTACTAATATTAATTTAAATACGAGACACATACAAGCTAGCTGTGATACCATTGATGACAGTTTCCTGTACAGACACATTATTAATAAAGGCTTTGTAAATTGATGTCGAAACACTAGTATCGAAAACAAATAACAGCTGAGTTATTGAGTATAGTGGTTCTGTTAGTAGGGGGATTAGAGTTTGCATTTAATGGAAAAATGAATTTGTAATTTCTGAAGTAAGAACAGGTACATAGCCCACTTTTAGTTTATAAACCCATTAGTTAACACCCACAACCACAAAAGTTAACTATCAAGTCTGAACCTTTATGGACACAACTATTTGATCAAAAATCGGTATTTTATTAAAAGAAAAAAAGTCTGTGTCACCCAATCCATAAATGGGGTTCTGGCCTGACTTCAGATAGTTCAAATGGCTCTGAGCACTACGGGACTTAACTGCTGAGGTCGTCAGTCCCCTAGAACTTAGAACTACGTAAACCTAACTAACCTAAGGACATCACACACATCCATGCCCGAGGCAGGATTCGAACCTGCGACCGTAGCGGTTGCGCGGTTCCAGACTGTAGCACCTAGAACCACTCGGCCACTCCGGCCGGCAACTGCAAATAGTGTACAGCCTTTTGTTTGCTGCAGTAATAGGAAGCCCATTGCTCTGGACGTCCTTTACCCCCTGGAAAAGATCCCCTGCACTCTTGTTGTTTAGACCTGTGGGTGTAGTGGAGGAGAAAATGAGGAAAAATGCCTGCTACTATATGGGATTGAACCCAGTATCTCCAGGATCAGGACAAGCACTCTACCCACTTTTAAAAAAAAATCTCATTTTGTTTATTAATTGAGCATTGTATTTGTTCATGGCAGACGTCCCATGAAGATTGTTCAAGTTCATCGTTGATCCATTCACCCAGTTTTTTATTACAGAGGGCAGCTAACCCCCGGACCAAACATGCTGTGCTACTGTGCCGGCATCCCACTAGACCAGCCAGGCCACTACTCTGTTAACTCTTGGATGCTTGATTGGGCCCTTTCAGGTGCAAGAGTGAATTAGTCATCCCTTTACGCATATTAAAAACATTTATAATTGGACCCTGTTTTATGAAAACCTTAAAAATACACCTAGGATTAAGAAACACGATAAAATTGTATTTAATATAGCAAAGATTATATGAAAACAGTGTTCTCATAATGCTATGCATACAGTGCATGAAGGGGGCTTTTCATGCCTATTGTAATCTAATGGTTTAGCAAGCAATTCTCAGCCAGTCTGTGAATGTTGGCACCTGTGATATTTTTTTATACTTTCAAGTGTTGCACATGCTAGACTGTAGCAACAACAGTAATGGGCTTCATACTCATAGTTGAAGTTGAGCTCAGGAGTAAAAGGAGTTGCTTTCATAGCTGATGTAAGTAATTATGTTTGTTATTCTCTCTGTTTTTTCTCTCTTCTCAGACAAAGTAACTATTTACACTTTCTTTCTTTCTAACAAAGGAACATTTGTTTCTATACAGTATGGTCTCATTTAGTACTTCTCCAAAAAGACAACCTACTTATACTAGAAATGGAGATGGTCCAGGTGCTTCAAATGGTTATTTCTGAATGGTTGGATGAATGTGAATATAGTATTGCTTCCAAAGATGAAACTGATGTTGCACATAGACCCATGGTGGACAGCTCAGATTATGAAGAAAGTAGTGAAGAATCTTAGGATGTAAATGATGTAGGCTTACCAATGATAGCTTGGCCTGCTAATACAGCACTGCCTGCAAATTCAAATAATGTAGCAAGTACATCCCATCTTGCAGATACAAATAATATGTCAAGCGCAACCTAGAATGAAAATGCAAATAATGTGGTAAATGCAGCCCAGCCTGCAAATGTTTTCAGCGGACACGATGGAACTCAGTGGAGCAATACACCACCACCTTCTAGTAGAATACCTACCCATAATACAACGAATGTTTGTCCAGGTCTTGTTAGGGTAACAAATACACAAGCCCCAGAAGATGTTAGCTAATCACAAATAATATTTTGGATGAAATAGTTCACTGCAAAAATCTGGAAGGACAACATTCAGCAGCTAAAAAGCTCAGACATTGTGTGCCATCACAAATGACAAAATCAGCACATTTTTTGGGATTCTCCTATTAGCTGGCAGCTACAGAAGTTGGGATGTTCATATAAGAGGAATGTTTCACGACTCAACTAGTAACCCTGTTTGTATGGCAACTTCTTCTATAAACAGGTTTGTAGAAATAATAAGAGCTAAGAGATTCGACAGTAGATGCACCCGACAAGCTAGGAGCCAGGATGATAATATGGCAGCTTTCCAAAATTTGTGGGAACTACTCATAAACAGCTGCAGAAACAGATTTTATCCAGAAAAGTGCTCCACGATAGATGAGCAGCTAATGTTTTTCAGCGGGTGTTGCAGCTTTCTGCAATTTATTCCAAGCAAGCCAGGAAAATATGAAATAAAGATATTCTGGCCCTGTTACTCTTTGACATCATACTATGTAGATGGGCAAGTGTACTCTGGAAAAAATTCAGATCACCATCATCAAGCTAATGATGCAGCTCATGTAGTGAAGACCCTGGCAAAGACACTTAGAGGAAGGTCAACTAATTTCATGACAGACAACTACTTTGCAAGTGTTTTCCTGTTTCAAGATTAATTGAAGGATGAAATTACAAATTACAGCAGTCTGTACTCTTCGCTATAACAAACCACATATTCCACATCACATGAAATTTGGATTCAGAGATGACTTGACTGTTGTGAGTTGTGTACCAAAGTAGAATAAAAGTGTGGTGCTATTAAGCTCCATACATCATGCTACCACAATTAATGAGACTTACAGAAATAAGAAACCAGAAATGGTTTTATTTTATAACAAAACAAAATCAGGTGTGAATTCTCTTGACCACAGGGTAAGTGCTTACGCTTGCAAAAGAGAGACAAGGAGATGGAAGTTTGTTTCATGGGCTAATGTAATGAATGTTGCAGCTATAAATTCTTTCTATTCATAAATCAACATCCAGAATATCACAATGAGAAAAAATCATATAAAATAATTTTTTTTGAAAGATTTGGCCCTATAAACTATTCGTCCACATGGAGTCCAGAGCCAAAACTCCAAACTTGCAAAGAAACATCCTGGAAGCATTGACTAGATGTTGCATCAAAAGGAGCCAGGAAATAGATATCATCTACCAAAGAAAAATGCCCAAAAGACTATACTCATTGTGTCCACCTGAACTGGAAAGGAAAACTGCTCAGTGCCGTTCAAAATGTTCTAACAATGTATGCAATGAACACAATGTGATTGTTTTTGAAGATTGTTTCCAGTAATGTGTACACCTTTGTGACACACAATCTAGTCTTTATGTGAATAAAATGCTGCATAGCTTAATTTTTCTTGTGTCTATGCGTTAAGCAGCTTACCCAATTTCTTTCTTTCTATTTTGTATTTGGATGCTTCATGCATAATGATTTGCATTGTACCTTACCAATGTGCAATTCTTAGTTTATATAAATGCTGATATAAGTTGTTATACAACAAATTAATAATAGAATAAGTAAAGAATAAAGTAAACTTATTCTATTAAAATTAATGCCCAAACCTTTTCTTTAATACTTTCCTAATTTAAACTAACTAAAGAAGTGTTTTATAAGATTGCATTCACTCATTTACAACAGCAAGTTTTCATTATAAATGTAACAAGACTGAAAAATAATGACATTTATAGAAATCTCAATCAGGGCTCCTAAGTCCCCCATATGCATTGATGTCAGCCTGAACACTCATGCATCCAAGGGTTAAAATAGTTAATGATGATTATACAATCACGTAGTGGGGTCAAAATCCATCACATATGATTATTTGAACTGAAAACATGAGACACCATATTTTGCAAATAGGATAAGCTAATTTAGGAAGTCTGACATACCACTGATCAAATATGTTTACCTTTGTCATAGTCTAATTTAAACAACAATTAGGTAATGGGAGGGGGGAGACATCATGTTGATTCTGAACAATAGTGTAGCCCAGCTCCCTTTACTTAGCATTGCCAAAGGGGAAGCAGTTCTTTCAATGCATGTTGAAATTTTTAGTTTAAGCGAGAATCGAACACAAAACTTTCGATATACCAAACAAAAAACAAACCAGTAGACCAGCATTTCTTAAGCTGTTTTCTGTGGAACTGTGGGGTTGCATGGACATTATTTGAGGATACCACATAACTTACATGCCTTTTTTCAGAAGATTCAAGAAAATAACTTGGAAAAAAAGAGTCAACAGCTCCACAGGGAGGGGAATAACAAAAGAAAAAACTATGGAATTACAGTTAAAAGTGTATGTATTTTTGTATTTTTGTTTGTAATAGAACTCTAGTTCAGACTCTCCTGCCTACTCTGCCTTTTCCACCCATTAACACATTGACTGCCACAATGCCACCGGTGACCGCAGAAGGGACTCACTCATGCTTGATGTGTGCTTGCCAGCCTGGACATGAAACATCCATCACTATGTATGTGGCAGTCAATGTGTTAAGCAAATTACATGAAAGGTGATGCTTGTATTAATGTAATAAAGAACTGGACTTACAGATGATTGAAGAAAGATGCAAACTATCCCTTGAAAAGCTACTTAGAAAGTTTCTAGAACCAACATTAAGTGACGAGTCTAGAAATATATCACTACGCCCTACATATCACTCCCACAGGGATCTCGAATACAAGAGTAGATGAATTACATCATACATGGTGACATTTTAAGCATTCATTCTTCCCACAATCCATACATGAATGGGAAGGGAGGAAGCCCAAATAAGTGGTACAATGTGACATATCCTCTGCCATGCACTCAACAGAGGTTTGCAGAGTATAGATATAGATGTTGATTTATGTTTATGTATATTCATGTTGCAAAATAGTGTTACTACAGTTCATCAGAAACCTTTCTTTCTACTCATAAGAATATAAACAGGACATAATAATATTACACAAGTGCAGATGTCAAAAATTGTATCCTGCTGTTTATTTCTTAATTTCTGTGTTATATATGCTGACATTTGAGCATGCAAACTTCAAATGAAGCACCCAGTACACAGAAAATAGTGCTGTATTGTGTGATACAATACCTGCTTCAGTATTGTAGTATCTAATGCATGATCTAACATGATCATACCAGCACAAATATGTTAAACTTACTGAACTGAAATCTGAGTCATCATTGGAAGAAAAATTTAAATTAATACCTTTAGTGGAATTCTGATTCAGTTTAAAAGATGAGTATCGTCAGTGCTGATACTTTCACCAATTACCACTACATACATGACCAAATCAGGGATCTCAACTTAAATGTCCCCAGAAACTAAATAACACAGCAGAGTTGGTGCTGAATCTGTCAAGAGAACTCAATTTTCGTCTAGGAAGACTAATATTAAACGTGGCTACGAAAATAAGAATCCGTTTGATTAATGTCATCAAAATCTGAATTTAAAAGATGTTATTTTAAATCTAAGCTACTTTATGAACATTTTTGCTAGTGTTGGAATCACATTTTGAAGCAAACAACTAGCATTTGAAAAGATTTATTTATTTATTTATTTATTTATTTTTTTTTTTGTAAATAAATCTTTTGAGAGTGTTGCATTAAAAACATACAAAAGAAACAAACCAGGAGTTTTAAAAATGAACCACTTATCGAAAAGATTAAGACACACTGCATGAGACTATCAGAACCTCAGAATCCACAGAAATGACACACAGAGAGACAGGCTTGGGATGAAATTGGATGTCTCTTCAGTGAATCGAACAGTTTACTTTGTGGAAATCAAAACCAGAGTTGCTGAGTTACTTGTAAGAAATAAAATTTTGTTCAAGCTTCAAATTTTTTATTTTCTTTTTAATGGTAGATATTCTGTGTAAAAATATGGAAAACAGTTATCTCCACACAAAACTGAAGGATTTAGAAGTTGACAATGTGGTGTGGGGTGCTCATGTAGTGGTTCAGCACTGTACTGTGCTGGGACTCAGTCAGCATGTCAGAATGAAAACATGATTTCTCATCAATGACCAAAAGGCGTGTAGTTTCTGGATAGCATCTCTCACATTTGCATAAATAGTGTGTTCCTGCAGAAGTATGAAAATTGGTAATGTGATGATGTGTGTTTTCCTTCTTCCGTTATTTTCTTAACCACGTACCAGTGCTAAAAATATCAGTACAATGGAAGCACAAAGATGATTTACTTCACTTTCTGAACCACAAGTAATAGCAAAACCTTCCAAAAAATTTTCTGTGAAAGAGCTTATGGCTCTGTATTTGTGTTAGAACAGTTTCTTCTCAAGAATTTACTCTTGATGTAGGTGACACCAGCCAGTATCAGCCAAGGTGATCATGACATGTCACATCTTCAGCCCATGGTCTACAGCACACGCTTCTGCGCTCACACTGGTAAGCATAGAATTATTTACTGTTGTAGTTTGATTTTCCACATGAAATATCTATGATGAGTCTAGTGGACACAAAGCAGTAACAACGGTGGCATGACAATTGCTCTTGCAACTTATGACTTCAGGATTATTTAAGTATTAATATACTAAATATGTAACATACTCCTACCAATAAAACTTACCTTAAAAATGTTGGTGCAGAGATCATGCTGCGTTTGGTTGGATTATTGGCCCGCGGGTTGGTATAAGAGTATTTACCAATTATAATTTTTTATGAGGTTATAGTATTATTCTTGTTGTGATGCATTAAATGTTGCACATTTGAAGGTTATGAGGACTGTTGTTTAACTGTTAAAAATGGAGCATCAAACAACAAAAAAAGTGTAACATTTTGTTTCCTTTGTGTTTTGACAGAGGGCTCTAGGCCAGTGGAGGCACCTTGAAATATTTTTCCCATGCATGGGACGAGTGCCATATAAGGAATCTCATCAGAAAATATTATTTTTGTCTGTTTTGCAATCTGGTCACATAAGGGGAATCAAATGAAAATGAGTCAGATGGCAGGGGAAAAAAAACAGGTACACTGTTTATTATTTCAAAAATAATTGCCATAACTGTTAATATTTTTATCCCTTTGTGAGACAAGACTGTCAATGCCTTCATGGAAAAATGTTTGTGGCTGTCTACGGAACCATAGTTGTACCCAGGTGTGCACCACTTTGCCCAAAGCAAATCCGTCACCACAAATGTCTCTCTTCAGGGCTTGAAAAATACAGAAGTCGCTTGGACACAGATTGGGACAGTATGGAGAATGTGTGAGGGCTTCCCAGTGAGACTTCTGCATCATAGTCAAAACAACCTTGGCAACATGTGGGCCCGCCCACATTGAGATTGGACCTTGGACCCACTCAAATGTTGCCAAGGTTGTTTCAACTACACTACAGAAGATTCACTGGAAAGTCCTTACACATCCTCCATATAGTCCCAATCTCTCCCCAAGTGATTTCCACAGTTTTTGAGCCCTAAGAAAGACGTTCGTGGCTGTCGATTTGCATCAGATGAAGATATCAATGCCTGGGGCACAATCCTGTTTCCGCCAGCAGCTGCAAACATTTTTTCCGTGAAGGCATTGACCATCTCATCTCACAGCAGGATAAACATATTTTCAGCTCTATTTTTTCCATGTGTCTCATTTTCATTTGTCTATCCCTTATACAATCATCTTGATATGATATTTCATAGGTTCATCTGGCCACCATCTTCTGATGAGAATGCAGTTTGCTAAATTTCGTCAGATTTGAGTCGTACCATGAAAGGCAGCTCTTTTATATCCAGCAGAGAACCAAACAAGCCACACGGACTACTGAAATATTGTTAAGGTGATTATATTGTCCAGCTGGAGACCTGACAAGGATATTGTCAATTAATATTTCAGGAAAATTTATATAATCATGTCAGAAAATGATTTTCTATGAGGGTCATTTTTTAAGTAAGAACTGATTTGGAATGGAGTAAGAGAAACTTTATTTATGGATGGAAATTGTATCACAATGTACAATATGAACTTTTTTCACTTTTCAACATAGTTGACATGAACATTTACAACATTTGTCAAGTTGAAACACCTGCTTTTGGATCCCGAACTCTGCCACCTGAGCATTGAACTAGTTCATAACAGTTTCTTTCAACATATCATTTACCAAGTGCTTTCCACCAAGAAATTCTTTCAGGTTTGGAGACGTATGAAATAATTTACAATGAAACTTTTGCAGTTGCGACTTTGTACTTGCCATAACGTGAGACTGAGCATTGTCATGAAGCAGAACGATGCTGCTAGAGAGCAGCCCCACCAGTGATTTTGAATAGCACGCCTAAGTTTCAACAATGTTTCACAGTACCTCTCAGCTTTTATCATTATTCCTCTTGGTAAAAAGTCTAACAGAAGACTGCCTTTCAGGTCCCAAAAAATCACGGCAATGATTTTCCATGTTGAAGTTTCTTATTTGAATTTTCATGGTTTTGTCAGGGAATTTGAATGATGCCACTCACTGGACTGACCTTTATTCTCTGGAGTGTGGTGTACAATCCACCTTTCATTACTCCTCACAGTATGACTCAAGAACTCATCATCATCCTTGTGATAGCACTCCAAATGGAGAGAGTGTTCCATTCACTTTGTTTTCTATTATTCTGTCAACATTTTTGGCAACCACCTTCCACGCATTTTTTTATAGTGAAGTTTGTCAGTAACAATATGAAAAAACTACTGTTCTTGAAACTTGTGAAAATTTCTGATGGAGCTTGTCAATACCAAAGTACCTGTTTTGATGAAATGCCTCATTAACTTTTTGTGTTAAGTCTTCATTCATGACAATATGCTGTCCAGATCATTTTTCAATATGAACATTACCCTTCCTTCATTGAACAGCCTACACCATTTATGCACATTTCCACCATTCGTTACACCTGCACCATGAACTTCAACAAGCTGCCAGTGAATTTCAGTAGGACTTGTTTTGCATTTACGAGCTGAATAACTGAGCGCACTTCACAGTCTGTGGGTTTACTGGTTGACATGGCGACAAATGAAGCAGTATAACCATACAGCCAATAGCAACTGAGACCGGGAACATAATGGTGGCGTAGTGAGACACTGGCCAAGAGTGGCCGACAATGAACACGTCATGTGGCGGATGCACGGATATGATCTGCTGTTGGTTCTTACTATAAAAATGACCCTCGTAGTTTCAAGGAGATTAATTTGACATCGATTAATCTCCACATTCAATAAGCAAGTTTCAAAATTGAAAAACGAGGCAAGAATGAAGGCTACGGTTTAACATCCCATCAACATCGAGGTCATGAGAGAGTGAGTGTGGAACCTCCAATTTGGAAGGATACAAAAGGAACCTTCCCATCAGTATTTAATGGGTGGCAGGAGGGGGGGCATAAGGTGGCCATATAAACATGCTTCTTTGCTGCTAGCAGCTGCCTACCAAATAAATGTTTATGGGTGACTAGGTAGGGTGCCTTTATGTTAACTTCATAAAAAGAAATTAATGGTTGAGCTATTTAAAAAAATCAAGCAAAGACATGTGAAAGACCACAAAAGGCAATAAGGCATGTTTTCCATCTCATCTGATAAAGAAGGTGGTGTACTATGAACTGCTCCCTAGGGATGTGTCCATCGTGAAGTTTGTATTTGTTGCCAACAACCTGATATGCCTTGCAGTCACAATAGGTTATAAGAGAATCAACCCATAACTCTGTGTCAAGTGTTACTACTGCATGGTAATGCCCACCTCCACTCTCCTCATTGTACAGAAGATGCTATCTAGCAGCTGGGTTGGGAAGTGATTCCACTCTACACATATAGCACCCTCAGATGATCACCTTTTATGTTCCTTATTGAAGAACCACAAAGAAAATTCACACTCAAAAATTGGCTTAATGACATCTGTAATTCCAAACTGATATGATTCTAAAGGTGTGGCATTGAAAAACTATCAGAACATTGCTCAACTGTTTGAAATAATGTGAGAGAAGATATTGCTGACGATAAATTTCCCTTTTATTTTCACCTATTGTGTTCATTAAACTACCATAAAACAGCTACGAAATATGCACTGTACTAATCCCAAAGAATTACAAATCATGATAACCTTATGACGAAAGTCTGTTTCAATACAGCTAAGTATCCATAATGTGACCACCTAAATCATTACAAATTAGTAAGATTTCACACACTTTTGACGTCAATCTGTTTCCACCTGCAATACTGTGTTGTATGCGAGCAGCATTACAGGACTAGTGTGACTGAGGTCAGACCAATAAAGAGGATGACAAAAAGACTTATGATACTGAAATGTTCTTAAAATTTACTTTCTTATAATTGATCTGATTGCTTGTAGCTATGTCATAGGAATAAAAATTCTATCTCCAGTGAGTGTAAAACTAACAACTAAATGTAGCCTTCATTCTTAAGCTCTATGACTCTAAAACTAAGCTAATGAACTGCATCATTCAGCTCTCTTGTTGCCTCAGTGATGGCTAAAGGGGCCCTCACATCCAGTCATTTGCAGTCCTCAGTGTAAAAGATGTTCAGCCATTAGTGAGTGTGTGCCGATTCCATAGGTGTTCCTGATGTGATGGTTTTCCAAATCGTCCTTAGGTGGCTGGACTAGTGCAAAGGCCTGTGGCTGAAACAAGATGCCACGCAAACTTGCTACAGCTCTGATTGCTGCAAATGCCTGGATTTTAAACAATTTCAGGGGTTGCTGGGAACTTGAGAACCCAGCTCTTGCTTTCATTGAGGGTAGAAGAAAGGTTTTAGCATTCAAAGGGACATTTTGATCAACTCTGGTAGTCTGTCAGTTTCTCAGGACTAAATCGAACACTGGAAAATCCAGAATGATAATCTTATGAAAAGGGTAGATTGTTACTCACCATGTAGAGGAGACACTGAGTCACAGACAGGGACAACAGAAATATTGCTACACAGCCAAAAGACCATGCCTTCACACAAACACTATGTTCACACATACGAAAAGCTGGTGTTGGTAGGAAGGATCCACAAAGCAGAGATTGTGAAGCACTCATTGGAGTGAAGCACACTGCACTGGGAAGCATATGCAGTAACTGCGTGGTCCAGCTACCTCTTTGCCACAGTTTGGCGATGTATGTATGAGACAGGTCTTGCATCTAGGTCCATTGCAGGGATATGAGCCATAAGTCAAGGGGGGTTGGGATCAGGGGTGTAGGAAGGACACAAGGTAGAATATTCCCCTTTCAGGGCAAGACAAGAGTTAGTCCAAACCCTGGTGGAGAATGTGATCCCATTGCTCCAATCCTGAGTGGTACTGAGTTGCCAGGGGGAATTCTCCTTCGTAGATAGATGGTGGCTGTGGGGGAGTTGGAAGGTGACTGGAGAGAAAGAACATGCGGGATCTCCTACTGTGTAAGGCTGGGAGGGTAATTTTGGTCTGTGAAGGCCTCAGAGGCCCTTGGTATATTTTGAGGAGGACTGCTCATCATTACAGATGCAGTAACCACAAGTGGGTAGGCTCTAAGGAAGGTACTTCTTGGCAGTTTGAGGTAGGTGGCTTGTTGGGTACAGGATGAGCAAGTGAAGTGAAGTGAAGTGAATGGGGGAGAAGGTGTTGAGGGTGCCCTCGCCCTAAGCCCAGATCACAAAGATGTCGTCAGTGAATCTGAACCACGTGAGGGTTTGCAATTCTGGGTGGTTAGGAAGGATTCCTTTAGACGGTCCATGAATAGGGTGGCATAAGAGGGTGCCACATGGGTGCCCATGCTGTACTACAGATTTGTTTTTGGTTATGCCTTCAAATAAACCAGTCCCAAGGCTGACATTTGAAATGTATGGTGTCTGGACAAACTGTGTTTCAAGAGCAGAAAGGCTGGGAACTCTCTCAAGTAATGCTCCTTTATGTGGCTGTGGAATTTCATCAGCATATTCAGACCTTTAAAGGCCAGTGTTGTGATTTAGTATGGAGGTTCATGGCATTACATTAGCAGCTTTCAGCAGTGATAACTGATTGGGAATTTTCTTTTAGAATTAGCCTCTGTGTGTGTCTTATAAGCTGGTGTTGTTAAACACAGGTAGCCTCATAAGCAAATAAATAGTGATAGGAGAGTTGTGGAAGTCAGAATAAACCACATTGTTCCTGTGGGAACAATTTATCTTTGATCCATCTTCTAAATGGGTGGAAAACTAGTGCTGTAGGATACTTTCTATGTTTTAAGTGTGCATAGTGTAATGCATCAAACATCAGCAGTGTACCCACATTTTACAGCACACTGTATCAGCTGTGGCTCAAAACTGCATCATTACCAACCATTCTATGCACCATGACAACATCAAAATATTTATGTCCTGCCCATTATCCTTCTGGCTATAGTTATTCTGTGCTCGTAAGTATTCCCATGCTTTTCAGAGATTTATATTTACTTTCACACAATAACACTTCTCCTTCGCCCATTCTCCTCCTCATATGCATTCAGTTGATAGCATGACGACATACTCACATTGCATTTTCAATATTCCATGCCCTCTCTGTATGGAAAGCTTGGACAGTAAATTATACCATTTAACATCAGGTCTGCATGGGAATAATTTGAGTAATGAAAGGGTGGTGGTGTCATTTTATCAATAGAGTTCCAGGTTTCACCAGGCTGGAGATTCCCAGAATTAATTTTTGTTGTTTGCAATGTAAATTTTTAGCTTACTTGTTTTCATGGTTGCAAAAGATTTTTTTGTTTTCCCACATCATTTATTGGCTTTTATTCCAACATTAGCTAGAATTTACTGTTTTATCAGCAACTGTGTACATTGTAAGGTCTTGTCTTCCCTGGAAATTCCTTTGCTACTGTCATCCATCACCATTGCGTAACACGCAATTCCATAACATGCTGTGTCACTGTGCAGGAACTTCAATTACATGAGCAATCCTCATACAGACAGACTTTCAAGTTTTGCCACTGGAATGTAATACAAATAGACTTTCATAGCAGTGATGCATCATGTGTTAATTCAGACATTCTTCATGCTTTGGCCATTGAGGCAGGACACAGCAAGAAAGTCAGCCAAGTACTACTTTGTAGTGAAATTAGTATGAAAAACCCAAAGCCTGTATATTTAGTACTGATCTACAAAATATGTTTTCAAACATCATCTGTATTTTTATTTTTTATGTAATTAAAAACCCTATTTTTTGTTTGAATGATGAGATCACAGTTCTGTGGCAAATTCTCATGTGAAGATTACACCTCAGCACACTTACAACTGTGCAACACGAAGCAGGCCTGAAGCCTGAGAACCTCAAGAGTTTGCAGTTCTGTACACCTGCATCTATCTGGTTTGAACAGACTTAAAAATTTCAATGTGTGGAGAATGATACCCTTAGGTGCACATTGAAAAGCATGCAAATCATCATTGAGGAACTCCTGAGTGTGGGTTTCAGTATGCTGAAGATTTGCAGCAAGAAATTCTGCCTACAGAGCATTGGAGAGTGCAAACTTAAGCTGTGAGCTCGCAACCTGGCTTTAAAAAATTCTGTAGTGGCTTCCTTCAGAACCACTGCAAGACGGAACATTTCTTTCTGTAAATAGGACCAATGTATTTTCACTATGGAAAGTGTAAAGGGTTGCTATTACACTGGATGAACTCTGGCATGCAGCGAAAAAGGGTATGGACCACTTAGCAAGGAGAGAACATGTAGCACTGCAGCCAAATTTAGCCAGTCATGAGAAACTCCAAATAAGCATCTGGCTTTCTCAACTAGCGTGGAGCAGCATTTTTTGTAACTGGTGACTGAGGTGGAATTTTCTCAAAAGCAAACTTACAAACATTTAATGCATGCACCACAGCATGAAAAACTAGGTCACCTTACTTCTGAATTTCTGTATCCTTATTCAATAGTAAAAATGTGAAGTTAGAAAAGGATTAGGTTAACAATAGAATATTCATGTTAAGAAATGGTACAAGAATAAATTGAGCAGTGCATAGTTTGGAACTATTAAAATGAAACATGTTTATTATCTTGAGTGAACACAGTGACTGAACAACAGACAGAGAAAACAACCAATTCACATACAATTATTAACATATCCATAATGACAGTTTGTAAAACAATGCTTTATGAGAAGCTAATTGTGTGTAGCTGTGTGGTGTTTAATATTTTTATTACGCATTTGAGAGTGATTTTTTGCAAATGTTATTGATGTTGTTCAGTTGCTTAAAAAGGTCTATTTATTAAACAGTAAAGTAATGCACATCACTAAGATGGAGTAGCGTAATGGGGAAGAGCGAATGGGGGGCAAGCTTAAAGTAGTAGTGTATGATAGCATAGTAAGATAGACTTCGGTATCCATACTCAAGGGGATGGGGATGAGAACCTGGAGGAGGTGGCATTTAGACTCAAAAGTGTGAAGCGCTCTGTCTTCAGGATGCAAACTTATGAAGTTAGAACTTGTGGATGGCTAGTAGCTGTGTAGACTTAAATTATTATGAGTGTCGAGTTCACATCGCAAGTCAAGAGTTGTTCCATGTGTAAAGCCATAGTGGAATTTTGAAGCTTTTTCGGGAAGAATGCTAATACACATTGTAGATTTACAGTATTTTTTTAAACTGTGAAGAACACATTGAGTCAACTCCTGGGAATTTGGCTGCCAGCTGACATTGCTGGGAGAACTCATGGTGCCCCAACAGAGTTGTATTACAATGAAGAAACTATTGTATGTAATAGTGATTTCTTGTGTCACCTAGTTCATTTGATAAAATCAACTCCAGCTATGTCTAGTCATTTATATTTCAATTACAAAGAAACTGCAAAGAACTTTATAAACTTATCCTTTTCCAAAAAAATATGAACTGTTTTGCAGTGATGTGCAGTCGCTCTCAAGAAAACAACTTATGGGCTAAAATCATTTCAAGTAAATCTGATCAAGCATGTATGTTCTCCTTCCATGATATGTTTTATTACAACAGGTTGGTAGCAACATGCAAACAATAAATAAGAGTACCGAGGTTTGCGAGCATGCTGGACGTAACCACCAGAGAGCAACATACATTCTGCAGTTCAGTGCCCTTCACCTTTTCTTAAATGACTCCACATCCAGTGGTTTTGGAAGAAGGGTGATTTATAACAATTTACTCAAAAGCATTTATTTCTGTCAATGAACAATTCAACTCCCCATATAGAATCTCAGAATTACCCAACTTTTCCTGCAAATTCAGTTCCCTGTGAACTCATTGGCACCTCATTTCCCCTGACTGGCATTGGAAGTTGCTCTCAATTTCAGTTTCCTTAATTTGTTATTTCCCCTCATTTGTTATTTCTCATCTTTTTTTCACTTAATATGTACAGGTGTCCTTTTACATCCTTCTGTTAGTTCCCCATAACACAGTATCACTGGTAAATGCCAGTAACTTCATCTCCCTCCCTCTACATGCTTCTTTTGTCTCTTTCATCATATCATCCATCACCATTAGAAATAGTAACAGTGACATCACACTTCCTTGTACAAGCTCCATAACATTCCTTAAGCGATCAGTTCTTGTAACTTGGGTCTGGACACAGCTGAATCTTTTGTTATGTGTTTCAAGAAGAATTTCAATTGCTTATTTTCCAACTCCTTTTCTGCTTAAAATTTCCTATGCCTTCTCTCATGGAATACTATCATACGTCTTTCCTATATGTCATCCTCAGATCTTCCTCATACTCCCAAACCCTTTCCATTATCTCTCTCATACTAATGATTGGGTCTGCTATTGATCTACAATGTCAAAGGCCTTAGTGCTCATTTTCTGACTGACTTTCCACTCCCTCCTCCCTCCCCCCCCCCCCCCCAAATCCTCTTTCCAGTATCCTCTACTTGTGTTGTAAGTGTGATCTGTCACTAGTTGTCCAAGAACAGACAGAAAAATAAGTGACAACAGAATTATTACCCATTTTCTCCAGTCTTCAGACACTCATTCCTGTGTCCATATGAACTGTAGCAATTTGTATTATCCTTGTAACCCAGTAAGTCCAGCTGCCCTTATCTCCATATAATTCATCCACTACTAGTTCTCCTAACATTGCAGTATCTCTCTCTCCTGCCAGGTTCAGACCCCCCTGCTGTACTTCTGTTCTCTTTTCATCACTGTTTTTCACATTTACTAGTTTCTCAATGCACACTATCCATCTTTTCTTTATCTCCTCTGGTTTCATTATTAACTCTCTTTTTCCAACTCATGTGAAATCCTCCCAACTTTTCCTCTTTCCTCCACTACCACTTTCTTACATTTCTTCTTGCTTTCCTAGTATTCCCTTTTGCTTTCTCCCTTTTTGATGCCATTCTTTTCTATTCATGCCTTCTTTTTCTTTTTCTGCTTCCTACATTTGCTCATACCACCTTGAAAACTCCTTATCCTTTGCCCTTGTAGATATTCTGCCACAGGTGCTCTCTGCAGAACTTACAAATGTCTCTTTTCAACTTACTCTTCCACACTTTCACGTTAAGTACTCAAGATTTAAGCTAAGTAACTGCCTGAACTTTTCCTGTACTGCCACTTGTTTTAGTTTCCACATTTCTTATTTTCTTATCTTTTAGCACTTTTTTCCCCATTTTACCTGTTATTGGCACACCTACTTGGTTTCCACCAAAATTTCTCCTTGGACCACAGTTACATCCATTAACTGTCTACAATTTTGCATTTCCACCAGAACATAAGTAATCAAGGTCTTCATCCTTCTCTCTCTCGCCAACCATATAATGTCACCATTTGGCTATTTTTCTTCCAGAACCTCATAATGCCCACAATCAGACCATTTCTTCCATAAAAAGTGGCCAATTTCTCTCCATCATTCTTTTGCCCATATCCAAACAGAACAAATCTCATACTTCCCTAGTCTCATTCCCCACCTGTGCATTTAAGTCTCCAGTCACTACTGCTTCCACATCCAGCATTTCATTCTCTAATTTCTTAAAGAATTCCATGATGCTTTTCTCTGTTTCCTGTCCCTAGAGCATATACTTGGGATGGAGTCATTCACTCCATTTCTTGTCCTCAGGTACAGTTATTCCTGGGTATTATTATTCTGTATGATAAGGTTTATCACATAACCTTAAATACAGAAAAGCGAAAAAGCACTAGTTTTACAGAATATTCAAAATTATATAACTAAACTGTCAATTTATTGCAATTTGTTGCTTTTTAAAAATTGGTGTTCTACACTTCTGTGAACCATGCAGCTGATCACAAAGAACTGATTTTACTGACAGATCTAACTGTAATGTTATCACAGATTTCTATCTGTTAGTGGAGTCACTGTTCTACGACAAGTAACGAAAATGTGCGCATAACTGTAAAGATTTTAAAAAACCTGTGAAAGGGAAGTATTTCAAAACTCTCCAGTCCATTTTTATTTTTCTGCTTTCTTTCTTGCATGTTTCATGCTGCCTTCTCCCCCTCCCCCCCCCTTCCCCCCCCCCAAACATCATTTAACTTCATGAAGATTTTTTTTTTTCATAATTCAATCAATCCATTGCTAGTAAATATTTTATATAGTAGAAATACTTTCCACAGAATAGCTGTGGAACAAACTGCTGAAGACCCTTAATTTTTCCTGCTTTCCACATACATATCACTGATTTATGATTCACAGTTTATTTCTGTTCAAGCATGGATAGATATCTCAAGCATGGATAGATATCTCAAACAGAATATCTTCCCAAATAATTTAGTGGGTTACGTATTTAAGAGGTAACTGCAGTTTGTATAATGACTTTCATGGTATTTCGATAATTGCTGATTTTAACCAGTTGTCCAACTGTTAGGCATTATTCCTCAAATATGCAACAACCATTAAACATGTGCCAACAAGAATCTAAATAAGCAACCCAGAATTTTGAGGATATTTTAATATTTATCATTTAAACAAATTTATTCTGGAGTGATAATTATTTTGGGTTTATCCTGGGCACAGACTGAGTTTAAAAATAAGTAATTACAATCTTACATTTAATGTACCATTACTGACAAAAATGGCAATTGCAATTGTGTTTTCAGATAAATTGCACTGTTTAGTTTTTTTGTGTGCTACAGCAATGCCATGCTTTTGTATTCATTCTTTGGTTAGTCAGCACTAATTTTTACTTTCAGCATTCAAAGTAATTTTAAATGACATATTTTACTTAAATTGTGATTTTTACAGATGACTTGAATCCACTTGACAAGTTGTGCTTATGATAAGAAAAGTCAACATAAGTCCTTAATGACATTTTGATTCAAATAGTCTGTACATATCTACAGCCATTTGAAATCTGGTAGAAAAAAAAGGTACGAAGTTAAAGTAAGCTTTCATATTGTAGACAGGATTCTCATATATAGGTGTGCTAATCAGAACACAAGTCATGTAAAAATTTCTATTTTATTTATGACATGATCAGATGCACATTTTATGGCTCCTGCCCCTAGACTATCAAATTTTTCATTTCCTACAGATGTTCCTCATTCCAGAATAATTACTCAGATTTCTCTAAACATACTTTTCATCATCTCACAGCATAAAGCAGTTTCTAACACTTCTCAGGACCCTCCTTAATTACAGAATTTAAAAAGCACACAACCATATACCATTTGCTATCAGCATATTACAGATGAATACTAGAGTTTTCAGTGAGTTTCAGTCCTTTTTATTGTTATGATTATTGCTCCGTGAATGCAAATTTCTTTTATATTGTACAAAAAGTGTAACAAAATGCCAAATGAGACAACTATACACCAGTGGCTCATTAGCCAAACTTTTACCGCTAGCACTATTGTCTCTGAGATAAAGTTAATCTATCAAATGAGACTGAATTACAGTTTCAAAATTGTGATCATCTTATCTCTTACAGCAATGTTTTTCACTTTATGATCTCCTGTAAAAGTTTCTAGAAAGAGATGCATTATCGGAACACATGTTCTAATGAACAGATATTCTGAAAAATGGGGGTCACACTCTTCAATGTGGTAAAAAAAGGAGGCTTCAGTTTCCTTCTTTTTTTGTGTGATAACAGGACGGAACAGCAGCAATTCAGTCAAAATAGCAGAAATGCACATTATTATTATTAGGAAAGAACATGATCAAATACAAACTTATAGTGAATTTAAGGAGCAACACACAAACATAGGTACCGAAAAATGGTGACAACATTTATCATGTAGTATTCTTATGAAATCTGTTCTATGAAACTGTTTCTGCAGTGTGAGACTGACAACATTCACATTTTGAACGCCATTTTACATGCTTCTTTTGCTGAGAAATGAGAACAATCAATCCCTATATGTCCCTTGAATTTCTGAACTATTGCTGCTTAATATGCTTGTTGATCTTTCCTCAAATTTTAAGGTTCAAACTTCTCAATCAAGTGCCTAAAAAGCTGCATAATTCACATCACCAGTTCTCATAATTCACCTGGCAGAATGAGCAGAATATGTATTTCAATTTAAATACTCAGAAATTCTCTTACACTGGCAGTGACTAAAAAACCACTTCACCCTATGGAGTTATTAATTGAATACTACATAAATTGTAAAATTTATTCGATGCCCATTTAGGAAATTGGGGATAATGCTGAAAGACTGCAAGTATTGAACAGCAACTTAAAATCAATGAATTCTAAGAATTTGAACACCTATTAACAGTCACAACTAGCTGAAAACAAATTTATCTGTATGAATTTAAAATACTGCCACAGGTAAGTCCTTGGAGGCTCAGTTTCACCTTTTCTCTTCCTGTAAGCACTTTAGAATAGTGGTAGAGGACCAGCACTCATTTTAATGTTTCCTAACTTATTTCATATGTACTCCCATAAGATTGGCACTATCAATTTTAATTTACATAGTGATTCCAAACTTTGATTAACTGAACAGTACCAGTCATTAAACAAAAGGTTACTACGAAAAAAATCTTGTTGAGTCTGTAGTTAAGTTTATTTAAACTATTGTTTTAACAAACAATTGTAATTTAGATTGGTAATTTAGCTGGGTATAAATGTGCAGCCAGTTGCTTTTTTTGGATTTTAGATACAATTTATTGTACCATTAATTAGTTATAAAGCCACAGCACACACATCAGATGGAGGTGTTACAGGAACAACATTGTATTTACACCTCATGTTTACATTCTGTGTGCAAGTGTGATACCAAGTGCAGCTAAACACTGTGTGTATTTGTGTGCACTCAATAATGTACATTGTGGGTATAAATTTGCTGTGGATACCACAACGCAGTGCACTGTAATTAGCAAAAATATAACATCATTTCTGTTTCATAAACATTTTGTTACCAGTTATTAAATTTCAGTCATTTCAGCCAGCCTCATCACCATACAGTCTAGCTACATTTGGTCCATGATGTAGTGCTCCTGTAACACCATCTGATCATGAGCTTCCAATGCCTTAAAAACTAGTTAATGGCACAACAAAACTTATCTAAAATCCAAAAAAGTGACTGGTTGCATATTTATGCACAAATAAATTGCCAGTTTAAATCACAGTTGCAGTTCGTCATCCATAATGGGTATACTGAAACTGTAATTTACTTTTACTACAGCTAAATTCTTAGGTACTGGGTAACAGTGCTTTTACATATTTCTTCTCTGTGGAAGTGCTGTAATTCAGACATATCAGTAGAGGTTTTCTCTTGTCACATCGGTAAGAATATGACCAGTTCTAACAGTGTTTCGTATATCAATGAAATTTATAATATGGTGAACTACTCTCATTGAGACTGATATAACAACATATCTTGTGCCGTAAGAGAGATAAAATTTGAGGAATTGGTCTTCTCATGTTCGTGACCTTGTAGGGAACAATCTCCGTAAACACTTATGTGGTCTCAGATTTCATATCCAATACTACATAACTTCTTTGAAAAATTTTGATATTCACAATAATAGCTCCTTCCTTCAGTGAAAAGGCCCATTCAGATAAAAAAAAGTTGCATAATTTCAAATTAAGTGCATTATTAATTTTATTAAATCACTGAGCAAACAACTAATTTGCTGGTTGAACTATAACTGATTGTGTGCTTTTCAAATTTTCAGTAGTTTCTGTAATAATGATAAAAATGTGCAACAGTAAATGAATGACTAGTCAATGCTTACAAAAGAATGAAACAATGTGTAATGTAAACACTCATATCAAAAGGTTAACCTCACTTATCATGCACAATGAGATATGTATTCAAAAATTATTATTTTTTCCAGTTTACATTATTTAAGGCACACTACATTTATCGAGAGCGCAATGTAAGAACAATGCTGAATCATTTTTTTCAGCTACATGTAACATTCAGACATAAAACTATAAATTTATGTTCCTGAATGTGACTAACAGAATGAGTTTTTAAGTATCCTTCGATGCATAAGTGAGAACTTATTTAGCACCAATCACAGCAGTCTCTGATTCATAAAGAATTGGAAGCATCACCTGTAAGCCTCAACTTTGTTAGTGAATACCACAGACTCACTCTAAAGAAAACCACGCCTTATTAACAAAAACAAAGAAACCATTTCTTTAAACAGAATACACTCCTTATACATGTTAATTTTCATTGAATATTTTGTTGCTTATTTTATGAAACTGAACACCAAGACTGTCACAATATCATGACTTGTTTGAATGGTGCGCATTCTTAATATGCATACAGATGAGAATAATTCTATTCCTGGACCTATAGCAGTGATACTCTTAATATAATTAACAACCTTGAAAAATCTGCATGTTCCACTATTGCTGTGGAAGCTGTATTCTCCAGGAGTATACAATTTTATTTTTGACACTCATTTTTAATGGAAATGAATTCCATTTTTTGAACTAACGGAAATACTTTTAACCATTTCCAGCACCAGGACTGTATGCTGTTATGAAGTGTTAAAAATGTGTGAAAACTATTATGGAATGTCAACTAATTGGATACAGTACAAAGTACCTACTCAGCAAAATAAGTTCACTACAATATTTACAAAAATACTATACTGCCATCGAAAGTTTAAAATTCAAACATTAAGCAACAGCCAAAAGAACTATAAAACTATAATTTTTCAGAATACCTAACAACTATATAAAAAAGATAAATCAGGTCTCTAGTCAGTACATGCTACTAATCACTAACATATTCACACTTCTTCAGGAAGAACTACTACTATGCATATGCAATGAAACAACTCTTTGGCTTTACACAGTAACACCAACAACTTCCTCAGAACACAGGCTGCAACTGTTAAATAACCTGTCATTTAAACTTTATTCATTTAAAAAATAGTTTGTGGTGAACATTTACAGAAAAAAAAACACCTGCGTGTAAAGTATCAGAATATTTTAGTGAAACCAACATGAGATTCTTCAACTCTCAGAAATAAGATGTACGATGCGAGCACAATACGCATGACTTCTTACAATGGTATATTTCAATCAAACACAATGGCTAGGAAATAAAAGCAGAACATTATGTAAATGGAAAAGATATGTATACGAAATAGTGTGTGACTGAATTGCAGCATATGTCAACAATAGTAAAGAGCTACTATTGTGTCTGATGAAATGGCAACCCTATTGTATGATTAGGTTTTCAGATAATTCAGTAAACATTATTACTATTCTTCTTCACTGAAAATCTTTTCTGCAAAGAAAAATCAAACAAAACTAGTTCAGAACTATTGAATTTATGGCAGACATTCAAATGAATTCAGGTAATAAGTGTTTCACAGTAACCATCAAATTCATAACATTCTTCTGCAGGATGCGCTGTGCTTCTATATTTAAAAAAAATTGCTTTAATCATAAGGAAGCTTGACTTCTGTAGAAAATTTGCAGTTTCTCTAGCATGACGAATAATGAATGACTAGATATTTTATTAGAACATCAGTGACGTGTAAATGCTCACCACTCTGTTTTTGTCCAATAGAATCACAAGTTTTTAATGTACAGACGTGAAATAAAAACTACTACTTATCAGTGCAGCTCAACAACAGATGATAACAGGTATGTAACAGCAATAATAATGTATCCTGAGTAGTCAGTTTCAACAACATCACCCAACCATAAATACAAGTTATAAATTTAGTGTACATTCTATAATAGAATCTTTCACCAATGGTACCTTTTTCAATCCCCAGTACCAAAATACCTAGTCATTGTTTGCATGACCATCATTAACAGAACACAAAGAGAAACTACCCCTCTCATTACGAGAGAGGGAAAAATGATACAATTCACAAGTGCAAAGCCATCTTAGGCACAATGAACATGTTTCACATTTTTCTCAACACCTCACAGAAATACTCAAATGCATTCTGATGTGGTATTACAAATAACATTTAACAAGTATTGCTATTTAAGTCCACAGGTAACAACAAGAGAACAGATAAACGTATGCAACAAAGTTACAAAAACCCATTTATATATAATTTCTTGTATTTTTAAAAAATAAAATACTGTATGCATTAGCCCAAAAGGTGTCTCACTGTACATAATGCATATATAACATTAACAATGTTTCTCAAATAGTAACAATAAAATCAGTAACAATTTACTGACTCCATCACACACGCACACACAAACTAGGCCACTTCCAGTTACTTGCCCCTGGGCACTATTTGACAGCTGCAGAGGATTCCAGCACAACACAATGCTTTGCACTTGTGTTCTTGTATGGACAGACTATTTGTAACCCAGAAGAATGGTGTGCTGCAGCTTCTAGGAACACAGCTCCTAATAAATTTGTCACAGAGATACAAAAACAGAGCTGAGAGTTAACTCCTATGGCACTCTGGGATAAACTGAAAACTTACAGCTCTGGTGTACACTTGTCATTTTCCACAAATGTATGTCAAGTACTGACAGTAGGCACACACACACACCCCACTTATTTCACTCTTCGCTTTTTTCCCTTGCAGTTTTACACCTTTACCCTTGTCACTGGACTCTTAGTAATCTGCTCTGAAATTATTGCCCTTGTCTGTACACACGATGAATGCACTATGGCCTCACTAAGCCTTTTCAGCCTGTTTTCAACTTGATTTCACAACTTTTTTCTTTTCAGCATCTTTTATTACTTCTGAAAGAATCTCAGATTTTTCGTCCAAGAGTGCTGGAGAAGATTCCTTCAGCTGACGCTTCTCAATTTCAGCCTTGAAATTTTCGATGTCTTGCTGACTGCAAAAGAAATTGGGGCTATTAATAAGGAAATAAAAAACCCACACCAGTAATGACAAAAAGAAGTACACAATGGGACATATAATAATCATCATATTATTAAGTAAACAAGTACACAAAATCTTTACATTAACAGAGGATCACCCAACATCTGTAGTAACAAAAACAATAAGCAATAAAATATGCAAGGTTTGCATAAATAGTATACTTGTGATAGCAATAAACATTTAAGTACTGAAGACAAGCCATAGGTTAGTTATACAATTAATTTACATATCATAAACATAAATCGTAACAATAATGAAGTTCCAAGACGTTAAAAGCATTATTAATACTGTAAAAGGTGATTTATTGCAGGCTAACATTAACAGATTGCTGCTAATCAAATTTATGATATACCCATCTAAATCTACCTCTACATACATACTCTTCAAGCCACCACACAGCGCATGGCGTACCACTGCTGTTCCACTCAAAAATGGAGCAAGGAAAAAAAATTGCGTTCTATATGCCTCAATATGAGCCCTGAATTCCCATATCTTGTCTTTGTGGTTCTTACGTGAAACACCCATCAGCAGCAGCAGAATCAGTCCGCAGTCAGTCACAAAAGCAACTTATCTAAATTTTTCTCAACAGTGTTTTGTGACAAGAATTCCCTCCAGAGATTCCAATTTGAGTTCACGGATCATCTCTGTAGTACAATTTAAAGTCATATCTGCATGATACTCACATGCTGATCGAACCTACCATCACAACTCCAGCAGCACCCCTCAGAATTGTTTTGATATCTTCCTTTAACATTACCTGGTGTGGCTCCCAAACACTCTAGCAGTACTCAACAATTGGTCACTCTAGTGTTCTGTATGGGGTGCCCACTGTAAGTGAGCTAAACTTTCCTAGAATTCTTCCAATAAACTGAAGTCGATCATTTGCCTTTCCTATTACTGATCTCACTTGCTCATTTCATTTCATATTACTTTGCAGCACTATGCCTAGATATTTAAATGACGTGGCTGTGCCAACCAACACACCACTAATGTTGTATTTGAATGTTACGGGATTGTTCATCCACTCATCTCCATTAAAGGGTATTTTTTCTACATGTAGAGCAAACTGTCATGCATCACACAAATAGAAGTTTTGTCCAGATCATCCTGCAGTCACTCAAAAACAGTACTTTCCCATACACATCATCACTGAACAGTTGTAAATTGGTGCTCACCCTATCCATCAGGTCATTATGTGCAGATAACAAGAGTGGTCCCAGCATGAGAGTTGGAAATATTAACATTTTCTGATTCCTGTTCAAATTTCACACATTGTCTGTCATATATGGAACATCATTTATGAATTTCTGTCAACTTTCTGCCGCATGCCATATCATTTTTTGTAGTTCCTGTGCCTTTACACAAGGGGTATTAATTTCAACGACAAATTTTTACTGTCATTTTCAACTTGCTTACCATCAGTCACCATTCGAATAAGTACATATGAGAGATATCTGAAAAGTAAACTCAGTTGGGCTATAAATGAAATACTGGACTGCTTAAAGCAAATTTATTAGAAAATGTCTTGTATTATTTCTCTACGTAATCACCATTCGTGTACAAGGGGTGAACAAAGGTATGGAAACACGAAAAACACAACACATTACCATGCCTAATGTGGTGTAGAACAACTCTTGCCATTCAAAACATCTTCCAGCCATCTCAGAATGGGTAAATACAGGTCCTGTATGGTTTCTGAGAGCATCTTTTATCAGTTTTCCTGCAAACTAGTGCCAAATTCAGGTAATGATGATGGAGATGGTAAGTGATCATACACCTTTCTCTCCTGTGGTTGCCAGAAGAGATGCGACAATTTATCCTAACGCTCACAAAACCAATCCTAGATGATGCGAGCTGTGTGAACAGAGGCCCTTGTTGTCTTAGAAAACAGCATCATCATTGGTGAACAAACACAGTAACATGGGATGGACCCGATCAGCTAAAGTGATCGCATAATTGTCAGCAGCAATGCTACCTCACAGAATAACCATGGAATACCATGATGTGGCTGCCCAAATCATCACCAAACTTCCATCATGTTTCACACTTGGGACATAAACTCATCCAGAAGTTGAAAACAGTGTGAAACAAGACTCATCCAATCAAATAGCGTCCTTCCGTTGCTACACAGTCAAGGTTTTATGGCTTTGGCACCATGTTAT
The DNA here is from genome assembly GCF_021461385.2 of Schistocerca piceifrons. Classification (NCBI taxonomy): domain Eukaryota; kingdom Metazoa; phylum Arthropoda; class Insecta; order Orthoptera; family Acrididae; genus Schistocerca; species Schistocerca piceifrons. The sequence continues at coordinate 853,690,511 of NC_060138.1, forward strand.
CCTGTTACATGTGTTTGCACCAGTAATGAGTGGTTTTGGAATTCCAGCTAACCCTGCAATTCCCTGCTTATGGAGCTCCCTTTAAGTTGTTTTGGTGCTGACAGGGTTTATGAATGCAACATTCAGTCCTGTTGTGACCTTTGCAGCTACTATCCCTCTTCAATGACTGTCCATCATAATCACTTAATAGAGTTTTGTCTGTGTTGTGACTCAGTGGATGATGATTTTTCCACCTTCCCTGTATGCGGTATAAATTTTCAATATAGTGCATCTTGAAATAGCAAACCCTTCTGCTATCTTTGTTACGGAAGCATCCACCATAAGAGCATCAGAAATTTGCCCACCTTCGAATTCATTTAGCTCTGGCATAGTGCACTCACAACTACAGAGGAAACTCTTCAGACCATGAATGACAATATACTGAGAACATTGCACAGTTGATGTTTATGGGCAAATACGACAGTGCAACCTGCAGGCTTAGCTAGCATCTGCATGTATGTTCAAGCAGGCATGAATGGCATACTCTGTGTATGCTTTTATTTCCTACTGAGTTGACAAATCCTTCTTTATAAAATCCTGCCACAGTAGATAACAGCCACATCATGGCAATATGTAAGTTCTTTGTCAGAAGCAAAGCATTGGAACCTAAACCACTTTTTTACATGCTTGAAGAAGTAGAAATCTCTTTGAAGTAAGTCTGGGCTGTACAGCACAATATAAGAAGTGTATCATTAGAATCAATAATAATTCTTTGTTTGCCAGGCAGTGCCAAGCAGTTTTTTTTTTTTTTGTTTTTTTTTGTTTTAGGGCGCAGAACTTCAACGGTCATTAGCGCCCAGACTACGTTAGGAATGCACCGCGAGGCACAAGTTTAAAACAGCAACTAAAAGGGAAAACACGATAAAAGATCGACAGGCATAGGATTAAAAAAAAACAGCATAATTAAATGTCCTTAGACAGGTTGGTCAATTTGATGAAACGAAGAACGCGAGCAGCTGCTCCTGGGTCATCTGCTAAAATGGCATCCAGAGTACATGGCAGGCCAAGATCAAGACGCAGTGTAGTAAAATCCGGACAGGACGTAAAAAGGTGGCGGACCGTCAGCAAGTGCCCACATATGCAGAACGGCACCAGCGCAGCCGTCAGCAGATGGCAATGGCTGAACCGGCAGTGTCCAATTCGTAACCGGGCCAAAACTACCTCCTCCCGCCGAGAGGGGCGTGAGGAGGACGTCCAAGCTGCGGGAAGAGGTTTCAGGGCCCGAAGCTTGTTGTCCGTATATGCAGCCCATTCGGCATGCCACAGCGATAAAATGCGCCGACAAATGACCCTGCTACAATCTGATGAAGGGACACAACAAAAATCTGTCCGAGGCTGGAGGACCGCAGCCTTGGCCGCGGCATCTGCAGCTTCGTTCCCAGGGATACCGACATGGCCAGGAACCCACATAAAACTAACCGGAGAACCGTCATCCACCAGCTGCTGAAGAGAGCGTTGGATCCAGTGCACGAAAGGGTGAACCGGGTACGGATCACTGAGGCTCTGGATGGCGCTCAGGGAATCAGAGCAGATGACATAAGCAGAATGTCGGTGGCGGAGATGTAAAGAAGAGCCTGGTAGAGGGCAAAGAGCTCAGCTGTGAAGACCGAACAATGGCCATGGAGCCGGTATTTGAAACTTTGTGCCCCGAAATAAAAGAACACCCGACCCCGTCATTGGTCTTAGAGCCATCTGTATAAATGAAGGTCATATTAATGAACTTCGAACGAAGTTCGACAAAACGGGAGCGGTATACCGAACCGGAGGTAACCTCCTTTGGGAGCGAGCTGAGGTCAAGGTGAACGCGAACCTGAGCCTGGAGCCAAGGTGGTGTGTGGCTCTCGCCCACTCTAAGGGTTGCAGGGAGTGAAAAATCAAGGTGTTGAAGGAGGCGACGAAAGCGAACTCCAGGGGGTAGCAGGGCAGAGACGTACAACCCGTATTGACGATCGAGGGAGTCGTCAAAAAAGGAACGATAAGACGGGTGGTCGGGCATTGACAGTAGCCGACAGGCATACCGACAAAGCAGTATATCGCGCCGGTAGGGCAGTGGCAATTCATCAGCTTCAGCATGAAGACTCTCGACGGGACTAGTATAAAATGCTCCGATCGCAAAACGTAAACACCGATGTTGTATGGAGTTGAGGCGGCGTAAGATGGACGGCCGTGCAGAGGAGTATACGAAGCTCCCATAATCCAGTTTTGAAAGGACGATCGACCGATATAGACGAAGTAGGACGGTTCGATTCGCTCCCCACGACATACCACTGAGAACACGGAGGACATTTAGTGAACGGGTACAACGGGCAGCCAAATAAGACATGTGGAGACCAGCTAAGTTTCCTGTCAAATGTAAGACCTAAAAATTTTGTTGTCTCCACGAATGGGAGGGCAACGGGACCGAGTCGTAAGGACGGTGGGAGAAGCTCTTTGTAGCGCCAGAAGTTAATACAGACCGTCTTCTCGGCAGAAAAACGGAAGCCATTGGCGACACTCCAGGAGTAACGATGGTCAAGAGAACGCTGAAGACAGCGCTCCAGGAAACACATACGCTGCGCGCTGCAATAGATGGTAAAATCGTCCATGAAAAGGGAGCCTGATACATCAGCTGGGAGGCAATCCATTATTGGATTGATCGCTATGGCGAAGAGAGCGACGCTCGAAACTGAGCCCTGTGGCACCCCATTCTCCAGGCGAAAGGTGTCCGACAGGACAGAACCCACACGTACCCTGAACTGCCGATCCATTAAAAAGGAACGAATAAAAAGAGGGAGGCGACCGCGAAGGCCCCATGTATGCATGGTGCGGAATATGCCCGCCCTCCAACAGGTGTCGTAAGCCTTCTCCAAATCAAAGAACACAGCGGCGGTCGGGCGCTTCCGCAAAAAGTTATTCATAATGAAGGTTGACAAGGTAACCAGATGGTCAACAGCAGAGCGGCGCCTACGAAATCCACATTGTACATTGGTAAGTAGGTGCCGAGATTCGAGCAGCCAAACCAAACGAGAGTGAACCATTCGCTCCATCACCTTACAGACACAGCTGGTAAGCGAGATGGGTCGATAACTGGAAGGCAAGTGCTTGTCCTTCCCCGGCTTAGGGATCGGTACAACAATGGACTCGCGCCAGCATGCAGGAACATGTCCCTCAAGCCAGATGCGATTATAAGTACGAAGAAGGAAACCTTTACCCGCAGGAGAAAGGTTCTTCAGCATCTGAATATGAATAGAATCAGGCCCTGGAGCGGAGGACCGTGACCGGGCAAGTGCATTTTCGAGTTCCCGCACGGTGAAAGGGGCATTATAACTTTCACGACTCGAGGAGCGGAAGTTAGGTGGCCTAGCCTCCTCTGCCCGTTTTCGGGGGAGGAAGGCAGGGTGGTAATGAGCGGAGCTCGAAACCTCTGCAAAAAAGCGGCCGAAGGCATTGGAGATCTCCTCAGGGGCCACAAGGACATCATTCGCGACCGTCAAGCCAGAAACTGGTGAGTGTACCTTAGTGCCAGATAGACGGTGCAGGCTACCCCAGATAACAGAAGAAGGAGTAAAACTGTTGAAGGTGCTTGTGAAAGCAGCCCAGCTGGCTTTCTTGCTTTCTTTAATAATACGACGGCACTGTGCACGTAATCGTTTAAAGGTGCGTAAAGCACGTCGACGAGCACGTAAAGCGTCTCTACATGCTGCGGTCCACCAGGGGACCGGTACGCGACGTGGAGAAGAAGTAGTGTGAGGGATGGAATATTCAGCAGCAGTGAGAATGACTTCCGTGAGGTGTGCGACCTGACTATCGCAGCTTGTTAAGGTCTGATCCTGAAAGGTCGCCCCAGAAGAGAAGAGCCCCCAGTCGGCTTTGGAGATGTTCCAACTAGATGAGCACGGAGAGGGGGTATGATGCAGGAGATGGATGACACAGGAAGTGGTCGCTCGAATATGTATCAGAAAGGGCATACCACTCAAACCGGCGAGCAAGTTGGGTAGTACATATAGAGACGTCTAAATGGGAATAGGTGTGAGATGTGTCCGAAAGAAAAGTAGGGGCGCCAGTATTGAGGCAGACAAGATTGAGCTGGTTGAAAACGTCTGCTAACAGGGAGCCCCTCGGGCAGGATGCTGGAGAGCCCCAAAGGGGATGGTGGGCATTGCAGTTTCCAGTTAACAAAAATGGTGCAGGTAGCTGAGCAATAATTTGCATCATGTCTGCCCTGGTAACGGCAGACGACGATGGAGTGTAAACAGTACAAATGGAAAATGTAAAAGTGGGGAGAGTAATTCGGATGGCAACTGCCTGCAGGCCGGTGTGCAACGTGATGGGATCGTAGTAAATATCATCCCGTACCAGCAACATAACCCCTCCATGAGCCGGGATACCTACCACAGAGTGTAGGTCAAAACGCACGGAGGTGTAGTGTGCCAAGGCAATTTGATCGCATGGGCGTAGTTTCGTTTCCTGGAGGGCTACGACGAGCGGACGGTGCAAGCGGAGCAGCAACTTCAAGTCCTCTCGGTTGGAGCGAATGCTGCGAATATTCCAGTGAATAAGTGCCATCGTAAGAAGAAAAGGAAGATGACCTCGAAGGCCGCTGAGGGCCTGGCTTCGAGCGAGCACTGCCGCTGCATCAGTAGGCGGACAGTCATCGTCCATTGGTTCTATAGGTTCATCAGCCATCTCGTTAAGATGGCCGGAGGAGGAGCTTCCTCTGCCGGTGGACGGCCAGATGTTCGGCTACCAGCGGTGCGGCCAGGCGAAATGGATGACGGCCTGGGGCGGCAACCGCTGGGTGGCGCAGGAGAAGAGATGCGCCGTGGAGGAGAAGGAGAACTGTGCTTCCTATGAGCCTTCTTGGAAAGTCTTTTAGTGGAAGTACTGGTCGACGGCTGGGAGTGCGAGGTACGTAGGAAGTCTGCACGGGACGGTTCCTTCTTGAAGGCCCGTGCATCTGATTTCTGGGTCTTCGTCTTGGCAGAAGCTGATGAAGGTGCTTGTGTTGGAGGGGTGACGGGAGGAAGAGGAGACGTCGACCGCGCGATCTTAGCACTGGCCGAACGGACGACCGTGGTGCCGAAGGTCAGATCGCATGTCTGCGTCGCCACCTCCCTGGTAGTCCGAGGAGAGGCGAGGACAGTACTGTACTTTCCCGCTGGAAGCAGCGTGGGCTTCCTACTAGCCAACAGCTTGCGAGCAGCTGAGGTGGACACTTTCTCTTTGACCCGAATTTCTTGGATACAGCGTTCTTCCTTGTATATGGGACAGTCGCGGGAGGACGCTGCATGGTCACCCCGACAGTTCACACAACGAGGAGACGGAGGTGGACAGTCACCCTCATGGGCATCCCTGCCACAAGTGACACATTTAGCTGCACTGGAACAAGACTGGCGAGTGTGATTAAAACGCTGACACTGGTAGCAGCGCGTAGGTGCCGGGACATACGGACGAACAGAAATAACCTCGCAGCCCGCTTTGATATGCGACGGCAACTGAACACTGTCAAAGGTCAAGAAAAGTGTCCGGGTCGGTACAAGGTCATTGTTGACCTTTTTCATGACCCTATGGACAGCCATCACGCCCTGCTCAGCGAGGAAAGACAATCTCCTAGTCAGTCAATCCGTCAAGTGATAGAGTAAAGACCACACCACGAGACGAATTCAAAGTGCGGTGAGCCTCCACCCGGACAGGGAACGTGTACAGGAGTGTGGCCCGAAGCAGTTTTTGTGCCTGAAAGGCGCTCTCGGTTTCTAGTAACAAGGTACCGTTACGCAACCTGGTACAAGATTTGACAGATCCGGCTATAGCATCTACGCCCTTCTGGATAACGAAAGGGTTGACAGAGGAAAAATCCTTTCCGTCCTCATATCAAGAAACGACGAGGAACTGTGGGGCAGGCGGTAGTACTTTTGTCACTGGTGGCTGGTCAAGTTTCCGTTTTTGGGCAGAAGTCGAGAGAGATGGAGAGAAATCCATTGCGGAGGAATCCCCCACGACTGCCAGCGTCTCCGATGGCGCGCTCTTTCCTTGTGGGGACCCTCACAGAGGGCACTCCCGCCTTAGGTGAATGTTTACACCTCAGGTCACACCTCCCGAGAAACAGACGGAGGGACCAATCGGCATGGTCAGAAGGTATCAGCTCAGGCAATCACCCCTCCCTGGGCCTGGCCTTTACCAGGGGGTACGTGCGTGCCTTACATGTCTACCCAGGGCGGGGAATTACGCGTTACCCTGTCACAGGCTACGCGTGCGAACGCATGGGTCAGCCTTCAGGCGCACACAGGGAGTAAGGAAGAAGAGGAAAATAAAAGAGAGAGAGGGAGAGAGAGGACAGACTGTATCAAATGCCGAGGCGGAGACCAGAGAAGGCAAGGAGAAGAAGGCAATGAGAAGGCAAGGAGAAGAAGACAAGGGAAAGAGTAAGGAAGACAGTGAGATGGAGAAGAGCAAAGAAAGGAACCAACCAAAGGAAGGAAGAAAGAAACGAGAAGTGAAAAAGCAAAATGACCGCAAATAGAGGTCGTGGAACCGTCTGTCTCCGGACGCAGGCGCTAACTACCCCCTTGAGGGGGAGGGACTCCTTTTAGTCGCCTCTTACGACAGGCAGGAATACCTCGGGCCTATTCTAATCCCCGGACCCGCAGGGGGGAGTGCCAAGCAGTGTCATGCAAAAACACTACACTGGCAATAAAAAAACAGGGCCACTTTTTTGAATGATTGTCTTTTGAAAGTCTCACAGAAGTTTTTGAATTTTCTCATCCTTCGGTGTTACATAAAACTGAAAAACAAGAATCATTTAACAGAACAAAAAATTACAGCCACAATCTTCCTGGCTGACAGAGTCTGGCACATTTTTATTTGTTATTTGTTGGGTGAAGTGCAGTGACACCATACCACGGATTGCTGTTTTAGCTTAGGAAACCCGTGTCTCATCCCATCAAATCTTTTTAGTTTATCATCTCTTTCTACACTGTAATGAAAAAGGAAGTCCAGGGAGTTGTTATCTCTTGAATTTTATAGTTCTCGGAAAGGAGCTTTGGAACTCCATAAATATATGGCTTGCGGTACCCTAGTCATGTAGTCAGAACAGTTTGCAACCTTCCCGCTCTTAAATGACAAAAATCAACACTTTACTTATTCACTCATCCTATTTCATCCATACACAGCGTAAATTTTGTCCTGAATGTAGTACTGTGCCTTTCTTACTATCACAGTTCTAAGCACACTTATCCTACAGCACAAGTCAGTGTGGCAATTGTTGACTGCTTACCATATTACATGAAAACTAAGCTTACTTTTCGGTTTGCCATTACAAAATGGTTCATATGGCTCTGAGCACTATCGGACTTAACTTATGAGGTCATCAGTCCCCTAGAACTTAGAACTACTTAAACCTAACTAACCTAAGGATATCACACACATCCATGCCCGAGGCAGGATTCAAACGTGCGACCGTAGCGGTCACACGGTTCTAGACTGTAGTGCCTAGAACCGCTCGGCCACCCTGGCCGGCTTAACATTACATTTTTACCCAGTTTTGAAAGCAGGTTACTGGTTCCATTTCCACATTTTCGATATGTAGAGAAGAACCAAAGAGCAGATGTGAACTTTATAAAGCATACATACAGGGGTGGTGGAGGGGGAGGAGAGAATTTCCAGTTTTACAAACCTGATCTGCACGAACAAAATTCCATTGATGACATTCAGCATATCAAGAACGCTGCCCATTGAAGGAGGTTGTATTTGTATTGGAGGCAATGTTGCCCCTGGTTTCCCCGTATAGATTTCGTTCATCTTTTTCTGTAACACCACAGCTTGAGATGTTAGGTGTCTAAGACAGTCCGAAGATTCTCGTGTCTTTTCATGCGATTCACCTAGCTGAAAGAAACAATTTTAAATTAAAATACATTGAAGGAAATTGGAGAAATTGAAAACTGGTTAATGAAAAAAGTATCAGTTGCATCACATAATTCAATAATACGGTATTCTGAATTTAGTGAAGAATTTACCTATGTCTGTGTTACAACAGACAGCATAGTGCTGGGGAAGCATTTACGCAGTTCAAAGCATATCACATTAAAACCAACCACAGTGAAGAAGGAAATGTTCTTATACAGTGCAAAGAAACTTGAAAAGCGCTCAACGTTTCTATGAAACTAAGTATTATCTATTTAAAGTGAGTAATGCTGTAGGTATGAAACTTCCATTTCCATGCACTCCCCGCCTCCCCTTTTTACCCCTATTTTCTAGGAGCCCTTGCAGCCTGCACCTCTTCAGTTTTCTTCATATTTGTAAGATTTGAAAGTCAGTGACTTGATTTCACTTGCCTAAATCAGTGTGATGTAATTCCCAAGGAAACTCTAAACAACTGCCTTTGAAGTTTAGAAGAATTCAGAGCACTTTTAACAACAAAAATCTTTGTAATTGTAAAGTTACTGGTTCAAATCTCATTAGCAGTAACCTTCTTGTAACTTCCATTTAAATTTCATATCCATATCCATATCCCCCCCCTCCCCCCCCATGAACCATGGACCTTGCCGTTGGTGGGGAGGCTTGCATGCCTCAGCGATACAGATAGCCGTACCGTAGGTGCAACCACAACGGAGGGGTATCTGTTGAGAGGCCAGACAAACGTGTGGTTCCTGAAGAGGGGCAGCAGCCTTTTCAGTAGTTGCAAGGGCAACAGTCTGGATGATTGACTGATCTGGCCTTGTAACAATAACCAAAACGGCCTTGCTGTGCTGGTACTGCGAACGGCTGAAAGCAAGGGGAAACTACAGCCGTAATTTTTCCCGAGGGCATGCAGCTTTACTGTATGATTACATGATGATGGCGTCCTCTTGGGTAAAATACTCCGGAGGTAAAATAGTCCCCCATTCGGATCTCCGGGCGGGGACTACTCAAGAAGATGTCGTTATCAGGAGAAAGAAAACTGGCATTCTACGGATCGGAGCGTGGAATGTCAGATCCCTTAATCGGGCAGGTAGGTTAGAAAATTTAAAAAGGGAAATGGATAGGTTGAAGTTAGATATAGTGGGAATGAGTGAAGTTCGGTGGCAGGAGGAACAAGACTTCTGGTCAGGTGACTACAGGGTTATAAACACAAAATCAAATAGGGGTAATGCAGGAGTAGGTTTAATAATGAATAGGAAAATAGGAATGCGGGTAAGCTACTACAAACAGCATAGTGAACGCATTATTGTGGCCAAGATAGATACGAAGCCCACACCTACTACAGTAGTACAAGTTTATATGCCAACTAGCTCTGCAGATGACAAAGAAATTGAAGAAATGTATGATGAAATAAAAGAAATTATTCAGATTGTGAAGGGCAGACGAAAATTTAATAGTCATGGGTGACTGGAATTCGAGTGTAGCAGAAGGGAGAGAAGGAAACATAGTAGGTGAATATGGATTGGGGGACAGAAATGAAAGAGGAAGCCGCCTTGTAGAATTTTGCACAGAGCACAACATAATCATAACTAACACTTGGTTTAAGAATCATGAAAGAAGGTTGTATACATGGAAGAACCCTGGAGATACTAAAAGGTATCAGATAGATTATATAATGGTAAGACAGAGATTTAGGAACCAGGTTTTAAATTGTAAGACATTTCCAGGGGCAGATGTGGACTCTGACCACAATCTATTGGTTATGACCTGTAGATTAAAACTGAAGAAACTGCAAAAAGGTGGGAATTTAAGGAGATGGGACCTGGATAAACTAAAAGAACCAGAGGTTGTACAGAGATTCAGGTAGAGCATAAGGGAGCAATTGACAGGATGGGGGAAATAAATACAGTAGAAGAAGAATGGGTAGCTTTGAGGGATGAAGTAGTGAAGGCAGCAGAGGATCAAGTAGGTAAAAAGACGAGGGCTAGTAGAAATCCTTGGGTAACAGAAGAAATACTGAATTTAATTGATGAAAGGAGAAAATATAAAAATGCAGTAAGTGAAACAGGCAAAAAGGAATACAAACGTCTCAAAAATGAGATCGACAGGAAGTGCAAAATGGCTAAGCAGGGATGGCTAGAGGACAAATGTAAGGATGTAGAGGCCTATCTCACTAGGGTAAGATAGATACCGCCTACAGGAAAATTAAAGAGACCTTTGGAGATAAGAGAACGACTTGTATGAATATCAAGAGCTCAGATGGAAACCCAGTTCTAAGCAAAGAAGGGAAAGGAGAAAGGTGGAAGGAGTATATAGAGGGTCTATACAAGGGCGATGTACTTGAGGACAATATTATGGAAATGGAAGGGGATGTAGATGAAGATGTAGATGTAGATGAAGATGAAGATGTAGATGAAGATGAAATGGGAGATATGATACTGCGTGAAGAGTTTGACAGAGCACTGAAAGACCTGAGTCAAAACAAGGCCCCCGGAGTAGACAATATTCCATTGGAACTACCGACGGCCGTGGGAGAGCCAGTCCTGACAAAACTCTACCATCTGGTGAGCAAGATGTATGAAACAGGCGAAATACCCTCAGACTTCAAGAAGAATATAATAATTCCAATCCCAAAGAAAGCAGGTGTTGACAGATGTGAAAATTACCGAACTATCAGCTTAATAAGTCACAGCTGCAAAATACTAACGCGAATTCTTTACAGACGAATGGAAAAACTAGTAGAAGCCAACCTCGGGGAAGATCAGTTTGGATTCCGTAGAAACACTGGAACACATGAGGCAATACTGACCTTACGACTTATCTTAGAAGAAAGATTAAGGAAAGGCAAACCTACGTTTCTAGCATTTGTAGACTTAGAGAAAGCTTTTGACAATGTTGACTGGAATACCCTCTTTCAAATTCTAAAGGTGGCAGGGGTAAAATACAGGGAGCGAAAGGCTATTTATAATTTGTACAGAAACCAGATGGCAGTTATAAGAGTCGAGAGACATGAAAGGGAAGCAGTGGTTGGGAAGGGAGTAAGACAGGGTTGTAGCCTCTCCCCGATGTTGTTCAATCTGTATATTGAGCAAGCAGTAAAGGAAACAAAAGAAAAATTAGGAGTAGGTATTAAAATTCATGGAGAAGAAATAAAAACTTTGAGGTTCGCCGATGACATTGTAATTCTGTCAGAGACAGCAAAGGACTTGGAAGAGCAGTTGAATGGAATGGACAGTGTCTTGAAAGGAGGATATAAGATCAACATCAACAAAAGCAAAACAAGGATAATGGAATGTAGTCCAATTAAGTCGGGTGATGCTGAGGGAATTAGATTAGGAAATGAGGCGCTTAAAGTAGTAAAGGAGTTTTGCTATTTGGGGAGCAAAATAACTGATGATGGTCGAAGTAGAGAGGATATAAAATGTAGGCTGGCAATGGCAAGGAAAGCGTTTCTGAAGAAGAGAAATTTGTTAACATCCAGTATTGATTTAAGTGTCAGGAAGTCATTTCTGAAAGTATTCGTATGGAGTGTAGCCATGTATGGAAGTGAAACATGGACGATAAATAGTTTGGACAAGAAGAGAATAGAAGCTTTCGAAATGTGGTGCTACAGAAGAATGCTGAAGATTAGATGGGTAGATCACATAACTAATGAGGAAGTATTGAATAGGATTGGGGAGAAGAGAAGTTTGTGGCACAACTTGACCAGAAGAAGGGATCGGTTGGTAGGACATGTTCTGAGGCATCAAGGGATCACCAATTTAGTATTGGAGGGCAGCGTGGAGGGTAAAAATCGTAGAGGGAGACCAAGAGATGAATACACTAAGCAGATTCAGAAGGATGTAGGTTGCAGTAGGTACTGGGAGATGAAAAAGGTTGCACAGGATAGAGTAGCATGGAGAGCTGCATCAAACCAGTCTCAGGACTGAAGACCACAACAACAACAACAACATCCATACCAAATAAAATTGTCAATTAACAAATACTGAATCAGAATTTTTTATAAAAATGACAGCTTTTGATTTTTAATTATTAATTCCATGAAAATGTGAGTGCGGAATCATCATACTGAAAATAAAATATCTTTTTTTTTTATTTCCAGAGACTAAACAGTTCTATTGAAATCGCTTAAGTACAAACAAATTGAAAGAGAGTTGATCTGTAATGTCCCCTTCTTAGTTTCAATAATGTGAAAGTTTGCATCAGATATTAAGTCTTTTCATATGTAGGAAATAGTTTTGAGGTTATGGGAGACCTATTGCAACAATGGTCAGAGGAAGACAGGGAACACATTAAAGCAAGCAACATTCACCAAATAACCATAAGTTGCAAATGTTCCATTCTGCACAGAAGAGCCATAAACAGCAGTCAGTCAACAACAACAAGTGAGAAGACGTTTGTCCCATGGCAAGGGGGGAAACCAAGTTGGGTGTGTCTGTTAGTGTACTTCTGCTAGACTAATCAGCTATTACACAGTGCTATGCTAGTTGTCATTTATTGTATCACGCTGCAATAATGAACCATGCACAGTTATGTAAACAGTGAGTTAGCCAACATTCATAATGCTTACAGAGCAGTAAGATGCTGCACTGTTGGTGCGAGAAAATGGTATGCTCAACATTTCCAAAACAGAAGACTACCAATACCCAAAAGGTTTGCAACTGTACTAACATCTGGGAGAAATGAGACTGCTTACACCCAGAAACCCCAATGCAGGATAGAAAACAATAGTGAGGACTTTGGATTTGATGATGATGATGATGATCTCTGCTATTTCAAAAAATAAAGCTTTCAATTAGCATGTTTACTAAAATCCAGTATGCACCCTTAAGGAGTTCGTTACAACAATTTCTGAGACTGTGGGAAATATTCACAAAGGCAGGCTTGCTTTTTTTTTTTTTTTTGTGAAAAATATGATTTGCAAAAGCGAAAGTTTCATTTTAAAAATAAGTTCTTGTTTCCTTTCCAAAAAGTGTCTCAATATTAGTTTGTAGTTATTAATCACCTTTTCAGGATGGAAGTTAATTTATTGTTCTCCGTTTATCAGCAAATATTAAAACACATGGGCTTTATGGCCATTAAATTTTTATTATTATTGACATTGCACCTTATCTCAGCTTTGACTGCAGTGTTGTTTTTGCAGCACAGTTTATCATCATAATGACAGTTATGGCATTGCCAAAACATCAACTATATCCATTATGGACTATGCTGTGAAAACCACCTGGCTGAACAGCTAATTTGTAATCAAGCTTCACTCAATAGACAAATCTTAAGTTGTAAAGTTTTGACATTGGAGCTTAAGCAATTAACTTGAGTTAATTCAACAGTATCTGTACTCTTTATCATAACACACATCTGTTAGTTAGCACACTTCTGTGCACTCATTGTTACTGCCCTGATTTTAGTGTTATAGCTTTCTACTGTGGTAGATTTTCAACCTATGATTATCTGACTAGCTGTGTTTAATTAGACATCCACTATCACATTCTTACACAACTATTGGTGATAACAGAAAGGCTACTGGATGCCTACATAAATAGTTGTGAAAAGCTTACAGCAGATTTGGTGTACGATATGACTGCTTTCACAGCTGGCCCCGATCCTGGTAGGTTGAGTTAGACATATGACAAGACCAGAACACCATACGTTGGATGAGTGTGTACGACAGGAATACCACCTGGGTCTTCCGCAGTGATACAATCCATTTGCCAAAGGCTTGGGAATAGGTGTGCGTAAGGATGAATGATGATATTTCATAGATGTGTATATGGTTAAAAAAATTATTTTAATTCTATTTAATTAATGTGTTGGGCACCATCTGAATTCAGCACTATTTCTAGTGTGCTCTGAAACCAAAGGGATTTCTGCCTTATGTTTCTCTTTTTGTGTGTGCTCATTGGGGCAGCTGAGTAGTTTGCACCAAACTGTCTCTGTGTAAGTACTGTGATGTGACAATAGTATCATTCTGTACAGTATATGTGCACGTTTATATGGATACGTTTATAAACAGTAATGATGTGTGTGTTTTAGTTCAACCACCTATCCTCATCCACATCTTCGTAACTTAACACACTAACAAAAAGAAAGAATAAGTTTGAACTGAACTACAGTTTTATTAGTACTGGATCATCATACCTGTTGCTTGTAGATTGCATATGTCTCCTTTTCATTGTTTAGGGCAGATCGAAAGTCACCCATGCAGCTCTGTGTACGAGCCACCAAATGGTAACTGACAGCAACCTTTAGGGACTTCGGGCCATAGTACCGGATATTGAGTGCTAAAGCCTTCTCCAAGAATCGTAATGAAAGTTCATACTCCCCTACAGCATGCAAGATCAGGCTGATGTTGCTCTGCAAGAGAGACCGAGAACTAAATGTCACAACAGTTAATTACAATTTCTTACTGAATTTTAAATAGAACACTGATACATAAACAATTTGAATGCATGTATTTGTCTCAAATATTTTGCTTTGTAAAATAAACTGTTAGAAAGCATTTCAGATACAAAACTTTAATGTGAAATTAAAAGAAAAATACATTGAAATATACTAACAAGTCCCACACTTATAATCCTGAAACCAGAAATGGAATACCTTGTGTTTAATATCCCTATATTCTTTGCAAGTTTTGAACAGATTTCCTTCATATATTTTGATATATTATGTATCTTTGACACAGAAGATGAATTTTTATAACATATTTAGTTATTGCTGTCAACAGAAATAGAAATTTAATGATAGGAAATAAACAGCTGCTACAAAGGCAGACCGTAATTGTTGGTTTAACGATAGCAGCACAGCAATGAGAACTAGATCCTCTATCCATACGATGTATCATTCTGCTTTTGACCTCTCTGACAGAGATATAACTGAAGACCTTTGAAATAGTTGACATGAATGTCTAACACTTGGTTTGTGGCGTACAGTCTGAAGTTCATTTCTTTTAGCAATATACTTTTTATCTCCATGCTATAACATTATAACGAGGCATTCGTCTTCATGGATGACACTTTAATTGTGTGTATCTGCAACTTAAATTGTCATCTTTATGTCAACTCACACTAACTTTTCCTACTCTCATGGTTAAACTTTATTTTGCATAATCTGAAAAATAAAAGGTCAGAAACTATTTCCTTTGTGATAGGTAATACATTTTCAACACCAAAAAAATTGTAATCTGGCAGATTCTGAAAATTGGGTGGGACACATATACCCCATGAACCTAATTAGAGCCACGTTTTCATGTAACCTAGGATTTTCAGAGTAAAGTTTTTAATTTCAGAAAAATTTTATCAGGGTGGAAATTATGAAAAAAAAAGTGTAACAAATCAGTATCAAAACAGATTTGTTCTCTTGACAATGTAGAACATGAAATATCACACACACGTTTTCAACATAACATTTGAAGATGGCTTTGACACATCACACACCAGTTTTTCTACATTCTCCGGCCCCTGGAGGCTTATGGTTCTTTCACGAGTTCAAGCATGGTGCACATGGAGCCCTCAGCTATTGCAGCCCATTCTTACTTCCCAGACTGCATTTTCTTCCCCATACCTCCCCTCCTTCCCCTGTCAGTGTTCTTACTTATTTCAACCTGGTTATCGACCTGGTTTCCTGTATTCCTTGTGGTTTTGTTCCCCTTGCTTTTCCTCTCATCCTTCCTTTTAGGCATTATTTGTCCCTCTTCTTCTAAATTCTCTTTCTGTAATGTGATCCATTTGGGGAAGAACTCCCTCTCTTGCATCTACAGTGTGAATTCCTCTCTCCCCTTCCTTCCCTCCCATAGCCTCCTCCACCCTGATAAGTCACCAGCATGTGTAGCCAGTCTGTGTGGCGGGGCTGTTATGTACCCATTTGACTGAGCCCCCTAACAACACAGGGATCACCTGATATCTAAGCTGTTGCCTCCTCCACGTATGCCTAGGCGTGGTTGCTTGTCATTCCAGAATATTGGAACCCCACAGCAACGGCCGCCACGCCAGTCAGCCCTTGCTGTAGCTGGGTGGCACCCATGCGTAGAGCCCCTCATCGAATTGGGTGGTATCAGGATATATGCTTTGCAAAGGAGGCATATCACACTCCAAAAATGTGGCCGTTCTCCTATGTCCATTTCTTCAAAGTGGTAAGTGATCATGGAGTGATGTTCCTATGACCCTGTGGCCTTCCTTTCCCTGGTTACACCCTGGGATGATGGGCAGGCTCCCTGGTTTGGGGGCAAAATGCTTTCCACATTACCTGTTCTGTACTATGATGGACAGGAATACGTTCACCACCACAAACCCATTATTTTTTGTTGAAAATGTTGAAGGGGGACAAGTTTGATGAAATGGAAACTCTTAGTAAGATGCAGTTGGGTCCCCTATTGATCAGAACTTCTTTTCCCAACCAATCTGCAGCTCTTTGTTCTTGGGATCATCTTGATGATATCCTGGAGCCCATTACATTTCATCATTCTTTGAATATGGTCCATGGAGTCATTTTTCAGAGAGACCTCATCCTTCAAAGTGATGATGAACTCTGGGCCAATCAGGAACAATGGGGCTTACATTTTGTTCAGCGTGTGCAGACAGGTCATAAAGGACAACTGCACCAATACTGGCACCTTCATTCTGACTTTCAAGGGAGATACCCTCACAGAGAAGATCTAGGTCATGTGTTATTGGTGTGATGTGAAGCCATCCATCCCGCCACCCATGAGATGCTTTTGGAGCTTGCGTTTCGGGCACATGTCTTTCAGATGTACGGCGGACCCTCTCTGTGGTGACTGTGTACACCCACTCCAGGAGGGGATCCACCATGTTCCACCACCTGTGTGTGTAAATTGTCATGACTGTCACTCTCCATGCTCATCAGACTGCCCAGCTTATAAGAAAGAAAAGAAGATACAAGAATATAACTCCCTGGATTGTTTATCTGACATTGAGGCTCCTCAGAAATAGACCAACTTCGTCCTGTTCGATGATTTCTAATTTTCCCTCTGTTATGCCCTTTCCCCCTCCTCCCTCTTCCTTACCACAGTCCTGTCCCTCTCCCCTCCCCCCTTCCCCTGCAGTTCCCATGTCCTCCTCTCCGGGTGCTGCTACCCCTCCTCAGCCGAAGAAGTGGCCCCCTCTTCTTGAGTGACTGCTGGTGATTGGACTCCCTCCCAGGATTCCTTCCCCAGCATCTTTCAGCCCAGCAGCCTTCTACCCCAACTTGCTACGCACAACTCTTTCGGTTCTGGATCTTGCAAAACCCTGCTCTCCCTCTGTTCCCTAACCTCCTCAACCTAGGAAAGAAAAGGAGAAAAAACAGAGGTCCCAGGACAAGCTCCCCCACCCCAGTGCCCCCAGATATGCCACTTCTGCTGTCTCAACCTGAGCCTGAAATCCTGTTCTGGATGCCACCCCACTCTAGTCAGTGACAGACAGCAACCCAACGGCCTACGTGGTTCTAGCCCATTTGCCTCCCATTTGGATATCCGCTCCACGATTCTCCAATGTAACTGTAATGGGGCACTGTCATCACCTCCCAGAGCTGCAATGCCTTATTGCCATTTACTCATCACCTCGAGTCATTGTCCAGGAACTTCATTTTACTGATGTCCACTCACCAACCCTTCAAGAGTCCAGTGCTTTCTGTCGGAACCGGGTTGGCTCTTTGAGGGCTACCAGTGACGTCTCCATGTTGGTCCATATGGATATTGTTAGTACATGGATTCCACTTCGTACTCCATCGGAAGCAGTTGCTGTTCAAGTCCATTTGGACTCTGCTGTCACAGTTTGCAAATTCTATTTCCTTCCTAACAGGTCACATACATCTGCTGCCAAAGTGCCTTCCTTCAGCAACTCCCACTTCTCTCCTCCTCGGAGATATGCCCATCACTCTTTGTGTGACAGTGCTGCTTCATCTAGTCAGGGGCTCCTCATTGACCACTTTCTTGTTGACTACAACCTGTGCCTTCTTAAGGATGGTTCCCCTACTCATTTTAGTGCCATATATGGTTCTTTTCCTGCCATTGAATCCTTCACTCACATCCCCTCCCCTTCTTCCTTCCTTACACTGGTCACCGCACAATGACTTCCGTGATAGTGACCACTTCCCATTCATTCTCTCATTCCCTTACCACCTCCCTCTGACCAGGTCACCTCGCTGGGCTCTCCATTATGCTGATTGGTCTCTAAATACCTCCAAGGTCATGTTTCCATCTTGTTTGCCTGGTTGTATTGATGAAGTCACATATATTTGTCTGATAAGATAATCCATGCTGCTAGCATTTCTGTTCCCTGCTCGACAGGCTCCATTCGCCATCGGCCATTCCCATGCTGGCGCATGGCCATTGCCACTGCTATCTGTGATCGTCACCACAACTTGCAATTCTTAAGTGGTGCCTGTCCTCCGCTGGTCTTATTACCTTTAATATCTTCATGCCAAAGGCTGTTCCTTAATCAAACAGAGCAAACGGGTGTGTTGGCAACACTGTCTCCTCTCTAGGTTCTTCTGTCTCTTCATCACAAGTGTGATTTTCAGTGGCTGTCTTCCATTCCAGGCCTTACCCTTACAGGTGGCCTTTGTACCCATCTCCTCCAGGTGTTTAAGCATATTTGGTTCCAAGGCACTTTCCCTCTCACTGCAGAGGGAGTAACGTGGTTCCTTTCCTTAAGCCTGGCAAGGATCCACCATTCCTTGATAGTTATCAGCCAGTCATCCTGACCAATTTCCCCTCCAAGTACCTAGAATGGATGGTGGCTTGCCGGCTTAATTGGGTCCTTGAATCTTAGGATCTTTAATCTCCTTACCAGTGTGGCTTTCGGGAGGGATGGTGTCCGATCAATCATCTGCTTTGATTGGAAACTGTGGTTTGGCACACCTTTTCTTAATGGCACCATCTTGCCGCAGTTTTCTTAGATCTTTGTAAGCCCTAAAATGTTGCTTGACACCATGATATCCTCCTTACGCTCCATGAGTGGGGTCTTCAGGGCCCTCTCCCAATTTTTATTCACCAGTTCCTGTTCCATCAGTCATTCACAGTTTGAGTTGGTACCACTCTCAGCTCTCTGCAGACCGAGGAGAATGGCGTTCCACAGGGCTCCATACTGTGTGTCCTATTCTAATCGCTATTAATGGACTTGGGGATTCTGCCAGACTGTTGGTCACCCCTGGTTTGTATGTGGATGATTTCTGTATTTGAGCTAGCTCCCACTCACTGGCCTCTGCAGAACAACAGCTCCAGGATGTCATCTGGCATGCTTGCACATGGACCCCACTCACGTGGTTTTCAGTTCTCTCCCTTTAAGTTGAGATTGGTGCATTTCTGTTGCTGTACTGTGGTCCATCCTGACCCATATCGCTGCCTCTATGCCCACTACCTTACTGTGGTCCTCCAGTTTCGTTTCTTAGTTGTTCTTTTTGACAACAAGCTTACTTCTGTTGCTGTACTGTGGTCCATCCTGACCCAGGTCGCTGCCTCAATGCCCAATAGCTTACTGTAGTCCTCAAGTTTGTTTCTCAGTTGTTCTTTTTGACAACAAGCTTACTTGGTTGCCCCCACATCCGTCATCTGAAGGTTGACCGTTCTTGTAAACTCAATGTTCTTTGCTTCCTTGCCCACACCTCTTGGGGCGTGGACCATTCGGCGATTCTCCATCTTTACTGAACATTAGTTCTGTCTCATCTGGACTATGATTGTCTCAAATTTATGGATCAACCACCCCTTCAATGCTGTACCTCTTGGACCCAGTTCACCATTGTGGTACCCATTTAGACCTGTCAATAGTCTTCTGGTTGATGCTGGGATCTCTCCCCTTTTGATTCAGCAGTCCCAGCTCCTGGTTTCCTATGCAGTCACTATCTGCTCTTCCCCTGTTCATCCCTCCTATTCTATTCTTTTCACAGCTGCACACCATCATGCACCTCCTGCCCACCCTTCAATGGGTTTACCAGTTGGACTCCACCCCACTACTCTCCACTGTGTCTTCCACCTTCCCTCCTTATCCTCTTCCCCACGTCCCCTCCCCAAGTCTCTTACATTCAAATATTACTGTCTAATGAACACTTCTTTTCGTGACAGTCCAGTAACTATACATTTTGTCATTATTCTGTGTGTGTGTGTGTGTGTGTGTGTGTGTGTGTGTGTGTGTGTGTGTGTGTGTGTGTGGCGCGCGCCTATGCTTGTGCCACTGTCATCTGATCTGCTACCACTCCGACACTCATCACCTGTGTCCATTGTCATCTGCACTCTCACCATGCAATTACTCTTTATGAAGTGCTGTAGATATTCCATCTACACAGTTGTTCTTGAGATTGGTCTCAGAGTGATTTTGTTGTGTCACTGAGTGAGGGTGTTAGTCATCTTTCCTGTGACCATCAATAACAGTATAGAAATGTGTGCTTAGGGATCTCCCCCTCTCTCCAAAGCCACAACCAGCCTCCTGACCTAGGTTTATGTGCAGCAAATGCATGAGGTACAGGCCATAGCCAATTAAGAACTGAACTATTCCCTGGCTGGAATTGACTTGTTTCATCCTTAACTGCTCCCTGATGTCGGAGCAAAACACACATACCCTACACGCCTTGTTGCAGTTGCCTCACTATCTTTGCCATGAATTTACACTATGTTTCAAACTCTCTCAAGGTCTATATTTCCTTCCCCTAAGAAGTCTCTCACTGTCTGGTCTAGCCCTTTCCAGCAGTTATGTTGCTGTACGATACTTAATAGTTAGTCTATTGGGTATGCCCCAAGCACCATATACAGGTTCTGTACTGATGTAGTGCTGAAAGCCCCCTATAGCTGCAGCACCACACTCCTCTGTCTGCACTTTACCACCATGGTATTAGCCACACTGCAGAGTCAATGTCCCTGTAAGCTGGCAGCAAAATATATTGTTGATGCAGCAGTATGCTGTTGTTATAGTCATGGATAATCTGTAGTTCACTGCATTGATCATGGCACTTGTTTTGCTGTGCTCTCTCTCTCACACACTCACACTCACACACTTTTCATCCTTGTATGCATGGTTAGTGGTTGGTCTGCTGATGTTATTGCTTATTCTGAAAAAACTTTTTCTCTCCAATATCCCTAATGTTTTCCATGGCATTATATCAATACCTGGAAATACCTATAAATCTCCAAAATCTGCACAACTGTCAGCCACTACAGTACAGTCATCCAAATAATTTTTCCAAAAACTGATGTAACAAGAACAGAGAAATCAAAGTGACATCTTAAAAAAAAATATTGGGACCTCATTGATGGCGATAACAACATCTCCTCAGCATTGCAAAGATGTGATAGATGACAAACAGTGACAAGTTGTTTGCAGGCCTCTGCAATTTCAAGATGTTATTGCTATTATCGACATCATTTTCGTGTGTACAAAAGCTTGAAAGCGGTTAGAAATGAAGTTACTGATGCTACCAACAAACAACAAATTATTGAAGGTCCCAATGTATTTAGAAGATGTCATTTTGATTTCTCTGTTCTTATACTAAAATGTAGACTATGGGAAGCTCCCTAAGTCCCGTAATTGCAAACTTCTTTATGGAGAAATTCGAAGAACAGGCCTTAGGTACTGCCAGCAAAAAACCAAATGTATGGTTCCGATACGTGGATGACACGTTTGTGCTGTGGAGACATGGTAGGGAGGAACTAAGCCAGTTCCACGAACATCTGAACAGTATAAACACGAGAATTCAGTTTACAATGGAGGAGGAGGTAGACGGCAAATTACATATCCTCAATGTGCTTGTTTTTAGAAACGAAAATGGTACTTTGGGCCACTCAGTATACCGCAAACCCACGCACACGGACCGTTATTTGCACCGGGATTCGAACCACCACCCACAACCGACGCGGGGTGTTATCAAGACGTTAGCGGACAGCGCTAGAAACATTTGTGAACCTGAGTTGCTCGATGCTGAGATGGAACATCTCCACAATGCACTAATGAAGAACGGATATTCGTCCACCGAAATAAAACGTGCGTTGAGGCAGCCATGCAGAAATCATACTGACGTACAGGCTACTGCAAAATCTAAGGTTTTCCTGCCGTTTGTTAAAAATGTAACGGAAAGAATAGGGAGGATCTTGACGAAGTGGAATATTACCGTAATTTACAAGCCCACCAGGAAGATACAGGAATACCTTAAGCCTGCCAAGGACGCTCGCAAACCATTGGAAAAAGCTGGAGTGTATAGGATCCCATGCAGCTGTGGTGATGTTTATGTGGGTACCACTAAAAGTACAGTTTCTAAACTTTTGGAAGAGCACAAGGGAAATTGTAGAAGAGGAGAAACTGAATGATCAGCTGTTGCGGAGCATGCTTTCCAGCCAGGGAACCACAATATTCGTTTCGAGGAGACGCAAGTACTAGCGGCCACAAGCGGATATTACGAAAGGCTCTACAGGGAGGCAATCGAAATCACTAAACACCCAAATAATTTCAACCAAAAGGAGGAGGGCGTGAAATTAAACAGTATATGGATGCTGGTGTTAAAGATGATGTGTACCACCCGTCCACTACTGGGTGATGGCAATGGCGATCGACGGCAACGGACAGCGGCCAATTGCACTGACGTTTTCAAAACACGTGACGTCATGCCGCGGCGTGGGAGCGCGCGGACACGGAATTTAGCGGCAGTCAGTTGCGAGCCAGTGGGTGTGTTGGACCTTCCATCGAGCTACGGACCCCCTTGAAGATGTCTCCCGCAGTCGGAGACGAAACGTTGGGAATCGACACAGAATTTCTCAACCGACCACGGCATAACAGCCCGGATAATTATAATGGACATTCTCTGTTCTTGTTATGTCTGGTTCTGGAGGAAGTACTTGGATGACTTTATCTTTAGAGGCTGGTAGGTATGCAGATTTTGGAGGTTAGGAAGCATTTGCAGATACAGATTTATGGTGTGGAAAACCTCTGGGATTTCAGAGACAACAAGGTTATTTCAGAACCCATGTCTTGCTCCTTTTCCTGTATTCTACACCTTACTGGTTCTTTCTGCTCTAACCCTTTTTCTGTTCCACCAGAGAAAGGAGCTCTGTATCTGAAAGTTAGCAATTGCATCTTTCCACGTGTTTCCATTTGTTGCCACTTTAAGGGGGATATTTTCTTAACAGTATTTATTTAATGAAAATCTTTCCAGCGATTACTTTCAAAACCATTGCAGTCTGCATAGTCATAAATACAAAATAAATAAAAAAAAGTATAGTTTACTTACATCAAGTAGTGCTATTTCAGGGTGGTTCTCGCCACAAACGAGCAGTGCCAGGTACCGCGCTCTATATAGGAGTTTCAGTGCAGTGCTCACTTGACTGTTGGCAAAACAGTATAGAGCAAGATGTGTCTGGAACAAAAACAAACGGATCATTTACTGACACACACACACACACACACACACACACACACACACACACACAAAATAATTTTCCTCTATTTTTATTTTTTACTGTATTTCGTAACTTTTTTTTATTAATTACAGTGAAAATTTTGTTTACATGTTAAAAATAAATAGAAATGGAATATAAAACATATAATATGGCATCTCACTACTGATTACCAATTTTATTGTTCATTAATGAGAGACCAGGCTTATGTTATCACCACCACCACCACCACAGTTAGTGCTCTAAAGCATATTGTGGTAAATGGTAAACTGACAGCAACAAAAATAAAGTCATCAGAGTTCTGCGATATGAAATAAGCATTCATTTCAAAGTTTGTGAAGATAATTGTATTGATAATGAAGATATTATTTTAATACTAATTTAACACTATTGCAGTATTACATTACTGTGAATAATTCAAAAAAATTAAAAACGGCCAGGTCTTCTGAAAAGAGAAGCCTGTAAGGTTATCACAACCACTGAACAGTCTTTAACATTGTAACATTCTCTAAAAGATAATATATCCCATAGATCTACTATTGGAAAAAGCCAATGAAGCACTACCAGATGTTTACAAATGGTTTACAGAGAACAGAGTAACTCTCAACATTAAGAAAACAAACATCATGTGCTTTGGAATAAACAAGAAGTATGAGTCCATAAATTTAAAACCACACAACACTTCAATAGCAGATGTAGCTAACACTAAATTTCTAGGCCTGTACATCGACAGCCAACTAAAATGGAGTGAACATGTCATGATTATCTCAAACAGGGTCTCCACAGCATGCTACATGCTTAGAGCTCTTGCATCAGTATGCAGTGACATCTGTGTAATGTCAGCTTACTCTGGTTATGTGCATGCCATCCTTAGCTACAGAATAATCTTTTGGGGAAATAGTACCCAGAACCTACAAACAGTTTTCAGATTAAAAGAGAGAGAGCTGAAACAATAATGACTAAATGCAGTAAATAGGCTCATTGCAAAGAATTATTTAAAAACCTGGGTATTTTGACTGTTCCTTGCAAGTTTATTTTTCAGACTATAATGTATATAAGAAAAAAATCTTGACAATTATAGCTTTAATAACATTATTCATGATCATAACAGAAGGTTGAGTCATTGCCTCCATTTAGATAGAAAAAAATCTAAAAGGTCGGGAACAGTCCTGATTATTGAGGCACTATAATCAATAAGCTGCCACAGAATATAAAATAATTAGCAGTATGTATTATTTCTTACAAAAAACTTTGAAACAGTTTTTGCAAGACCATTATTTCTACACTTTGGACGAATATCTTACATGAAAACCAAAGAATTGTTGGGAACACCTAACATAAGTTATACCTGATGACATATTTTTTCTCCATTCATGTATTATGTATTTATGCCTATGTATTTATGTCTGCTTTATGCAGAGCTTTGTATTTGTGTATGTTAGTTCTAGGTCAAAGTACCTATGCTTATTAAATAATGTTATGGCATTTGTTAAGAAAATATTTAGACTTCATACCATAATTTGTACATTCACTGACGACATCCATAGAATGTACATTGTCTAAGGATGGATAAATAACTAAATAAAAATCAACTACCGACACAAAAGTATCTCATGAAGGTCAGACAGACGATAAAACACCAAAAACAACAGGACAGGAACAAACTCAATAGAACAGAAACTGGCCATGTCTTAAGTTTTACTTGATATTTCACACCAAACGTCAGTAGCAGTCATTTTGCCATCGCAGTAGAATGGACATTTATGCAATCTGACTATCAAAAGACAATATATTATTATATACAGATATATTTTATCATAAGAAGGTCTGCTGGACTGGACAACCTCTCATCTACCTGCAGATGATTAATGGATAGCTGTATTTTTCCTTTCTTTCTTTTTTTTATTTATTTACATTGGACCAAGAGTGTGGGCTGCTTTTTGTTGGTTGGCTGTCCTCAATTCATGTCTTTGCTTGTTTATTGTTTCCTATGGTGGAATCTCCATTATCACAAATTTTTTGCTAATTGGGCTCTTTTCCATTCTTGCACACAGTCTTGTCCTCTCTTTGTTGCCATCCTCTATTTTGTCCATCAACTGTTCTTTTTTTATTTCCATTTCTCCCCTCTCTGGCATTACATATTTTTCATGGTAATGCAAAGTCCTTGGTGGAGTATAAATTTAAGGAGTAAAAACAACAAACTACTACATAGTTGAGGAGTTGAGTTGAGATTCCCTTGCTATGTGTGGTGTAAAACATATCCACTGTTCATACTGCGAATCCTGACTCCTTATTGTGCACACTTACTTATGTCCATCTATTTCACTTTCATCTTTGCTTTGTTAACAGTATGAATCTCTCTCCTCCTCCTCCTCCTCCTCCTCCTCCATCATCTTTCCAGTTTTGACCATGTGAGGAACATGTTAATTTGAATCAGTTCTTTTTCTTCTGCTCTCAATTCAGCATTTTTTTTTCCTCCACCTTCAGCACTCTTTTATCCATGCAGTTTTTGCACTTAGCACTTAATCTAATTTTGTCCTGCAAACCTACAGCAAATTCTTATTTTGAATTGGGTACATTATTATTCCTTTAAGTTATGCCAAACCAATGTGCTGAGGATTAATGTAAGCAAGTTACTATCATTATTTTCATCATCTTAAAATACTATACATGTTTTATTGAATGTTTATTATTAGCAAATCTTAGGCAGCTGTGGTATGTTAAAAGTAGAAGTGACAGGATATTATAAGAAGTGCTCAAATGGAAAGGTTTGAAATGTCATAACAACCAAGCTTGTTGAAATTTGCGGAAGAATGTGTCATCATCTCCCCCTAAAAAATAATTCAAAGCTGTGCCCTCAGCAGACAAGATATTTTCTACGTCTGAGGTACAATACTCATTGAATTCCTCAATCGCGGAAAACCCTTAACGCTCACAGTACCGGTGTAGGGGTACTTTATGTCCACCTTTAAAAATATTTTAATCCAGTCAGGTATTTTATATTTTAAAATTATGAAAAAATATTTATATACAAAAACAAAGATGAGGTGACTTACCGAACGAAAGCGCTGGCAGGTCGATAGACACACAAACAAACACAAACATACACACAAAATTCAAGCTTTCGCAACAAACTGTTGCCTCTTTCCTGATGAGGCAACAGTTTGTTGCGAAAGCTTGAATTTTGTGTGTATGTTTGTGTTTGTTTGTGTGTCTATCGACCTGCCAGCGCTTTCGTTCGGTAAGTCACCTCATCTTTGTTTTTATATATAATTTTTCCCACGTGGAATGTTTCCTTCTATTATAATGAAAAAATATTTATTGTTTTTAATGAATTCTTCTACCAGATTTCACACATGTTTTAAATTATTCAGTTGAACTTAAAACAATTTAAGTCTCAATAGTAAGTATCACAGTCCCCAATGAAAGACATAGTCAATATTTCAAGGTTCAGGGTCCTCCTTACACATTAGTATGTCTTTGAAAAGTATGTTGAGAGTAAAAGTCAGCAACAGTGAATGAAACTTTTATTTTTAATTTTTCTTTTTGGGGTGGTAAAAAAGTCAACGGTACACAACATAGGAAGTGCATTAATATTGCTGTAAGTGTGCTAAAAGGTATTTTTAGGTTCTGGACACCTCTTTAAAAAAGTATGTTGTCCATAGCCTACGTTAAGTCCACGAAGGGCAAACGGCCTGTGTTGCTAATGGAGGGAGTGACTCTGCTGCACAATAACCCAAGTCTCCGAGGTTACACAACATGTTGTTTGTTGTTGTGGTCTTCAGTCCTGAGACTGGTTTGATGCAGCTCTCCATGCTACTCTATCCTGTGCAAGCTTTTTCATCTCCCAGTACCTACTGCAACCTACATCCTTCCGAATCTGCTTAGTGTATTCATCTCTTGGTCTCCCTCTACGATTTTTACCCTCCACGCTGCCCTCCAATACTAAATTGGTGATCCCTTGATGCCTCAGAACATGTCCTACCAACCGATCCCTTCTTCTGGTCAAGTTGTGCCACAAACTTCTCTTCTCCCCAATCCTATTCAATACTTCCTCATTAGTTATGTGATCTACCCATCTAATCTTCAGCATTCTTCTGTAGCACCACGTTTCGAAAGCTACTATTCTCTTCTTGTCCAAACTATTTATCGTCCATGTTTCACTTCCATACATGGCTACACTCCATACAAATACTTTCAGAAATGACTTCCTGACACTTAAATCTATACTCGATGTTAACAAATTTCTCTTCTTCAGAAACGCTTTCCTTGCCATTGCCAGTCTACATTTTATATCCTCTCTACTTCGACCATTATCAGTTATTTTACTCCCTAAATAGCAAAACTCCTTTACTACTTTAAGTGTCTCATTTCCTAATCTAATCCCCTCAGCATCACCCGACTTAATTAGACTACATTCCATTATCCTTGTTTTGCTTTTGATGATGTTCATCTTATATCCTCCTTTCAAGACACTGTCCATTCCATTCAACTGCTCTTCCAAGTCCTTTGCTGCCTCTGACAGAATTACAATGTCATCGGCGAACCTCAAAGTTTTTATTTCTTCTCCGTGAATTTTAATACCTACTCCTAATTTTTCTTTTGTTTCCTTTACTGCTTGCTCAATATACAGATTGAACAACATCGGGGAGAGGCTACAACTCTGTCTTACTACCTTCCCAACCACTGCTTCCCTTCCATGTCCCTCGACTCTTATAACTGCCATCTGGTTTCTGTACAAATTGTAAATAGCCTTTCGCTCCCTGTATTTTACCCCTGCCACCTTTAGAATTTGAAAGAGAGTATTCCAGTCAACACTGTCAAAAGCTTTCTCTAAGTCTACAAATGCTATAAATGTAGATTTGCCTTTCCTTAATCTTTCTTCTAAGCTAAGTCGTAAGGTCAGTATTGCCTCACATGTTCCAGTGTTTCTACGGAATCCAAACTGATCTGCCCCGAGTTTGGCTTCTACTAGTTTTTCCATTCGTCTGTAAAGAATTCGTGTTAGTATTTTGCAGCTGTGACTTATTATACTGGTAGTTCGGTAATTTTCACATCTGTCAACACCTGCTTTCTTTGGGATTGGAATTATTATATTCTTCTTGAAGTCTGAGGGTATTTCGCCTGTTTCATACATCTTGCTCACCAGGTGGTAGAGTTTTATCAGGACTGGCTCTCCCAAGGCCGTCAGTAGTTCCAATGGAATGTTGTCTACTCCGGGGGCCTTGTTTCGACTCAGGTCTTTCAGTGCTCTGTCAAACTCTTCACGCAGTATCATATCTCCCATTTCATCTTCATCTACATCCTCTTCCATTTCCATAATATTGTCCTCAAGTACATCGCCCTTGTATAGACCCTCTATATACTCCTTCCACCTTTCTGCTTTCCCTTCTTCGCTTAGAACTGGGTTTCCATCTGAGCTCTTGATATTCATACAAGTCTTTCTCTTATCTCCAAAGGTCTCTTTAATTTTCCTGTAGGCGGTATCTATCTTACCCCTAGTGAGATAGGCCTCTACATCCTTACATTTGTCCTCTAGCCATCCCTGCTTAGCCATTTTGCACTTCCTGTCGATCTCATTTTTGAGACGTTTGTATTCCTTTTTGCCTGCTTCATTTACTGCATTTTTATATTTTCTCCTTTCATCAATTAAATTCAATATTTCTTCTGTTACCCAAGGATTTCTACTAGCCCTCGTCTTTTTACCTACTTGATCCTCTGCTGCCTTCACTACTTCATCCCTCAAAGCTACCCATTCTTCTTCTACTGTATTTCTTTCCCCCATTCCTGTCAATTGCTCCCTTATGCTCTCCCTGAAACTCTGTACAACCTCTGGTTCTTTTAGTTTATCCAGGTCCCATCTCCTTAAATTCCCACCTTTTTGCAGTTTCTTCAGTTTTAATCTACAGGTCATAACCAATAGATTGTGGTCAGAGTCCACATCTGCCCCTGGAAATGTCTTACAATTTAAAACCTGGTTCCTAAATCTCTGTCTTACCATTATATAATCTATCTGATACCTTTTAGTATCTCCAGGGTTCTTCCATGTATACAACATGTAATGGCCAATTTCATGTGGGAGCAGCTTTGGCACCCGTCCTGCAGCCCAAACATGTCACCCAGTGACTTCCATGTGTTAGGTCTGCTAAACACATCTAAAAGCTAAGCACTTCAACAATGGACTGAAGGACACAGCAGAGGACTGGCTCCTGTCAGAGCCACAGGAATTTAGGGAACAGGGACTAGTTCAGCTCATGAAACAGTGGGATAGTTGTGCTCTGGCCTCTGGTGCCTATTTCAATTATACTCATAGCACTTCAATTATACTCACAGTGTTTCACACTTTTTCTTTTGAACACTGCTCATGTACCTGAGAGGGGCATTGGAAGAAAGTAGGAACTGTGAAAAATTGCCCCCCACCCCACCTTCCAAAGAAAACCAATCATGGAAAGTGTGAAAGTTCTCCTAATGAATACAGTACATAAGAGTTTGAAAACCTAGAGTTTCATTTTCTGTTTCCCTTCTTAATTTATGATTGTATTTCTACATCCGCCAGCACTAGTACATTTACTTCTGTTCCAGTAGAAGGTGTGGTTCTATCTCAAAAACAGAGAATGTTCCATCTTTACTTTCTGTTTTATTATTATATACTAGTGAAAGTTTTGATATTATGATGAATTCATAATCCTGACGAAGAGTAAAATCAATTAGCCGATCACAATCTAAATGGGGAGATACACTAATGTAGTGTGATACTAACTTATCCGAAAACAAAGCTTAAATTAACATGACGTGGTGTTAGAATACTTGGACCTCTGACATTTCTCCCCCCCCCCCCCATTCCCATACAAGAATTAGTTTTGTCCTCAGACTGGTCAGCTGGTCTTAAGATGTTGTCAGTCTTAGTCTTACTAAATGCACATATGTAAAGAAAAACAATCTTTGTTGTACAAAGAAAGATAATGTCCATGATAATTCAGCCAATTTTGGCTGTTTCTAATGATCAGGTAAGAATACCCACTTTATAACTAAGTATACTCACATATTCTGTAATGGTGTAAGGGTGGTCAATGCCATTGACCCTCTCCGACATAAGAACAGCTTTCTGTTGGTAAGCCATTGCTTCAGCATGCTCACCCATTATGTAGTTCAGGCGTGCAAGCATACGTAAACACTGCGCAATTTCAGGGTGCATAGCCCCATACACATTATTGAGCAAATTGAGAGCCTCACTTATTAGTTCATACCCATCTTTTAAGTATCCTTGCTGAATCTTTGTCTGGCCAGTAGTGTAAAAGTTGTAAGCATCAGTTGCCTAAAAGATAAAAAAGATAAATAATGAATGGGAGGTATGTACAGTTCTCTCTCTCTTTAAGAACAATGAATGTGTGGCATTTTTTAACACATAGTGGTCAATATTTAGGCAACATAAACCAAAGGAAAAGCTGAGGTCAGAGCAGCACACATACCAAACTGCCAAACATACAAAATAGAAAGTTATCTAATACAAAATGCGTTAAAACAGTACTTCCTCGTAACATGTAGTTCCCACTCATCTTGGAGTCTGAGTGACCTGTACATTTTTAAACTACTTCAAAGTATCCTCCTCCCTCCCCCCCTCCCCACCCAAAAAAAGTAGTTGTGGACTGTGTGTGTGTGTGTGTGTGTGTGTGTGTGTGTGTGTGTGTGTGTGTGTGTGTGTCAGCAGTACTAAATATTTTGCTTCCTTTAGGCAAAATACTTCATGCAATTCTCTCTCATAATGTTATAGTTTTCTCGTGTAAACTTTCCTTTTGATTTCAGATTATGGCCTACTATGGCGCCAATGAGATTTATATCCAAATACATTACTCTGAGGATCTCTGAAGATATTGTTCAGTGTAACAGAACTGTGCAGACATTCTTTAATAAAGTAGGATTATTGGTTTAACAGAAAACTATTTAATTAATGGCTATGTTGTTGTGGTCTTCAGTCTGAAGATTGATTCAGTGCAGCTCTCCACACTAGTCTATCCTTTTCACATATCATCATGTCTGCATAAAACGGCAACCTTCCATTTGAACCTGCCTACTGCTTTCAATCATCTGTTTCCCTTTACAATTTTAACTCTTCAGGCTATCCTCCATAACCAAGATGCTGATTATTTTAACAAAAAAAAAAAAAAAAAAAAAAAAAAAATATATGGATGAGTAGGTGTACTGCAAAAAACTTGTCAAAACAATACACCAACAAAAATAATCAATTTTTGAAAATATAATTGGTTAGACAAAAGTTCTTCTCACCAAGTTGCAGCAAGAGAAAACACACAGAAGTTAATGAAATGTGCTAGCTTTGGGAACCTGTGGCTCCTCATTCTGGCAGAAGGGTTGAGGGGACAGAAGAGGGATGAAGGAAAAGGACTGGCAAGGTTTAGAAAATGGGAAAATTACAGGAAATTTGTCCATAACCCCAGGTCAGGAGAGAGGCGCTGGATGGGATGAGAAGAAAAGACTTACTGTTGGGGAATGCACAGGATCAGATTTGAAAACCTGAAAGCTTAAACATTGAAGATCGGGCAATAAGCAAGATAGAGATTGCTGACAGAACAGTGCAAGAGCTAGTAAGAATGGAAAGCTAAGGGCATAATACATAGTGGAAGTGGAAAAATGGACAGGTCAGAAAATAAAAGATGTAGAAAACCAAAACAGAGGAATAGTTATTGAGAAGGAATGTTGAGACTGAAGATATTAACATAAATTAAGCACAAGTGGGCGGTAAGAAACAAGGACATATTGGATTGGAACACCAGTCCACACCTTCAGAATTCTGAGAAACTGTGTCAGAGGGAAGAACCCAGATGGGATGTGTGGGCCTATGTCCATTCAACCAAAATGATAATTTGGCGGTAGTCATACCACTGAAGATTGTAGAAAGCTGAACAGTGTTTACATACAGCTTTACAGCTACTACACAAGATGTGTCATTTCGCATGTGGCTCTCCCTTTCATAGTATACGTATCGTCAATTATACGGCATGTAAGTGGTGGTAGGAGGGTGCGTAGGGCAGATCTTAAAGCAGGAATGGTCACAGGGGTTGGAGCTATAGTGTAGGAGTGGGCAGACAGAATATAGGGTTCTGACAATATATCTGTGGGTGAGAGAGGGGGGGGGGGGAGGGGTGGACAAAACCCTATCCTCCCCCAAATCTCCACAATATCCTGGTCAGAACTCTATGCTCCTTCTGCACCCATTTCCCTAACATATAGCTTCTACCCCTGTGACTGCCCCACTGCAATACTTGCCCTACACACCTTCCTACCACCACCTGTACTAGCCCTGTAACTGAGACATACACTATCAAAGGGAGTGCCACCTGTGAAACAACATGTCATGTACCAGCTGTTATGTAAACAATTGGCCTTCTACATTGTTATGTCTACCACCAAGTTATCAGTTAGGTTGAATAGGATAGTCATAAGGTGTGTGCTAGCAACACACAATACCCTGTTGCAGAGCATCTTCTACAACATGACAATAATCACCTCAGTGCTTCTTCAGTCTCAATATTTCTTCTCAGTATGTATGTATGTATGTATGTATGTATGTATGTAAACCGGGGACCTAGAAACGATGGAGAGGCTCCATCCCCGCTGCAGCCGCATTGGTCCATACCCCCACGACGACCACCACAGTCCACTTCACCCCTCCGCCGCCCCACACCGAACCCAGGGTTACTGTGCGGTTCAGCCCTCATTCAATCCACAAATAACTTATCCTACGTAATTACTTACTCAGTGCAGTAATAGTACTGGTAATTTTTTTTACTTAGATGAATCAGAAGATGCAACTAAAAGTGTTGTGAAACGTGTAGTGTGCAACTACAAGGACTTTAATAAATACAGCTATAGTGGATTAATGTCTCCCCCTGTAGCTGAGTGACCAGTGTGGCAAAATGCCATGCGAGGGGCCCAGGTTCGATTCTTGGTTGGTTTGTACATTTTCTCTGCTCAGGAGCAGGATGTTGTCTTCATCATCACTTCATCCTCATCAACATATAAGTCACCCAAGTGCTATCAGCTAAAAAGACTTGACCAGGCAACTGGTCCACTGAACAGGAGGCCCTAGCCACATGCACACACATGGATTAATGAGCTTTGATTCAGCTGTATGTTCATCAGTTTTACTCATTCTGACATTTACATTTTACTGCTTGAAAGTTCCTAGAACTATATATAGATGCAAGTATAGTGAGCCCATTTTCTCTTGCCTCATGTAGCCCAGTCAGCAACATCTGCAGCGCAGCAACCATCATCTTCAAGCAGAAAAGCCTACACCCCCCTGATACCATCAACAACAGTATCAGCTGAACTATAAGAAGTAGTAAAAACCATCTGCCCCTTAAGCAAAAGACGACGGTCACCACCAGGCCATTTCAAGAATTTTTTATTCCAGACAGGCAGCCATCAAATGATGAGATCAGCAATCTGATAGATCCTAAGGATATCATCATATTATTAGCCTTTTTTTATTAAAACATTTAGGGTATAATACACTCCTGGAAATGGAAAAAAGAACACATTGACACCGGTGTGTCAGACCCACCATACTTGCTCCGGACACTGCGAGAGGGCTGTACAAGCAATGATCACACGCACGGCACAGCGGACACACCAGGAACCGCGGTGTTGGCCGTCGAATGGCGCTTGCTGCGCAGCATTTGTGCACCGCCGCCGTCAGTGTCAGCCAGTTTGCCGTGGCATACGGAGCTCCATCGCAGTCTGTAACACTGGTAGCATGCCGCGACAGCGTGGACGTGAATTGACGGACTTTGAGCGAGGGCGTATAGTGGGCATGCGGGAGGCCGGGTTGACGTACCGCCGAATTGCTCAACACGTGGGGCGTGAGGTCTCCACAGTACATCGATGTTGTCGCCAGTGGTTGGCGGAAGGTGCACGTGCCCGTCGACCTGGGACCGGACCGCAGCGACGCACGGATGCACGCCAAGACCGAAGGATCCTACGCAGTGCCGTAGGGGACCGCACCGCCACTTCCCAGCAAATTAGGGACACTGTTGCTCCTGGGGTATCGGCGAGGACCATTCTCAACCGTCTCCATGAAGCTGGGCTACGGTCCCGCACACCGTTAGGCCGTCTTCCGCTCACGCCCCAACATCGTGCAGCCCACCTCCAGTGGTGTCACGACAGGCGTGAATGGAGGGACGAATGGAGACGTGTCGTCTTCAGCGATGAGAGTTGCTTCTGCCTTGGTGCCAATGATGGTCATATGCGTGTTTGGCGCCGTGCAGGTGAGCGCCACAATCAGGACTGCATACGACCGAGGCACACAGGGCCAACACCCGGCATCATGGTGTGGGGAGCGATCTCCTACACTGGCCGTACACAACTGGTGATCGTCGAGGGGACACTGAATAGTGCACGGTACATCCAAACCGTCATCGAACCCATCGTTCTACCATCCCTAGACCGCAAGGGAACTTGCTGTTCCAACAGGACAATGTACGTCCGCATGTATCCCGTGCCACCCAACGTGCTCTAGAAGGTGTAAGTCAACTACCCTGGCCAGCAAGATCTCTGGATCTGTCCCCCATTGAGCATGTTTGGGACTGGATGAAGCGTCATCTCACGCGGTCTGCACGTCCAGCACGAACGCTGGTCCAACTGAGGCGCCAGGTGGAAATGGCATGGCAAGCCGTTCCACAGGACTACATCCAGCATTTCTACGATCGTCTCCATGGGAGAATAGCAGCCTGCATTGCTGCTAAAGGTGGATATACACTGTGCTAGTGCCGACATTGTGCATGCTCTGTTGCCTGTGTCTACGTGCCTGTGGTTCTGTCAGTGTGATCATGTGATGTATCTGACCCCAGGAATGTGTCAATAAAGTTTCCCCTTCCTGGGACAATGAATTCACGGTGTTCTTATTTCAATTTCCAGGAGTGTAAATAAGATTTCTGAATTAGAAGTACTTTTGATTGATCATCTAAAGGATATTTCAACTTTATGTGTAAGTGAACAATGGTTAAAGGAAAACAAAGTTTGTACTGCCAAAATAACAGGATTTGAAGTGTGTAGCAGCTTTCATTGAGAAACTCTTAAAGGTGGATGAACAAGCATATGTCACACAAGGTACTGAATGCAAAGAAATTAGTTTTGGTGCGACAAAAAAGTTTGAGTGTTGTGTACGGAAACTTGTAGAATAAATCTCCCCTAAATCGGGGTTCTGGGTGACTTTTTCCATAATTCTCTTCATTTCCAAACATCACTAGTCATCCCTCTTCCTTCCCCTTCAACCCCTCCGCCAGGAGGAGGAGCCACTGGCTCCAAAAGATTGCCCACTTCTGTAGCTTTTACATGTGTTCTCCTGCCTCTGCTACGTGAGTACATTATTTATTTATACAGTTACATTAAATTACAGGGTAAGTGAGAAATACATCTACAGGAGATGACAACTTTAAATCTTTTAACAAAGAATTGAAAATCCTAAACTGGGATACAGATAAACATGACACTGTAGATATGAAGTCAGTTATTTTTGAGTTGTTACAAACATAACTATAAAATCAAAGTCTCTCCTAAGAAAATTAAAGTAAAAAGCAAACTAACACATGGATAACATAGCAGATAACAAAATAAAGAGAGCAACTTAGAAAGTTAAGTAAATCAGCAAGGCTAAATCAAGCTCTGAAACAGTATGTCAATTGTTATTAGAAATTTTATATTAAAGTCATTGCCGTAACAAAAAATTAAACAATGGTTTATTCCTCAGTAGAAACAAGGGTAACAAAAATAATGAAATCAGTCTGAAAAGTGATAAATAAAAACTTAGCCAGAAGCAGATTAAGAAACAACAACATTATTATTAAAAGTAAGGACAAAACTATAAATGATCCTTTACCTATTGCCAACAGATTCAACTGTAATTTACATATAGCACAAAACATTATAAAAACCCAAGACCATATAAAGATTAATCATAACATCACTATAAATCCTAATACTGCATTTTTGTATCCTGTAATAATCCAAGAGCAAGAAAATGCCATCAGCAAACTAAAAAATTTGTTGTCCTGATGCTGATGGAATTCCAGACAAAGTAATTGATCACAGCAAATAGATTGGTTTTTTGGTTTTAGATGTAAGTAATGCTTCTTTCAGCACTGGTACTTTCCCTAAATAACTGAAGATGACAATAATAAAACCATTATATAAAAACTGTGATCCTTATGATTTAACATATTAAAGACCTGTGTGAACACTGTGTCATCAAACAACATTGCTGCCAGTCAAATGGCACCTTGCGCAAAAAAACTATCAGTTTGTTTGATGTCTCTGTTGAATCCGGATGTTTCTGATGTGTAGGCCTGTTTTGTTAAAAAAGTGTGCCACATCAATCAATGGAAAATCCAGGATGGAATGTAACAATACTATGAAAATGATAGCTGCTAATCACCATATAGTGGAGATGCTGAGTCACAGGTAAGCACAGCAGCAGCACTGTCAGAAGGGCTTCGGCCAACCAGGCCTTTATTGGATAGGCAAAACACGCGAACGCACACGACCACGACCTCGACCACAGTCTCTGCCTACTGAGGCTACACTGCAAGCCATTGAAGCTTCAGCAGCAAGAGACTGTTGTCACATGTGCGAGGTTTTGTGTGTGTGTGTGTGTGTGTGTGTGTGTGTGTGTGTGTGTGTGTGTGTGTGTGTGCGCGCGCGCGCTTTCATTTTGTCTATTTCTGACAAAGGCCTTGTTCGTCGAAAATTCTTCTGACAGCCTTTTTGTTGTGCCTATCTGCAACTCAGCATATCTGCTATATGGTGAGTAATAACTGTCCTTTTCATAAGTTTGCTATATTGTACCTGGGTTGTGTGATTATTCATTGCCATCACAGTGTGTACACTGTAGCACTACATTGGTAACCCTGATGACCGTGTCTACACATAATTTAAATATTTATGACTATTGCACTGCAACTATGTTGCCTTTGTCCCCTCATTGTGATGTGCAATTTATGGTGTTGGACAATGGTTCTCATGTCACATCATCAGATGCAATGGGTAACATCTTGCATGAATCTTGTCTGTTAAAAAGTGAAGTGATATTCTTCTGGACAACAGATTGTATCAGACAGTGTACTATTTGATCTTACATGTGACCTTGTTTCACTCGCAGACCAGGCTATTCCATAGTTACAGCAATCTAACCAGTTGGATTTGTGACTGCTCACATTTTAACAGCTATCAGTCGTGTCTTACGTGAATCTTACCTCTCTGGACCTCATTCAGCCAGTTTGCACTGTCTCCTACTTTGCCTACCGAACGTCATGACATGCTGCACATGGACAATACTTGCCCAACTGTTCTTCCACTATGAATGTCACCTTGGCAAACCATTGGCCACAAGACACATCTCAAGCTACCTCCTTTTTTGGCCAGATCAACAATTTTGTGGTTTGCCACTGTGGACAGCATTTTGCTTCAAGTGATGTCATCAGTGCTTGTACAAAATTCATTGTTTTGCTTAGCCACTAGAGGGAACACATGAATGCTGTAAGTATAAGTGATATTATCTTCCCCTCCAACCTCTGCACCCCCCCCCCCCCCCCCCCCCACTTCCCCTCCCGGGAAAGCTGCTGTACTCTGCAGCCTCACACGCTCCCCGGAGGAGGAAGAAATCGATGGCAATTGTGGCATTGCCTCCAACCACAGATTGATCTCCTCCTCATGCCCGACCACATGTTACAGACCTTTTGGGTTGTAAAGCTTCCCCCGTAAAACTAACTTGCTTGTTAACCCATGAACATGAATCTTAGGATGCACGTCTTGAACTTGCTGATAAAATATATTCTACCATAGAGCATGGACAACACATAAATAATGTTGACAGCAATGGCAGAGAGCATGAATTGCGACTACAGTTGTTGCACAACCAACCTCCTGCTTACCATGAGCTGAGCCAACCTCACTTGACTTCCATCAATTCTGATGTCAATGTATTCAGTCAGAGGGATGGCCTTTGCATAGTCACAACATACCCCCACTATCTTGCTGCATCCACAACTGTGTAGAACACCACCAACTGCACTGCACCTGCAGATAATGCCACTGACTATGCCTGTGCAGAATGTTTTGACCATGCTGAGACTGCACAGAATCTCTTTTGCTGGTACCATGCACGATATGCCGATTCTGCTCGCAACTGTCTTACGCCATGGAGTTTCCCAAACTTCATGCACAATTACCAAGAGGCACACTGGACCATGCAGGATATCCAAGTCACTTGGACACCCAAAATGACGACAGACTGTATCAACCTGCCTTTTTCCCAACACTACTCTCTCTGTATGTGACTGCATCATGGCCATGGCCGACTGTATTTCGTCAACACTAGTTCAGAGGTCTGCATGTTGGTGTCCTTTTCACCATGTCAGATGCCAGCCTACACATCCATCCAACTCTGTGCAGCAAATGCTACAACAATCCAAGTCTAAGAATCACATGTCTAAACACTATTCCTTGGCCTCAGTGACTTATTCACTTAGACATTCATCAGCGCAGATGTAGCCAAATCAGTTATTGGTGCAGACTTCCTCTGTCGCTACCATGTGGTTCCAGACCTGTCCAGCAGCAATGCTATCTCTCATAACCAGCAGCCTCTCCACCACAGGTGTAATCAGCTGTGCCTTCTCAGTGCCCAACATACAGGCACAGCCCACTTCACAACATAATCCCCACCTGCAGTGGATATACATGAAAGTCATCAGGTCCTCTATCTCTGATCCATGAGACAGCACTCACACTTACTATCACCGTGGACTTAGGACTTCACAATTTTAAAGCATATGTAGGTTGACTTGACAAATTTAGGAATAAACACAATATCTCTTATCCAACCATGTGTGGTGAATCCAGTTTGTGAACGAAAACATCATGTTAAGAGTGGCAAAAAAGGGTAAGAGGAATTTGTGATGATTATGAAGAAGGAAACATTTTTAACTATAATGAGACTGATCTTTTCTTCAGAAAAATTCCCAATAAAACAATGACCTTGAAAGATGAAAACTGTTCAAGAAGCAAAATTTCAAAAGAGTGACTCACCATACTACTATGAGTTAATATGACAGGCAAATTTGAAAAGCTCTTCATTATTGTTAAGGCTGCCAAGTCTAGATGTTTTAAGGATATTCATTCGAATAAATAGAACATGGAGCAGAATGCTAATAAACCATCTTGAGTGATGAGGGCAATAATGACTAAATGGTTGCTGGCATCTGATAGAACAATGAAAAGACAAAGGAGCAAGGTGATTTTGCTTGTGGCTAATGCCCTTTTCCTTTATGATGCTGCACTAAAAAATGCAAAAATAATCTTTTTGCTGCCAAATTCAACTTCACGTAACAAGCACTGGATCATTTTTTTTTTTTTTGTGGTTTTAGGGAGCACAACTTCAACGGTCATTAGCGCCCAGACTACATGAGGAATGCACCGCGAGTCACAAGTTTAAAACAGCAACGAAACAGAAAACACGATAAAAGACAGACTGACAGGCATAGGATTAAAAAAGGAAAACAGCAGAATCAAATGTCCTTTGAGAGGGTCGTCAAATTGATAAAATGAAGAACGCGAGCAGCTGCTCGTGGGTCATCCGCTAAAATGGCATCTACAGTACATGGCAGGCCAAGATCAAGATGCAGGGTGTTAAAATCCGGACAGACCGTTAAAATATGGCAGACCGTCAGCAATTGCCCACAGGGGCAGAACGGCGCCGGCCCAGCCGTCAGCAGATGGCGATGGCTGAACCGGCAGTGGCCAATTCGTAACCGGGCCAAAACGACCTCCTCCCGCCGAGAAGGGCGTGAGGTGGACGTCCAAGCCACGGGAAGAGGTTTCAGGGCCCGAAGTTTGTTGTCTGTAAGTGCAGCCCAATCGGCATGCCACTGCGATAAAATGCGCCGACAAATTATCCTGCTACAATCTGACGAAGGGACACAACAAGATGCTGTCCGAGGCTGGAGGACCGCAGCCTTGGCCGCGGCATCTGCAGCTTCGTTCCCAGGGATACCGGCATGGCCAGGAACCCACATAAAACTAACCGGAGAACCGACGTCCACCAGTTGCTGAAGAGAGCGTTGGATCCGGTGCACGAAAGGGTGAACCGGGTACGGATCACTGAGGCTCTGGATAGCGCTCAGGGAATCGGAGCAGATGACATATGCAGAATGTCGGTGGCGGCAGATGTAAAGGACAGCCTGGTAGAGGGCAAAGAGCTCAGCTGTGAAGACCGAACAAAGGCCATGGAGCCGGTATTTGAAACTTTGTGCCCCGACAATAAAGGAACATCCAACCCCGTCATTGGTCTTAGAGCCATCTGTATAAATTAAGGTCATATTAATGAACTTCGAACGAAGTTCGATAAAACGGGAGTGGTAGACTGAACCGGGGGTAACCTCCTTCGGGAGCGAGCAGAGGTCAAGGTGAACGCGAACCTGAGCCTGGAGCCAAGGTGGCGTGTGGCTCTCGCCCACTCGAAAGGTTGCAGGGAGTGAAAAAGTAAGGTGTTGAAGGAGGCGACGAAAGCGAACTCCAGGGGGTAGCAGGGCAGAGACATACAACCCGTATTGACTGTCGAGAGAGTCATCAAAAAAGGAACGATAAGACGGGTGGTCGGGCATTGCCAGTAGCCGACAGGCATACCGACAAAGCAGTATATCGCGCCGGTAGGTGAGTGGCAACTCACCAGCGTCAGCATGAAGACTCTCGACGGGACTAATATAAAACGCTCCGATCGCAAGTCGTAAACCCCGATGTTGTATGGAGTTGAGGCGGCGTAAGATGGATGGCCGTGCAGAGGAGTATACGAAGCTCCCATAATCCAGCTTGGAGCGGACGATCGACCGATATAGACGAAGCAGGACGGTTCGATCCGCTCCCCACGACATACCACTGAGAACACGGAGGACATTTAGAGAACGGGTACAACGGGCAGCCAAATATGACACATGTGGAGACCAACTAAGTTTCCTGTCAAATGTGAGACCTAAAAATTTTGTTGTCTCCACGAATGGGAGAGCAACGGGACCGAGTCATAAGGACGGTGGGAGAAACTCTTTGTAGCACCAGAAGTTAATACAGACCGTCTTCTCGGCAGAGAAACGGAAGCCATTGGCAACACTCCAGGAGTAAAGACGGTCAAGAGAACGCTGAAGACAGCGCTCCACGACACACGTACGCTGCGCGCTGCAATAGATGGTAAAATCGTCTACGAAAAGGGAGCCTGATACATCAGCTGGGAGGCAATCCATTATTGGATTGATCGCTATGGCGAAGAGAGCGACGCTCAAAACTGAGCCCTGTGGCACCCCATTCTCCTGGTGAAAGGTGTCTGACAGGACAGAACCCACACGTACCCTGAACTGTCGATCCATTAGAAAGGAACGAATAAAAAGAGGGAGGCAACCACGAAGGCCCCAGGTATGCATGGTGCGGAGAATGCCCGCCCTCCAACAGGTGTCGTAAGCCTTTTCCAAATCAAAGAACAGAGCCGCGGTTGGGCGCTTCCGCAAGAAGTTATTCATAATGAAGGTCGACAAGGTAACCAGATGGTCGACAGCAGAGCGGCGCCTACGAAATCCACATTGTACATTGGTAAGTAGGCGTCGAGACTCGAGCAGCTAAACCAATCGAGAGTTAACCATTCGCTCCATCACTTTACAGACACAGCTGGTAAGCGAGATGGGTCGATAACTGGAAGGCAAGTGCTTGTCCTTCCCCGGCTTAGGAATCGGGACAACAATAGACTCACGCCAGCATGCGGGAACATGTCCCTCAATCCAGATGCGATTGTAAGTACGAAGAAGAAAACCTTTACCCGCAGGAGAAAGGTTCTTCAGCATCTGAATATGAATAGAATCAGGCCCTGGAGCGGAGGACCGTGATCGGCCAAGTGCGTTTTCGAGTTCCCGCATGGTGAATGGGGCATTATAACTTTCACGATTCGAGGAGCGGAAGTTATGTGGCCTAGCCTCCTCTGCCTGTTTGCGGGGGAGGAAGGCAGGGTGGTAATGAGCGGAGCTCGAAACCTCGGCGAAAAAGCGGCCGAAGGCATTGGAGACATCCTCAGGGGCCACAAGGACGTCATTCGCGACCGTCAAGCCAGAAACTGGTGAGTGGACCTTAGTGCCAGATAGTCGGCGCAGGCTACCCCAGACAACAGAAGAAGGAGTAAAACTGTTGAAGGTGCTTGTGAAAGCAGCCCAGCTGGCTTTCTTGCTTTCTTTAATAACACGACGACACTGAGCACGTAATCGTTTATAATTGATACAATTCGCCACTGTAGGGTGGCGTTTAAAGATGCGTAAAGCACGTCGACGAGCACGTAAAGCGTCTCTACATGCTGCAGTCCACCAGGGGACCGGTACGCGACGTGGAGAAGAAGTAGGGTGAGGGATGGAATATTCAGCAGCAGCGAGAATGACGTCCGTGAGGTGTGCGACCTGACTATCACAGCTTGTGAAGGTTTTATCCTGAAAGGTCGCCCTGGAAGAGAAGAGCCCCCAGTCTGCCTTGGAGATGGTCCAACTAGAGGAGCACGGAGAGGGGGTATGCTGCAGGAGATGGATAACACACGGGAAGTGGTCGCTCGAATATGTATCAGAAAGTGGATACCACTCAAACCGGCGTGCAAGTTGGGGAGTACATATAGAGAGGTCTAAATGGGAATAGGTGTGAGATGTGTCCGAAAGAAAAGTAGGGGCGCCAGTATTGAGGCAGACAAGATTGAGCTGGTTGAAAAGGTCTGCTAACAGGGAGCCCCTCGGGCAGGATGCTGGAGAGCCCCAAAGGGGATGGTGGGCATTGCAGTTTCCAGTTAACAAAAATGGTGCAGGTAGCTGAGCAATAATTTGCATCATGTCTGCCCTGGTAACGGCAGATGACGATGGAGTGTAAACGGTACAAATAGAAAATGTAAAAGTGGGGAGAGTAATTCGGATGGCAACTGCCTGCAGGCCGGTGTGCAACGTGATGGGATCGTAGTAAATATCATCCCGGACCAGCAACATAACCCCTCGATGGGCCGGGCTACCTACCACAGGGGGTAGGTCAAAACGCACAGAGGTTGTAGTGTGCCAAGGCAATTTGATCGCATGGGCGTAGCTTCGTTTCCTGGAGGGCTACGACGAGCGGACGGTGCAAGCAGAGCAGCAACTTCAAGTCCTCTCGGTTGGAGCGAATGCTGCGATTATTCCAGTGAAGAAGTGCCATCGTAAGAAGAAAAGAAAGACGAAAGAAGGGGTCACCTTGAAGGCCGCTGAGGGCCTGGCTTCGAGTGAGCACTGCCGCCGCTATCAGTAGGCGGACAGTCATCATCCATGAGGTCTATAGGTTCATCGGCCATCTTGTGAAGATGGCCGGGAGGGGGAGCTGCCTCCGCCGGTGAACGGCCAGATGTTCGGCTACCAGCGGTGCGGCCAGGCGAAACGGATGACGGCCTGGGGCGGCAACCGCTGGGTGGCGCAGGAGAAGAAAAGCGCCGTGGCGGAGAAGGAGAACTGTGCTTCCTATGAGCCTTCTTGGAAGGACGTTTGGTGGAAGTACCGGTCGCAGGCTGGGAGGTCGAGGTACGTAGGAAGTCTGCACGGGATGGTTCCTTCTTGAAGGCCCGTGCATCGGACTTCTGGTCTTCGTCTTGGCAGAAGCTGATGAAGGTGCTTCTGGCTGAGGGGTGACGGGAGGAAGAGGAGACGTTGACCGGGCGATCTTAGCACTGGCCGAACGGACGACCGTGGTGCTGAAGGTCAGATCGCATGTCTGGGTTGCCACCTCCCTGGTAGTCCGAGGAGAGGCGAGGACAGTACTGTATTTCCCCGCTGGGAGCAGCGTGGGCTTCCTACTAGCCAATAGCTTGCGAGCAGCCGAGGTGGACACTTTCTCTTTGACCCGAATTTCTTGGATACAGCATTCTTCCTTATAGACAGGACAGTCGCGGGAGGATACGGCATGGTCACCCTGACAGTTCACACAACGAGGAGACGGAGGTGGACAGTCACCCTCATGGGCATCCCTGCCACAAGTGACACATTTAGCCGCATTGGAACAAGACTGTCGAGTGTGATTGAAACGCTGACACTGGTAACAGCGCGTAGG
This sequence comes from Schistocerca piceifrons, assembly GCF_021461385.2. Classification (NCBI taxonomy): domain Eukaryota; kingdom Metazoa; phylum Arthropoda; class Insecta; order Orthoptera; family Acrididae; genus Schistocerca; species Schistocerca piceifrons. The sequence goes on from NC_060138.1 coordinate 853,734,939, forward strand.
TGTCGGGACATAGGGGCGAACAGAAATAACCTCGTAGCCCGCCTTGATGCGCGATGGCAGCTTAACACTATCGAAGGTTAAGAATAGCGTCCGGGTCGGTACAAGGTCATTGTTGACCTTTTTCATGACCCTATGGACAGCCGTCACGCCCTGCTCAGCGAGGAAAGATTGAATCTCCTCGTCAGTTAGTCCGTCGAGGGAGCTAGTATAGACCACACCACGAGACGAATTCAAAGTTCGGTGAGCCTCCACCCGGACAGGGAACGTGTACAGGAGTGTGGCCCGAAGCGGTTTTTGTGCCTGAAAGGCGCTCTCAGTTTCTAGTAATAAGGTACCGTTACGCAACCTGGTACAAGATTTGACAGATCCGGCTATGGCATCTACACCCTTCTGGATAACGAAAGGGTTAACAGAGGAAAAATCGTTTCCGTCCTCAGATCGAGAAACGACGAGGAACTGTTGGGCAGGCGGTAGTACTTTTGTCACTGATGGCTGGTCACGTTTCCGTTTTTGGGCAGAAGTCGAGACAGATCGAGTGAAATCCATTGCGGAGGAATCCCCCATGATTGCCAGCGTCTCCGATGGCGCGCTCCTTCCTTGTGGGGACCCTCTCAGAGGGCACTCCCGCCTTAGGTGAATGTTTACACCTCAGGTCACACCTCCCGAGAACCAGACGGAGGGACCAATCGGCATGGTCAGAAGGTATCAGCTCAGGCAATCACCCCTCCCCGGGCCTGGCCTTTACCAGGGGGTACGCGCGTGCCTTACATGTCTACCCAGGGCGGGGAATTACGCGTTACCCCGTCACCGGCTACACGTGCGAACGCGTGGGTCGGCCTTCAGGCACGCACAGGGAGGAAGGAAGAAGAGGAAAAGGAGGAGAGAGAGGACAGACTGTCTCAGACGCCGAGGCGGAGACCAGAGAAGGCAAGGAGAAGAAGGTAATGAGAAGGCAAGGAGAAGAAGGCAATGAGAAGGCAAGGAGGAGAAGGCAATGAGAAGACAAGGAGAAGGCAAGGAGAAGGCAAGGAGAAGGCAAGGAGAAGAAGACAAGGAAAGAGTAAGGAAGACAGTGAGGTGGAAAAGAGCAAAGAAAGGAACCAACCAAAGGAAGGAAGAAACGAGAAGTGAAAAAGCAAAATGACCGCAAATAGAGGTCGTGGAACCGTCCGTCTCCGGACGCAGGCGCTAACGACCCCCTTGAGGGGGTGGGACTCCTTTTAGTCGCCTCTTACGACAGGCAGGAATACCTCGGGCCTATTCTAATCCCCGGACCCGCAGGGGGAAAGCACTGGATCAGGGGATTATTCAACATTTCAGAGTGTTTTACATGCAAAAAGTGTTGAGACATATTTTGTCTCTAATTTTCTCCGGATATGAACTCAGAAAATCTATCAGTGTACTGGATGTAATTCTATGGATTTCTCCAGTCTTAAGACAAGTAATATCCACTACAAACAGCAACTGTTTCAAGAATTCATGGTTCATTCTTAATGGCTGTACTTCAGCGATTGATGATATGAAGAAAACAATTTCAGACTTGAGTAGAGGAATTTGGTGGACCTGAGGCATATGCCAATATTGATGATAAACTGCTCATAAAAAATACATCAACTGGCATAAGTGAACTCATACAAGAGCTTCATCAAGAAGACTGTGGTGACTGTTCAGATTGGACAACAGGATGAAGGTGACAACGATTTAATTGAATTGGACTTTACTCCACATCCAAACAAGCAAGCAGTTGAAGAACTAAGAAAATTGAAACACTATTTTTTAGTAAAATGTGACAAAGAGGGGCCCAGTATAACTTCTGCAGCTGAAACACACATGAGAAGTCATTTACATAAAATGAGTCTGGTTCACAAAAAAATTACATGATTATTTCAAACCAACCTTCCAGGATATATGAAAAAAATTTTTAATACTTTATTATGCTAGTGCTTGAAATTTAGGCTTCTTAAAATTGTTTATCAATTTTCTGAGCATTTCAGAAGTCAACCACAGCAAAACGTCTATCATACCACATCTCAAAATTTGCAGTTCTGTTTTTTTTTTTTTTTTTTTTTTTTTTTTACCCAGATATACTTGTACGACATACAGGTGCATACCATCACAAATCCAGCAGTGACTGCATTTAAACAAATATAAATTTTCATTAATTTATTTATATAGTACATCTTAGTATAGTACTTTTCTATCCACAGTACATTGTACATACTGTATTCTATACTGTATTTTTATCCTTTATGAATAGTGGACACATTTTAAAAGCAGATATTTTGATTTTTCCCATAGATGTCCATTATTCAGAAGTTTTACTGTAATAATAATAATAATAATAATAATAATAATAATAATAATGTACAGAACTTTTAATATTTGTTCATTTTTTCTGCCCCAAAACATTTCTAGTGGTTTATTGGTAATTATACATACCCGAGGATTGATATGTTTTACAACAGGGAAAATATTAATAATGTCTTCTTCAAAAAATGTTAACCTGTTCTTATTATCAAAACTATATTCTCTCAACATAATTTGTATTCCTGTTTTTAAACAAAATGACCTGGAACAATTAAATTGCTATTAAATTTTTTTTAAACATTACACAAATATATAATTTTTAAACATTACACAAACACAAATATATTCTGTGAACTCTGGATGTAATTTAGACCAATTTGTATGAACTACACAGCTGCACATTGAATAGACTTATAATGACCACAAAGATGTTGTGTACGTACCTAAGCAATGATATCTTTTGGAAAGAGAAATGCTCAACAGCTGTTTCAATAGAATCAGCTGGCAAGTCCCAGTCATAGTATGCTTTTAATTCACTCTTCAGTTGACTCCACAGAGACTTTGGAGTTAGATTAGCCCATTCATTATTGTCAGCATTCACAAGAGGATTAGAACGGCCCTTGCGTTTGTTTCGTCGCTTTGAGGTTTTTGTTTGTAGCTGCATGAACAATTGCAATCAATGAATCAGAAGAATGAAAATGATAAACTATTTTATTTAACTTTATTCTTTTTCTCATTGAACAAAATTTATTTTAATGCACTGTCTATTTTGCTTTTAATCATCAATGAAAGGCAAAGACCCTTCCTTATGACTGGTTATCATGCTCTAAGATTCCAGAGTATGAAACATGCCCTAGTTTTTCAACACAATGCACTAGTATACCAACTTCTGCTTCTAAAAGTTTTATGGAGACTATTTCAACAGGGAGTGTTTCAAAATCCAGCTGCGATACACATATTTGATTTTATTACATCATGCTCTACTGTCTCAATATTTAAATACACTCCTGGAAATTGAAATAAGAACACCGTGAATTCATTGTCCCAGGAAGGGGAAACTTTATTGACACATTCCTGGGGTCAGATACATACCATGATCACACTGACAGAACCACAGGCACGTAGACACAGGCAACAGAGCATGCACAATGTCGGCACTAGCACAGTGTATATCCACCTTTAGCAGCAATGCAGGCTGCTATTCTCCCATGGAGACGATCGTAGAGATGCTGGATGTAGTCCTGTGGAACGGCTTGCCATGCCATTTCCACCTGGCGCCTCAGTTGGACCAGCGTTCGTGCTGGACGTGCAGACCGCGTGAGATGACGCTTCATCCAGTCCCAAACATGCTCAATGGGGGACAGATCCAGAGATCTTGCTGGCCAGGGTAGTTGACTTACACCTTCTAGAGCACGTTGGGTGGCACGGGATACATGCGGACGTGCATTGTCCTGTTGGAACAGCAAGTTCCCTTGCCGGTCTAGGGATGGTAGAACGATGGGTTCGATGACGGTTTGGATGTACCGTGCACTATTCAGTGTCCCCTCGACGATCACCAGTGGTGTACGGCCAGTGTAGGAGATCGCTCCCCACACCATGATGCCGGGTGTTGGCCCTGTGTGCCTCGGTCGTATGCAGTCCTGATTGTGGCGCTCACCTGCACAGCGCCAAACACGCATACGACCATCATTGGCACCAAGGCAGAAGCGACTCTCATCGCTGAAGACGACACGTCTCCATTCGTCCCTCCATTCACGCCTGTCGCGACACCACTGGAGGCGGGCTGCACGATGTTGGGGCGTGAGCGGAAGACGGCCTAACGGTTTGCGGGACCGTAGCCCAGCTTCATGGAGACGGTTGCGAATGGTCCTCGCCGATACCCCAGGAGCAACAGTGTCCCTAATTTGCTGGGAAGTGGCGGTGCGGTCCCCTACGGCACTGCGTAGGATCCTACGGTCTTGGCGTGCATCCGTGCGTCGCTGCAGTCCGGTCCCAGGTCGACGGGCACGTGCACCTTCCGCCGACCACTGGCGACAACATCGATGTACTGTGGAGACCTCACGCCCCACGTGTTGAGCAATTCGGCGGTACGTTCACCCGGCCTCCCGCATGCCCACTATACGCCCTCGCTCAAAGTCCGTCAACTGCACATACGGTTCACGTCCACGCTGTCGCGGCATGCTACCAGTGTTAAAGTCTGCGATGGAGCTCCGTATGCCACGGCAAACTAGCTGACACTGACGGCGGCGGTGCACAAATGCTGCGCAGCTAGCGCCATTCGACGGCCAACACCGCGGTTCCTGGTGTGTCTGCTGTGCCGTGCGTGTGATCATTGCTTGTACAGCCCTCTCGCAGTGTCCGGAGCAAGTATAGTGGGTCTGACACACCGGTGTCAATGTGTTCTTTTTTCCATTTCCAGGAGTGTATTTAACTTTAAGGGGCAAAGGAGTTGCATTAAAAGTTTGTTTCAAGCTGAAAAAGATAAGCTGCAGATGAAATCTGTCAAATGCTAAAATAGGCTTTTGAACAAAAATCCTATAACCCAAACAATAACATTGGAGTGTCAACCTTAGGGGAAATCTCCCAAGGATGAAAAATATTTGGATTGACTCATCATGCACAACTCCAGGAATGATCACAAAACTGTGAGTACTGCTCTGTAATGATAAAAAGCAGACCATCCACAGTGCTCATATCATTCAGGCATATCATCACAAGCCAGCCGCAGTCGCCAGGCGGTTCTAGGCGCTTCAGTCCGAAACTGCGCGACTGCTATGGTCGCAGATTCAAATCCTGCCTCTGGCATGTATGTGTGTGCAGTCCTTAGGTTAGTTAGGTTTAAGTAGTTCTAAGTTCTAGGGGAATGATGACCTCAGATGTTAAGTCCCATAGTTCTCAGAGCCATTTGAACCACATCATCTTATTCCAGCATATCAGCTGGTCATGAGACTAATGACAGTCAGCGAAATTATTGGATTCAAATGTTCATTGTGCAACAGTTCACAATTATAATCTTGACCTAAAGAGAAGACACCACCAATTCCTTTTCAAAATGTTCAGAGTCATCAACACAATGCTGACACACAACTTCATTGGATTTATTGAATACAAACATGAGCAGGCTATTCGGTGGTGACACTGGGGTAAGTATGTTGTGTACAGCTTATGATTTTTACTAGACACTTTATGGAACTCTGAACAACACTTTACAAAGAAGTGGGTGAAATTTGTCAAGCATCTGTGTGTCCAAGACTGTACGTATATGCAGCAGTGCAGTGAGGGGGGGAAAAAAAAAAAAAAAAAAAAAAAAAAAAAAAAAAAAAAAAAAAAAAAAAAAAAGGTAGACCCAGCAAAGGTATTCTGCACATCATCCAGACCATGGCAATGCTTTAGAGGTTTTGTGTACAAGACAGTTTCTAGAAAAAAGCCAGCTTTACATTTCCACAAAACTGAGCTGAACTTTGCTTAGATCTGCCATTTCACAAAATCAAATTGTCTGACAAATCAAAAGTTCTGCTGCAGTCTATACATGGGCACCTAACATGCAAAATTAATTTGCATTTTTCATGGCAGTTTATGGAAGTCTGAAAAGATGGTAGCAATTAGGTGCATAAAGTACCTCAAGTACATCATTCCTGCAATTTGTCTATACAATCTGTCTAAACTAAATTCACTTCTGAATGCAGGAGACAGAACTTTTAGAGGAAATGATCCAAATAATAACTAGAATATGGCAGAGATCCACTTCACTTTAAGTTGACAATATAATGGATAAAAATTACACATATGGTACAATCAAACATTCATATGCCCATTTTGTGCTCATTTTTTCTCATCAATTTTTTCAGAGTTCATGGTATAGCGAACTATGATACAGAGACATACTGATATAACAAAGACCCCTGGAATTATTGTATTAGAAACAGACATTCTATAATTGCTAAATATTACACATTTCTAAATGCTCAGACAGGTAAAGTATTATGACATGACACTGACTGAAAGGCACTTTCAGAGGTAGTGATATGGGTGGCTTTCTTGAACTCGGAGGTTTATGAACTATTGATAGGGTTCTCAGTTGCATCCAAAAGATATTCCACAGCCATGAATGTGTGTTCAGTTAAAGCCGGCAGGAAATACATTGAACAGAATGTTGCAGATATTAATGTTAAAATATCTTAAGCACGAAATTGCATAGTTAATGCAATAAGAATATTTTAATATGCTCCATCAAATCTGCATTGAATTAATCTTAAGACAGTGTGAACACCTGATGAATTAAATTAAAATTATCTATCAGCCTGACTAGTGATTTAAGAAAGATTGAGTGCAACTTCTAGCAGTAATTCAAATGGGGAAAAAATAATTTAACACAAGAGAATACACCGAGATCAAATGGTGTTACTACTTGCTGTTACCAAGAACATTAAAATCATTAGTGGTGATACTGAAGTATTACTATGAGATAAAATGACCACGTTGTACTTTGACTGATTTTTTTATTTACTGCACACATTTTAATTGTCTTCTCTTTACAAAAATTAGGATATAGTATTACCTCATCAGCAACTTGCTGTGGATGAGGTACTTGACAGGCAGACAAGAAACAATTAAGGAAGTGACTTATTGCAGCAGACAGGTTCATCAGCTCTGTACTCTGCAACAAACAAGCGGAGAAATGATTTTTTTTTAACATATAATGTTCACTCTTTATGTTGTGATTTACTACCATTTTATAAAATCATTACTTTAATGCAACAGACTGAAAATTATGTACCTGCATGTAAGTCGTGAAGACGTGTTTTGCTGCCCTGGTCACTAGCTCTGAGGCAGCTATATTATATAAATACTCCAGCTGCTTCACTTTTGCCAGCATAGTTGCAATTTTTCCTAAATACCTAATGTTGATACCACGATTATGGATCATTTCAGAAAGGGTAGTTCCATCCAGTGGGGCTGTTGAATGATCAAGACAATCACGGATCTGCAAGGAGAGGAAAAGTTATATATTTCAGAAAGTGTCTGCAAATTAAGCAACAAAAAATTTTTACAAATTATTCATAATACATTTGACCACCTCATTGTAACAGCACAGTTTTCCTAAGGAATCTGCTTGGACATGGGATATACAATGCTTAGATTACCTTGTAGCTACCTCTAAATGACAAGTAGTTCCCTTAACAAATGGCCCTACCATACTGATTCCTCCATATTTGTACAATTACAGCAAGTGCTGTAGCCCTGATTACATCAATGCTGAGAAGTTCTACTTAGTAGTTAGAACTTGGGTGTTGCATGAAATATTCTTTGAAAATAATAAAAAAACCACAGGGGTATAATCTAAATCATCATGTTCATGAAAATTTGTAATTTTAGACTATGACAAAAGGACGCTCAAACTCCCTGCCATTTAGTATGGTGAAATGCATATTATGGGACTAAAACATGAGCTGTGCTTCATCTGGTACATGCTACGCAAATCCAGTCAAGCAGGTCTATAAATTACATCTATAATTTTGGAACTTTACAAGATATTTGTTCTTATCACAGCTCACAGGACATCTATGTATCACTTTGAGGTGTTGGTAATGAATTGCTGACGTGGAATGTTTACACATTTCTGATAGTTATATTACAAAAACCCAGAAAAAATGTTGACACAATAACATGCAAAGTTTTATCAAAGCAAGACTGACACCTCCTTTTTATCAGACTGAAGGCAGCACTTCACATTCATACCACATTATATCATGTTAAGAATAATAAAAATTAATTTGATGGAAGACTCAACATAAATATCTTAGGAAGTAAACTTTGAAGATACATAAGTCTTCCACAATAACACAATTTTTATAGAAGTTTAAAAACTGAAATTAGAATAGGGACATTCAGTATAGGATGTAATATTAATAAAGTTATGCTGACATAGAATTTTAAGGATATCTGTGCAAGAATGGCTCCAGTTTTTAGTAATCTGTGTTTAAATTCATGTTGTGATCTGTAATTTGTTAAATGAGAAGCTTACTGTGCTACAAGAGCCAAATGGCGTGAATGATTAAACTTTCCATCTTGTGTCTAGTCATATATAAAGGGAGGGAAGGAAGAAGAGCATTTAACATCCTTCAACAATGAATTCATCGAAGAGATTGTGTACAAGCTAGGATTCACAAGGATAAGGAAGAGTATCAGCTGTTGTCTTGCTGAAAAAAACCATTCTGGCATTTGCGGAAGTGATATAAGAACCTCTGGAAACTTAAACCTGATAATTTGAATCCTGCCCTCCTGGATAAGAGTCCACTGTGACATGTAGTTCAGTGGTTCTACACAAACTGTCCCAGTGATGCAGACAACTGTGATAGGAACATTTCACGATAATTTGACACAGCCATTATACGTATACTCACAAGTGTCGGTATCTGTACAGTAAGGAGGAACTCGCAAGCATCCTTGACTAGCTGACGCTCCTTTTTAAGCCTTTCCCCATCTGGATCAATGTGCTGAACTCCAGGAGAATAGACATCAGGGTTGAAGCGGATGTCAAACTCCGTTTCCTTTAAAGACCCAACAGCAAGTGCTGCCTTCCGAACTATCTCCTTTGTGCTCTCCTCCACTACAAAAATCAGAATTTTCATTGATTGTTATTTCTATTAAAAATGTCAATATAATTTAGAAATAACATTACTACGTAAAAAATGTTATTGAAAAAAATTGTAATTAGATGACAACAGTAGGAAACAATTAACCTATATTGTGCTACAATTACCTTTGCTTGTTTTAGATGTTATAACTTCCTTATTTGTATAACAGTAGCAAGCCAGAGAAGCAACTACTGCTAAAGACAATTGCCTTGAGAAATGGCCTTTGACACAATTGAAATACCATAAAATTTCTTAATCTCTTTGCATTAATAATGGTTTTTCATTTTAATGACATTCACTATAAGCATTTATGGTTTAGTACAAGTATGTTTTTTAGTAACATATTACAGATTTTTTTAAATTTATCGTTAACAGAAGCAGCAATAGAAATAAAAACTTAAAGCAGTGACATGAAACCAATTTTCCTTATTTTAAGGTATGTTGAATATTATTAGTGACACCGATTTATTGCATGTAATTAGAATGCTAGATTACATACATTTTTTAAAAGTTTATAAACACATACATCAAAAAAATTTAATTACATACATTTCATATATTGGGCTGATGAGTAAGTATAACTGAATGATAATGTGTGATAAACAAAAAATGATCTTTATCTCTTATTCATGTATTACTTATATTTTGCAATTAACTGTTCACAACTTTAATTTTTATTTTAGTATATTATTTGTGTGGTGTGGTCTGCTGACTATACAGATAAAAGTTGTACAACAAACCTCAACATCCATCTTCAAATACAGGTCAGATCTAGGAAGTCCAGTTTGGAAAAAGTGGTACTGTCATTTTGTCCTGTATTAAACCGAAGGTCACAAGAAGGCTACTTCATTAAAGCCTTTCTGGGAGAGCATTGTGGTGTTCAAAGAAACACCCAGGTTTTAAGCAGCCTTACTTATTGTTTTTAATACCAGTATATTTAATACTTGCCATGCCAACCATCCCCCGTAATGTTTTTTAATATTTCATATATGTCTATGCTGGCTCATTTCCTGCTACATATTAGCGCAACACCTGTATACCTTTGAACACTATGAATATAAAAGTATAAATAGGAGAAGCAATATTTCTGAAATGATACTTTACATTACTGCCGTGCACTATGATATGTCAACTGTAAAATGCAGCCCCCCCTCCCTCCCCCCCCCCCCCCCCCCCCGACTACCAATCCAGGGTTTGTAGCACCTTTCCTGTCCTTTTTTCCAACCTTCAGATGTCTTACCTTTCCTTTTCTGTTTCTGATCATTCTCAGTTTGATAAAATTTTTATAAGTTGTGAAAGTTAAGAGTGTATCTGAGCTGCCAGAAACTCTGGTTCGTGGGCTGTGAGTAAATACTCCTGTTCTGATGCACCTACTCCCATCCCCCCCCCTCTCCCTCCATCTACCTCTCCCTCCCTCCCTCCATCCATCCCTCTCCCTCGCTCTCTCAAGCTGAAAGACTTTCCAGTTTACAAGTCTTACTGAAAATATGAATCACTTTCTCCACCATGCTTTTGACTACCTCTCCTCATGCCCTGAAATGAGGAATGTCCTACCCACTATCCTTCTCACCCCACCCACAGTGATATTTTGTCTCCTACCGAACCTACACAATATCCTTGTCTATCCCTACACAGCCCCTGCTCCCAACCCCTTGCCTAATGGCTCATATCCCTGTAATAGACCTAGAAGCAGGACTTGTCACGTACACCCTCTCACCACCTCCTACTTCAATCCAGTCACAATCATCATCTATCCCATCAGAGACATGGCTGCCTATGAAACCAGTCACGTGATCTACAAGCTAAGCTGCCATCACTGTGCTGCATTCTATATGGGCATGACAAAGAACAAGCAGTCAGTCTGCATGAATGGCCACTGACAAACTGGACCACCCCATTGCCGAACAATCTGCCCAACGTGACATCCTTCATTTCAGCGACTGCTTCACAGCCTGTGCCATCTGGATCCTTCCCACCACACCAGCTTTTCTGAACTGCACAGATGGGAACTCTCCTTGCAATATATCGTACAGTCCCACAACCCTCCTGGCCTCAACCTTCTTTAACCATTGTCCTTACCCATCTAGTGTTCCCTGTTCCCATTCTAGCACTACACAGCCCTCTTTTCCACCATCACACCCACAGTCTTTTTACTTCTCTCCTTTTTGCTACACCCCCCACCCTGTGCCCTTCGTCTAACCTCCTGTCTGCACCTAGTTGCCCTACTCTCTTTCCACCATGTCCCAGTATGCTCCCACAAGCAGCACTTCAGTGTCCTCCAATGCTACCCAGCTATCTCTCTCCCCCTCCCCACAACACGGTTGCTTCTCTCATCATGTGCTCCCGCTAACAGTCTGGCCTCAGCAGACTGTGTGTGTGTGTGTGTGTGTGTGTGTGATATATATAATTCCAAAGAAGGCCTTGTTAGCCAAAAGCTCATTTTCTAACATTCTTTTTGTTGTACCTACCCACAACTTAACATCACCACTATATAGTGAGTAGTAACCATCCTTTGCATAATATTGTTGAAAAAAAAAAAAAAAATTAATTAAGCCGTTGACTCCCATATTACACCAGAGCAGCATACTGAACTAGAATCCATTTTATTTACTTTTACTTCATCTACCCACCTCTAGCACATGTAAACAAAAACAGTATAAAAATTTGTCATTTATAAATACACTGTGAGCTTACATTCTTGTTTCTCTCCATTTGAGATAGAATCAGTAATACTCTCAACTATTTTCTTTGCTTCATCAGCTTCCATTTGATTCTCGGTTGAAGCCACTACATCAGTTTCTGGACTTTTCCTCGTACTTTCGGTTTTTGATTTGTCTACTGAGTCTTTATCCTGCACAAGAAAATCTTCATGTGAACACTAATCTTACATAGCTTTGAGCATGATATTTAAACATACACAAAAACATTTAAATTAAAAAGCTACTGAATGAAAGTATATATACATATTTAAAAATCCCGTTACATACTCAAAAAATACCTAAATCTCATCACAGGCTAAAACCATGAAAAAAGTGGTAGTTCTGGGGACTGTCTTAACTGCTGTTATGGGCAGATGCAGGTAAGGTACATAATACTATTATTTTATCTACTCTCACAGTACTTCATCAGTTATCAGAGAAAAATAATGCAAGAGACATGTTTAATCATGAATATTCATCAAGTGGTTAAGTGCAAAGAGCCTGCAAAATAGCCATCGGAATACTTGGCTATGTTAACATTCTAGCTGTTGAGAATGTGCTAGTCATAGAATAGTGAGCTGTTGTTTTGACTCTCGCACAAAAAAATCACTAATATTATTAAATTTGTTTTATTTGTTTTAGTCATCATTGTTGTTGTCTTCAGTCCAGAAGGCTGGTTTGATGCAGTTCCCCACGCTACTCTATCCTGTGAAAAATTCTTTATCTGTAAGTTACTTAGAGTATTCATCTCTTGGTCTCCCTCTACGATTTTTACTCCTCACACTTCTCTCCAGTAGTAAATCGGTGATCTCTTTATGTCTCAGAATATGTAATACCGACCAATCCTTTGCTCCTCAGTTCTATTCAGTACTGCCTCATTAGTTATGTGATCTACGCACCTAATTGTCAACATTCTTCTGTAACACCACATTTCAAAAGATTGTATTTTCTTTTTGTCTAATCTGTTTATCACCCATATTTCCCTCCCAGACATGGCTAAATTCCAACAAATATTTTCAGAAAAGGCTTCTTGATGCTTAAATCTATACTCAATGTTAACAAATTTCTCTTCTTCTGAAATGTTTTTGTTGCCATTGCCGGTCTACATTTTATATCCCCTCTACTTAATTCCTCATCAGTTGCTTGGCTCCCCAAATAGCAAAACTCTTCCAATACTTTTAGCGTCACATTTCCTAATCTAATTTCCTCAGCATTAACTTTTAAAATTTGACTACATTCCACTACCCTTGTTTCGTTTTTGTTGATGTTCATCTTATATCATCCTTTCAAGACACTGTCCCATTCCATTCAATTGCTCTTAAAAATTCATTGTTCTCTCGTAGAGAATTACAATGTCATCAGCCAACATCGAGGGTTTCATTTCTTCTCTCTGGACTTTAGTTCCTACTCCAAATTTTTATTTTGTTTCCTTTACTTCTTGCTCAATGTACAGATAGGATTGTAGCCTATTACCCTATGTTACTCTATTTCACTTCCTTCTCAACCACTGCTTTCCTCTCATGCCCTCAACTCTTATAACTGCTGTCTGGTTTCTGTACAAGTTGTAAACAACCTTTTGCTTCCTATATTTTGTCCCCAATACCCTCAGAATTTAAAAGAGAGCACTCCAGTCAACATTGTCCAAAGCTTTCTCAAAGTCTATAAATGCTATAAAGGTAGGTTTGCCTTTCCTTCATCTGTTTTCTAAGATAAGTGTTCTGATCTTCCCAGAAGTTGGCTCCTGCCAGTTTCTCCATTCTTCTGTACAGAATTTGTGTTAGTATTTTGCAACCATGACTTATTAAACTAACAGTTTGGTAACAGTCACACTTCCAGCACCTGCTTCCTTTGGAATTTGAATTGTTATATTCTGTTTGAAATCTGAGGTTATTACGCTTGTTTCATACATTTTGCTCACCAGATGGAAGAGTTTTGTCATGGCTGGCTCTCCGAAGGCTATCAGTAGTGCTAACAGGAAATTATTTACTCGCAGGGCTTTGTTTTGACTTGGGTCTTTCATTGCTCTGTCAAATTCTCCTTCCAGTTTCTTATCTCCCACCTCATCTTCATATATGTCCTCTTCCATTTCTATAATACTGCTCTAAAGTACATCTTCCTTGTATAGACACCTTATGTACTCTTTCCACCTTTCAGTTTTACCTTCTGTGCTTAGGACTGGTTTTCCATCTGTGCTTTTGAGATTCATACAGGTAGTTTTCTCCAAAAGCCTCTTTAATTTACCCGTAGGCTGTATTTCTCTTTCCCCTGTGGTATACGCTTCTAAATATTAAAATTTGTTCTTTAGCTATTCCTGCTTAGCCATTTTGCACTTCATGTCAATCTTATTTTGACATTTGTATTCCCTTTTGCCTGCTTCATTTACCGCATTTTTATATTGTCTTCTTTCATCAGTTAAATTCAATATCTGTTGTGTTACCCATGGATTTGTACTACGCTTTGTCTTTTTACCCATTTGATCCAACACTGCCTTCACTATTTCATCTCTGAAATATACCCGATCTTCCTTCTACTATAAGAGGTGTGGCTAGAAAAAAACCGGACTAGTACTGGTGAAACAATAAAACGAATGCAATAAGGCTGAAAGTCGCGTGGCCTGTCACATGACTCTCGCTCCGCCTACTGCTCGAGTTTCACCTGCCTCGTGCACTCAGTCTGCCCGTGGCGTCTGTTTTAAGTAGTTGACGTTTTGTCTGTGCGTCGGAAAATGTTGAGTGTACAGAAAGAACAGCGTGTTAACATCAAATTTTGTTTCAAACTAGGAAAATCTGCAAGTGAAACATTTGTAATGTTACAACAAGTGTACGGCGATGATTGTTTATCGCGAACACAAGTGTTTGAGTGGTTTAAACGATTTAAAGATGGCCGCGAAGACACCAGTGATGACACTCGCACTGGCAGACCATTGTCAGCAAAAACTGATGCAAACATTGAAAAAAATCGGTAAACTTGTTCGACAAGACAACAAGTCAACTCCTGTTAACTCAGACACTGCTCTGATTGTTAAACGGCGATCTTGTCGAACAAGTTTACCGATTTTTTCAATGTTTGCATCAGTTTTTGCTGACAATGGTCTGCCAGTGCGAGTGTCATCACTGGTGTCTTCGCGGCCATCTTTAAATCGTTTAAACCACTCAAACACTTGTGTTCACGATAAACAATCATCGCCGCACACTTGTTGTAACATTACAAACGTTTCACTTGCAGATTTTCCTAGTTTGAAACAAAATTTGATGTAAACACGCTGTTCTTTCTGTACACTCAACATTTTCCGACGCACAGACAAAACGTCAACTACTTAAAACAGACGCCACAGGCAGACTGAGTGCAGGAGGCAGATGAAACTCGAGCAGTAGGCGGAGCGAGAGTCACGTGACAGGCCACGTGACTTTCAGCCTTATTGCATTCGTTTTATTGTTTCACCAGTACTAGTCCGGTTTTTTTCTAGCCACACCTCGTATTCCTTTTCCTGCTCTTGTCAATTGTACCCTATCACTCCGTCTGAAGCACACTACAACCTCGGGTTGTTTCAGTTTATCCATGTCTCATCTCCTTAATAGTCTACCTTTTTGCTGTTTCTTTAGTTTTAATCTACAGTCTGTAACCAATAAATTGTGATCCGAGTCCACATCTGCCCTTTGAAATGTCTTACAATTTAAAATCTGGTTCTAAAATCTCTGTCTTGCTATTATATAATCACTCTGAAATCTTCTGGTGTCTCCAGGTGTCTTCCATGTATACAACCTTCTTTCATGGTTCTTAAACTGTTAGCTGTGATTAAATTACTCTCAGTGCAAAATTCTACCAGGTGGCTTTGTCTTTCATTCTTTTCCCCTACTTCATATTCACCTACTATTCTTCCTTCTCTTCCTTTTCCTATTATTGAATTCTAGACCCCATCACAAATTTTCATCTCCCTCAACTATTTGAATAATTTCTTTTATCTTGTCATGCATTTCATTAATCTCTTCATCTGTGGAGCTAGTTAGCATATAAACTTGTACTACTGTTGTGGGTGTGGGTTTTGTGTCAATATTGTATGAAAAAATGATTCTTTTAATCGTTTATTTGCATATATAATTTTTATTCATTGTTCGGCAGTTGTACCTCTGAATGTCTTGTAAACTGCAATGTTTGTAATGTAGTTTTCTTGTTATTAGTACAAACTAGGCTCTTTTTGGACATCATATTTCTTTAGGGGCCTATTTTAGCATTTGGCTTTAACTTAAAGTTCTTCTTTTTCTTGTGTTGCTTTACTACTGTGCCTAAACGTTTATCCACAATACAGAAGACAATTTGTGACTATCTTACACTAATCTTTGCATTGTATTTACAGATCATTTGGTCACTCATACCATCCCCATATTTTGTGCTGTTATAGAAATGGACAGTTGCCTTTTTCTTCTCGTTTGCTTACTGCCACTTTTGAAAGCAAAGTGCTTAAGAAGAACAACATCCTTATTTTTCTTTCCTTAATATACAACCGAAATCAAGGTACAGGCCTTGTTACCAATCACTAGTCTTCATATCATCAAAAATCTCTCAATATTGTTTATTTTCCTCATTAAAGGCATTTACTTCTCCTGTAGCTTTTTAACTAGATCAAGAGCTGTAAAGAAACTGTTTGTAAGATCTGATACATCAATTATTTGTCTAGCTTTCATGTGCTGGAGTAACAGTTCAGGAGTGATGGTTATATTATCTCCAGGGTGATAAAAATTAATTTCCAATAAGCTTCTCACAAGCTGTGTATCAGAGTCAACAGCTAGGGTTGATGTTTTGACAAAAATGAAGAAATTTGCAGAGATGATGTTTCTCTCTTGGAACTGAGTCCTTGTTTAATTTAGCCCCCCCCCCCCCCCTAACTGCATGACTGAATTCCATCTGCTTAAGTTTCTTTTGTACCAATGACACCACAGGCATACATGATGGTAAACCTTTTTTTCCCCAACTCTTGAGTGGCACAGTCCAAGCACTGTTCTTCATTTCTCAATTAGTTGACTGCCTTTTTTTTCTTCTAAAATCTAACAAGTATTGATTCACTGAGAGTTCTGAAAGCACTGAAAATAGAGTTGTTGACTCATTAGCAGAGCTAAATACTGAGCCATTCTCACACTTTCAGGATGTTCATAACGAATTTACTTACAGACGACAAAAATTGTGTGTTCAAAACTTCTCTCGCTGTTCCAACTTCAGCTGCCTTTGATGCGGAAGCATTTGATTGAACCTTCTCAGAGGGCTGAGTTTTTCCTGAATTGGATCAGTAACTGCATCTTACTCTAAAATTCCATTCAAAATGTGATTTTGACCTCATTAGTAACCGACACAAAGTCTTTATCACCCCCAGATAACACAGGTCAGAACCAGCTGTAGAATTCTCTGGAAGGCTCAAGATTTCCTCATCAGAAAGTTTATGCTAGTAATGCATGACTGAGGAGTCCTCCTCAAACAAAGAAAATGAGAACAGCGAGATGTGAAGCTAAATTTGCATGCTTCAAGTAATAATGTTTTACGTTTTCTGACTCTCTGTGATTACTAAATGGCATATTCTCATAGATCATTTACTACAGCTGCCAACTGACAGTTGGGATATTCACCACAAAACCACATTCTGTACTGTAGAATTCACAGAAGAAATTAAAGCAAGGCCAAACTGACCCTTTTGCTGTACATAGAAAGTTTTTGTAAAAACACTACTACAGTGTGTAAATTTTTAGGAATTGCAGTACATCATTGTGACTGTGTCAGAAAACATAGAACAGGTAAAAGCATTCAAGTATTTGGGAAGTTGGATTACAGAAGACATGGATTGCCAACAAGATATCAAAGTGAGAATGGCTCTGGCAAAAGAGGCATTTCAAAAGCAGAAGAAGACTCCTAACTAGTTATTTAAACAAGGAATTAAGGAAGCAACTGGTTATGTGATTAATATGGAACGTGGCCTTGTATGGAGCAGAAACAAGGACTTTGAGAAAGCAGGATGAGAAGATAATTGAAGCTTGTGAAATGTAGATATGGCACAGAATGGAGAACATCAGTTGGACTGACAAGTCAGGAATGAAGAAGTACTGAGGGGAGTTGGAGAAGAACGGAGGATGCTGCTGACGGTGAAGAACAGGAAACTAAACTGGATAGGCCACAATCTAATAAGAGATTGCCTTCTAGTAGAGGCAATTGAAGGCTTCATTCCAGGAAAAAGAGGGAAGGGCAGGGGAAGGATCCAGATGCTGGATGATGTCAGCAGGCCACAAGAAGGGTTCCAAAAAAAGAAGAGGAATGCAGAACACAGAAGGATGGAGGTCTATGCATTCAAAACCTGCCGCAATGCAGATAATCCGATGAATGAATGACTGTGACAAGGGAAAAAAGTTCTGACATTTATTTGGTGCATTTGTTTAACAGTGGGCCTAGGAGCTTCATCCAAAAAATAGCTGACAGACCTTAGGATCACAAGCTGAGACCTGATCAGTAGCTCCAGCCATTTAGTCCCATAAATTCTGAGAATGCTTCAGTGACCACTACGGGCCATTACTATAGAAAATCTTGTGTCTCAAACAGGGTGAGGTGGAGGGGTAGAAAAACTTTCAGTCTTATTTATGTCACTGTCAACAGCTCAGTCACTCTACTGTTTGGTGTGTTGTTACCTTTACGAAACTCCTAAATTGTTTGCAGTCTATCACCACTTTCCATTACAATATTTAAAAGAAAATAAACTTTGCGAGTACCCTCAAATGGTGGAAAAAATACACAACAGCTTTACTTCCTGTTGCAGAGTTGTATCATCCAAATGTAACAGGTGTATAGAGACCCAGTTTCTTTGTACATTCATTTGCACCAAGAATCAGCTTCTATGTAGAGATATTCGACTTTTTTCACCTTCTGCCCGCTTTGGATCTGTTATAGTAAAATTTTCTAACTGTCCGTCACTTCCTCAGTAATGGTGATTCTTAAGTAGGAAGTCACTTTACTTTACAAAATCTACAAAGCAGGGTTACAGGAAGTTAAAACATAATCCTAATTACTTACCAAATATTTTATCTCAAAATTTTATGAAAACCTAATGAAAATGTTTTTGAAACCCCCATCATCTACCACAACAGTCTAAATGTCCACTAGTGGGTGGTAGGGATCAGGTTGACCATTTTTCTACCTTGTACACGACACATACTGCAAAACTGTGAACTGACATATCAACAGTATTACAAATGACCTTCATCCGTTATTGTTACCAATACTGAACCGGAAGTATTACATACTCTTGCAATAGTGGCTGAAATACTGGTTCATCATTTTGCAGTGTCATGTGGACTAAAACACAGATGAATTTTGTGGAAACCAACTCATTTATTTTTGCTATTCAGTTGTTCTACTTAATTCAAACATATTGTTGATGGGCTGATTTGCCTGGCAATATTCCTACACACTCTAAATATTATGTGATATTTTAAGAGCCAGAAGTACAGTCACACCATTCTTACATGCAGAAGAGTATATTAGCGAAAAAAATGTGGCCATCAAACACACTAAACTGGTCACCAAACACACTAAACATATCATTTATCTCCCTCCTGTCAGTACACGTATAATGACTGAAATAGCATATAGTTCATACTGATGTGTCTCTGGTACATTAATTTTTTAACTGAAATTCACACGTTACAAATAGTTCAACCACAATCTTCTCAAGTTCATTTAACTATTTAAAACCGTTCATTGCCATTGTGTCAAATTTGGTTTCACAAACTTCACAGCACTTAACGAGACAATCCACTGTTTGTCATTGTTGGAAAGGCAGCTTAGTGTATATAGCAGCGTATGTGAACCATGGAGATACTGGCAGGCAAAAATGGTGTACCAACAGGAAAACATGTCAGACTGTCCTGCCTGTCCTCCCTGTACCCCTCCCTCCCACCTAATCCCCAATTTGTGGCAGTAACTATCTAAATCACAACAGTGTGTGCATGAGATAACAAACTATACCTGTTGTTGATAAGCTGCATCGTCACCGTGAAAAATTACATCTATCTATGATGAGGAATTGAATCATGGAAATATTGAAAGAATTTCAACAACTACATTTAATGAGTTACCCAAAATGCTTACGTGAAGTACAGACATGGAAAAAATACAACACATCCCCATTAAATTGCTTACCAAATGCACATGATGGAATTTAAAATTTTTAAGTTGTTCTAACGTGCTTTGTAATATTCCTTGAATATTTTAGAAGAAACAGGCAGGTATAAATCAGATTCTGTGGGCATTATCTCTAAAAAAAGATCTTAAAAATAATGAACTGTATAAACACTATTCAGTTACATGCATTACACTACTTATCTGGAACATTAAGAGGAATGTAGTGTTAATTAGTAAATTAATAAGAAAGCTTCTCACTTTGCCTTCTTGTTCCACGGCATTATCCCTCTCCTGGCTGCTACGTAAAGCTTCACGCTCACGCTGTTTCTTTACACCTAGCTGCTGGAGGTGTAACGCAGCATACTTTATGAACATCATGTATCGTGACCTGCCAATAAAATTATTTTGTTTCAGTTATGCATATGATTGAGATTAAAATATTTTGAGCCTACAGGACAGTTAATAGTAGAAAAATTTGTTACTTACTCTACAAACGAGTCAATCAGCTCCTGACGCAAGCAACATAACTTATGTTTGTGTTCAATTGGAAATCCCAAGGCTTGCACTTCCTTCGAAAGCTCCTCTCCTTCCACTAAAGTGAAGAAAAAGATAATGTATCTACTATTGCTTGCTTAGTACTTACTCTTTTACACACACACACACACACACACACACACACACACACACACACACACACACACACACACACTCTTGTTAAGGGGAGTACATAGGCACAGAAACCTTGCTAAAATATGGGAGCGGGAGAAGGAATGTAGAAAATTGTAAGGGAAAAGGAGTAATCCAGTGGAAGATGGATCCTTGCAGATTCATGCCAGAAGAATCAGGAACCAAACGATACGTCCAGTTCCCATTAACACAGTTCAGAACAGCAGAGGGAACTGGGAGGGGTGGGATTCAGAATGAGCAGGTTGTGAAGCTGAACCAGCTTTCTTTGTAATTAGATGTCTTGAAGCCTCTTCCATAGAGATGACTAGTTATATCCTTCCCCACAATTACCTCTTCTTTTAAAGCAAGATATGCAAACAGATCTGTGGCACGATCATGATTAACTTACAATGTACCCTCAAGTGCTGCTTACAGGAATCATTCCTAATCAACTGAAAACCTAAACCCCTCAGACAGATTCAATTTGCTGACCACCACCTCCTTAACACCAAAATGTCTCTCCTGCACCAGCTTGGCACCACATTTGCATTGATCAACATACTGGCAGAGGAACTGCTTGAGAGAGAAGGAGCAATGCAATGAAAAATGGGTCCTTGCAGATTCAGGCCGGGAGAATTAGAGAACCAAATGGTGTGTCCAGTTCCCACTAACCCAGTTCAGAAATGCAGAGGAGGCTGAGAGGGGAGCAGACAAGGGTGGGATTTCATTTAGCCTTCCATTACTTTTCATCCAACACTTAGCTATTTCAATATAGTGTGTACAAGTCATGATAATAGAAAACAGAATATGTTTTATAAGCTTCTGTTAATTTGATGTCACAAGATCTGTGCAAAATACATCATGTTTTATCCTATGGAGGTATCTACTAATTGACCAGTGAGGTGTAGATACATGTAACGCGGTTATATTAGAGTTAAATCCATTTGGTGATTGCATGTTTGTATTGGTATGTTATTCTATTCAGTACCTGGGATGGAACACATACTTTTGTCTGATAGTTCTGAATAACAATTGTAAATTTTAGACAATATATGGGATTATCAAAAAATGAAATAAATAGGACTATGAGTAGATGAACTGATTGTCTGAAGGCAACTGGATGGAGAATTATTATTGTGTTCTAAGTGAGGGCTTGTCTGCATGTTGTAATGAATTGATGCCTGTATAAAGGGATGCCCCTTCTAACATCACCTTTCTTTAGCAGAAGTTATCGATACCAAAAATACTTCCTATCTTTTAAACAGGTTAATATTATCTCAGCTGTTTAACTAAAAGAATGTCATATGATTCTGTACACAATTTCAGACTAAAATGTGTAAAAGAAATTATTTTACTACTTTACTACATTCGATATGTATTAACTCTGTACACACAGTTAAAATTACTTTTGTTTTGGAAACTTTTGATATTATGAAATATCTGGCATACTTAAAATTCCTATTATTAATTGCAAAATCTAATGCTAATTATTAAATTTATTTCTAGATTCATTAATAAAATAATGACATAACTCTGTGAAGATTCTTCTTTTGTCAAAGTTTGTAAACTCTTGTTTTGTAAACTCTTTGGAATATTGTTAGTACTGCAGAATGAGAAATAGTGGGTATGCCTCTGATGTGATCGGACATGTTTTTAATTTTGGCAATAACAATGTAATTTTATGGAAGTGGAAATTGTAAAGACAGGGCGATAAAGAAGAATGTGACATCATAATAAAGAAAACAAAACAGTGTTTGATGCACAAGAAAAACACAACTTTCATGGCATTTTCATTTTTCACACATTACAGAACAAGACAAACTGATCGGCCAGAACATCATGACCACCGACCTACTATCAATATAAATCCATCAAGGCAATAGCAGCATTACCTGGTGTGGAATGACTGCTAGTCAGACACATGTACAGCGCATGTAGTATTGGTGACTGTACTTTCCATGTGTAGCAAGCTGTCCATGTGTAGAATGGGGAAAGTGGGCGATCTGAGTGAGTGAGGGCAGACTGCTGTGGGATGGAGACAAGATGGCAGTGGCTGCATTATGCTCTGGAGAACATTCACATGGATATCCACGAGTGCAGTGGAGCCCAAGCAAGGGATCACGACAGCCAAGTGGTATTGTACACTGGTTGCAGACCATGTACACCCGTTCATGGTAATATGTTTCCAGATGGCAATGGCATTTTTCAACAAGATAACGCACCATGTCACAAGGCCAGGAGTGTCATGGAGTAGTTCGAGGAACACAGTGGTGAGTTTAATTCATGTTGTAGTCCCCCCCCCCCCCCCTCCCAACTTGCTACATCTGAACCCGATTGAGTTTATCTCGCATGTAATTGCATGTGGCATTAGAGCTCATTGCCCCCTCCCTGGAAATTACAGAAATGGGTAACTTTGTGTGCAGATGTGGTGCCAACTCCCTCCAGCGACCTACCAAGGCCTCATTGCTTCCATTCCATGACAAGTCTCCGCTGTTATCCATGCCACAGGTAGACGTACCAGCTATTAGATAGGTTGTCCTAATATTCTGGCTGATCAGTGTACACTAACATTTGACTGTTAGATGAACCTTTTGCAATCTAATGTATAATTAATTATTGCATAAGATACGTTATAACCAGTCAGATGAAACTAGAACAAATGAAGGGACATGCAATTTAGACTCACATTTGAGGAAGTTGACATCGGGAGGAAATGTTCGAAGGAGATCGAGAATGTAGTGACGCCCATCGTTGCCCACAATTCCTTTGCATTCCACTGAAGAGCACAGCTCTATTTCCTCATGCTTGTCATTGTATACTTTATGTGGCAGGATCTTCAATTGCTGTCCAGCCTTGTTTAGCTGCGAAATAAAAATACCAAATGATATTAACAGAATACAGTAATATAAATGGACAGCTAAGTCTTCAAGTCTCAATACAACTCTCCCTCTAATGAAAGCGCAACTTTGGTTTCTTGTATTATATGTGCATTTGCATTGCAGCTGCCTCTAAAATAACATTAATTTGAATAAGAAAAATTAAATAAAAAGTTGTTTATATGATAGTAAAGAAGGGTTTAATAATAGTCTGAATGACACTGTTGGCCACAAAATACCAGTAAACAAATTAGATGTGCTATATATAAAATGAGTAGCTAATGATTGGTTGAAATCATACCTAGAAAATCTAGTGCAAAATGTAGAGAGAGCACACACTTCAGATGATGCTAAATTTTTTTGTTGAAAGAAGTTTCTCAGGGTATCATATGATAAGCAGTTATTTTCTTAATATATATCAGTAACTCTCAAGAAAATATAAGACGTGAAGAAAAAATTCTCTTTGTCAATCACTGCAGTATGGAGTCACTGATAAAACAGCAGAATTCTTAAAGAGATAGCAAATGAAATCCTGAATTATGCGTGGGCAGTATGTAATAAATTAATATTGAACATAAAGGAAACAAATTACATACACTTCAGCTTACAGTGGAAAAGTTACTCTTGCCACATTAAACATGAACAGAAGTCCACATACTGTGTAGCAATATTTTTAGAGCTGAATATTTATCATCAGTTGACATCGAATGAAAACATGAATATACTGGCAAAGAGAATGTCATCTGTGTGTTATGCTGGTGAAGGTACTATCACTAGTGTGGAAAAACCAGAGCCTTGTGGTGAGATACAATTACTATGTACACTCAGCTCTTAGCTATGAGATTCTTTTGTGATCAAATAAACAAAAATATATCTAAAGACAAAGGTTCTGTAACTTACCAGACGAAAACGATGGTACGTTGATAGAGACAAAAAACACACAAACACACACACAAATTTCAAGCTTTCGCAACCCACGGTTGCTTCATCAGGAAAGAGGGAAGGAGAGGGATAGACGAAAGGATGTGGGTTCTAAGGGAGAGTGTATGGAGTCATTAAGTGCAGAGGCAAAGATGTTATTGAATGACATGTGAGGTATGAGCGGCGGCAACTTGAAATTAGCAGAGGTTGAGGCCTGGTGGGTAACGGGAAGAGAGGATATATTGAAGGGCAAGTTCCCATCTCCGGAGTTCTGATAGGTTGGTGTCGGTGGGAAGTATCCAGATAACCCGGACAGTGTAACACTGTGCCAAGATGTGCTGGCCGTGCACCAAGGCATGTTTAGCCACAGGGTGATCCTCATAACCAACAAACGCTGTCTGCCTGTGTCCGTTCATGCGAATGGACAGTTTGTTGCTGGTCATTCCCACATAGAAAGCTTAACAGTGTAGACAGGTCAGTTCGTAAATCATGTGGGTGCTTTCACACGTGGCTCTGCCTTTGATCGTGTACACCTTTCGGGTTACAGGACTGGAGTAGGTGGGTGGTGGGTGGTGGTGGTGGTGGTGGTGGTGGTGGTGGTGGTGGGCGTTCATAGTAGATTATCCATGGTGGGACAAGACTCTAAAATTTCCATTATTTATTTTTTATCTACATGAGTAGGTCAGTTTCAAAACGTGTCATACCATAAAAGCTACACTTCAGTGTTCCAAAAACTTCTTGTATTCCAGGAAAGTGATGGTTATCCACTCATTCCTAGAAGTGCATGAGAATTATGCAATGAATAAAAACTCTATTATCCAGGATGGGTCATCTCGGCAATGAGTAGCAATCTCTCCTTTTCATAATGTTGTTGATATTCCTTTCTGGAGTTTCCATTGTTATAGTAATTCAATGAATTCTAAGAGAGTGCTTGTGATGTGGACCAGTAATATATCAGCCATAAAGTAATAGATGTATAAAAATGCAACCACTGTAGTATGTAACATGTTTTTTAAATATAATTTTTGTCATACTTACCATTTCAAGATATTTAGGATGAGAGATTACTGTCTTTCCAAAATCTATAGAGCCATATACAACCGACTGCTCTTGTTCACGCTCCAGAATACCTGGAATGATGGACTGAGCTGTCACCCTGTAGCCGCGATAGTCAATCACCACTGTTCCCAATGTGTATAAGCCAGGAAGGTCTACAGCACTGTAGACCCTGACGCCTTGCAAGTCATTTCGCTAAAAAGTAATTGTAAATTTTTTATCAACGGAACATATTTCCTGAAATGAACAGATGCTAAGGAAAATTAATATATGCTAATATGAGATTATAAATAACACATCAAATTCAGAGTGGCAATCTCAGTTTCATTCCTGTTTGATGGGCAGGAATGGGAGACTCATTTTTTCTTTAAAATATTGTATATTCTAGATTAAGAGCTTACGAAAAGTAGAGAAAGAAAAGTTGTAAATTAAGGAATTAGATTTTTAATTCTACAGTAATTTTTAATAAATCTGATACAACCTTGTATAGCTTGCACAAAGTAAATTGGCCCCTGCATACAAACACACTTTCATACAGAATGCTGGGAGGTTCCACCTTTGTTTGAAAGGGGCAAGTGCCCTCAGTTGACTGACACCTGCTGACCTGAACACTTTGAATGTTCTCATTGGTGTCTCTTTACTTCTTAGCCTGGCACCATAGAGTACACCCAACATAGATGTGGGGAAAGTTCTTCATACTCGGGCACATGTTATTATATAAAATTCCATTAAATTAATGCCATCAGATGCAGAGGAAGAAATAAAAAGATCTCATTATAAGGAGTACTTTACAGGATTGCAGCAACTACTAGCTATTCCAAACAAACAATAAAGAGAGGAGGGGGGAACACAGCTACAAGTACTTCCTAAGGACTCATTACTTCAGGAAAAAGAAGAAGAGAATTTTATATTTACATAATATTCACAAACCAGTTGTCAGGGGACTGACACATACCATTCATGCAATACCCTTTGTATTATATTGTCAGACTTGTAGTAAACAACATTGTTGGCTACTGTAATGCGGCAGAATTGGTATATACACACTGAATCTAGCGATACCATATCACTTTGGGTCAACCAGAGCTTGTGATATATCACAGTGTTTTTACTAGTGACAAATACCTTTCAGCTTTATTTACCTGCTAGCATTTTCCCCGCATTTTTGCCCACATATGCATTTGACACATAGATTGAAAACAACATCCCCTTTCCTGCCGCGACCACCCCCCCCTCTGTGTCCACCTCATATCTATCACCTCCCCCCCATTCTCTCTGTCTATTCATCTTCTCCTCCTCATCCCCCTTTTGTCCATTTCCTCCATCCCCTCTCTCTGATCTCATCCAACTTCCCCCCCCCCCCCCCCCCCCGTGTGTGTGTGTGTGTGTGTGTGTGTGTGTGTGTGTGTGTTGCATTTGTTGAAGCCATAATGCTAACACTCCTGTTACTGGCACTTAAGTAATTTTGAATTGAATGGTTTATACATTCATGACTTCACCAGACTGCAAAACATTTTGCCACTGTCAGTACATAAATGATTCCAGTATTTAGACTTCGTTAACATGTGAAGTTAAAGTTCTTGTTCCATAGAATCATTTCATGAGTCATTATAGAAAACATGTGAGTAACAGACCTTCACCTCTTTTACTATGCAATGGCACATTCACAAGGGAAATCACACCACTACTATTCTCTCTACCTTGCAGTCTATACAGCAGCAAGCCAAGTGAATTTGTGCACATTCTACCAATAACCATATTCATGCATTACAAAAATGTTTCATTACACATTAAAAATACATTAATTATACCTGACTTATTTAAAATGTCTAGGGTCCCTTTGAACTACTGAAGAAAACAGTAAACATCAAATGTTTCTTCATATAAAGTGATACATGATTTATATTTTGTTCATGGTATTCAAATGATCTATATAATCTGTTTAATAAAGTCTTTCTCTATATCTCTCTTTCTGCAGCATGGACCTGCAACAGCTCTAATACATAGCGCAATAGCAATATGTATGTACCCCTTTTTAATGACAATTAGAAGAAAAATTATTTTATCAACAATTTTGTCAAAATTGCCATTTTAGTTTGTTATCAAAGATGCTTTCTATGCATCAACAAAGTAAAAAGATCACATTATTGGACAGCACAACATTGTCCTAAACGCTTTCTCCGAAAATTATTTCGAGCAGTTAGTCCACGAACCCACGCGAATTGTAAATGGTTGCGAAAACACACTTGACCTCTTAGCCACAAACAATCCAGAGCTAATAGAGAGCATCATGACTGATACAGGGATTAGTGATCACAAGGTCGTTGTAGCAAGGCTCAATACCGTTTCTTCCAAATCCACCAGGAACAAACGCAAAATAATTTTATTTAAAAAAGCACATAAAGTGTCACTAGAAGCCTTCCTAAGAGACAATCTCCATTCCTTCTGAAGTGACTATGCAAATGTAGAAGAGATGTGGCTCAAATTCAAAGATATAGTAGCAACAGCAATTAAGAGATTCATACCTCATAAATTGGTAAGAGATGGAACTGATCCCCCATGGTACACGAAACAGGTCCGAACGCTGTTGCAGAGGCAACGGAAAAAGCATGTGAAGTTCAGAAGAACGCGAAATCCCGAAGATTGGCTAAAATTTACAGACGCGCGAAACTTGGCACGGACTTCAATGTGAGATGCCTTTAATAGGTTCCACAACGAAACATTGTCTCAAAATTTGGTAGAAAATCCGAAGAAATTCTGGTCATATGTAAAGTACACAAGCGGCAAGACGCAGTCAATACCTCCGCTGTGCAGTGCCGATGGTACTGTTACCGACGACTGTGCCGCTAAAGCGGAGTTATTGAACGCAGTTTTCCAGAATTCCTTCACCAGGGAAGACGAATGGAATATTCCAGAATTTGAAACACGAACAGCTGCTAGCATGGGTTTCTTAGAAGTAGATACCTTAGGGGTTGCGAAGCAACTCAAATTGCTTGATGCGGGCAAGTCTTCAGGTCCAGATTGTATACCGATTAGGTTCCTTTCAGATTACGCTGATACAATAGCTCTCTACTTAGCAATCGCATACAACCACTCTCTCACCGATAGATCTGTACATACAGATTGGAAAATTGCGCAGGTCCCACCAGTGTTTAAGAAGGGTAGTAGGAGTAATCCATCGAACTACAGACCCATATCATTGACGTCGGTCTGCAGTAGGGTTTTGGAGCATATACTGTATTCAAACATTATGAATCACCTCGAAGGGAATGATCTATTGATACGTAATCAGCATGGTTTCAGAAAACATTGTTCTTGTGCAACGCAGCTAGCTCTTTATTCGCACGAAGTAATGGCCGCTATAGACAGGGGATCTCAAGTTGACTCCGTATTTCTGGATTTCCGGAATGCTTTTGACACCGTTCCTCACAAGCGACTTCTAATCAAGCTGTGGGCCTATGGGGTATCATCTCAGTTGTGCGACTGGATTCATGATTTCCTGTCAGGAAGGTCGCAGTTTGTAGTAATAGACAGCAAATCGTCGAGTAAAACTGAAGTGATATCAGGTGTTCCCCAGGGAAGCATCCTGGGATCTCTGCTGTTCCTGATATATATAAATGACCTGGTGACAATCTGAGCAGTTCTCTTAGGTTGTTCGCAGATGATGCTGTAATTTACCGTCTAGTAAGGTCATCTGAAGACCAGCATCAGTTGCAAAGCGATTTAGAAAAGATTGCTGTATGGTGTGGCAGGTAACAGTTGATGCTAAATAACGAAAAGTGTGAGGTGATCCACATGAGTTCCAAAAGAAATCCGTTGGAATTCGATTACTCGATAAATAGTACAATTCTCAAGGCTGTCAATTCAACTAAGTACCTGGGTGTAAAAATTACAAACAACTTCAGTTGGAAAGACCACGTAGATAATATTGTGGGGAAGGCGAGCCAAAGGTTGCGTTTCATTGGCAGGACACTTAGAAGATGCAACAAGTCTACTAAAGAGACAGCTTACACTACACTTGTTCGTCCGCTGTTAGAATATTGCTGCGCGGTGTGGGATACTTACCAGGTGGGACTGACGGAGGACATCGAGAGGGTGCAAAAAAAAGGGCAGCTCGTTTTGTATTGTCTCGTAATAGGAGAGAGAGAGAGAGAGGTAGATATGACACGCAAGTTGGGATGGAAGTCATTAAAGCAAAGACTTTTTTCGTTGCGCCGAGATCTATTTACGAAATTTCAGTCACCAACTTCCTCTTCCGAATGTGAAAATATTTTGTTGAGCCCAACCTACATAGGTAGACATGATCATCAAAATAAAATAAGAGAAATCAGAGCTCGAACAGAAAGGTTTAGGTGTTCGTTTTTCCCGCGTGCTGTTCGGGAGTGGAATGGTAGAGAGATAATATGATTTTGGTTTGATGAACCCTCTGCCAAGCACTTAAATGTGAATTGCAGAGTAATCATGTAGATGTAGACCACAGTCATAAATGTGTACACTAAATTGTTTACGAAAACAAAGTCATGGCTTACAATGCAATTTTTCAGATTAATGGTGTAAAATATAATTGTGTGTTACAAACCATCACTGTTATTTTCACAGCTTGTAAAAAAAATTTCCTATTAAATATTACATTTGGACAAATTTCTTGTCCAAGAATGGAAAAAGGCAACTTTAACCAAACATCAGACCTACCGGTGCAACAAAGGCTGCAGCATCTCCTCCTAATTCCTTATAGTGATCTCTGACATCAAATCCAAGTGAGAAGAATATATTGTTCCATATAAACATCTGCATTTTTGCTTCTTCACCAGGATTGATGGCCATTACGTTGCCATCTATAACAGCCATAGCCCCTCGAGTTGCAGCTGCGACAAAGTCACTGTGAACCTGAAACCATAGACCATTGTTCCATTATCTCTCTCCTGTCTCAATATAAAATGTACTTCTACCAAAATATCAGCTGTCGGATAGTAAGTATTTTCCTTTGTTAACTCATTTGCATGTATACCTCTGCATTTGGATACATTCCAATAAAAATTCTTTCCACAAATCACGCTACAACCAAAGTTAGGGAAAACTTTCGTATTAGGCACGAGACGACAGATAAACAAGAACCAGAATAGAAAATACAGGGTGGAGAAAAATTGTGTCATGAAATTTTAACCGTAGATAGCTGATGCCAGTAGGAACCGAAATTAGTAATGTTGTGTAGGCCGACAACGCACCATTTTTAAACTACAGAAACTTTGCGCCACATGCTCCAATTGGCTGCAGGATTGCCCTGTTGCCATTCATCGGTTGATGGGAAGCACTATGGTTGTCAGTTCACACATACAAATGTCCCTCGCCCTGTCAGTGCCCCGACATGATACGGGCACGTGTGTTGTCTAGAGCAGAGGGGTCCGCAAGATGCTATTAGAATAAAAAATATATTAAATATATCTTGTATGATAACAGTTTTTTTTTTCCTCCCTGCATGAGCAGAGTTTTAGCAAATGCTAGCTTCTGCGTCTAGCTTCTTCCTAGAGCCAACTGACACATAGAAAACGTGTAAAAAGACTCTTAATTTGGCTTTTTTAGGTACTTGATCCTGTGATATGACAAAGCACCAATCATGCTCAATGAGTGGGGGTCCTCGAGAAAATTTTGTTGGGAACCCCTGGTCTAGAGCATCTGGCAACAGGGCAATCCCACAGCCAATCTGAGCACATAGTGCCAAGTTTCCATAGTTTAAAAATTGTGTGTTGTCAACCTACACAACATTAGAAATTTTGTTTCCTACTGGCATCAGCTATCCAGGGTTAAATATTGTGACAATTTTTGTCCACCCTGTATATTAGCAAACAGAATCTGGGCTCGAGTCATTTAGGGAGTAAGGAAAGGCCTTGAGGAAATTGCTGCCATTATCAAATATATTATGTGGATTTTGCAAACAAACAAGTTCAACATTTTGAAGTAAGTGATTGCCAATAATTCGGAGTTATTTACTATGGATGGTCACCTATTTCAACAGTAAGACTGTGCCACATATTTCTCTAGTAACATCATTTACATACTCTTTGTTTTATGATCGATACTTTGAAACTCCTAACGCTGCATCATCAGCATGTACATAGGTCATATCCACATGAAACTAGATGAGAAACATGTAGTCTGAAGCTAGTGATGGCAAACCATAAGCCTTAGGAGCAACGGCAACTACTTAGTCATCACACGTATCAGTGTCAACTTTTTTTAAAAAGTTATATTACTAGGAAGCAACCATGTGAATTCTCAGAGTGAAAAACACAGATTTTCCTAGCATTTCAGCAATTCAGTCTCATTGTGAGCCAAATTGATGAAAATATTAATACTACACAAAAATAAGGTAATTAATGGATCTTCAGCTGCCTAGTCTCTGATGATTCAGTACATGCCAGACCTACCAACGAACAGTAATACCTACAGTTTGATGACAGTTGTCTTCTTTTCCACACCTGCTGCAACTTCAGTCCTGTCACTGGGAAGACAACCCTCATCAAAGTAATACACAGAACAGTAACCTCGCTATCTATGTCATTACATATGCAACTACGATTCCTCCTTATGTATTAATGCCCAGAAGGTTTAGATGCAGATCCACATGCAGACCATGAGTTCATAGTACTGAAAACCATTTAATAATGTTCCTCATTTTATTTGTTAAAGACATCAAAATGAAAAATATTCACTCAGCTGTGAACCTAGATCAAAGTTTTTTTCATATCGTTTATTCTACCTATGAACAAAATCTTAATATTTCTTATAAACTTTATGTCACATCTATACAGCAAAGCTTCATTTCATTGAGAAATACCTTAAAGATAACCCAACTAAATTGAACTGAATGCTCACACCTATTTAATTACAGAACATTAAAGAAACAGGTTCATCTTAATAATTCTGGAAATGAATGTCCTGGTTGGAAAATACTGATGAAAATTATTTACAGAAGAATGGAGAAATTGGCAGGTTAACTAAGGAAAAATTAGTTTGGGTTCCAGAGAAATACAAGCACATGAGAGATCCTGTAACTTATCTTAGAAGCAAGGTTGAAGGACGGCAAACCAACATTTATTGTTTACAGCATCTGTAGATTTAGAGAACGCTTTTGACAATGTCAAGTTGAATACATCCTTTAAAATTCTGAAGATAGCAGGGACGAAAGACAGGGTGCAAATGTTATCTACAACTTGTGCAAAAGTCAGATTGAAGTTTTTCAACCATCATTCAATCTGTACATGGAACACATTATGAAGGAAACCAAGGAGAAATTCAGAGAGGTAATCAAATTTCAGGTGGCAGAAATAAAAACTTTCTAAGAGCATTTTAATTGTGTCAGAGACTTGGAAGAGTAGTGGACAGAAATGTGCTGGTGGGGGAGATAGTCTTCGAAGTTGTACAGGGAGATCGTGGCTAGGTTGTCAGTGGGTAGGTTCAACTAGACATAGGTTGCAGTACTTACGCAGAGTTTAAGAGGCTGTCACAGGGTAGGCTAGTGTGAAGAGTTGCATCAAACTAATGTTAGGACTGACTACAACAAAGCACACCCTTTCTCAAAAGGAAACAAACAATGGAATGGCCAGTATGGAATAACAACAATATTACGAAAAGGGTAGATTGTTACTCACCATATAGAGGAGACATTGAGTCACAACGAAAAGAGTGCTACTCTTTTAAGCTTTCGACCGAAAGGCCTCGCCCTGAATTAGAAAATGTTCACACTAGAGAGAGTGAGTGTGTGTGTGTGTGTGTGTGTGTGTGTGTGTGTGTTTTCTAATTCAGAAGAGGTCCTGTTGGTTGAAGCAAACAGCTGTCTTTTCATTGTGCCTGTCTGCAACTCAAAATCTCATCTATATGGAGAACAGTAATCTATCCTTTTCACAATATTGTCACCATCTCTAAATCAGAACACAAGAAGATCTTAAGTACATTTTATTTGTATACAGAGAGGGGAAACCATTTCTCCTCTGCTTGCCTCCCCTCTCAGAATTCAGACGCAGAACACATGAGGGAGAACACAAATCATGGGTGGAATGAGGCCATCATTTTGGATTGAAGGAGCTTTTAATGTCTCCAACCAAGACATTTAAAATTTCAAAAGCAAACATAAAAAAGGAAAGGCTAGACAGCAATTAATTCACTAGTAGTGAACACTGATTTGCACATCAGTTTTATTTCAATCTATAGAGAAAATTTATGTACCACTAAATTACAGATACCCTTTCACTGTTGTTGCAATAACAAACAGAAAAAAATGAATAAAACTACTGTAGCGATAAAGAGAAATTGGGAAGTACAATCATATCACTTTAAAACCTTGGAAAATGTATGTACATTTTTAATGTTTTTTTAGTTATAAAGTACTATAACATGCAACTTATAATTTTTTTGAAACAAAATTTCTTTCTCAAAATTACTTGTTTCTTAATAAATCTTGCTATTTTTCAGTACACACACTTCCTGAATTTTCTTGCCTTGAATATGGCCCGTTCTCTTAGCAGCCTCTCTGGCAGATTTTTTCTAGGCAATTCCCTCGTGGTCTGTAACTCCTCATTCCAGTCTCTTGTCTGCCCAGGAATATGTTCCTCATATCCCAGCTTTGATGAAAATGCTGTCAGTCAAAAGCAGAGAATTACATAAGGAAAAGCATTAGTTCCTCATAACAACACGTTTTAATTATCACTATATCTTTTGTGCTAAATAAACTTAAAAAGTGCAAACAAAATTTTAATATTATTTTCCAGAAAGAAATTGAACATCCATCACTAGACCATAAAAATAATTGGGCGTAAAGCAAATTTTTACATTCGCAAGCATAAGGATTCTTTTTAAGAAAAAATGTAAGAAGTCTGCTTTTTTCCTTGCAGGAATAGCTTTAACAGAAAGGTAAAAATTTCTATTTTTTTAAAATTACACACAAAATCAAAACCGCCTAGCCACTGTAAATATTGGACACCAAGTAATAAAATAATTTACTTCCTGCATTAAGGTGTTCGACACAGCAGGCTATTGGACAGGATGTATGAACTATATGGTACACAAAATTTTGGGTCAGGTTCCTGATACCAAATCAAAGGAGAAACTGCCATATAAATAATTTATAATGCTTCATTTTCAAGTTGTTATTGAAATAACATTCTAGGCAATACTGTCAATAGAAGCTGATTGGGAGATGATGATACAACAGCAAAGATTTGTTTTTATATTTGTGGTATGAGCACATTGGTGGCTAGTCAGTCTCCAAT
Source organism: Schistocerca piceifrons (assembly GCF_021461385.2). NCBI lineage: Eukaryota > Metazoa > Arthropoda > Insecta > Orthoptera > Acrididae > Schistocerca > Schistocerca piceifrons. Next base: position 853,769,522 of record NC_060138.1, read on the forward strand.
ATTAGATTTGGTCCTCCATGCACAATTAAAAGACAATGTCTCCAGAGGTTTTATTGGAATCATCATTCCAGGTATTCCACAGAATGCACACTGGCCTCTGACGGCATTAGTTACACGGTCAGATTCACACTGATTAATATTTACCAAATGAATGGGTGAGTAAATGAGGATCAGTAACCAATTCCATGGCCTGCAAGTTTACTCTCCTGAGACTGAAATGCAATGGATACACTGCAGGGACTACTGAAGTATGCAAGGAAATGAGTGAAACTACTAACAAGGGGAGGCCGCCAATTGTGAAATTCAGATTCGATTCATACTGCGCATAATAAAAGCTCATGGCCAGAGGTGTAATGTGGCAAAGCACCAAGATGCACGTCTCAGCCGTTGTCGAGAAAATCGACAGTTAAAAGAAACCGTTGCGGTGAAATACTCTCTACGATTAATAATTTTCTACAGCGTCGTGGCGCAACGGTAAGCGCTCGGGTTCAATTGTACCGCCTTCATTTTTCCGTTTTTTTTAACAGGGTGTACCAAAGCTCTCCCGTCCGCACTGATTTTTGACGATGTTATAAGTTGCGCTAGGGACCACATCTACCTTCTTTCAAAGTTAGCAGGCAACTACGCTGTTATGCGGTGGCTCGTTTCGGCCCATTCAACATCTGTCCTTCAAGTGTAACGAGCGAGTAACGGAGTTTATATTTCATACCTGCCACAGCAAGTTTGTGTTCGTGGGGTCTCTATTCTAATTCGAACGTTTGACTTACGCTATACGTATTCGTTTCGTAATATTGTTTCTACGTCTTCCGTTAGCTATACGTGGTTAACATTATGAAGACAATTAATAACATTTGTGAAATACAACTTTGTTTGCGGAAAACATAATGATGTTCGAAGTCGCCAGTTTCCGCAACAGTTTCTTTCAACTGTCGATTTTCTCAACAACGGCTGACAAGTGCACCTTGGTGCTTTGCCACATTACACCTCTGGCCATGAGCTTTCATTATGCGCAGTATGAATCTAATCTGAATTTCACAACTGACGGCCTCCCCTTGTAAGTATATCTTGAGAGAGTCTTAAATGTGTATGGACCAAGAAGCAAATCATGTCTGAAGGTAAAAAGGTACCTTTTGAACATTTTCTGTGTGTTCCGATTAGTTGTGATACTGTAAATAATTCATTTTAACAGAAAATGCTCTTGTATAATGTACTTAAGTGCAAATCGAACAATGCAGCATACTGGGTGGACATATTACTGCACAATATTCTGCCTTATTTGATGCGAGGAACCTGACCCAAAATTTATCCAAGTATTTTTTTATATTCCCTGTATGGGCAACTTTGGAACTCACTCTACTGTATGTTATAAATAACCCATTCTTCTATCGCAGTATCTAAAAAGATAATGACTGCAACAACATATAAATCTGCAATATTTCTGAACTGAGAGTTTAGTGTGGGAGTAATGGTCTAGTATTTCTATGGAAGATATTCAGAAGAGGCTGTAGGATATTCCTGTATTCACCCAGGAATTTTCTAAACAACTTTCTGCAAAACCACTACATGGTCTAAGAAAACTGCGACTATTCATACAGCATTTTTTGTACATGCTTCATGTCACCCATTAATCCACAATGATACACTTTCCACCATCTAAAGTGCCTTCCACTAAGAGCTGTCAATTTTTTTTATGTATTTAGAATGATTCCTTCACTGAAGTGCAGTGTGCACTGTTGTGAAAGTTCTTTACAGACTGAAATGTGGACCCATACTCTTGCCTTCTGCAAGCAAGGCTCTTACCAACCTGCCATCTATCCCTGCAACTCTTATTTTGTCATAATTCTTCATAAGCTCTCCTTTCTACCAAGAAAGGATATTGCCAGAAATCCCCCATCCTTAGACTAGAGTTTGTTTCTAAACTGGAATGAATAATATGGCATTTTTCTAATATTTATATCCCTACCTCTTTCCCTCTCCTAGGATCAGAATGCCACATGTAGGTGCGTAACAGCTAATTAAAGACAGCAACTTGTGAGATTCCAACCATCACATGGTCAGATTAACAGCAATAACTGGTGTCTAATAGGACACCTGTTTTCAAGCAGTATGCTAAACTGAAAAAACTGATATTGCTTCGAAATCCAAGTTTCCAAAACAGAAGAGATTAAAACTTAATAATAATAATAATAATAATACTGTAAAATAAACTTGAATGTTTTAATTATCAAGAAGTTATTTAAAACAATGTTCTTAATTTGTATTTATATGACAATAGCCCAAATATTCTGATAGTGAAGAAAGTCATACAAGAGGTATACATGATGTAGATGCAAGACTATGGCATCCACATCCATCTGTATGGTCTCTGCAGTTTCATTGCACAGCTGCTAGAAGTAGCATAACTGGCCCATTTGTGCATGTGGGGTAGTGGTGAATACTCCAATGTGTGTGTGTGTGTGTGTGTGTGTGTGTGTGTGTGTGTGTGTGATTACACTGTTATAGTTGGACTGTGACAATCAAGGGTTCGCCAAGCATTTGGGAATGTGCAGGAAGGTTCTGCATTATAAAATTTAAAAAGGTGTACCAACAAGCAAAGTGGTTCATTATCTTTTTTATTAAAATAAGAAAATTATAACAACAACAGTGTGTACCAGGTTAGCTGGTGAAGTAGTTATTTCTAAATCAACTACCTCAAACTGGAATAAAGGACAAACTGATAAATATGTAGTTCTGTTGATTATTTCATGTTCACATTTGCTGAAAATTTGTTGTACAAGATAATTATTGTTGAACTGAATAGGTTTTTCGATCAGATAATGTAACTGCAACAGCTTGTATTATCAAAGCAGCTGACTGGGCTACTCAACTAACAAATGAACCACTTTCAGATATCTTTCACCAATTGTCGATTATTTCACTTCCATCATATTTGAGTTATACTATCCAGAGTCAACTTCAATGTGTGTTCCCTCAATATTTCCCGTAACAAAATTGAAAACTGATGTATTGACAAATGGCACATATTGTTGGAATAATATTTGGGGATACTCAGTAAACAAAGGATCAAATAAGTACGAAGGGCAGGCCTAGTAGAAATCCTTGGGTAATACAAGAGATAAGAAATGAGAATATATTATAAAAGTGCAGAAAATGAAGCAGGAGAGCACAGGTGGAAAACCAATCCTAAACATAGAAGGTAAAGCTGAAAGGTGGAAGGAGTACATAGGGTGTCTATACAAGGGAGATGTACTTTAGGGCAGTATTATAGAAATTGAAGAGGAAACAGATAAGATAGGAGATATGACACTGCAAGAATAATTTGACAGAAGAAAACTGAAAGACTTATGCCAAAACAAGGCCCTGGGAGTATATAATTTCCTCTTAGAACTACTGATAGCCTTGGGAGAGCCAGCCATGACAAAACTCTTCCACCTGCTGAGCAAAATGTATGAAACAAGCATAATAACCTCAGACTTCAAACAGAATATAATAATTCCAGTTCCAAAGAAAGCAGGTACTGGAAGGTGTTAATGTTACCAAACTGTTAGTTTAATAAGTCATGGTTGCAAAATACTATTACAAATTCTGTACAGAAGAATGGAGAAACTGGCAGGAACCAACCTCGGGGAAGATCAGTTTGGGTTCTGGAGAAATGTAGGAACATTAGAGGCAATTCTGACCCTAACACTTATCGTAGAAAACAGATGAAGGAAAGGCAAACCTACCTTTATAGCATTTGTAGACTTTGAGAAAGCTTTGGACAATGTTGACTGGAGTGCTCTCTTTGAAATTCTGAGGGTAGTGCGTGTAAAATACAGTGAACAAAAGGCTATTTACAACTTGTACAGAAACCAGACAGCAGTAATAAGAGTTGAGGGGCAGTGGTTGAGAAGGGAGTGAAATAGGATCGTAGCCTATTACCCTATGTTACTCAATCTGTACATTGAGCAAGCAGTAAAGGAAACAAACTATAAATTTGGAGTAGGAATTAAAATCCAGAGAGAAGAAATAAAAACTTTGATGTTGACATTGTAATTCTCTACAAGAGAACAAAGAATTTGGAAGGGCAATTGAACAGAATAGGACAGAGTCGTGAAAGGATGATATAAGATGAACATCAACAAAAGAAAACAAGGATAGTGGAATGTAGCCAAATTAAAAAAGTTAATGCTGAGGAAATTAGGTTAGGAATTGTGGCACTAAAAGTATTAGACAAGTTTTGCTATTTGGGCAGCCAAGTAACTGATGAATTAAATAGAGGGGATATAAAATGTAGATTGGCAAAGACGACAAAAGCTTTTCTGAGGAAGAGAAATTTGTTAACACTGAGTATAGATTTAAGCATCAGGGAGAATTTCTGAAAATATTTGTTGGAATTTAGCCATGTCTGGGAGGGAAACATGGACGATAAACAGTTTAGACAAAAAGAATGTAGAAGTTCTTGAAATGTTGCTACATAAGAATGCGGAAGATTAAGTGGGTAAATCATATAAGTGATCAGGCAGTATTGAATAGAACTAGGGAGCAAAGAAATTTGTGACACAATCTGACTGGAAGGAGGGATCGATCGGTAGGACATATTCTGAGACATCAAGAGATCACAAATTTACTACTGGAGAGAGAGGGGTGTGTGTGTGTGTGTGTGTGTGTGTGTGTGTGTGTGTGTGTGTGTGTGTGTGTGTGTGTGTGTGTGGAGGGGAGGGGGGGGGGGGGAAATCATAAACAGGGACCGAGAGATGAGTACTCTAAGCACATTCAGAGGGATGTTGGTTGCAGTAGTTACTCTGAGATGAACAGTCTTGCACAAGATAGAGTAGCATGGGGAGCTTCATCAAACCAGTCTTCGGACTGAAGACCACAATGAGACAACTTATTGACCGCTCCTTGTATTGTCTCAAATACTACATATTTTCTGGAAAGTTAAAGTGAAATTCCTCCATTCAGCAAAATATGAGACTGGTATACTTTCTCTTTACTATTAGACAACTTATTCCTGTTCTTTTAAAAATTCTGAGTGCATGCTTAATTAGTGGCAATGCCCAATTTAGTTTTATGTCTAAGAGAAATGTGAACTCACTATCCTCTGCTCTGATAGCATCAATTGTGTGTTCCAGTTGAGGTGCTCCCCATGTGTACACTTGGTATGGTGTGGCTACACGTTCAAATGGGTGTCGCTGTGTGCGCTTTTTCTGCAATACTGAGAAATTCCTCTTAAAAGCAGGGCTTATCTGGTTCAGTAGCTCTATTAATGAGTGACACAGATGGCTTGGGCTTGCTGGTTTTGGATTGAATTCATCTTCTGTAGACCTGGAACAGAAAAATAATGAAAAAATATATTGTAAAGGAGCATTTAAAAGTGAAGACAGGGAAAATTTGAAATTCATAAGGGAAAATTTTAAATTCTCTGAGACATAATACCACTGCTTACAATTACAGCAAGAAAAAGTGACGAGACGTACAAGGCACATCGAAAAAGTAAGATTCTCTATTTTTTAAACATAGACAACATACTTACATGACAAACTTTATTAGCAACAGGTACAGCAATGTTTGAACTAATTTTCAACAGTCACCAAAAGAATTGTGACAACTGTTATTGTGGAGTCAACTTTTATCAATGTGTGACAGAAGTCTCCCGCCCATGAATGGAGCCACCATGTGACAGCCGCTTCCACATTATTTCACAGTAACGATCAGCGTTCACTGTTTCACCTCTGAGCAGAATGCCCTTTGTCGCAGAACACTGTGCACATCATTTTCCACACAGACACAATGTGTGTGAATTTAGCCTTTCAACGCATTTCGTTTTGTGCTCAGGTGTCAGGCTTTCTTTGCACCCATCTGGCACACAATGTCTTAAACAGCAGGTGCTTAGTGACAATTTCATGCAACAAGAATCTTGTTACCTGCAGAAAAGGTCTGTTGAGTTCTCTAATCATGAAGCAACAGTTCTCCTGGATGCACTGCTGCACCAGCTCAACCAAGTGATCATTGATGAGGGACAGTCGCCCACTGCGCTCTTCATCATGGACTGTTTGATGACCTCCAGAAAAAGCATGCACCAGTGACCCACCATTTGTTTGCTCATTATGTTCTGCCCATAGACCTAACAGAGCTGACAATGAATTCCTATGGGCACTAGATCTTGTGCATTAAGGAACCGCATCACTGACCGAACCTCACAGGTAGGGAGAGAAAGAATAAAATGGCCACTTCCGGACACTGCTGCCACGGAGCTGGCATCAGGCACAACCTATCTGGCCAGCATTCGAATGTCACGTCACAGATCTGTCGCGCATGCACAATTTTCCCAGGTAAATACATCTACTTTACTGGAAACAACATCAGGAAACTTATTTTTGTGAATGTGCCTCCTATTCATGTAGGGTGCATGCCATTACAAATAGTGTGTACCAGCTTCTAATGACATCACAGCCTGTTTTGTAACTTGGGGCTAATTTGTCGCTTTAAGCTGCAAATATTTTAACTTAAATATCTCTATTGTGGCAGTTTATGTCAAATAATGGTACTTTAATGGGAAAATTGGTGTTTGTTAAATAGCTGTGGACCCATGGTCTACGGGTAGCATCTTTGTTTAGTAAACAAAGCATCCTCAATCCCAGGTTCAAAACCCGCCACTGCTTAAACTTTGATTAATAATCAGAATTGGCAGCCAAAGACTTCTGGCACAAGAAGTCACCCTAATTCTGCCAACAGCCTTGTCAAAGAGGGTGAAGGAGTGGACAGAGGTTCAGGGTACACTCTCCCCCTTGTGGTGGGAAACTGCATCTAAAGGCAGAAGAATCAGCAATGATTAATGGTATGAGGGTCCAGAAGGCAATGGAAACCACTGCATAAAAGACATGTAAAGCTTATCCACAGGACATGGGGTCTGTAATTGAAAAAAGTGTCATGATGATCTCTCCAATGGCAAAATATTCCAGAATAGTCCCCCATTCGGATCTCCGGAAGGGGACTGCCAAAGGGGAAGTAACCATGAGAGAAAGACTGAATAACCAATGAAGGGATAACGTTCTATGAGTTGGGGGATGGAATGTCAGG